>NC_080787.1:45696223-46340152 GCF_028018385.1 Neofelis nebulosa
CCTCTCTCTCTCCTGGGGGGGGGGGGGGGCCGGCGCGGGCCAGGCGGGGCTCCCTCCCTCCTCGGGGGCGGACCCGCCCCTCTGGCCACACAGGTTCCCTCTGTTCCCTCCAGCGCTGGCCAGCCGTTCGGGCTACAGGCGGCGCCCCCTCCTCCCACCCCGCCCTCCAGGATGCCGGAGCGCCAGGGTTCCCAACTCCTCCGCCCGACACTCCCGGACCCTCGCAAGGAGGACAAGCCCAGTCCACGCCGCGCCCCCCCTCCCCGCCGGCCCCGGGCTCCGCTATGCGGGCCTGCCGCCGGGCAGCTGGGATCCCACCCGGCCCCTCCGTGCCCAGCAGCGGCAGTCACGTGGCCCGGGGGCTCGGTCACGTGGGCCCGCCGCTCCCCTAGCGCCCCCCACCTGGCGTCCATGGTCCGGGCCGCGTGGGGCGGAGGGGGGCCGGGGAATGCGGTCCCCGGGCCGCGCGGTCCCTCCGCTCCCGCTGCCGCCTCCAGGAGCGGCCGGCGAGCGAGCGGCTAGCGGAAGTGCCGCGCTCTTCCCGCCTCCCTCCCCGCGGCCGCCCCTCCGCCCCCAGCCGCGACCAGGCAGCGCCCCGGGCCGCCGGCGGGCCACAGCGCCCCCGCGCGGCCCGGAGGGAGACGCGGCCCGGTATCCGGGAGCTGGGCCGCCCAGGGCGGGGAGCCCCCAGGCCGTACGCCCGCACCCCGCTTCGTCATCGCCCTTAGTCCACACAACCAACCCGGGAGGTAGTGGTGCCCCTGCCCTCTTGGGACAGGGACATTGACGTCGTGCGTCCCAAGCACTTCCTCTTGCGCCACCCCTTCCCCGTTTTCTGACGGGAAGATACCTCCTTCCTTTCCCCAATGGGCTGCAGCTCTGTCCCAGCTCCCCAAGACCTTCAGGCTCGGCATGACCTGGCCCGTCCACCTCGCCCACTCACCCACCCTCTGCAGAGTCCCACCGGCCTGCTCTCCGTTCCTCTCATTCACCAAAGGCCTTCGCCTGAACGCTGTCCCCACATCCCTTACTCGTCCTCGTGTCCAGGTGGAGATGACAGTCCTCACAGACCTCCCCTGACCGCCCAAAGTGTGGCCCTCCACCAACTCGTGTTCACCTTCCCACTCTTTTTTTCCCCCTCACAGAATCCACTGCAGCTTGTAATTACATATTTATTTGGGCGTTTGTGATTTTAATGGCTGTCTCACTCACTAGACCGTAAGATCCAAGTGGCCAGAGATTGTGTCGTTGGTTTATCCCCCTGTATCCATATTGGCCATACTCACCTCACAGGGACTTCAAACGTGTGTGCAATGAAAGGAAAAACACACAAAGCCACCTCCCTCTACAGGCTGGCCTTTCTCTCCAGGCTCCTCCAGATGGCCACCTCCAGGGCAGTGGTGATGCCTCCCACCCGGCGGGGGGGGGGGGGGGGGGTCTTCTCATTCAGGGCAAGGGTTTGTGCTGGACAGAGAGGCCTGAGGATGGTACCCCCCCCCCCCCAACACGCACTCCCTACCTAGCAGAGTCCTACCCTGCTCAAGTGGCAATTTCCTTCTCTCTGTCTCTACCATAAGGTCACAAGGCAGGCCTATCTAAAAATCCCCAATGCACGCAGACATGCACGTGAGCAAAACAACTGTAGGGGGGGATCTTTATAAAGGTCTCTGCTGTTTTAGTGTCATGTTATTGAAACTTCCCCTTCCCCAGAGGGTCAGTTCAGGGCCTTCTGTGTGAAGTCTTTAAACAACAGTGTTTTTAAGAGTCCTCAACAGCAGTGAGATGGAACCCCTCAGGGTCCTGCTTGCTGATTTCAGTTTCTCTCCTCACTCAGGAGAGTCCATGTCTTCCTACTGATTGGCAGTTTCAGGCTGACCCAACGTGGGTAGAAACAAGAGCCCTTGACGTCTTCTAGAGGAAATCAGGCTTTGCCCAGGATACCTGGGGCTTTGGGAGTCTTCAAGAATCTCCATCCACCTGGGAAAGTCTTCCTTCCAGACTTGCCTTCTCTCACTTGTGATCCCTCCTCTCCGCTCAGGACCGTACTGGCCCCAGGCTGTGGCCTCAGCAGTCCCCAGGACACCAGAAGGGCACATTGTCAGGGCCCAGACTTCAGCAGCTGTAGCTCCGGCTTCCGGATGTGAAGAGGTGGGAGTCTCCGGGGCCCCAGACTCTGCCCTGGCTTCAATCGGCACACAGCAGTGGCTTCCCAGAGATCTTCAGGTCATCAAAGGGCAAAAGAGCCAAGGGCTGAGAAAGAGAATAGAGAGAAGCAAAATCAGGGCCCATGGGGAAAAAGCGGCAGTGGAGGAAGGGAGCTGGGAAGACAGATTGGACCATTTCTCCTCCACCAAATGACAACTCAAGGACATTGAGGAACAAATCTTCCCACTAATCCCCAACACAGCAGCCCCTCTGGGCTAGGCAGAGCCCTGAAGCCTTAGGCAAGCCCTGACTCTCTAAGATATCAGAATATCAGAGCTCCCACCCTGGAGGTGATCTAGCCCATGTGTCTGGTTTTGTGTTTTTTTTTTTTTTATTTTTTGGCGGCGGGGGGGGGGGGCAGGGGCGCGGGGGGTACTTAGAAAACATTTTGAATATTTTTTTAAGTAAGCTGTAGGCCCAGTGTGGGGCTTGAACCCACAACCCTGAGATCAAGAGTTGTATGCTCTCCTGACTGAGCCAGCCAGGAGCCCCAGAGTATTTTTTACTTTGAACATTTTAAAATGGGAAAGACACTACAGGAAATCTAGGTTCCATCTTTCTTCAAAAAATTCTAAGACCTGGCAACACTGGGTCCACATTCTTCCTCTGCAACTATCTGCTGAAGCTGAGTAGAGTGACCCTTGGGCATTGACTCTGGTCTCTCACAGGCCCCATCACCTTGCCTTACACCTATCCTGTCTCACCGATCCACTGTAGCTGCAGGGCTCCTGTTAGAGTCCAAGTTTGGGCTCCCTGGGCTTGACCAACTAAAAAAACAGAGGGGCAGAGGCTTGCCCAAGGTCCCACAGTTGGTGAGTGGCAGAGTCGTGGATTACACCCAGGGATCCTGACTCTTTGGCCCTTTCAGCCATTATGGTGCCTGTCTCTGCTCTAGGTGCGGGAGGTCCTGGAGAGCAGAGCTGAGCCTATGCCTCTTACGTCCTCAGCCAGGTCCTGGGGAGTCTCGTCTTCCACGTTCCGCAGCAGGGAGTCGGCACCTGCCTCGCACAGAGTGGATGAGATGCTGCTGAGGCCCCGACCTGCCGCAAGGTGCAGGGGTGTGCACCCGTTGAGCATGCGGGCATCTACCCGTGCGCCAGCCTGGAGCAGGAACTGCACCAGACCCCGCTCCTGGGTCTCCACAGCCAGGTGCAGGGCTGTTTTCCCACTGGTGCCCTCCTGGAGGAGAAGAAGGATGTCAGCCAAGGCCCTGGAGAAGAATCGTGCTGGGCCTGGGCCCTGGATAAGAATCGTGCTGGGCCTGGGCCCTGGATAAGGAGGCGAGTGCCACCACTGCTGACTGCTAGGCAGGGGACTTGGGGCTGGATCAGGCGGTGGGGCAGGCCCTGGGCTGGGCCCTGATTGGCCCTCTCACCTGTGTGTCAATGTCAGCTCCGTTCTGCAGCAGCAGTTCCATGAGTGGCCGGTTCCTCTGCAGGGTGGCGATGTGGAGGCAGGCCAGACCTGGGATGGGGGTGAGGGTGGGGGCTGCTAATCAGCATCCACCAACTCTCTCCCTCCCTCTCTTCAGGGACCTCCCTACCCCTCAGCCCCAAGGGACTCACTGCCCACTCAATGCCTCTGATCACAGGAGTGTTAAAACACAAACCCAAAAACCCCCTCAAAAGTCTGAGGGGAAAGGAACTCAAAGTTTCCACCTTTTCAGAGTCATGTTATTGAAACTTTCATGCTTCAGGGGTCAGGTTGCTGAGTGACACCCCACATAAGTGCACCGTCCCCCAACATACATTCCCCTCCCCCTTCCCCCTCTCCCCGCCCCCCCCCCACCTCTAACTCTACCTGCCTTGAAGCCCCATCCAAAAGCCACCTTCTTCAGAGCTCTCCAGGATCCTCAGGCCCCAGCCACCCCTCACCCCCACCCACCCCGAGGGCCATGTCCTGCCCTGTGCTTCCCTAGCCTTCTTGCTACCCGCTTTCTGGCGTGGAACCACCCCCACCCCCCACCCCCACCCCCGCCTACAGAACTTGATTCAAAGTGACATCCCTCACCTCCTTCAAGTCTCTGCTCAAATGCTGCTGCTCCTTGAGGGTTTCCCTGGTCACTCTCTTTAAAAATCACACCCGCCCCATCCCTCACATTCTAGTTCTCACTCTGCTCTACTTTTCCCACAGCACTTACAGCTTGGTAACCTACTAGAGAACTCACTTCTTATATTTAGTGTCTGCCTCAATCGCTCTCCAGCTCCTGGAATAATGTCTGGCACACAGAAGGCCCCCGGTACATTTTTGTTGCATGAATTAACGAGTTCGTCTAATCTCTGGTAAACTAAATATCTTGAGGGCAAGGTTTAGCTCTCTGTTTAGCTCACAGTAGGCTCTCATTAAATTCTAAATCAAGTTCATTCATTCATTCGTTCATTCGTTCCTTCAGCAAAAAGGTACTGAGTACCTGTTGACTTAAAACTGGAGGTGCATTGACAGACAAGCTATGAACCTCCTTTTCCTGACAGTGGGGTCCATCTCTTGTCCCCTCCTCATCCCACAGGCCCTGAGGCTGCCCATACCTTGCCAGTTTTGCAGCTGGAGGTCCAGGGAGTGAGGTGGTCCTCGGCCTGGCTCTGGCCGCCCCTCCAGCAGGCAGCGGGCACAGGCCAAGTGCTGGCGCTGGCAGGCCACATGCAGGGCCGTGTCACCGTGTCTATCCTGTAGCACCCGACTGGCCCCCTTCAGCACCAGGGCCCGAACTGCACCCGGCTGGTCCAGATGTACAGCCAGATGGAGTGCTGTCTGTAGGCACAAAGGGTCCAGGGCTGTTGTAGCATGCTCCCACCTCTGGGGACGTGCTAGGGTGGACACAGGAATTACCAGCTGCCAGCACCTTTTTTGAGGGCAGCTTATAAAGGCTATGGCCCTGGTCTTCCAAGGAAACGCTACCAAACCCTTCCCTCTGTCCCTGCCCACCACCCCAGTTCTGGAGGCAGGGTGAGGAAAGTGGGCCCCTGCTCTTCTTAGAGGTCCCCTCAGCCCCTGGAGAAAGGACAGTTGGGGGCAGGGAAGACCTCTGTTATCCTTGGGGGCCAAGTGACAAGGACGGGCTGGAGGGAGGAAAGACAGAGGCACCAGGCAGGCAGTCTCAACCTGGCATACTCCTCTTTTAAGGCTCCATGCAGATGCTGCCTCCTGTATTAATGCTCCCCACAGACGCTGGGTCCCACAGCAGCTGGGGTCACAACTCTGGTCACCATGCTATGAAATCAGGGGTTGACAGGAGTCCCCTAGCCCAGGCTCCAGCACCTTGTGGGCAGAGGCGTGTCTTACTTGCGTGTAGCATCAGCTTCTGTCCCAGGGTCTGGGATATGGTTTCCTGAGTGCGCAGCCCAAGTACCCTCGTGTGGCTGCTGGGAATGGCTGTCAGGGCAGATATAGGTATCTGGGCATAGCCCAGCCTCTCCCCCCACCCACCTGGTAAAGGTTGTTCTGAATGTCCAGGACCTCCTGAGGCAGCAAAGCCAGGCAACAGAGCAGCACGGCTGGGGCCTCGTGAATCACCGCCAAGTGGACCAGCCTGGGAGAGGGAGACCAGGAACAGGGTTTAAGTGTTAGGGCTCAGGCCAGAGACAGTGAGCTAGGGTCCTGGGGTTAGAAGGAAGAACACATCAATCTCTAAGAAGACACACATAGGGTCGGTGTAGGAAGTGAGAGTTTGGGCCAGGAAGTGAGGGTTGGTGAGGGAAGCCAGGATCTGGCGGGTGGGAGTTCCAAGTTCCCATCTCTGGCCTTCAGGGGGGGGCCTTGGCTGAGTGGGAGCGTGGGCAGGGTGCTGATGGGAGAAGGTCCTTCCTGTTCAGCCTGCCCACACCCCACTCCCCTCTGGCCCCAGGGCCCCACCGGGCCGGCTGCAGCTCAAAGCCAAACTGAAAGCTGCCGGGGTAGCACAGAGGTGGTTTCCGGGGCTGAGCTCCCCACGTCTGCCAACCCCAACAGGGAGGACTGAGAGGGCAGGAGCGGGGTCACCCCCACTCGGGGCAACTCAGTGGTACACATTCCAACGGAGAGAACACAGAAGCTCGTGGAAGAGGAGACAGCGCGGCATCCTGTCCTGCTGCCCTTTCACAGGGGGATCAAGAGGGTCACTCTTCAGACAGCACAGACTGGGTGGGGCCTGACCAGAGGCCCTCCACTCCGAGGACACTTCCAAGGGGAGGTCTGTGCAGTGCAGAAAGTGTGTGTTTGTTGGGGGCCAAAGAGCCTTACTCTCTTGCTCAGGTGGGAGGGGGCAGTTGGGAGGGGAAGTTCCAGTCCTGGGGTTTCCCCACATCAGGTGGGGAAAACGAAAGCCAGAGCTGGAAGGTCTAGGGTGACAGCTGCCTTGGGGCATGAAGTGCCTTGGGGGGGTAGTTTGGGTAAAGGCCTGTCCGGGCTGAGGAGGGGGCTGCTCAGGCAGAAGGGGGGCAGGCTCAGTGGCGGGTGGCAGGAGAGGCCCAGGAGAGAGTGACTGAGGGAGGGAGGGAGGAACCGCTCTGGAAATCCCCTCGGCCAGGGCCTGTTCTCTAGGTCACATTCCTGCAGCCACCTCCCTCTCTCCCTGTCTCCCCTCCTCCCACTTCCTCTCCCCACTTCCATAAGTCCTATAAGCCAGACACCTCTGAGGGAAGACAGTGCCCCCTCCTCTCTAAGGACCTCCTGGGGAGTCCTGACACCGCTTCTCCACCGCCCCTAACCCCACAGTCTAGACACCTGTCTTTAACTAGAGCCGGGTAAAGGTTTCTGCTGAGAGGCTGACAAAGGACGGCAGTGCCAGAAGTCACCACTCCCTAGGTCAAAGGTCAGCCAGAGGTATTCCACATGGAACCCCCAAATTCTTGGTTCTGGGCCTGAGGGTTGGTGATCTGGGCGGGATACAAAAAGGCCTGAGGTCATTCCTCTCCCACTCCCTGGGTCCAAACGCTGTCTTTGTCAAAGGCCACCCAGGATTAGGACCCTCCCATCTCCTCCAAAAAGCAAGTCAAGACAGATACCTGCTGTCTCCTCTACCCTCCCCACCCCCATTCATTCCAGCATCCCCAGTCTGGGACCCCAGCCCACTCCACTCTGTTCCTCATCCACAAATCCCAGCCACCCCCTCTCTTGACAGTGTTTCTTCTTCCTAAGGGACAAATCCTCAACTGGCCAGTCCCTCCCACCCAAACTACTTCTTACTTCAACTGCCTGCCCCCCCCCCCCCCAGCCCAGTCCCCACCAAGCTCCACCTGGGCCTGGGGCAGGAAGGGTAAAGTAAAGGGGTCAGACAGGACAGTGAGGGGGACTTGGAGGGCTCAGGAGGTAGAGGGTGCCGGTAAAGCTGACTCCAGCCCTCACTTCCCCTTTCACAGCAGAGAAGGAAGTAAGCTGGGCAGCCAGCCGCCTGTCTGTCTGATGGGGCAAGAGTGCTCCAGCCTGGCTCACCCCCTCTTCCTCAGGGCTAGCCTCAGCTCTGCACCCTGCCAGCACCTCCATCCTTAGCTTCCTGACCCCTCCTGGCAACCTGTAACTGGCATCTTTTGTTCCCCGAGACGGGGCATTCTGAGGTCAGGGGCTGGGAATCCCAGATATTGAGCAAACAAGGATACCTACCCTCTTCCCCAGCAAGGAAAAAAAAACCCTAAAAATCTGGACTGGTCAGGGGAATTTTCTCTTCCAAGGGGTGGGTTATTGGTAGCTTTCCAAGCTGCTAGCTGGGTTCCAGGTGTCTGGTAATGATGCTGGGGCCTCTGGTCTGGGCCCCTCCAGAGCTAAAAAGTGGGCTAAGAGTGAAGTCTGGAGTTTGGAAGAGTGGGGACGGCCCCTTCCAGCGCGGGTGTCTTGAGGGATCCTCACAGAGTGGGTTCCCGGCCTGTTGAGGCTCCTGGCAGGCCCAGAGTTGGCATCGATTGGAAGGGGTCCCTGTCTCAGCTTAGACCCCAGACTCACGTGTCTCCATCCTCCGAGATGTAAGTGAGTGCTTCCAGCTGCTGAGGGCTCAGCGCTCCCGCTGCGGGGAGCGGAGAGCGTGGGGCTGGGTCCTCGGTCTCCGTGCCTCCCAACAAGGGCAGTGGCTCCGTGAGCGACGAGGAGCCATAGGTGGAGTCAGCTCGCTCCCCATCTGTATCTTCCTTCTCCTGTGGCTCCTTGGCTGTTCCCGGAGGATGGGTCCAAGGCTGGGGGCCGCCACTGTCCGAAGGTCCGGAGGCCGGGGCCGGGGTGGGCTCGGGCAGGGAGCGCAGAGAACGCAGAGACTCGATGCCCGAGTCGTACTGGCTCTCATCCGTCTCGTCCGGCCCCTTGCGCGCCTCCGACATGCCCGCGGTGCCGGCCCACGGGGGCCAGGTCCGAGCAGGATCCGGCTCCGGGCTCCGCCGCGCCGCCTTTCCGGGTTGCAGGTCCGCCTTGCGGAGCTGGCGCCCGGCCCGGAGTGGCGTTCTTCCCGGGCTGCGGGGGCCCGAGGGGTCGGCGAGAAGCGCGGGCGAGGCTCGGAGCGCTGGCGGGTTCCAAGGCAGAGGCTACTCCGAGCAGCTGGACTGCCCAGTCGGCCGCGCTCTCTCGCCCCGCCCCTCCTGCCCCGCCCCCGACAGACGCTTCCGGACCGAGGCCCCGCCCTCCGGAATCCCCCTTACCCCGCCTTCTGCGTTGGCTCCGAGTCAGGGGTTACCCGGTCCTGAGTCACTCGTGCGTTAATTCACCCATTCATTCATTCATTCATTCATTCATTCACCCATCCTTCCATCCATTCACATTTTCCCCCGTCCTTCTTTTTTTCATTCATTAATTCCATGCATTTTCTTTGCTTCCTTCCCTTCTTCCATTTCTTCATTCATTTTTTCCATTCATTCACTCATTCGTTTGTTTTTAAAGGAATATTTATTAACTGTCTGCACAGGCTGAGCTGAGCGTCTTGCAGGGAAAGCACGTAGGTGATGGGACGGGGAGCCATTGCTTCCTATCTCCTGCCCATTTCTCTCAATTTCTCTGTTTTTCTCATCTATCAGTGCCCAGGAGTTTGGGTAGGGAAAGATAAGATACCCATTGTCTGTAAAGAAGCAGTTTTCCCTTTGGGTCCTGGATAGAGGGTCTCCTGTGTCAAACTTCCAGATCACATAGAATTGGGCATGAGGACGGATTTTTAATTTTTGTTCTTTTTTGAAAGTAGGTTTTCCCAGGCAGGCCCTTGTCTAAAAAAAAAAAAAAAAAAAAAAAAAGGCAGAGTGGTCATATTTTTTGTTTGTTGTCTAAAAAAGCAGAGTGGTCATTCTTCACAGGGATGAAACACTGGCTCCGGGTAGTTACAACATCTGGTTACCCCCAGCAGGCAGGGAAGTTTAGTTCCTCCTGGTGGGGCCAGGATGGGGAGGCCCCAGACATGCTGGGCCATGCTCTGCTGAGGTCCCCACCACAGCCACAGCCCTAATGCCAGCACATCTTTCCTCCTTCCCTGTCCCTGCTTTCCCTGGGTCTAAAGGGCCTAGGGAGGTTGCAGGCATACTCCACCCACACAGTGAGCCCCAAACTAGTGCCCCATGATTCATCCCCTACCCCAAGTGCCAAAACCTAGGGCAGCAGTGACTTTAGATCATCCCCAAGGGAACATCTCCCTATTCCATCTCTAGCATTGGTGGAAGGAAGCTGGAGTGAGTGTAGACAGCTACTAGCCAGCTCTCCTACTGCCCTCCTCTGTGCAACAGCATCTTAACCATCTATCTGACAGACATGTATGGGGCTTCTCCTATATGCCTGACACTGGTATTTCTTTTTTTTTTTTAATTTATTTTTAAAGCTTATTTATTTATTTATTTATTTAGAGAATGATCATGCCCTGAGCTGAAATCAAGAGTCAGATGCTTAACTGACTGAGCCATCCAGGCGCCTCTGACATTGGTTTTTCTGCTGGAAGCAAAAGCAAGTATCAATAGTAACAGTAATAACCAACCACCACTAACCCCACCTCACCCCAAAATGTCCCATGGCCCTAGCCTTCACAAATATCCCTGACAATTACAATACAGACTGATTGTGCTAAGACAGGAGTGAGCACAGGGTGCTGTGGGGCCATGGAGTGGGGTCAACTACACAGTGGGGTGAGGGGAAGGGAGGGTTTCATCTGACCTGGAAACGGGAAGGGAAGAGGGCTGGGGAGAAGAGAAGTACCTAGTGTGTGTGCTTGGAAGGGGGGCAGTGAGTAAAGAGAAGATAGTGGATGGACAGACAGGAAGAGATGACCCACTGCTCTTCCTCCCCATGGAGGACCAGAGTGGAGAGGGTGTGTTGAGCATGAGGCAGTGAGACGCCATGAGGGGAAAGCCCAAGGAAATTGAGGCATCTCCTTCCCTTGAGGTCAGCGTGATTTCAGATGTTCTCAACTTCCTCCCCTGACATGTTCCTCTCTCCTCCTCAAAGGCTGGAGCAAAAAATACAGTCATAAACTCCAGACCCAGACGACTTGGGCTCAAAATCTGGCACGATCACATCCCCATCTTAAAGTTGGGAAGCTGAAACCCAGAGGGGTGAGTTGACTTGCCAAAAATCAGCCAGAAAAGGCAGAGCACGGTTCTCCTGCCCCTAATCCAAAACTTTGAAAAAATTTTTCAGTGAAACTTTGTTTCTTTTATTATGAAGGTCTAAGGAATTGGGGCATCTGAACCTTCGGCAAGGACACAGGAACTCAGGCAGATGCAGTGACTGCTCCTTTCATTCATACGGAGGCTGAATTTAAGGAAAAACCTATCCCAATTCAGTCCCGGGTCTCGCTCTGAACCAGAACAGGTGTGTAGCTGCCCCTTTTCTAGCCACGTGGGGGCAGCATTGAGTCACACACTGCTTTCAGCACCTAGCCTGCACTTTGACAGGAAGCCCTTAGGGGGACACTTCAGGAAAGGGGACAGGGACCATACAGTTTCATTTGGAAAGATGACATGAGGACTCTGACTCAGGCCTCAACGTGGTCAGGGCCCTGACTTTGCTTCCTCAGCCCCTCCAGTCCTCTTTCTGCCGTTTTTTTCTGGTTCCCTTTGTAGTGCCCCACTCCCAGCCTCCACCCACCCCAGTCAAGCTCATCTTCAGAAAACAGGCCCAGTTGCCATGGTGACCAGCTGGTCAGCTGGCTCCTTCCACACCCCCTCCCTTCACCCCTCTTTCCCCCAAGCTTCCAAGGAAGGGTTATGTGTGTGAATGGAGAAGGGGAGTTGTTGGGGGGCTTTTATCTTGGGAGCTCTGGGGTTGGCCAAAAGGAGTTGGGCTAGCTCTCCTCCAAAGCCCCCTGAGGGGGAGAAGGGAAGGCAGTAGGGGTGGGGAACAGGAGGAAGATTATAACAACTAAGTGGAGAGTGTGAGGATCCCATTTGCGTTGGGAAAGGGCAGGGGTTAGGAACTCTGCACTCTGTCTGCAGTGAGGACTGAACTAAATGGAATGGGCTGAGGTAAGATGAGGGGTTGGAGTTAGATGTGAGGCAGGACTTCCCACAAAGCATGAGTGAGAGACCCTGGAGTGAGCCACCAAGTGAGAGGGCTCTTCAGGACCACACCCTTCCTCTGTTTGGGTAGGGAGGAAGGACTCACTGACTGCTGGAGGATCGTGCAGGCTGATAGTTCTGAAGCAAGAGGCAGACAGCCGACCATCCACCTTCACCTTGCCTGGAAAGAGAAGAGTAGGAAAATGGAGGCAGGACCAGGAGTGGGGGTGTATGTGGGGGCGGAGGCAGTGGCTAACCTGCCTCAGATGAGGGGCAGGACCATCCCAGCAGATCAGTATGCTTGTCCCCTATCCCCAAAGACCAGATTATCCCAAGCTTTGCCTTAAACTAACTTCCTACTCACAAACATCTGCATGGCCTTTGGAATGAGAAAGATCTGGATTCTAGGATTAGCTCTGTGAGTACCAGCAGGTGACCTTGAATAAGTCAGTACCCTCCCTCTACCTTGGTTTCTTGTGGGTAAATGGGGGAACAGTTAATATATATATGTCAAAGACTCTAATGTAACACATGGCAAGCAGTAGGATTCCACAGTGACTGTGCACACACAGATTGAATATGCGTAGCCTTTATACTACTTTTTTGATGTTTATTCTTTTTGAGAGACAGTGAGTGGGGGGACGGGGAGGCAGAGAGAGAGAGAGAGAGAGAGGTAATCCCAAGCAGTCTCTGAGCTGTCAGCACAGAACCTGATGGGGGGCTTGAACCCACAAACAGGGAGATCATGACCTGAGCCCAAATCCAGAGTCAGACACTTAACTGACTGAGCCACTCAGGCACCCCTATTCTATTTTTTTTAAAGATTAAAAAAAATTATTTTAGAGAGTGTGGGGAAGTGGGGGGTGGGGGAAGGAGCAGAGGGAGGAAGAGAGAGAATCTTTTTTAAAAAAATGTTTGTTTATTTATTTATTTTGAGACAGCAGGGAAGGGGCAGAGAGAATTCCAAGCAGGCTCCACGCTGTCAGCACAGAACCTGATGTGGGGGGAAAACTCACCAACCATGAGATCATGACCTGAGCCGAAATCAAGAGTTGGATGCTCAACCAACTGAGCCACCCAGGCGCCCCAGAGAGACAAAATCTTAACAGGCTCCATGCTCCGCATAGAACCTGATTTGGGGCTTAATTCCACAACACTAGGATCATGACCTGAGCTGAAATCAAGAGTCAGATGCTCAACTGACTGAGCCACCCAGGTGCCCCCCCCATTATACTATTTTATCATAATGATTGGTCCCCATCCCCAATTAGACTTTGTATTCTTTGAGGGTAGAATATTGTATGTTTCATTTCTGAACAGGGTACTCAGTAGAGACCTAATATCTGTTTATTGCATGGATGCATCCAGGAATGAATGAATGTCCGTTTTCTTTCTGCCTGTCCTAAGCAGTACAGAAGAGCAGTGTGGGTAGATGGCAGGAAAGGGTGGGTTACTCACAGCCCAGCTTGGGGTATGATTATGCCTCCTACACCCACAGAAGAAGGTCAAAGCCGTAGGGATTGTCCAGTTAACTTTTTCGATGCACAGATGAGGAAACTGTGGCTTGAAGAGTGGAAGGCACTTGCACAAGGTCACACAACCCCTTAATGGCAGAGCCAGGATTAAAAATTAGAACTCAGGTTTCCTGGTCTCCAGCCTAGGGTAATGTACACACTTCATTCTTCTTTGGGGCTGTTCTTCTAAGGAAGGAAAATGGCTTTGGGAAGGCTGGTTCCAATGTCCTCCCCTCTGCCCTCTGTTAGTCCTTTCTCATATCTAGCTTCAATTCTTACCCTATTCCATCTCTGTTCGGTTGGGTCAGGCGGCTGAAGGCTGGCTCCTGCCTTAACCCGTTACCACCCAACTGGGAGTAAGGATCTTCCCTAGGGTTCCAAGGCTCAATTTCCTCTCCCCACCCTCTGCCCCAGGAACTCGCGGGAACCAACGATGGGGAGGGATGTTGGCTGAACCGCTGGCGCCCCCTCCACGAAAAAGGGGCAGAGAAGTGTTGCTGCTGCACAGATCTTCCCAGGATGGGGAGGGAGGAGGGGGTGCGGTGAGCAGGGCTGGGTGTGGGGAAGGGGTGCAGGGAGCCCCTGTTGCTTCTCCTCTTTGGGGGGTGGTTATTAGGTAGGCTTGCGGAAGGCGGAGTTTGGGGGGCCGGGGGCGGGGCTCCTGCGCTGGGAGGAAGAGGGGGGGCGCGCTGGCTCCAGCTCGGCTCAGACAAAAGGCGGCGGCGGGAGCGGGCGGGAGGCGGAGCGGCGCCGCGAGGGCCTCAAGGTGACACCCGCCCCCGGCCCCGGCCCCCCCGGCCCGGCCCCCCAGCCCGCCTCCCCACCCCCAGCCCCTAGACCCCTACCCTCCGGTGCCCTTTCCAGGCCCCCTCCCCCCGGCGGGGGGTGGGGAGCAGCGAGGGCCCCGCCCCCTCCCGCCCCCTCCCCAGGGCCCGCGCAGGATGCCCTCGGCCCCCGACAGCCCCCCGGGAAGCCCTGAGCTCGACGCACCCCCTCTACGCCATGTCCCCCCCTGGCTCGGCCGCGGGAGAGAGCGCCGGCGGCGGCGGCGGCGGTGGCGGCTCCGGGGTCCCGGAGGAGCCCACGGCGGCGGCGGCGGCGGACGAGGGCCCCGCCCGAGAGGAGGTGAGAACAGGCGGCGCCCCTTCCCCGGGCGCGGCCGTAGCCTGGTCCCCCATCCCCCGCCGCGCGCGGCCCCCGCCGGTTCCGCCGCAGCGCGGCCGGCGCCCCGCACCCCGAGCCGGCCGCCGCAGCCGCAGTCCCGCGCCGATGCCCCCACCGGTGGCCGGAGCTGTCCGCGGTGGCGGGGAAGGGGCTGCGCCGGGGGCGGGGCTCGGGGGTCCCGGGCAGGGGGAGGGGCCTAGGGGCGGAGCCTCGCGGACCCCGGGCGGAATGGGGTGGGGACGGTGGCAGGATTCCTGTTTCGCGAAGGGGATGCAATCTTGAATGCAAGGAAGGGCGACTTGTAGGGGCTACAAAGGCAGAGGAGGAAATGGTGGTGGTACCTGAGCTGTGGTCCTAGGAAGGTCAAATGTGTACAGAGGCGATTATCCCCGGGGTCACTGGGAGTGAGTGCACCTCTCTCCCAACGTCCCTGCAGCTCCCTCATTCCTGGGTGGGGGGAGGCCCTGAGTCCAGGAATCCTTCAGAGTGTTGGAAATAAGCATATCCCTAGTTGGAGCCCTACTCTTCAGTCCTCTGAACCTGGAGACAAAGAGACTGAGGAAGGTACCAGTAGCACTGCTCCCCTCCCCTCCCCCCCCCCCCCCCCCCCAGGCACACTCGTGCACACACATATATACACACTGCACTTGAGCAGAAGCACATGGGACGGGGCAGACCTGCAGGTAGAGACCCTTTCAGATGTGCTCTCAGTGGGATACACTCAGGTGGACACACAAAGGTGCACATATGTACACACCCCAAGGACAAGGCTCCCAGAAAGGTACCCTGTACCCTAATCTTGTTTGTATACGCTGTGTGCTATTTCCTAGCCCACCTACCTATCTGCACTTCCAGATCTTTCCTCTCATTTCACACCAGGCCCAGGGACTGCTGCCTGTTACTGTGCCCTTCCTTTCCACCCTCTTCTCCCTTCCCGTGGCTAGCCTCCAGGTCAGGCCTGGGGAATTGGAGGAAATCAGGATCTGGTAGGAGGGTGTGTGTGTGGGGGGGAGGGGTTCCTAAAGCTAGACAGCAGGGAGGAGGAGTTGAAAGCACAGCCCACCACCAGAATTCCAACTCCATTCTCATCTATTAAGTGGCTGCTGCGTGCTGGGTGCCACGGTCGGCACCCAGGATGCAGAGACGGAGACCCTGCCCTCAGGAGCACTCAGTCTAGACACGTAAACAACTCACTGGGGCAACCATGGGACAGAGTGGGCCAAGTGCTTCAAGAGGCCCCCAGAGAGCCAGCCCCAAGAATCATTTTCTTTTGACAAATGGCTGGGCTGCAAACCTCTTCCTCCCTACTCCCCACCCAGTCCCACATCCCCTTTCCCCAGCCATTTGCCTCTGCCCTTCTGGATATCTCCTCCTGGACTGCCTTCTACTCAGAGATGCCAGTCCTCTCCCTCCCATCTGAGAACAGGAAAAGGATGTTAGGGTCCAGGAAGGGGACTCACAGGGGGCCTAGGGTTCAGAACGTGGGGAAGGAGTCAGAACTGAGGGTTTTCTGCCCCCTCCCAAAGGAGGTATGAGACTAATTGTCTGTGAGGAACAGGGAAGTGGATGGGTCAAAGAGGACTGGCTCCTCCAGAACCTAGGACTCAAAGCACCTGGAAGAAGCGAGGGCCTCACCTGTTAAGCGGGAAAGTGATGTCAGTGGGTCCCTCCCCACTTTCCTGGAACACCTGGAAGGAGTCCTGGCTGGGGACCTGCCTTCCCTGATGCCTATCTGTCCTCCCTTGTCTTCCCCATCCACGCCTTCTCCTGTTTCACTGCCATCTTTATGTCTGTCTTTGGACTGTTTTTCCGGGTACATCCTATCCATCTGTGTCTTCTCTGCCACCTGGGCCTCCTCCCTCCATCTCTGGCTGTGATCCCTCGCTGCCTTTTGGGGTGTCTCTCTCTACACTTCCCTGTATTGGCATTTTGTTCTCATTTCCTGTCCCCATGGCTCACTCTGGGTCATTTCTGCTTTTATCTTTGGCCCTCGGCTCCCATCTTGGTGTTACCTTTTCTTGCCACGTCCCTGTCATCTCTGATGCTGGCTTCCACCCCTCCATCCATCTCCGTGCTGGGTCCTGCCACTCTGTCTCACTCCCTGTTCATCTTGGACCTTCCCCTGCCCATCTGAGCAGCAGCGTCCCATCCAGCCCTCTTTCACCAAGTCCCTCTGCCGTGAGTCCCACTGGAAGTGCCTGCTGCTCTCGCTGCTCATGTACGGCTGTCTGGGGGCCGTGGCCTGGTGCCACGTAACCACGGTGACCCGCCTCACCTTCAGCAGCGCCTACCAGGGCAACAGCCTCATGTACCACGACAGCCCCTGCTCCAACGGCTATGTCTACATCCCCCTGGCCTTCCTGCTCATGCTGTACGCCGTCTACCTGGTGGAGTGTTGGCATTGCCAAGCCCGCCATGAGCTGCAGCACCGTGTTGATGTGAGCAGCGTGCGGGAGCGTGTGGGCCGCATGCAGCAGGCCACGCCCTGTATCTGGTGGAAGGCCATCAGCTACCACTATGTCCGCCGCACCCGCCAGGTCACCCGATACCGCAATGGAGACGCCTACACCACCACCCAGGTGAGGGGCTGGAGGGGAGCGCAGGCCAGTCCAGAGGGGAGGGGGGTGCTGGGACCCTGACTGACTGTCCCCAGGGGGAGGAGCACAGGCGGCAGTGAGCTGCAATAGCAACCATAATAATAACGGCAAACACTAGCAGCAAGGCTCTGCCCTACATACATTACAAATACCAGATGGATTTATTTAACCCTCCTAACAACCCTATGAGGTAGGTAACTACTATCCGCATTTTACAGATGAGGAGAGTGAGGCTTGGAGAGGTTAGTACCTTGCCAAAGTCAAACAGTATGTGGTGGAGCTGGGATTTGGACCCAGGCAGTCTGGCTCCAAGGTCTATACTGCTTAGTGCTTAATGGTTGGAGGTGGCCTCACAGGCACGGTCCCGCGGCATACTCTCACCCATTTAGTGAGGTGGCTGCTACCAGGGCCTCTTTCACAGGTTAGGAATCCTAAACTCAATGACTTGCCCAAGGTCTGCAGCTTCTTAGTGGTAGTGCTGGATTTAAGCCAGGGGCCCTTTGCCAAGTCCAAGGCTCCCAGAGGTGGGAGTCTGCTGGCAAAAAGGTGGAGGTAGGCATGGGAGGCCTCGTGGAGAGGCGGAGTGGGGGCCAATTAGCACTTACTGGACCCTCCAGGATTAGGCATTATTCCAGTCCTGGAGGAAGAGGTTTTCTCCGATAAGGGTGACCCCCGTCTCCGTTTTGGGATGGGTAAACAGAAACCTGGGGCCTGTGAGAATCAGGAAGGGGGCTGGGTGATAGCTAAGGTGGGAACAGGGAGCCCCGAGACAAAGCCGGTTCCGGCCATTAGGGGCCACATCTGTAAACAGGAAGGGCAGGCCATTTGGGGTCATGAGGGGGCAGCGGGGGACATGGGAGACGGCAAAAAGGTTAGGCAAGCCCGAGGGGGCAGTTTGTGGCCAGCGCCTGACCCCGTGACGAAGCAGAGCTTAAGTCAAACTAGAATACACCCGCAGGTCTGAGCTCCGGCCCGTCTTCCTCTCTAGTTGAGTACGTTGAGGGCCTGCGCTGCTCCATAAAGCAGATGATAAGATCCTACCCGGCTCCAAGCGGGCTCGAAGGCAGGGCAGGCTTAGGGTTTGAGCAGGCAGCAAGAGCGACGAGGGTGAGCCGACAGAGGCGACTCCCGCCGCCCTCCCCGGCGCCGCAGGTCTACCATGAGCGCGTCAACACGCACGTGGCGGAGGCCGAGTTCGACTACGCGCGCTGCGGCGTCCGCGACGTGTCCAAGGCGCTGGTGGGGCTGGAGGGCGCGCCGGCCACGCGCCTGCGCTTCACCAAGTGCTTCAGCTTCGCCAGCGTGGAGGCCGAGAACGCGTACCTGTGCCAGCGCGCGCGCTTCTTCGCCGAGAACGAGGGCCTGGACGACTACATGGAGGCGCGCGAGGGCATGCACCTCAAGAACGTGGACTTCCGCGAGTTCATGGTGGCCTTCCCGGACCCGGCCCGGCCGCCGTGGTACGCCTGCTCGTCCGCCTTCTGGGCCGCGGCGCTGCTCACGCTGTCGTGGCCGCTGCGCGTGCTGGCCGAGTACCGCACGGCCTACGCGCACTACCACGTGGAGAAGCTCTTCGGCCTGGAAGGTCCCGGCTCGGCGAGCAGCGCGGGCGGCGGCCTGAGCCCCAGCGACGAGCTGCTGCCGCCGCTCACGCACCGCCTGCCGCGGGTCAACACGGTGGACAGCACGGAGCTCGAGTGGCACATCCGCTCCAACCAGCAGCTGGTGCCCAGCTACTCGGAGGCGGTGCTCATGGACCTGGCGGCGCTGGGGGCGCGCTGCGCGGGGGCGGCGGGCGGCGGCTACGCGCCCTCGTGCCGCTACGGCGGGGTGGGCGGCCCGGGCGCGGCGGGCGTGGCCCCGTACCGGCGCAGCTGCGAGCACTGCCAGCGCGCCGTCAGCAGCTCGTCCATCTTCTCGCGAAGCGCGCTGAGCATCTGCGCCAGCCCGCGGGCCGGGCCCGGGCCCGGAGGCGGGGCGGGCTGCGGGGGCAGCCGCTTCTCGCTCGGCCGCCTCTACGGCTCCCGGCGCAGCTGCCTGTGGCGCAGCCGGAGCGGGAGCGTCAACGAGGCGAGCTGCCCCACCGAGCAGACGCGGCTGTCGAGCCAGGCCAGCATGGGGGACGACGAGGACGACGACGAGGAGGAGGCCGGGCCGCCGCCGCCCTACCACGACGCCCTCTACTTCCCGGTCCTCATCGTGCACCGGCAGGAGGGGTGTCTGGGCCACAGCCACCGGCCGCTGCACCGCCACGGCTCCTGCGTAGAGACCTCACTGTGACCTCCGGCCCCGGGCAGCCCGTCGCCCTCCCTCCTGCCCCTCGCGGGACTGAGCTTCTTGCGTGTAGCAGGGGGGTCATGATGGTGACCGAGGTTGTGCTGGGCACGGCGCGGGGAGCGGGGAGGCGACGGTGCGCGGGACAGACCCCATGGGGTCCGGATCCCCCGCCTTCCCTGTACATAAAGAGACCGATGGGTGGGAGGGGATCGGGGGGGGGGGGGGGGCTCCGGAGAATCCCGGCACGGTCGGCTCTTCCAGCCCCGTCCCTGTCCTAGGGGGACACCTCCCCGCCCTACACGCACACTCGAGATTTCCCGTCCAGCCTTTCAACGGATCTTCTGACTGTTAGTGGAGGCCGTGCTGTGGCACCGCGTGGGGCCCGTCTCCAGTGTGAGCCCCCTCGCTGTGCAGCTGGGGAGGTTTAGAGGCGTGGGGAAGGGAAATTGGGGCTTTCCTTCCATCGCTGCCTGGCCCCACCAGGGCCTCTCTCTACTGAGGTCGCGGTGGTTTGGCGAACAGTAGGGCTGGCTTCCAACCAGCTAATGAATTCAGTGGGTCTGAAGCCGGGGCCAGATGTCAGCCCCGATGCTCCATCTCAAAACCGTGCAAATGTTGCTATCCTCTTCTTGGCGCTGGCCCCAACCATCGGGGTTTCCTTTCTGCCACTCCCTTCACTGCTGTTTATCTCGCTGGGCCCCTGGAGTGTGGGTCCTGGAGGGACTGTGCTCACACTGCACACGTCACTCCCCCCGCCCCCCTCCGGCTCTCTGGCCCTAAAGAGCACTTGCCCAGAGAGGAGGGAGGCATAATGTGGAGGGCATGTACCTCAGTCCTTTCTCTAAACTCTGTAGCCCCCTGGCAGCAGCAGCCTCCTCACCTGGGTTCTGAGAGGGCTCTCCCTTCAGTTGGGGGGGTTGGGGGGTGAGATACCCTCCCCCTAGGCGTGTTCATTAAAGCTGGCCAACGTGAGTGGGTGGGAAGAGTGGGAGACAGACCTGGGTGACAAACTCTCGAAGCAGGTGGGATTCAAAGAGGAGAAGGCAGTGGAGGGAGACTGAAAGGGGTGTCTGGGGCAACTCTTGCTTCCCCAGACTTGGGGGGGGGGGTGCAAAGGGCGGTTGTCTCCACACATTACCTCTGTAGGACTGAGGATGTTCTCACAAGCCCCAGCTGGAGAAATGAACTCAAATCCAGTGGCAGGGTCAGAGGCAGGAATTCTCTAAATCTTGCCCAACCCCTCTGTCCTCCCCTATCCCATGAGCTGAAGCCCTGCAGTGGGGCCCAGAGGGGCATCCTGCCACCACCCAAGGGCGCTGGCCCCACGTCCTGTTCCCCTAAAGCTGTGACACCTCCTCTCCGCCACCACTCCCTCCCTGATGTGCTTCTGTGTGCATGTCTGCGTACAACCCCCTGCCCTCCCAACTCTCCTGCCAAAGTTTTCCCAGCAGACTTAGTGCCCAGGGATTGAGGTCACATTTCAGGCTGGAGAGGATAACCCTTGGGCGGCCGCCATCACTCATCCCTGATGCTCCTCGCTTTGCCCGAGCCATCAGAGCTCCTCCGTCCCCTCCTTCAGCCTCTGCCATCTTCCTCCAGCCTAGCGAGGCCTACACCTGCCAAGGACATGGCCTCCACCTATGCAACATCTCCTCTGGCTCCCCCTGTCCCCTTCCTTGGGGGACTCAGGAGGTACAGATTGTGGGGACACCACGGCCCGTGGCCCACTGTGGTTGAGCTTTACTTTGCTGTAGCGATGGCTGAGTGGGAAGGCAGAGGAGGCAGGAGATGGGGAGGCTTGGGCAGGAGGGAACAGCTGTCCACTAGGTTTCCCTGGGCAGCAGGGGCCACCTGCCTGCCAGCACTGAACCTGCCTGGGCCCTGAGTCTGTGCTCCTCAGGGGCCTGGAGGTTGGAGCACCCCTCTTTGCTCTGAACAGACATCTGTGAGGTACAGGTGGTGGGAGCTGTGGCCGCAGGCCCCAGTTCTTGGCACCTGGATGTCATACCCTTGGGCAGCCTGGCCACTTCTCGGCTCCAAGGAGGAAGGAACTCAGCTCCTTCTCCCTCAGGCCTGTTCCTGAGACGAGCCTGAGCTGGGGGGGGGGGGGGGGGCGCGGGGGGCACTGTTATTATTTTTGCCTGTATTGACCATTTCTGCCTAGGTCTTCTTACGCAGACAGCCTCACCTCCCACACACGCACAGACTTAGAGAGAAGCCAATTCTTTGGTCTATTTTCTTGGTAGCTTTATTGATTGCCAGGGAAAACGAAAACCAGAAAATTAATTAATCTCTAAAATTAAACTTTACACTGAATGTTCTTGTTTCTCTAATTAGAACCTCTGCTAGCAGCTGTGGCTATGTACACACACACACACACACACACACACACCCTCACATCTACACGTTTGCACTCCAGAACTGTCAGAGGGTGTCAGGCACAGACAGACTCTAGGTTGCCCAGACAGGCACACAAGTGCAGTCACTCCCAAGCCCCCTGTGGTGCTCGGCTTGGCGCCTGCTTGGTGGAAGGAGTCCCTGGAGCGCGCAGGCACCCCTAGGCTGTGGCTGCAGCCCATGGCCCACCCTTTGGAAAGATCACGAGGCTGGAGGCTCTGGGCCCCTCAGCGGAAGGAGGATGGGAGATGGGGGCTCAGCCTGACCCTCTCAGGTTCTCTGGTGGCCCTGTGGGTCGACAGGACTCCTGTGGGCAGCCATGGAGTGTCGCAGACTCGTGGAGGGCACCCGGAAGGCTCCATACATCCGCGGGGACAAGGGCTTGCGGGGTGGGCTGGGCGTGGCTAGGGAGAAGACAGGTCTCTGTCAATTGGGTGCATCACACTGTGGCCTTTCTGTCGTGGATTTCCAAGCGCAAAGATTGTACAAATCAAACTGGTGGATAATAAAGTTGCAGATGACTCACCGACTTCCCTCCCCAGTGTGGCACCTCCAGCAGAAGCTCGCAGGGGAAGCAGGGAGTCTGAGCCCCTCCTGTCACCTCTGTTTCCCCCTTCCGAGGTGTGTGTGTGGGGGTAGTATTAGTGGATGGCATGGCCTGTAGAATGGGATCACTTTGGCAGGTCGAGTAATAGGGAGGTGGCATCTGCAGGGGTGAGGGTGGAAGAGCCAGGCAAAGCTCTGTGGTAGCCAGGGGAGAGAGACAATATAATGTGTGTGTGTGTGTGTGTGTGTGTGTGTGTGAGAGAGAGAGAGAGAGAGAGAGAGAGAGAGCGCTTATGCGTGCACACTTGGACATGTTTGAAGGTCAAGAAGTCAAGGATCTGTTCAATAGAGAAGAAAATGGTCGGGAGAAGGGTCGGGGAGATGGGCGACCTCCATGGGACAGGCTGGGCTGGCACAGGCCTTCAGAGTCCTCTCTGCCTTCCCTAATCCTGGAAGAAGTCGGTCATTTCAGGGCGTCTGGTAATATCCTCTCCCTGGGTATAGGGGATGGGTCCCACTTCATACCCCTTCGCTCCCCCTATCCCAGACCCCTCCTCTTCCTCACATCTTTATCCAAATGACCCTCCATCACTCACCCTAAGGATATCCGTGCTCTCCCCCTTTCTCCTCCCTCTAGACCAGTGTGGCACTCTACAGCAGGCACGGCAGAGGCATGAAATGAAGGATGGGACTGGGGCAGTGACCCAGCTCCAGCCACTGCCCCAGCCCTGTCCCCCATCTTATCCTGCAGGGTTCTCAGGGCCCTTGGCCGTGATTGGTGACATGAAGCAGCTGGGATTCGGGGCCCGCTGGCGGGCTGCTTCCCGGTTGGCACAGAGAGCCTGGCCAATGAGGTACTCGCTCTCCTGGGCTACATCTGACAGGCGCAAGTCAAACTCCAGGAGGGTCCTGTTGTCTGACATGCCTTCCAGGAGCTGCTTCCCGCCATCCTGAGAGAGGAGTACAGGGAAAGGGTCATTTCATGTTACTACCCAGGATCACACACACGCACACACACCTACACACTCTATATAAAGATGTGACGAGTGGTGCCTGGGTGGTGCAGTCGGGTAAGCGTCTGACTCTTGATCTTGGCCCAGGTCACGATCTCACAGTGCATGAGTTCGAGCCCCGCATCAGGCTCTGTGCTGATGGTGCCGAGCCTGCTTGGGATTCTGTCTCTCCCTCTTGCTGCCCCTCCCCTGCTTGTGCCCTCTTTCTCTCAAAATAAATAAACTAAAAAAAAAAAAAAATTAAAAAAAAAAAAAAGATGTGACTAGGATAAGAGTTTCACAAAACAATGGTTAACCTATTTGTGCACCACATTACTGTGTTCGGTCCTAGGTTATCCTACCCTATTCCATTCTCTTCCGTAAGAAAAATGGTGCTCAAGACATAGTAAATTGATTTTTCAACCCTAATGGTTTGAAAAACATCGCTTTGTGGCAATGATGGTAATTCCGTTCCCCTGGTCCAGCCATGGGTATGTGAGACAGATCTGGCTGATGACATGTGAGGAGGAAGTTTGGAGGGAGTGGCTTCTGGAAGGTTCTTCTCGCTCTGAAAAAGGAACAAGAGGGGTGCTCTCCCTTTTTCTGTCTCTGAGCATGATGCTTTGTGAGGTGCAGCAGCCATCCTGGGACCATGAGAGAAGCACCTGACAGGACACGGCCATGTGGCCAGGATGGGCAGAGCAGACAATGGCACAAAGCCAGTGAATTTACCAACTCCAGAACCCCCTACCCTGGGGCTTCTGATTATGGGACATAAAGTTCCTCTTGTTTGTTTGTTTGTTTTTCAGTTTATTTATTTATTTTGAGAGAGAGGGCAAGCAGGGGAGGGGCAGAGAGAGAGGGAGGGAGGGAGGAGAGAGAGAGAGAGAGAGAGAGAGAGAGAGAGAGAGAGAGAGAGAGAATCCCAAGCAGGCCCCACACTGTCAGCCCAGAGTCTGATGATGCGGGGCTTGAACTCACAAACCATGAGATCATGACCTGAGCTGAAACCAAGAGCCAGATGCTTAACCGACTGAGCCACCCAGGCACCCCCAACATTCCTCTTGTTTAAGCCATTTCCTGGTTCAGCTTTCTATTACTTGTAGCCAAAAGCACCCCATCTGGAAACAGTGCGTGTGTGAACAAGGCTTTTCTGGAGAGGTTTGGTAGAGGTCTTTTATGTGAAAGACTTCTATGGTTGTGACCCAGTAGTGTGTTGCAAAGTCAATTTAATGGGTTACGGGCGCATTTTTAGAAAATGAGGCAGAATAGGGGCGCCTCGGTGGCTCAGTCGGTTAAGTGTCTGACTTCAACCCAGGTCATGATCTCACGGTTTTTGGGTTCGAGCCCTGGGTCAGGCTCAGTGCTGACAGCTCAGAGCCTGGAGCCTGCTTCGGATTCTGTGTCTCCCCCTCTCTCTGCCCCTCCCTCACTCATACTCTGTGCCTCAAAATAAATAAACGTTAAAAAAAAATTAAAAAAAAAAAGGACACTGAAGGACATCAGTGCCTAGCATAGGATAAAACCCTGAGTAATAGTAACAGCTAGTGATACTGATGTCCTAGCCAGGGCTTTGCAATGTTACCTGCTTTACAAGGATAACTCATTTACTCCTCCCAGCAACAACACTTCGTAGATACAATTATTATCCCGATTTTACAGATGAGGACATGGAGGCCCCAAAAGGTGAAGTAATTTAGCCCAGTGAATGGCAGAGCTGGGATTAGAACCAAGGGAAGTCTGTGGTCTTAGCAACTATCCCGGAAGCATCCTGAGGCGGTCGGAGGCCACACCCAGCCATCCCCCTCCCAGGCCCCAGGGCCTCTCCTGGGCCCCGCCTGCCCCAGAAGGTGCAGCTTACCAGCCCGATGTGGTTGCAGGACAGGTTGATGCTGGTGAGCGTGGTGTTGACGGTGAGCACCTGGGAGAGGAGGGTGGCGGTGGGCTCAGACAGTTCATTGCCACCGAGGTGCAGTGCTGTGAGGCACCTGTTGGTCTGCAAGGCGTGCGCGAGCGCCTGGCCGCCCTCATCCTCAATGCAGTTGAGGCGCAGGTTGAGGGAAATGAGGTTGGTGTTGTGTGCTAGGGCGTGAGCCAGCGACTGGGCACCAAGCGCGCGCACCTGGTTGTTGGCCAGGTTGAGCACTCGCAAACGGCTGTGGCTCAGCAGCTTGGCCGCGGCACGCGCGCCCCGGTCCCCAACGAGGTTGTGTGACAGGTCCAGCTCCTCGAGGGCCGGGTGATCCAGGAGGCTGCGAATGAGGACGCGTGCCTTGTCGTCATCCACCTTGCTCCGGGTCAGCCTGAAGATCTGTGGGCAGGTAGAGGGCACGCAGCAGCTGGCAGTTAGGGATAATCTGCCTGCCTGCCTGCTTACCTACCTTCTGTGGGTAGAGGAGGGGGCCACAGGGAGGCCTGAAGTTCCGCCCACCTGATGTTGGCCCCCTGACTGGCTCCTGGGCAGGGCAGGCCTCCCCCGCATGGCAGAGCAATGCAGAATGGGTGGCAGTCAGTAGCAAAAAAGCCGACCATTTATGGAGAAATCACCATGTGCTGTGCATGCTGCTAGAGCGTGTCATGACCATCACCTCTAACCCTCAGCATCCCAGTCTGGTAGCATGAGTTCTTTCCACGTTACAGATAGAAAACCAAAGGGGCGCCTGGGTGGCTCCGTTGATTAAGCGTCCGACTTCAGCTCCGGTCATGATCTCGCGGTCCGTGAGTTCGAGCCCCGCGTCGGGCTCTGTGCTGACAGCTCGGAGTCTTGAGCCTGCTTCGGATTCTGTGCCTCCCTCTCTCTCGGCCCCTCCCCCACTCACACTGTGTCTCACTCTCTCTCTCAAAAATAAATAAACATTTAAAAAAATAGTTAAAAAAAAAAAAAAAAGAAAGAAAATGATAGCTTAGGGTGGATGCGTCATTTGCCCAGAACAACGCAGTGATCAAGCCCCAGAGGCAGGTTTGAATCCAGGTCTGTTTGATGTCCCAGCCCCTCGCCGTGCCCGCTTCAGCTGGCTAAGATCTATCAGCTGGCTAAGATCTACCATGGCAAGGAGAGGAACTCTTGGAAGGAGGTGCCAGGGTAAGAACCGGGGTGAGAGACGGGAAATGGGGGAATGGAAGGAAAAGATGAAAGAAAGAGGTTGGACTGGCATGAGGAATACTGGAGATGGGGGCCCTAACCCTTCCCTTCTCACCAGTCCCTCCCGCCCCTCCCTCTTCCTTGAGGCCTCTTCACGCTCTCCCCATCCTTCAGTCCTCAGCGTTCCCTCCATCCCTCTCAGCCAGCTTAGAGCCTCTTGTCCCTCTCGTCACTTCCTGGCACCTATCTGGCAAAGCTCCAACCGTGGAGCAACCCCACTCTCTAGTTTCTGCCTACCTGTGCCCGAGCAGCTGCCAAGATGGAAATGTCACATGACAGGACTGATTCGCATCGCTGGAGCCACCAGTCGACCCTCCGTGCCGTGTGCCAATTCAGCCCTGTTTCTCCGGACAACACACTCTCTCGTACTCTCTAAAAACGATGTCAACCTTCTCCAGCCTCCTCACCCTTCAGGGGGCCACTCTACAGGTAAGTCTCCCCCTGCCTCCCCAGCCATTGAATGGGAGCCCATCGCTTTCCTAATACCAAACACAAATCCACTGCTACCCACCATATCCACTCTCTCCTCTGCCCAGAGCCAACCGTCCCACTCGGTCCTCGACTCCACTCGTCTTGCCTTCTCAGGAACCTTCCTTGATCAATGAACCTGTGGCTTTCTCAACTGCTTTCTTGCTATTGGATGGAGCTTTACGTTGGAGTTATTTATTTATTTATTTATTTATTTATTTATTTATTTATTTATTTATTTTGAGAGAATGAGTTGGGGAGGGGCAGAGAGAGAGAGAGAGAGAGAGAGAGAGAGAGAGAGAGTCTCCACTAGGCTCCACGCTCAGCACAGAAGCCGATGCGGGGCTTGATCTCACAAATGGTGAGATCATGACCTAAGCTGAAATCAACAGACACTTAATGGACTGAGCCACCCAGGTGCCCCCACATTGGTTTCATTTCATTTTATTTTATTTTATTTTATTTTATTTTATTTTATTTTAGAAATTCTTTGTTTTTTAATTTTTTAAAAATGTTTATTCATTATTTTTGAGAGAGAGAGAGAGAGAGAGCGCAGGGGAGGGGCAGAGAGAGAGGAAGACGCAGAATCCGAAGCAGGCTCCAGGCTCTGAGCTGTCAGCACAGAGTCCGATGTGGGTGGGACTTGAACTCACAGAGTGTGAGATCATGACCTGAGCTGAAGTCAGACGCCCAACCGACTGAGCCACCCAGGCACCGCCCCCCCCCCCCACATTGGTTTTAAATGCAAGCAAGTTTCTTTTTAGGAAAACTCAAACCTTTCATCTATTACCAATTTCCCCTTCACCCCCTTCACAGCCAAGTTCTTGAAAAAGCTGATCACAGCCATCCGGTTTCCTCACTTCCCACTCTCTCTGTAAGTCACTCCGATCTGGCCCCTGTTCCTAGCACTCCACTGACAGTTCCAGCTCTGTGACCTCTATGTTTGCTAAATCTGGTCCTCATCGTCATTCCCGCCCCCCATTGCTGCCTGCCCCTTTTCTTGACACACACCCTCCCTTGTCTCTGCGACTCAAGGCCACGTCCCCCTTTCCCTCTTTCTCTGACTTTATCGCAGGCTTTCCCTCTTGCGACCAGAATATTTGGGACCTACTTTACTAAAAAATTATTCGTTGTGTATTTGAATTTCAAATTTAACTAGGTGTCCTGTATTTTTATTTGCTAAACCTAGCGATCCTCTCCTAGTTGTAATTGTATGTTTACGTGATTGCTGATTAGAGCCCTTTATCCCACCAGACTGTTAGCTCCAGAGGGCACAGATGCATAATTTTGCTCACTGTCGAATCTTTAGCACCTAGGACAGGGCCTGGGGTGCAGCTGCTCCCCGGATGAATAAATGGCCAGTGAGCTGGAAGGACTGTGCCTTGCTCATCTCTGTATCCGCAGAACGCAACTTGGTGCAGGTGCATAAAAGGACACTTGGTCGGCGAATGAGAAGGAAATGGGAGGGGGGAGATGGCGATGGGGGAGGAGGAGGAACACGGGGAGAGGAGAGGAAATCCAAGAGGCGCAGAGAATGGGAGGTGGGGGAAGGCCCGGAGGTACCTTGAGGGTGTGGCATGCCTTGATGGTGGCCGCCAGGGAGTGGCAGTCGCGATAGGTGAAGAGGAAGAGGTTCCACTCGAAGTTCATGCCGCAGTCCTTGACCCCGTACACCAGGTCCAGCTCCTCCAGGTGGCTCAGGCCGGCCACCAGGTCTTCCAGTTGGTAGTGGTCAGTGGCGGGCTCCTCCACCTCTGCCTCGCTGCCGGAGTCGGACAGTTCCCCGCTCCGGGGTCGGGGCGGGAGCTTCATGGGCGGAAGGAACTGATCCACACGGAGCCTGCGCACATAGTTCCTGCAGAGCGGCAGCAGGTCGAGGATCAGCGCGGGGTCCGTGGTCCTGGGGATGAAGTGCTTTAGCAGGTTCTCCAGGTGCCGCTCGAAGAACATGCGCTTCCAGCTGCCGCCGTGCTTGGCCACGTGGCACACGGGCCAGCGCTGCGTGCAGCAGCGGCGCCAGTAGCTCTCGTCGTCGATCAGGTTGGCGGTCACAGCCAGCGGCAGGTCGGGTGACAAGTGGTCCAGGACCTTCTGCTTGTGCTCCGGAAGCAGCTGCTTCAGGATAGGGTTGTCTTTGGGGACAGGAAGGAAAGCAGGAGTCACCGTGTGGGGGACGCCACCGCACGGTGCCCTGGGGCTGGGCCTACCTGGGGGCCCTGAAGAAACGGAAGACCCACCCCGGCCCTCGGGGAGCCCCAGTCTGAGAAGGGAGACAGCCTTTACTGTCAGGGATGCCCAGTCTGAGGGAGGAGACACAGCCCTTGACTTTGGGGTGTTCCCTGCCTGAGTCTGGATGTCTTAGTATCTGGTTTCTGGGAGCCCCTAGTCTGAGCCAGAATCTCAGGACTGGCCCTCAATGATCACCTCTGACGGAGGAGATAATCCTGAGTTCAGAGACTCCAAAATGATTTGATTCGTTCATTTCAAAACAAAAAACTTTTTGAGCATGTCTTGTGCACCAGACGCTGTTCTAAGTGCTGAGGATACAAGAGTGAACAGAACAGAGGAAGCCACTCCCTCTTAGGAGAGGAGGCAGACAATAAAAGAGTCCAGCGAAAATATTGTAGGTCAGGTGGCAATAGGTGCTGTAGATAGAATGACGGCCCTGTCCTCGGAGGGCTCCCCATCCAGTAGGGGAGGCTGGCAACTCATCTTTAATAAGGATGAACAGGGGCACCTGGGTGGCTCAGTCGGTTGGGCGTCCGACTTCGGCTCAGGTCATGATCTCGCGGTCCGTGAGTTCGAGCCCCGCGTCGGGCTCTGTGCTGACAGCTCAGAGCCTGGAGCCTGTTTCAGATTCTGTGTCTCCCTCTCTCTCTGACCCTCCCCCGTTCATGCTCTGTCTCTCTCTGTCTCAAAAATAAACGTTAAAAAAAAAAATTAAAAAATAAATAAATAAATAAATAAATAAATAAATAAATAAATAAATAAAAATAAAATAAAAAGGATGAACAGGGGCGCCTGGGTGGCTCAGTCGGCTAAGCGTCCGACTTCAGCCCAGGTCACGATCTCGCGGTCTGTGGGTTCAAGCCCCGCGTCGGGCTCTGGGCTGATGGCTCAGAGCCTGGAGCTTGCTTCCAATTCTGTGTCTCCCTCTCTCTGACCCTCCCCCGTTCATACTCTGTCTCTGTCTTAAAAGTAAAAATAAAAAAATAAAATAAAAAGAATGAACATTTACAGAGCATAGAGTACAGAACAAAGAACCTATACACGCTGTGGAAGGAGAGTGTGGAGGATAGTCAACCAGGGAGGGCTTTCTGGAGGAGGAGTTCAGTAGATATGGTTCGGGCTGGGTTTTGCTGGAGAGAGTGGGAAAGGTGAGGAGACGGCATAGACACGGAGGGCACAGTGCGGGTGGGAATCTGGTCGCTCTGGCCCTGGGAAGGAAGGGCAATGTTGAATGGGGGATGAGGACATGGTGTGGGAGGGCAGGGGCTGCCCCAGGCCCCAGCCGCTCAGGCCTCGCCTCCAGGAGGTCCCCACCCACCCCTCCCCGCTCGGAGCCTTTCCCTCCCCGCCCAACTGCAGGGACAGACTCACTCTGGAAGTTCTTCACAATGTGCTGAATGCAGAGCTCTGTGAGGAGGGGCACGATGGCCAGCGACCACTCAGGATCCTCAGCGATGATCCTGCGCATGCGACCTCCACTGGCCCCAGTACTCCAGCCCTTGGACTTGCTACGGGGTGGGATGATGGAGGGCCTTGAGGGCTGTGGGCCTGTGCTGGAGGTCTGACCTGCAGTGGAGGACTTGGCCTGGGTGGAGGTGGAGAACCGGCTGAGGGCCGACGAGGTCGGTGTGGCTACAGTTCCCTGCATGCTCTGCATTGGCAGCGTGGGCGCAGGTGGCCCCTTGGTGATGGCCTTGTGACGGGGAGGCTCTCAGACCGGCAGGCCCTCGATGCCCATGGGAACCTGGAGGGAGGGGAGGGGTAGAGGTGTTAACTCTGGAGGACCTCGGTGGGCATTTCGCAAGAGGGCAGCACAGAGTGGTTCTTAAGGGCCCATCTCTGGAGTAGAGCAGAACCAGGCACAAATCCCGCCAACTAGCTATGTGGCTCTGGGCGAGTGACCGAATCTCATAGTCTCATGTGGCTCCTCTATGAAGTGAGGATAACAGTCACCGGGAAGAGGAGGGGGAGAAGTGAATAAAATAATGCAGCCAAAGAGGCATAGTATCCTGTAGCTCTGGAGCAAGGAGCAGGCCCTCATTGTGGATAATAATACCTACACAACAATTGTAAGCAATTGATATATGTTGGACACTTTTTTAAAAAAGTTCTGTAGGCATCTTAACTCATTTAATCCTCACAAAAGCCTTTTGGGGATAGGCACTCGTATTTTTCCCGTGTTTTCTGCTGTGAACCTGAAACAGAGAGGTTCATTGACTTGCCCCATGTCACACAGCTTATAAATAACAAGGGTGGATTTCAACTCAGTCTATCAAGTTCGTACTTAAAAAAATTTTGTTTTAATTTATTTTTGAGAGAGTGCAAGCGGGGGGGGGGGGTTGCGTAGAGAGAGGGAGACAGAGGATCTGAAGAGGGCTCTGCACTGATAGCAGCAAGCCTGATGTGGGGCTCGAACTCACAAACCATGAAATCATGACCTGAGCCAAAGTCAGACGCTCAGTCGACTGAGCCACTCAGGGGCCTCCATACCCTTTTTTTTTTCCCCTAAGATTTTATTTTAAGTAATCTCTACACCCAACGTGGGGCTCAAACTCATAACCCCGAGATCAAGAATTGCATGTTCTACCAATGGAGCCAACCGAGCACCCCTCAAGTTCATACTCTTAACCCTACGTTGTACTGTCCGTCTGAGGGTGAGGGGTGGGGGTGTGTATTGCCAAAAGACCAAGGTATAATAAAGAACCATTTAGTTCAAAACAGCTCCGGGGCACCTAGGTGGCTCAGTCAGTTAAGCAACTGACTTCGGCTCAGGTCATGATCTCACGGTGCGTGGGTTCGAGCCCCGTGTCAGGCTTTGTGCTGACAGCTCAGAGCCTGGAGCCTGCTTCAGATTCTGTGTCTCCCTTTCTCTCTGTTCCTCCCCTGCTCGTTCTCTGTCTCTCAAATAAACGTTAAGAAAAAAATTGAAAAAAAAAAAAAAAACACAGCTCCTGGGGTTAAGTATTTCACAGAAAAGCAACTGCCTGATCAGGGGGATGGGGTTGGGAACAGTACTGGCAAATAGAAATATAACGCAGGTCAAAATTCAAGTCACGTACACTATTTGCAATTTTCTAGCATCCTCGTTAAAAAAGTAAAGAGCGGCACCTGGGTGGCTCAGTCGGTTAAGCATCCGACTCTTGATTTTGGCTCAGGTCATGATCTCATGGTCATGAGTTGGAGCCTGGAGTCAGGCTCCATTCTAGCAGGGCAGAGCCTGCTTGGGGTTCTCGCTCTCCCTGTCTCTCTGCCCCTCTCTGTTCTCTCTCTCTCTCTCTCTCTCTCTCTCTCTCTCAAAAATAAATAAATAAACTTGTAAAAAGAAAGAGAAATGGGTGAAATTAATTTTATGTTTAACCCAATATGTCCGAAATATTATCACTGAATATGTAATCAATATGACAATTAAAAAAAAATTTTTTTTAACGTTTATTTTTTATTTTGAGACAGAGAGAGACAGAGCATGAATGGGGGAGGGTCAGAGAGAGAGGGAGACACAGAATCTGAAACAGGCTCCAGGCTCTGAGCGGTCAGCACAGAGCCCGATGCGGGGCTTGAACTCACGGACCGCGAGATCATGACCTGAGCTGAAGTCGGACGCTTAACCGACTGAGCCACCCAGGCACCCCAATATGACAATTATTAATGAGATATTTTATATACATGTTTTTCATACTAAGCCTTCAAAATCTGATGGCTCAAGAGCCACACGTGGCTGCTGGCTACAGTCTTGGATAGTGTAGGCTGAGAGGAAGGAAGGGGGAACCAGACCCGTGCTCTGTCCAGGGTGCCAGTACCTTGCCTGCTTCTTCTGCGAGGACTCTGGCTCCACACCCCACCCCCAACCTCCTGATCCAGTCTTCCTAGTTCTCCCAGCCTCCCGGCTTTCCAGACGGCAGCGGGGAAGGCGTGGGAGGCGAAAAGGCAGCTAAATCTGGGGCTGAAGACAGAAGACAGAGGATGGATCTGGGGCTGGGGACCCTCCTCCGCGTTTGTCCATTCCTGCCTCCTTGCTGCAGGTGGCCTCGCCCTGAGACTGCAGGCGGAAATGGGGCTGCTCGCACCTAGCTCCTCCTTCGGGCGGTTTCCCTTCAGATCTGCTCCCTGACTTGGGTGTACTGTGTCGTGGCCAGTGGGAAGGAACACTCTGAACCAGCAAAGGTGTCCTTGACAGATGGAGGGAACCAGATGGTACTCCCCAGTCCACCAGGCATCTCAAGGAGGAGGAAGAGCCTGGCTGTGTGTGTGTGTGTGTGTGTGACAGAGAGAGAGAGAGAGAGAGAGAGAGAGAGAGAGAGAAAGACAGAGAGACAGACAGAGACAGAGACAGAGAAGGAGGCAAGGGGCAGCATAGGAAAGGTATCTTTGTATTTGTGAAATCCTTATGCAAATCAAATGCAAGTTCACAAACAGATTGTGTCCAGATCTGTGGAATAACCAGCTGGTGCATTTGACTAATAGCCCCTCAGAGGGTGTGGCTGGGAGGGGATGCTGCTTAGAGGTGCCAGATGACTTTGCATTTCTGGCTTTGCCAGTGACTTGCTGTGTGACCTTGGCCAACATACTTAACCTGAGTTTCCGTTTCCTTATCTGTAAAACAGGATAATGATATCTTCCTTATGCAGGCGGTTGTGGAGATTCCTCTGAGATAATATTTGAAAAGAGTACTTGGGGGGGGGTTGGCGTGTGGAGGATGAAGACACTATGGAGGGGGAGGGTCTTAGGCAGGGGACACAGGGGAACCCTGCCTCTCGAGCGCTGACCTGAGATGGTATCCTTGGATAAGGTCCTTCCCTATCTCCAGGGGAGAGGCGGAGGGCAAAGTGGCAGTGGTGGTGTTTGGGGCTGGAAAGGATGGAGGGGCCTGGCAGACAAGGAGACAAGAGACCACAGGCCAGCCCTGCTCCTGCCAGCTCCACGTCTGGGCTCCTGGGGCTCCCTCCAAAAGTTCCCTCTGGAGTTCTGGCCTAAAACATTCCCATATTCCCTTTGGTCCCAGATGCAATCCCAAGACACCCTGCGGGTCAGGCCCAAGAAAGCAGGATCCAGCTGGGCAGGGGGAGCCCGGGTTTCTGGCCGGTGTTGCCCCGGAGCCGACTCTCACGACACTGCCGGCCTCACCATCCAGGTAGGCTGTTCCCTCTCCTTCCTCCTGGGAGGCCACATGTGGGGAAACCCCACCTGGGGCCGGGCTGGCGCTGGTTTCACTGCCCGGTGCCTCATTGCCTGAGGCCCTGACATTTCTTCCTGAGGCTGGTCCTCATCTTTCTTGCTGCTGTTTGGAGCCTGCAGCCACCTCTGGGCGTGACACTGTAGGACCCACCCCAGGGTGGGTTCCAGCGCCCTGAGCCACCTCTTCAGAAGGAAGAGGCAAAGCATCCTTCCATGTGCCCCAGGTACAGGGCTGGTATCAAAACAGACCCCCTTTTGTCCTGTGATGTTTCATAGAAACCTCCAAACCACCAGGGCTGGTGTCATTTGTAAGGCAAATGTTGAAGCCATTAACCTCATACAATAAGGTAGGAGTTGATCGTATTCACTTAATTGATTTTTGAAAAAGTAGATATTACAAAAATATTTGGGGGAAGCAAATGATGACTAGACACAGAGGATTCTTTCTTCTTCTTATTTTTTTTCTAGAGAGAGGAAGTGCACAAGCAGGGGAGAGGGGCAGAGGGGGAGAGAGAGAGAGAGAGAGAGAGAGAGAGAGAGAGAGAGAGAATATCTTGGGCTCCATGCTTAGCATGAGGCTCAATCCTACGACCCTGGGATCATGACCTGAGCCAAAATAAGAGTCAGATGCTCTACTCACTGAGCCACCCAGGCGCCCCTTTTCTTATTGAAGAAGTTTTCGTTTCAATTCCGGTTAATTAACACACAGTGTAATATTAGCTTCAGGTACCCGCTGTGGCGATGGGACATTTCCATACCACACCCTGTGCTCATCACAGCCAGTGCACGCCTGGCTCCCCATCGCCTGTGTAAACCATCCACCTCCCCTCTGGTAACCATCCTATATTAGTGAACTGGAATTTAGATACAAACTTTAAAAAAAAAAAAAAAAGATGACACAAAGCAGGGATCCTCCCTGGCAGGCGGTACACCTGACCCCTGCCCTTCTCCCCCACTGTGAGGCCGCCACTCTCTCGGCTCCCCTCCCGCCTCTCCGATCATTCTCGAGGTCTCCATTGCAGACTCCCCTCACTCTACCCACCTCCCTGCGACCCTGCGTGGCTCCTATGGATGGTTGCAACTCTTACCTTTCCTCTGAGTTCCAGACTCAGGCCTACCAGCTGCCTCTCACCTCCCTCCAACTAAGCCTGCACCCAGAGAACTCAGAGCCTCCCCCAAGCCTCTCCTTCCCCTGGCTCCCTGCCTGGCCAGGGGCGCCGCCCCTCCATGTCTAGTTACTTTTGGCGCCCTCCGGTTCTACCTCCCACCCCCGCGGCCCTCCCCTCCCTGAATGCTGTTGCTTTAGCTCCGGGCCTCCCTGCCTGCCTGGATCCCGGTGGTAACTGCCCAGCACCTGGGGATGGCAGCCAGCGCGGTCCTCACCACTGGCCTTCCCACAGCTGCCACCGCCACTCGCTGGCCTCTGCCCACTGGCCACAGCCCGGCTTCCTCAGCTCAGTGGAGAAGGCCCTCCGTGACCAGATATGTTGTTGGAAATAAGCTCGCTTTGCATCTGGAGCTCTGCAGGCTAGTTCACGCTGCCCAGCCTTTGCTCCAGCGGTTCTCTCTCTGCCTGGAACGCCTTTCCCACTGTCTCAGCCTGGGGAACGGAGCGTCCTTCATCTTTCAAGCCTGAGTTTCCCTACCACTTCCTTTCTGAAGCCTTCCATCCTTTCTGGTCCCCACCCCCCAAGTACCCTCTCCCTCTATCAGACCTTGCGCTGGTGTCATTTCAGTGGCCTGATTGATCACCCTCTCCCCACACCCACGCTAGACTGTGAGCTCCTTGAGGTGCAGGGACTGTTCTCGCCTCCTTTTTCTCCCTAATCCCTGGCCCGTGTTGGGTCTGCTCTACAGGAGGTAGCTGGTGTTCTGAGCTGCCCCACCCCCTTCTGAGAACAGATCCTGGCCAATAGGAGTGCCCCATATTGGCCAGGGTGATTGGCTCAGGGGTGGCCACCTGATGCAAGCCAATCAGAGTCCTTCTTGGGATTTGTTGGAGCAGCGGAGGTAGACCAAGGACGCATGTCCTTGAAGGCTACTGATCCCCCGCTGCTGGAGGCTATTCGCCTTCACGTGGAAACCCGCCTGCTGCAGGAGGGGATGAAGCCTGGGAGAGACCAGCAGGAATGAGAGGTGGACAGAGCACCCGGTACCTTCAGTCCCCAGTCTGAGGCCCCGAGGCTCCCAGAACTGCACTTCCTCTGGTTCTGAGACCTCTTTGGCAGCCTTTCTAACAGGTCCCTTTTGCTAAAGCTGAGTTCGGTTTCTGCCCCTTTGTGACCAAAGGGTCCCAACCATTTGGGTCCACTCACAATTTGGTGAATGAGATGGAAAGAAATCCTAAATCAGGAGATGAAATGGTTCGATGGGGTGTCTGAGAATCAGGGCCAGAGGCCCCAGGTTTATTATACACAGGGCTCGGCATCTAACTCCTTGGGCCTCTTCCTATCCTGACCACCCCTGGCCTCCAGCCTCACCTCTCATCTCTCCAGGCATCAGCAACTTGACCTACTTATCAATCCCCCACATCTCAGTGTGAACGAGTTTCAGATCCAAAATGCCAAGTTAGGAAGGTGGGCAAGGAGGGCACACCACTGAGCGGGGGGAAGGTGGGGAGGGGCCCACAGGAGAGTAAGTCAGGGGACCTGAGGCAAGTCTACCTACCTCAGTGGGTGACCTTAGTCTGGCCTAGGCATCACCAGTCTGTAGCTGCGGGTATCTTTCCTGGAAGCCCCGGGGGGTCGATAGACACCCATTAGCTAGGGGCCCAGGGGTATCCTGACAGCTCCCAAGGGCCCAAGAAGGGCAGCCCCAGAAGTGGCAGTCACTTTCCTTTCTGGAGCTTTGTCCCCCTAGGGAACCTTCGGGGCAAACAGAGAATCCCAGAGTTTGAAGACTGGAAGCATGTTTAAGAGTCTGATCCTTCTCCGGGGCAAGAATCTTTTCTGACATTCCAGAGAGAAGGTTGGGGCAAGGGGGTGATCACCTCTTGTGCCACCACCTGGTGTCCCTATCTAAGGCACACCTTATGCTCAACTGGGGAAAGTGGGAACATGTCCAGTGACCTTTCATCTCCTGGCACCTGTCTTACAGGCCTGTTGGGCTGTTTTGCCAGCATCACCCTAACCCAACACAGAACCACAGTCCCTGCAGAAAGGCCAATCCTCTTCCAACCACGTCCCCACCCTGTGTCCTTACTATCAGGGTCCAGGGTCCTGAAATCCCATTCAGGCCAGAATCAGAGGGTTAGGTGTTAGGGTCCGCCCTCTATGCGCCCAAGCACAAGCAACATAAAGGGACGACATGCTCCGGCTTGGCCAGCTTATCCTCATTTTTGATGGCTTGCGCCTGGTGGACAATGTTCTGGGAACTATATCCTTGCCTACACACAGCTATGATTTATTGAGTTTGGGCCTCTCAAAGCTCTCCCAGCAGGAAGCAGCTGGCTAAGGACTCGGGCATTACGTTACCTTAGGGCCAATCTCCATTCTGCCCCCTAGCATCTGTGAGACCTTGGGCAAGTCATTTCACCCCACTAAGCCCCCTATTTCTTTATCTGTAAAATGGGGATGGTAATTAATGGGATCCACTTCCTAGGATTATCCAGAAGATTAAAGGAGCTAATAATGTGGGTGACACATTTCATGTCATGCTGGGCCCAGAGCCAGCATTCAAAATATGTGTTAGATATTGTGATGAAGATGTTACATGCCTTGCCTACATATGTTTATTAGGTCTTTAAATTTAGGGGCCCCTGGGTGGCTCAGTTGGTTAAACGTTCGACTTTTGGTTTAGGCTCAGGTCATGATCTCACGGTTCGTGAGACGGAGCCCCACGTCGGGCTCTGTGCTGACAGTGCAGCCCCGATTATCTCTCTCTCCCTCTCTCTCTGTCCCTCCCTTGCTCATGCTCTCTCTCTCTCTCAAAATAAATGAATGTAAAAAGCAAATCTTCAAATTTTCTATTGAGGATTATTATTGTTATTACGACACTATTATCTCCTTGCACAAATGAGGACACAGGCTTGTAAAGTGTAAGTAACCTGCGAAGCGTCTCGGAGCTAGTAAGTGGAAACGCTAAGATTTGAGCTGCTCTCCGTCCAAAGCCGTCTGTCACTTCTAGGCACAAAAGCACAGACCAACAATGGTCCTTCCTAAGGACTTAGGTTCCTTCCTGAGTCACCCAGACTCGGTTGTTCACAGTGCTTTTCCAGCGGGCCTCCCGCTTTCTCCAGCTCATGATCTCTTGTCATGTCACCAGCGTGAAGCCCGGGGTCACCCTTTGGATGCTGGCCTAAACAGTCCAGGCTCCCTCACCTCCTAAATCACTGCCAGACACGGGGCCCTTCCACAGACCTGGGCCATCGCCTGTGGCCTTCAGCACGAGGCCTTCTGGGGACCCCAGAAGATCCCACGGAGCTCTGCTCTCCTGCCCCATGGCTCCTGCAGGGCCCTTGTCACAGACCTAGGTAGGATTCAGAGTCTGAGACTCCGGCATGTTTCCTCCTCAGAGGTCTCAGGCCTTCTCCATTCTTCTCAAGTCCCCAGTTAAATATAATCACCGTGGGCAGAGGCTTCTTCCCGTTGCCCAAATGGGAAAGTTGAAGAGGTTGGGGGGGAGCTCTCACCCCTTCCTGCTCATCACATCCCCGGTCCTTGTTCTCACCTACTTTCCTCTTGACTGAGGCGCCAAGCACCTCTATGCCCAGGGACACAACCCTCTGGGCTGGCTTGGCCTGATGGGCTACACCCCGCCCCCTCCAGCCGCCTCCCCCACCGTGCTTCGACCTTCTTGGCTAGCTTCTCCTTCACCTTAGGATCCCCAGGGAGAACCCTCCCCTGGCACCTATCCTCAGGCCCTGAACGGGCCCTTTGTCTTACTCCCCGATGTCTTTTGTGCCCCTGTTTGATCACTCCCAAATTCCCACTTGGGAATTCCCAGTCTGTGAAACCACGAAAGAGGGACAACAGTTTCTCTGACAGAGCCCAGCTCGGCATGCTTGGTGTTGGCTCCAGTGAGACAGCACACTGTTCACATCCCCGGGCCTGGCCCTCCTCCCAACTCCTGACCACTTGGTCTGTGGTCTTAAAAAGGACTCCAGAGTATTCGCTCCCCACCCCTCACTCCTGCCTGGGGCTCAGACACCCCAGCAGGGAAGCTTAGCTCCAAAGGCCAGCGAGTCCCTCCCCCACCCTGCCTGGGGTGCAGAGGCCCTGGTAGCTCCTTGGTAACCAAGGGAAACCAGCCATGCTGTGGGAGGGAGGGAGGGAGGGAGGTGCCGAAGTTTCTGGACCTGCAGGAGGGACTGCAATCAGCAGGAGCTGGGATGGGGGTCAACCTTTCTGAGACGACTGCGGCCTGGAGCTCAGGACTGCTCTCCTCCACCGCCTGCCCGATGCCCCACTTTCCCCTTCCTCCTTCTCGCGGTGCCCCACCCCCACCCCCGCACCCCCTTACTCGCAGACCGTGACTGTAGCGGAGAGGGCAAGGGTCAGGCTGCAAATGGGTGGGGAGCTTCCTGCGGGTACAGACCCGCCCGGAGTCAAGCCAAGCTCAGCTGGGTGGGAGTGGGGGTTGGCTTGAGAGTTCAGCCCCATAAGGGAGACCCGGGGTTGAGCGTCCTCTCTTCTGGGGCTCACCTCACCCACTCTCGGTGCCCGGGTGCTCGCTTCCCTGCAGGTCCCCCCGCGCGGCGGGCGCCGGTCGTTAGGGACGCCCCGCGTCGCCAGGGGGCGGGTCCGAGGGCTGGTGCGCATGTGCGCGAGAACACCCGCCTGCGCGCCGAGTCTCGGCGGTGCACAGTGGGTAGTGGGCGCTCTGGCCGTGGGGGGTGCTCTGTGGACCTGGGGGACATGTTTAGGAATAGGTGGGCTTTTCTTGGGGGGGAAGATGAGGCGTGCGGGCCGGGGCGGGGCTCCTGAACCGTAGTACTGTTCCTTCTTGGTACCTTTTGTGTGGAAATAGGGGTGCGGGGTGGCGAGTGGAAAGACAGTTCGGGAAACGCATCAGCGGTCTCTTCTGGAAGATGTGGAGGTGGAAGGGCGCCAGCAGGGGTTACTGGAAGGCACCAGACAGTAAGGTTCCAGGTCTCCACAGCGCTCCTTCACGCAGCCCTAAACTTTATATCGCCACCCCGCCCCCTCTCCCCGCCCCCCCAGCCCTGGGTGACAGGATGTGGTGCTTCTGATGGGCAGGAATGACCAACTTCAGGGGACTGGCTAGTAAGCAAAACTGTCCTTCAGGAGGGGAGAGGCAACCAGGATGGTGGGAAGTTTCACACGGAGGTGGCTTAGCTTTGACTTTCAGGTGTCGCGATTCCTAGTGTGTTACCAGGGGTAAGTTAACATCTTAGAAGCTCAGTTAATCCATCATAAAACCGTGCCATGACTCCCTCACCCTGATGTGCACGCGTAGACAGCCGGGCCTTCAGTGAGCACCGCCGAAGGGTGGCTACGAGATGCGGAGGTAAAGCTTTGCCACTCCGCAGGGCTGAAAGCGGTCAGGGCTCAGCGGAATCCCGGAATCCCGGGCAGGAACCGGTCCTTTGCAAGCCCTCTCACCAGGGCCGCAATTAGAATGAGAGATCATGCAGGAAGCAGCGCTCTGCGCTAATAATTTTAACTAAATGGCCCTAGAACTCAGTCACCAGGGAGACTTTGACTTGAAGATGGGCCCCCTGAGGTCCTTTCCTTCATCCAGCAGCAGAGATTTGGGAACAGAGGTAGAACTCTGGCTTGGCCCCGAGTGGATTCATTCTGTTAGGGAAGCAGGGCTTCCTCCTGAGCGGCCGGTTCTCAGCTTCAGCTCAGGCTCAGGGGCAGGTGCTCTGGCCCCTGCTCTCTACAGACCCCATCACCTGCCACTCTCCCAGCTCATGGTGCCTGCTCAGCTCCCCCTCAGGGCCCCTGAACTGGCTGAAGTCCTCAGCCTGGAGCGCTCTTCCCTCAGAGACCCTCGTGGCTCATACCCTCCCCTCAGATGCCACCTCTGGGGGAAACAGCAGTCACCCCCACCCTCCTGATCCCTGTCCCGCTTTCTCTGCAGACCTCATCACTGCCTTACATCCTCTTCCTTCTCTTTATCGTGTATCTCGCTACTAGACGGAAGCTCTGCAAGTGCAGGAAGTTGTCCCTTTGGCTCTCACCACATTCTCAGCAACTGCCCAGGGCCTGCTGCGCATTTTCTCAACAAATCACCAGGGCCTTCGCTAAAATGTGAAGTCACTGTTAATGACACAAGTGACACCAGAGAGGGTGTACCCTGCCGTAATGACTTTCATAAGACAGTTCTGGATCTTGGTGGCCAGCGAGGCCTTTGTGGGTGCCCAGGCTGGCATGGAAAACCTGTTGAACACCCGTGGCGATGAGGATGGTTCTGATTTGGATGATGGGTGACTGTTCGATCCAGTGTGAGGGATCAGCCGGGTGACAGAGCACCCTTACCAGGTTGCTGGGAGGGGAGAGCTGTTCTTTTTTAAGCAGAAGAACTTCTGGAACTTCCTGGCTGCAGTGAAATACTTGTTGGTGAGCAATCACAGCCAAGACAGTCCATGGCTTCACATTCACCCAGTGGGGGTGTGTCTCTGAGCCCACTTCTGCCTTCCAGAACCCCAACTCCTCGTGTCCTCACGGGGCCTGGCCCGAGGCAGCCCCCTAGGGCTCAGCTGCTTGGCCTCCAGTCTTTAGTCCTTTGCTTCAGCCTCCCGGGAGGTTCTGCTGGCTCCTTCAAGGGTTCCTGGCACTGGCCCGTCGGCAGTCTGTCCAGTCTATGTGAGTCCCTGGCGAGCCCGGCTCAGAGCTGGTTGAGGGCGTAGGCTCGGGCTGTCCTGAGGGCAGCTTCCAGGTCAGCCGTCGTTCCGGTGCCCTGAGCCACCACTTGAGAGCCCCAGGCCTTGCCCCCCATGTGGCTGCATACCGCCAGTGCCCAGGCCTCTGCCGTGAAGGCTGGTGTGGTACCCTGGGAACCAAGAGAGAAGGGGCAGTGATGCAGAGCAGCCCTCCCCACCAGCGCTCACTCCATCTACCCCTTGAGAGTGGCATCACAGTGATTAGTCGGGAGACAGGAGAGCACGCGGCTGGGAAAGTGTGTGGAGGTTACTGAATGTCTGCTACTTGTCTGCAAGGGATGTGCAGCCTGGATGGTCATAATCAGGGACCCCCACGGTGCCTTCTCTGGTGGGGGGCTGTGGTTAGGGAGGAGACGGCCCTGTCCCCGTCCTGGGGTGTCCTCCTAGATCGCCTCTACCCAGCCTCGGAGGAGTCAAAGGTGTGCAACTGGAGAGCTGGACCAGGATGGGTGGGTGGGGCTGCTCTCCTCCTTCCCTCACCTGGGCCACCTGACAGGCACACAGCACGTGCCCCAGCGGCTGGGGGCTGAGCAGTAGCACAGACGTGCGAGGCGCCCGCTCACACAGCTGCCGTACCACCTTCACCAGCACCTGGGCAGGGAAGGGCAGACAGTGAGCCCACAGCTCTCTGGACTCCCAGCTACCTCCCAGCCAGGACCTTCCCCTCCCCAGACCGTGGGGCCACCCCCAGCCCCCACACTCACGGAGAGGGACTCCGTGGAGACTGTGTCCACAATCAGGGGCCCCTCTGAATGCCGCCGCAGCAGCTCCTGGGTTTTCTGTGCAGCCTGCAGGGCAGGAAGGACGGCACGGGGATCAGGGTGGAAGGCAGCCGGGCCCCACTTCTGAACCGAGACCCTGTCCGGAAATCCCCTCCGCCAGCAAAGGTCTTTGGCTTGGAGGAGAGGTGTCAGGGGCTCTGCCTCAAATGGCCTGTGTCCTTCCCCTCGTCCCTCACCTCATCCCTTTCACCACAGCTCCAGGCCCCTACAAATAGGCCACTGAAGGTGAAGGACTAAGGCTGGAGCACAGATGGACGAAAGGGGGCGGGAGGAAGGCAGATCCACGGTCAAGTGGTACTGGGGGCTGAAAGGCGTAATCAAGTCAGTCGGCTTCCTAGAGGGCGAGTCTGAGCCAGACTTGGGAGTTGAAGGACAGACACGGTTTGGCAGAGAAAGAAGTGGGGGAAATGGCCTGGTGATGGCACCCAGCTGGCAGGAGAGAGAGGAGCTGCACCCCACCCCCTGCGTCAGGCGCCGTGCCAGGTCGCGAAGCTTCTCCGTGTGCATGCTGGAGTGCCTCTGCCCCTCGCCAAGTGTGCCGGGTACCTGCCCCCACGAGTACAGCCGAACCTCCTCTCACCTGCCCCGTTTCTAGCTTCCGGATGGCAGTGTTGGCACGTCGCTGCAGCACCTTCAGCGTGGCCTGCAGCTCCCGCCGCTGCCACTGGGGCATCACCGCAGTGTCCACAGCCTAAGGCCACAAACAGTACATCAGCCGCGCCCCTCCCAGTCTCAGAGCCAGGAGCCAGCAGTGCAAGGGAAGAGATCACACCCACCACATCCCACCCTGCAGACAAACAACAAATATCTAGGCCAGCAGGAGTCCCAGAGGAATTGGGGGAGAGACCGAGGCATGGGGAAGAGGGCCAGGAGAGAGTGGGGAACAGCTCCGCGGCAGCAGTGACCCTCACATCAGTGAGTCGTCCCATGTCCTTGGATAGTCGCTGAGCCTCCACCACATCCTGGCTGCCCCGACTCAGCCGTTCTGCCGCGGCTCCTACCTCCTGGGCCAGAGCCTGGCCCACCTCTCGGGCCTGCCAGGAGGGAACGGGATGCTCAGGGCTGCTCGGCTTGCTGTCACCTCCCCAGGACAGGGGGCTCTCGACCCACTGCTAGTCAGGGCCAAGACAGAAACACTGAACAATCAGGCCCAGTCGAGGCACCAAATAATCACAACAGATGCCAGCTGTTGGCAGCGCACATGTACGAACACTGGTTCTGCTGCTGGGCATCCCCCGGCCTGAGAGTTTCAGCCGTGTGTGCTCCCTCCACCCCCCCCCCCCCACCACCCCCCGTCCAAATTCGGTGGCCTCCTGGACCCTGCCGGCGTGCCAACCTGCTGGGCCTGCTCCCCGGTGACGGCCAGCAGGCGGGTGGTGCCCCTGGAGAGCTGGCGCTCCCCAACGATGACCAGGTCCCCTACAGCCCCTGTGCGCAGCAGGTGCCTGTGGGCAGAGGGAGGGAGAAGGAAGTCAAGGGGCATGGTGGGACGGAAAGGAGCAACTTAAGCTCCAACCCGGGCGCTGGTGGCTCCAAAGACCAAAGAAGGGTGAGGATCTCGGGCCCCGGATTGGGGCAGGCCGAAAGGAGTGACTCACGTCCCACAGCACAGCTCCACAGAGGTCTGCAGCGCAGCCTGGGAGGCGAGGTCCAGCGCCTCGGCCACGGGCACCCCCACTGACACCACCCGCACAGGGTCTGGGTATACCTGAGGAGAGGGGACCAGTCTGTTCACCAGCCCGTGAGGGGCAGGCAGTCTCACCAAGGGGCCTCCCCAACTCACCTCATCCAGAAAGCGCAGGCCAGGGACATGGGCGGTGCGTGCCAGGGCCACCTCCTCCATGTACACGGCCTCATCCTGCCCCACGGCCTCCTGCACCGTGCCCTCCACTGCCCGGAGCTGCTCTGGGGTCAGTGGAGCCTGGTGGGGTAGGGGGAAATGGATAGACCGACAGGCAGTCAGCTGCGTGCCTGTAACCAAAGCAGCAAGAAGCAGTCCGTGTTCACTGATTCTCCTCAGGTTCTCAGACAGTGGCTAGCACCGAGCAGGCGCTCAATCAACCTTTGTGGAGTAGACAGTTCTTTTCCTTAGAAAGCTGTTGGGAATTGCAGGCCTCTCATCAGGCACTAAGAATTGATGTAACAGAAAATGCTGTTCTGTACCGAGGGAGCTCACCACAAGGGCCAGCCTAATGGAAGAAAAACACAGGATGGGGTAGACCCTGGTGCAAGGACAGAGCTAGATGTGCGAGAAAGGAAGGGTGACAGAGAAGGGAGGGCAGCTCTGCTTGAGCAAGAATGTCTTGGGTGACAGCGGGAACAAGGAAGCTGGGTGGCCGGAGGCTTCAGAGGCTATCTAACCTGACCCCTCACTGGTGCAGGATGCCGAGATGAAGACGTCCCTCACGGCCTCACAGTGACTGAGCGACAGGGAGCCTAGGTCCTTGGACTGGCCAAACTCCCCCTCCCACCGCCCCCCTCCCCCCCTCAAGCCACCAAACTACCTCTTTTTAAGCCTTTCTGTCTTCCTCACCTGGGTGGCCACATCGAAGCGCAGCCGCTCGGGGTTGAGATGGGAACCTCGCTGCTCCGTGCCGGGGCCCAGGGTCTGCCGGAGTGCCCAGTTCAACAGGTGGGTGGCCGTGTGCTTCTCCATGCAGCCTAGACGCCAGGCCTGAAACACTTTTGTCACCCAGAATCCTGGGGGGTAGGGAGAGTCAAGAGGCTGCAGGATATTCTAAATATCAGGGCTTGGGGCCTTACCTCATCTACATGTAGCTGCACCTGGTCCCCAACCTTCAGGCCCTCAGGGGCCACAGCCTCGTGCAGGATGAAGCCTCCACAGACCTGGGCCCGGGGCACTGGGAACAGTACATCCTGGGGAAGGGCAGGGGCCAAGGCACTGATACAACTGCTTGTAGCTTTTCCCTCCCCTTGGCTCCCTTCCCAGGTCGGGTCTGCCTTCTGCAGAAATTAACTTGTCTGTGTGTGTGTGTGTGTGTGTGTGTCTGTGTATGGGGGCTCACCTCCTGCCCCACCCGCACCAGGTAGCCTCGGTCTGAAGCCTGACCCCCCTGTTCAGCGTAGAAGTTGGTTTTGTCCAAGAGAAGGCCACAACGCTGGCCTTTCCCCACAGAGGCCACAGCTGTCCCGTCCTCTGTATACAGCTGGAGCACCTGCGCCTCGCAGGTGCCAAACTCTGCCAGGAAGAAGAATGGTTATCAGTGCTGGGCAGGGGTGTGGGCCCTGGGCCGTTGGTCTGTACCTTACTTGAAGCCAATGGGCATGTAGCTGGTGGAGGGGCACTTTCAGGGGCCACAGCGACCCCTGGTGGCTATAACCCCCTCGCCGCCCTCCCCACCCCCCCACCCCCGCCCCCCATGAAATGTATAGGGCTGGTAGCAACCCTCACAGATGTCCCTCTGTCCCTCCCAGAAACCGCCAGGGACGCTTGTGGCCACCAGCCTCAGTCCGGCCTCTCACCATAACCCCCACTGGGTCGAAGAGAGTAGCTGTACTTGGGACTGTCGTCAGTTGGGGGCACCCCTCGGCGCTGCAGCTCCCCCAGTGCATGGACATTCAGCTGCAGTCCCCGCTCCTGAGCTGGCTCGGCCTGCTGTGACCGGTGCTGCAGGATGGGCGCATGCATAGGGAAGGGGTACACGGATAGTGCAGTGGGACCTGAGCCTCCACAGAGCCCTGCCCCTGCCACACAGCTGTGTGGACTCTGCAGCCCCTCTGGAATAAGCCCTCGGGGCTTGGCTGGCTGCTAGAGACCCTGGGCTGGCTGGTGAACCACCCGTCATGCAGGGTCTCAGGATGAGGCCCCCTTCACCCACCGCTCCCCTCTCTAGGATGCTGTGCTGGCCTCTCCCCATTCCTGGTTCTGTTCAGTCCACTGTATTAGAGTTCTCCTCTACAGGCTGTGGGTGGGGCCTGAGGTGAGGGGACAGACCCCGTCTCCTGTTTCCCTCAATAGCTGCAGCTCCTCCCCCAGGAACTCAGGGCTGGGAAAGGGACTGTCCCAACAGAAGCCTGGGCAGGGGTACCCCAGCGTGTACCTGGGCCTCCTCCTGGGCCAGCCGCGCCAGCCCAGCAGAGTCCAGCTGCACCCCCTTCTCCTCCAGCATCAGCTCTACCAGGTCCAGGGGGAGCCCCAGGTTCCCAGACAGCGATAAGGACCAGGCCACTTCAGCTTTGAAGAAGGAAGACAAAGGGTGTTCAGAGGGGAGGGCAGGATGGACTGAAGGGGAAGAAGTGAGGGAGAAATAAGGGCCAGGGCTTTTCCGACCACACAACAGCCACCAGGTACCAAGCACAAGTGTCCTCTCCCTACACCCGGTAGGTCCAGGAGAGGGGTCAGGCTTTAGGCTCAAAGGCCAGAGCCGAGGGCAGCCCAGGAGACTCCCTTGTCATCTGTCATCTCAGAGGAGAAGGGAAGCTCATTCTCGGGATGAAGCCGGCCTTGGAAAGCAGAGACTGGTGGCAGGGCCAGCTGGACAGAGGGGAAGTGGGGAGAAGGAGGGTGGTGTCCCGCTACAGAGAGATGTGGGTGTTGGAGACAGTGCAGGGAGAGGGACATGGGGAGGAGGGTCTGCATGCTAGGCACACGCCTGCCTCAGAGCTCTGTCCTCTTCCTGCCTTGGTTCACCTGAGTGAGCCCCTCACACCTTGGCCAGGCCGCTCACTCACCAGGGAACAAATCAGAAGGCCCCAGGCGCCTCAGGGTCTGATCGATGATGTGCCGACCCCGCTGCAGGGAGGCCAGGAAGGCTGCCTCGTCCTCTGACACCAGGTTGACTATCTGAACAGGGGCAGGGTGGGACTGGAGCTGGGCCTCCTGGAAGGGAGAGCCGCTCTCCACCCCTCTCTTGTCGGCCCCTCCCTCCCCATCCAAAGCCAGTACCTGGGCTGAGTGCTTCCGCAGTTCTGGATAAGCATCTCCCTGGGGGAGGCAGAGGGCTGAGAAGGTGTGAAAGGCAACCTCCCCACCCTGGACCTCCCTGAGGACACCTGCCTTGGAAGCTCAGCTCCGGCTGATGGATGGCAGACTCAAACAGGGAATACGGACAGAAGGGGGTCCCAAACTCAGAGGCTCAGAAGCCAGGGCAGGGAGGCCTCCTGAGGGCTCCCTGCTTTTTGGATTCAGTCTTAGCTTTCTCAGCCTGACAAGACCTGGGGCTGGCCATTTAGGGTAGGGAGCCTAGGCTGAGGGCACCGTCTAGGCTCAGTGGCAAGGTTCCTGAGCACCCGGGGAAGCCCAGAAGAATAAGTTCTGCCCTCACCAGCGTCTCCACCACTACAGGCACCAGGCTGCCTAGGAAGCCAGGTGGTGCCCGCAACACCTCTGTAGAGAACCGCACAGCTCGACGAAGGATCCGACGAAGCACCAACCTAGAGGGGTTCAGAAGCCAGATGAGAACCGCCTGCAACCCTTGGTCAGCAGTATGGAGAGTGGGGAGGACGAGGTTCAGAGCGGGTGCTCTCATCTCAGAGCCCTCTCCCTCCCCCCACTCCTCCTGACCCACCTCTCCCCTGCAACACCCCCCACCCCCCGCCCTTGCAGCCCCTGCCTCTCTGTGTAGCCCCTGCCAGACTCACGGGGCACCCGACATTCCGGGGCAGACACCGTCGGCGATGCAGACGCTGAGTGTGCGGATGTGATCAGCCACAACGCGGTATGCCATGTCTGTGCGCCCCTCGTCTGCTGCTCCTACCCGACCCAAGTAAGGGGGCACCCCGCAACCCTGGAGAGCGAGAGACAAGGAGACATGGCTGCTGGTCCTGCCTGATGTGGTCCGGGTGGGGTGCCCTTCATCATCTCTAGAGCATCTGCCCTCACCCCTAAAGCTGATCACATCTGGAATGACCTGGTCGGAGAAGCTTCAAACATAAAAGGGAGTCAGTCCCTGCCCTCCCAGGGCCACATTCAGCACTCACAACAATCGCAGCTGTGATCATTTACTGAATTTCTACCATCAGAACGGGGAGGGTGCTTGAACGAAGTGTTGCCTAGTATCCAAAACATCCTGCTCTGGGAGGTATTACTAGTCTCGCTTTAAAGAGGAAACTGAGGCTCTGAGGAGCTAAGTGGCACGAGGCCACACAACGCATCAGGAGCAGATCTGAGATTTGCACCAGCCTGCCTCCACTGCCCACACCCACTTCTCCAGCCTTTATGGGGGGCAGGGAGGGAGGTGTAAGCTACGCCTATGTGTAAGTGCTCCAAAGCAGATGGCTGATTCATCCAGCTCTAAACCTGTCTCTTCCCTGAGCTTCCTCCTCTCAATTAACAGTCCTGCCATTCACCACACTGCTCAAGTCAAAAACTAGAGACCAAGCCTTGGTTTTTATTTCCCTTCCTCATCCAGTCTGTCACTGGGGACTTTTGCTCCTGTCTTGCCTTTGTGAGATCTTTCAAATCAATTACTTTTCTCCACTTCCACAGCTACCAGCCTCAACCATGCCCTCCTGTCTCCTCCCTTTACTACGAAACAGCCTCCCAATTGGCTTCTTAGCTTCTCCTAGGTCTCCCTCCAGCTCATCCTTCACGCAGCAACAAGAGGGGCCTTTAAAAGTGTCAATCAGATCATGCCCCTCCCCCACGCAGAACCCTTTTCACTACACTTAGCATAATAAGAGCCCCACTTTGGACTTCAAGGGCCCAGAAGGTTGGACTTCTGCCTTCCTTTCTATGGTAGATTGTTTGCAAAAATGGCCACAATCCTTCCCTCTTCAGTGTGCTTGCCACTTTACAACGAGACCACAGCTGCTTCCCATCCAAGGATAGAATCTATTTCTCTATCCCTTGAACCTAGGCTAGCCTTGCGACTTGCTTTGGCCAACAGAATGAGGTGGAAAGGACACTGTCCTGAGCCTAAGCCTCAAGAGAGACCTGGTGTGCTTCTGTTCTCCTTCTTGGAACCTTGCTGCCTTGGGATGGGAACAACTCTAAGCTAGCCTGCTGCTTGACAGACACACAGCCTGGTCACCCCCGTTGCCCCAAACAGCCAGCCAGCCAGCCAGTCCTCGAACTACAGCTGCCTAGCAGCTACCTATAGGTGTATGAATGAACTCACAGAAGACCAAAAGGTTGACCCAACAGAGCCCAGCCACCATGGCTAGCTCACAGACTCATATGCTAAATAAATGGTTGTTATTGTAAACTACAAAGTATTAGATGCTTTGTTACACAACAAAAGCGCAGTCACACATTCTCCAGCTACATCCCAGGTGATTCTACTCTGGCTAGCTCTAGGCCACCTTTGGGTTCCTTTCCTGCCTCAGGGCCTTGGTACCGGCCATCCCCTCGACCTGGAATGAGCTTCTTGTGGCTGGCTCCTCCTCTTTCAGGTTCCAGCTCAGAGATCACCTCCTTGGTGAGCCTTCCCCAAACACTTCATCTAAGATTCCTCTCCACCGTCCCCCCTACCCCCACCACAGTTACTATCATCCATGTTTACTGCCTGGTCACAATCTGCAATCTGGTTCAAGTCTGCCATCTTGTTCTTTAATACACTTACTTATTTATCTCTTAGGCTACAACGTAATCTCCTCTACTAAGCACAAAGGACTGCACACAAAGTAGGCACTAAACACCTATTTTTTGAAGATGCGAAGGACAGAAGGATTTGGGAGCAATATCAGGTAATAAATACAAATCCCAGCCTGTTTGACCCTGCTATCCTTGGCTGGGCAAGGTTTCCACATGCAGGAATACTCGGGAGTTCTCAACAAAGCGCCAGCTTCTGGAAGGGAAGAGGCCGGCTCACCTGCTGAATGGCGTCAAGCAGCGGGGAGAAGAGATCAGTGTCGTAAGTGGAGCGCGTGCCTTGCAGCACGGCCACCAGCCTTTCCAGGCCCATTCCCGTGTCCACGTGCCGCTGGGGCAGGGGCTGCAGGCTTCCATCTGCCTCTCTGGCCAGGGAAGGTGTGCAAGGTGAGGCCCCACATGGGATTACTGGGGTGAGGCAGATGCCCAAGTGCAGCGGAGGAACGAGGAGGGGCTGACAGTGGGAGGAACCAGAAGGCGGTATCCACCCCTCTCCCACAAAGGCAGACAGTGATGGCCTTGGGTCCTGTACTTTCTCATAAAGGGTGATCTCCACCCTCACCCCTGCTTGGGCCCTTGCCTGGACCCACACATCCCCTTTCTGGGACAGAATTCTTTGCCCTGAGAAAGAGACATGTCAAGGCTGGGAGAAAATCTTAGAGACCACCAGCCTCCGTGCCATCCAGTGATGAGAGAACAGAAGCTGGCGGACAGCAGTGACTAGTTGAAAGTGTCACGAGCAAAGACTAGGGTTAAATCAGTTATTACCTGAAAAGTGTTTAGAAATGTACCTGGCACACAGTAAACACCATTTAGGTGTTTTTTTTTTTTTTTTTTTATAAGAAATGGATCAAAGTCTCCTGAATGCCACCTTGCCCACTTCTGGCCAGGGATTTTCCTTCTGCTTCAGCACCCCATTACCTGTTGTGTTGAATGAAGACCAGATTCCATAGCTCCACCAGCTGGGGGGCTCCCCCTCTCCCAGCCAGGTCATAGTGGATCTCCGTGCAGGGCCCACAGGGGCCAGTGTTCCCCATTTCCCAGAAGTTCTCTTGTGGTCCAAAGGAAAGCACATGACTGGCACACACCCTGACAAGAAAGCCAGGCGGGTGGTAGGGAGACAGACAAACCTGGAAGCCAGAACCCTCTCTGCCATGAGAGCCTCTCCACCAAGCTCAGCAAGAGGAGAAACAGGGCTGACCCCAATCTGTTTCTGGGACCAGATGCTAAGACTCTGATGACTGATGCTGGTACTCTCCATTTGCCAGTCCTCTTGCCCTCTGGAAGTGGACACAAGGGGCAGAGGCAGACTTACCCTAAGCTGAGCCAGATGTCCCTGCTCTCCAGGTCTGGGTCCAGCCCTGCCTTGGGGTCACCACCGAAGTAGGAGACCCAGAGCCTGTCTTCAGGGATCCCGTAGACCTCAGTCAGCAGTTCCCAGGCCATGCGGCAAGCCTCCTCCTGCAGGGGAAACCCACATGGGGTGGGAGGAGGAGAATGGTGGGAAGAGGGCCCCGCTGAAGCACCAATCAAGCCACATGAGTTCAGCCCTCAGCTTAACACAAAATTCCACTGCCCTCCTTGTTTCCAGAACAAACCATGACCATTTCTGCTTGAGTTTTTTTCCTGTCCAGAAAACTTCACCCCTCCTTTAGATCCTTTCCTTCAAGTCCCACTCTCTCCATGAAGTTGTCTTTCCACCCTAACCTGGGATGATTTCTAACTCCTGCATTTTAGTATTTTTCTGACCATTTATTCATTCAACAATTACCAACCAGCCATTAGGCAGGAGGCATAGTCCTGGCCCTCACACTTACAATCCAATTAGGGAAGTGAGACGCAGTCTCATCATATTTGTTCATCTAGCACTTTGCCTTCCTGTGTAGTATGAGCCCTGTCCAAGCAGGGCTTAGGAGTAGAGACAGGACTCCTCTTGAGCCCCTTCTTGGTTGACCACTGACCTTTTTTCTAACTCTAGGGCTTCCTGGAGACTCACCTTAAAATATTCACCCCCAAAAGCCCAATTGCCAAGCATCTCAAAGAAGGTGTGATGGGAAAGATCTCGGCCCACATCCTCCAGGTCGTTGTGGCGTCCTCCAGCCCTCACACATTTCTGGCTGTTGGCCACACGTCGGAAGCCTGCCATTTCGCTTCGTGGATCCACGGTGCCCAGGAAGATTGGCTTGAACTGGAAACACACAAAGGTCCCAGTTCTCACTCCCTCCGTAGACGGGAGAAGTGGGGAGTGGGGTGTTCAGAGTGAAGGCTGACTGTGCCCCCGAGAGTGCGGTGTGGTCTTGGCTAAGGGGCAATCTGGAAGCCTGGAGGCACCCATCTCTGATGTGTGTGGGGCAGACAAGAGGTAAATAAGTCAGGAAACAGCGATACTCTGCTAGTAAATTAGGCAACGTAAAAGAAGGAGGACTATGTTGGTGGCGGGAAACAGGGCACTGAATGGCTTCATCCTTCATGTCAGCTTCTTTAAATCACACCCAATAACTTCAGTATAAAACCAAGACCACAGGACACTGGGCATGCCTCACAAACTCAGCATTTAATAGCCTCTACGTTTGGGGTGCTTGGGTGGCTCAGTCGGCTAAGCTTCTGACTCTTGATTTTAGCTCAGGTCATGATCTCACGGTTTGTGAGTTCAAGCCCTGCATCAGCCTCTGCACTGACAGCATGGAGCCTGCTTGGGATTCTTTTTTTTTTTTTTTTTTTTGAAATTTTTTTTTAAATGTTTATTTATTTTTGAGACAGAGAGAGACACAGCATGAGCAGGGAAGGGGCAGAGAGAGAGGGAGACACAGAATGTGAAGCAGGCTCCAGGCTCTGAGCTGTCAGCACAGAGCCCGACGCGGGGCTGCGAGATCATGACCTGAGCCGAAGTCCACATAACCGACTGAGCCACCCAGGCGCCCCAAGCCTGCTTGGGATTCTGTCTCCCTCTCTCTCTGCCCCTCCCCACTTGCTCTATCTCTCTCAAAATAAAAATAAACTTAAAAGTCTCTACGGTTAACCGATTCCCCCCTCCTTGCTCATTTTACAGGTGAAGACAAATCTAGAGAGGGTAAGTGGTGCTCAAAGTCAAAAGCTTAGAGAATACAGTCTAGCACATAAAATGTGCTCAACAAACGTTTATTTAACGAATTAGTTACCTTTATTTACAACATGAATAAATGAAGCCAGACTTCCCCCACCAGTCTGCCCCCAGAGAACTCCACACTCTCCATTCTTGGACCTAAAACTAAATCCCAACCCAAGCTCCGAGGTCGGGCCCTCCCCAAGCCCTAACTTGTGCCCCCAACGATTTAGCCTCACAACAAACGGTCCTTTCCTCCAAAGCCAAGAGCTCCGCCCCTCGCTTCTTTTGCCCAATCCCGCAGTGCCTTTCTCCCCGGAAAAAAAATCACAAACTCCGCCCCCGCTCTGGGTGGCTCAGCCCCCACCTGGTTCATGCCCGCATTGACGAAAAGCAAACTGGGGTCGCCGCGGGGCCGCACGGAGGCGGACGGCACCAGTCGGTGGCCGTGGCGGTCCCGAAAGAAGCTCAGGAAGGCGTCCCGAACGGCCGTGGCCGAGGCTGGAGGGGGCTCGGATGAGAACGGCCGACGGCTGAGGCCCCCCCACAGAGGCGACCTTCGAAAGGCCCGCCGCAGTCGCCGAGCTGCAGCTGCCATCGACGCCGCCATCTTAACTCGGGGCAGTAACTTCACGGGGTCAAGGGACGCCGCGGGGATAGAAGGTGGCATGGAAAGGAAGCCGCGCTCTTTGTACAGCGGCCCCTGGCGGTAGGAGGACTCAAGGCAGCCTCTGCGGCCCGGGTAGAAGTGATTGGGAAGGGGACGTCAGCAGTAGGCCTAGCTCCACAGCTGCCTGGCGCATAGTAGGCCCTTAATTCATTCGTCATTAAACAAATATTCATTTAGAAGCTACTAGTGTCAGGCATTGTTTTAGGCTCTTAAGGATATATTAGTCACAACAAAATCCTTTAATAAAAATCGTGCTCTCCAGAAATCTATATCATAGTAGTAATTGTCATGTTTATTAATTAATGTTGCAAGGTTACAACTGGAGTTGCAGTGAACAGGCTTGGATTCAACGTGTGTGTGCGCGCACGCACATATGTGTGTGTGTGTTTCCGGTATGAGGGAAGAAGGCAGAGTGCCAAGGGAAGTAGTATCAGCATCCATTCAAGAAGCATTCAATAAACATATTGAATATTAACTATGTGCCAGGCACTGTTCTAGGCACTTGCCAATGCCCTTTGCCCTTGGCATTGGAAATGACTGTTTTGTTCTTAGGGATTGGAGCAGGCCCCTTGGAACAGGAGCAAATAGCATCTGCTTCCTTATTAATTGCTAAATAACATTTGGTCTTTTAATTTGCCTGGGGATTAGAGGGAATCCAGGTTGTCAGGGCAGGATGAAGCTGTTGACCAATAGCTGCAGAGATTTCTCTCTCTCTAAGTTTCCCAAAGCCCTAGGGTTTTGTGTGCTTTGCATTAGGGTAAGAGAGGTACCTGTTCCACCTCCCGCTTCTGTCTTTTTCTCCATGGTGACAGCTGTGACCATGATGCCAACACAGGCCCTTGTGGGTACAGCCAGGGCCCTCATGGGGCTTCTCATGATAACCTCTGCTCTTGGCCTGGGAAATTAAACAGGTGAAGAAGAGAACTCATGACAGTTAAAGCGGAGCAGCAGAGCTGAAATCAGTGTGGCCACCTAGTAGGCCTCAGCCATCCACATGGGCTCTTTTGGTCATTCTTTATGAGTTATGTTATTTAGGGACTTTTGAAAAATGGTTTCCTTGGGAAACGTGTAGTCTTTTTGGACTCGAGTTTCCAGAGCAATGGTGAATTCTCAACTTTGTATTCTGACAGAGCGTAGCATCTATCTCATGATCCTCTGTTTCTCCCCTTGCCCACGTAAATTAAAAGTGTTGTTTTGAAAGTGTGTTTTGCCTGTTTTGGTTTTTCCAGCGTTTTTGGAACAGGAACCCAAAGCCAGATGGGGATTTCTGTGAGATTGATGATCTTGAGACAAGACTGTGAAATTCTTCCCCAAACTGAGATGGGAGTGTTTTGCTAGAGAAATCTAGCTGGGGCCTCTAACCAGTACTGATGTCAACAACTTTCTTTCACTTTCAGATTTTTCTCAGAAAGTTTTTGTATTATAGTAGGAACTCCATGTTTTTAGACTAATGTGGATCTAGTGTGGAGCCATGGATTATGTTTTTCAAACAGCTTTATTGAAATATAATTCATATACCCTACAGTTCACCCATTTAAAGTGTACAAGTCAGTGGCTTTCAGTACATTCACAGAATCATCGTCTGTGAATCATAATTACTTTCAGAACATTTTCATCACCTCCAAAAGAAACCTCATGCCCTTTAGCTGTTAACCACCCCCATCAGCGGTAGGCAACTACTAATCTGTTTTCTGTAGATTTGCCTATTCTGAACATTTCGCGTAAATGGAATCACACAATACATGATCTTTTGTAACTTCACTTAGCATAATGTTGACAAGGTTCATCTATGTTATAGCATGTATCATGGACTTTTAGAAATGCATTTTTTTGAGTTGTCTTCTGTTGGAGGAAGGGTTTTTCCTCCATCTTGCTGTTTTGTCCCTGCCATTAAAAAATGGTCATTTTCTTTTGTTTAAGTGTGGTATTCTCTGGTAAATCAGTCTCTTCCCCCCCACCCCCCCATGAAGCAAAGTGGTTCTTTTAGGATTGTGATGTGTCTGTTCTGATTTGCCACTGTCCTCTGATGAGGAAGTGAAACTTAAGGTCTGCAGTTTCCCAAGACAGATATATCTGGGGAGAACTCACCAGACTGAGAAGTTACTGACCTGGGAACTTCTCTCAGGAGTACTCATCATCCATCTTAGTATTTGTAAGAATTTCATTTTGGGGTTTAAAATGCAAACTGAGGGGCGCCTGGGTGGCTCAGTCGATCAAGTGTATGACTTTGGTTCAAGTCATGATCTCACGGCTTGTGGGTTCGAACCCCGCGTCAGGCTCTGTGCTGACAGCTCAGAGCCTGGAGCCTGCTTTGGATTCTGTGTCTCCCTCGCTCTCTGCCCTTCCCCGGCTCACGCTCTGTCTCTCGAAAATAAATAAACATTAACAAGTTTAACAATAAATAAGTCAATAAATAAAAAATAAAATGTAAACTGAGTCTGTTTACTAGGAGCTGTTCAGCTGGGTTTGGGTGTCGCCTTCCCTGGGTTTGGGATTGCCCTTGTGTTGTTTGACTTACTTATCTTGGCAGGCCCAAGGCACCCATTCTTTGAGCGTTCTCTTTTCACCTTATTCATGAGAAGCAACGCCTGCCCTTACTCTGGGAATGGAAATTGTTCCTCCTGATTTCCCCCTTGGCTTTGAGAGCAGGAACCTGAGGTCAGTGATGCATTCTGTCCTGGACTGATGGTCAGAGGAGACACAAGGGAATTTTTACCCTTACTGAGCATAGGGAAGTCAGCTTTGGGAACTTCCTCATCATAAAAGCCATCTTTTAGTGTCGAGGTTAAAAGTTCAACCTGTAAGAGGTATTCCCAGTTTGATGTATTTGTTTACGGCTTTGCCCTGTCCGGATTGTGAAAGCAACGCTTGTCAAATGTCTATATGCATAGGGATTTACCGGGATCTTGTTAAAACTGCAGACACTGACTCAGTAGGTCTGGGTAAGCTCGCAATTCTGTATTTCTAGCAGGCTCCTAGGTGATGCTGTTGCTGCCCCTTGCCTACCAGACCATACTTTGAGCAACAAGAGTGTGGGAAAGGACTTGTGGGAAGAGTTGGGACACCGACTTTTGCTTGGGGCGGGGTCCTAGGGCTTGGGTGCTTCTAGGCTCTCCCCTTCCTCCCGGAGCTGCTTGGTGGAGCCCGGAGCTCCCTCTGCGCATGCGTGCTCGCTCTCATCCCCCTTCAGCCTGCGTCCTCTTGAGGGTGACGGCTGCGTCTGCCTGTTGCTAAGAGACGCGGAGGTTGAGGGGACCGGCGGTGGGGGGATGGGAGGGGAGCGGCGCCCACGGGAGCCGGGAAAGGGCATGGGGACGCAGGTCCTGGGACTCCAGGGATGGGAGCCTCCTGGGATCCAGAATTCAGCGATTTAGTGGACCCTCAGTGTTGCAATGCCTGGGTTTGTCTTTAGGCATTTTTTTTTTTAATTGTCCCATTTTAAATGGTTATAAGTACGAACGTAATATTCTCTAGTTGCCTCTTGGCCAGGAAAATCTGAAATACTTTCTATCTGGCCCTTTGAAAAAAAAAAAAGGAAAAAAAAAAGAAAAAAAATGGCCAACTCCTGTGTAAGAGGTTTGTTTTGTTTTTAATCTTTTTTTTTTCTTTCTAAATCACATAATAAAACACAGACTTAGAAAAGTCAACCAAACCAAATGAATAGCTTAATTATTATTAGAAGGCAGACATCTTTGTATCCACCACCCTGATTGCAAAATAGAACTTTGCATCAATCCCAGGCACTCCACCTGGACTTATCCAGCCATCTTCCTCCTTCCAAAGCTGGCCACTACCCTGACTTTAATAGTTATTACAATTTTGGGTGTCTTTATAGTTTTATCACCCAAATATACATCCTTAGATGTATTTTATCGAGACACAGAGACAGAGAGAGAGCGAGCGAGCTGGGGGGAGGGGGAGAGAGACAGAATCCCTTGTCAGTGCACTGTCAGTGCAGAGCCCTTGAGCTCAGGAACCATGGGATCATGACCGAGATCATGAACTGAAGCGAAAACAAGAGTCGTAGGCTTAGCCAACTGAGCCATCCAGGTGTCCCTTTAGATGTATTCTAAAAACCTGACTGAAAATGCATTTTAAGTCTTTTTATCTGTGGATTCCCTCTTAATTTCCTTCTTTTCCTTACAGTGTGTGGACTTTTTCATAGTCTGTTTTTGCTGACTTCATATTCAATGTTCAACTCACATTCAACAGGTTCTTCTGCGCTCTCTTATTTCAATCAAATTAGCACCTGGGTCTAGAAACTTAATCAGATACGGGTTCGAATCCCTTTGGTGAGAGTCTACGTGGTAGAGGGTGCTCTTTCACCAGAGGGCATGTTGATGTCTGGTTATCTTTCTATGATCTTAGCAGCCACATATACATACTGTCTCTACCTGTTAATTCATTGGAGAGTGCAACATGGTGACATTCACATTCTATCATCTCTTTTTCACTTATTCTCTATAAAAGGCTATCTTTTTTCCTCAATTTATTTCAAAAACATCTGTCTAAAGCAAAATAATTTTGTAATTGTATCATTCTGTTTATTGCTCCTTTCCTTTTTTTTTTTTTTAATGTTTTCTAATGTTTATTTATTCTTGAGACAGAGACAAGAGCGTGAACAGGGGAGGGGCAGAGAGAGAGGGAGACACAGAATCTGAAACGGGCTCCAGGCTCTGAGCGGTCAGCACAGAGCCCGACGCGGGGCTCAAACCCACGAACTGTGAGATCATGACCTGAGCCGAAGTCGGACGCTCAACCGACTGAGCCACCCAGGCTCCCCTCCTTTTTTTTTTTTTTTTAATGTTTATTTCTTTTTGAGAGGGAGACAGAGCGCAAGTGGGGGAGGGGCAGAGAGAGAGAGAGACACACACACACACACACAGAATCTGAAGCAGGCTTCAGGCCCCGAGCTGTCAGCACAGAGCCCGACACGGGACTCGAACCCACAAACCCGTGAGATCATGACCTGAGCCAAAGTCAGACGTTTAACCAACAGAACCACCCAAGTGCCCCTTGCTCCTGTCCTTTTTGTTGTGTATGTATGTCACACATATGGTTATAACATAAAGGAGGGGGCGTGGTAGTGGACCTATATGGTTGTAAAGTTTTTATGAAGTAGAATAATATTCACTCTAGGTGGACTCTGAATAGTTAAGGATACGTATTGAAATCCTTAGAGCAGCAGTCCTTAAAGTGGGTGATGGAAAGACTTTGGGGGAATCCCCAAAACCATTCAGGAGGCCTGCGAGGTCCTCGTTTTTCCAACAACATATGTCAGTAAGGTTGCATTTTCTTCATATATGCCAACCCAAACAGCCTATCACAACAGATTGAATGTCAAAGTCAGTATGAGTATCCATCTGTCTTTTATTAAGACAGGCATTAAAGAGATTTGCAAAAACAGAAAACAATGCCTCTCTTCTCACTGATTTTTTAAAATATATTTTTCATAAAAACATGTTGTTTATGTTAACATAAAAATATTTATTTATTTATTTATTTATTTTAAACATTTTATTTATTTTTTAGACAGGGAGAGATAGAGCATGAACAGGGGAGGGTCAGAGAGAGGGAGACACAGAATCTGAAACAGGCTCCAGGCTCTGAGCTGTCAGCACAGAGCCCGACGCGGGGCTCGAACTCACGGACCGCGAGATCATGACCCGAGCCGAAGTCGGCCGCTTAACCGACTGAGCCACCCAGGTGCCCCAACATAAAAATATTTAAATATTAAAAAATTTTTCAGTTTAATTTCATAAATCTGCATACTTCTATATCTCCTCCATAAAAACTCTTTGGGGATCTCCAATACTTTTTAGGGATGTAAAGGGACCCTGAAACCAAAATGCTTGTTAATTGCTGCTATAGAGCAAACACTCAAGAATATTGGGACAGGCAACGTTATTCACAAGAGCCAAAAGGTGAAAACAACGCAAATGCTCATCAGTGGAAAAATGGAGAGACAAAGTGTGGGATATACATACAGTGGAATATGACTGCCTTAAAAGGAAGTACAGATACATGCTACCATGTGGATTATCCTGGAAAACATTATGCTAATTGAAAGAAGCCAAGCACAAAAGGCCACGTATTGTATGATTCTGTTTATATGCAGTGTTCACAGTAGGCAAATCCATAGAGCCAGCTAGATTGAAGGCAACCAGGCGCAGAGAAAGGGGAGAATACGGAGTTACTGCTTTATGCATATGGAGTTTTATTTTGGGACAATAGAAATGTTTTATTTTTGGGGCGCCTGGGTGGCTCAGTCGGTTGGACGTCCAACTTCGGCTCAGGTCACGATCTCGCGGTCTGTGAGTTCGAGCCCCGTGTCGGGCTCTGTGCTGACAGCTCAGAGCCTGGAGCCTGTTTCGGATTCTGTGTCTCCCTCTCTCTCTGACCTTCCTCCGTTCATGCTCTGTCTCTCTCTGTCTCAAAAATGAATAAATGTTAAAAAAAAATTAAAAAAAAGAAATGTTTTATTTTTTACTTTTTTAAAAACATTTATTTTTTATTTTTATTTAAAAACTTTTTTTTAACACTTATTTATTTTTTGAGAGACAGAGTGGGAGCAGGAGAGGGGCAGAGAGAGAGAGAGAGGGAGGCACAGAATCTGAAGCAGGCTCCAGGCTCTGAGCTGTCAGCACAGAGCCCGACGTGGGGCTTGGATTCGTGAACTGTGAGATCATGACCTGAGCCGAAGTTGGACACTTAACTGACTGAGCCACCCAGGTGCCCCAGCATGTAATAATAATAATAATAAAAAAAAATCTATGGAACACTTCTCAAATTTGCATGTGATCCTTGTGCAGAGGCCATGCTATTCTCTGTATTGTTTTAGTTTTAGTACATATGCTACTGAAGTGAGCACACAGTGTATGATTAAAAAACACAACACTGAGCATGCAAGCAAAGTTGAACTATTTTTGATAACAAGAGTAAAGAGAGTGGAAAGTGCTTTTTAAAAGACCTAAACAAATAGAGTGTAGTTGATGATAAGCATGCCAGAGTGTCGAGGAATGGAGTGTCCTGCTATTTGCAACTTACTCTGAATTGCACCAAAAATAGAATGGATTCATTGATGGATGGGATAGATGTGTGATAAGGGGATAGGGCAAATACAGACAAATGTCAACAATTGTAGAATCTAAGTGGTGAGTATATGAGTGCTTACTGTATAATTCATTCAATTGTTCTTTGTATTTGAAATTTTCACCATCTTTTTTGGGGGGAAATTTTTATTTGTATTGTGCAAGGTTTGCTGGGAAGGAGTGAGAGTCCTTTAGCGGATGGGGACCTGAAAGGCTGAGGGGACCCCTCCAGCAATTTAGAGGCCTCGGGGAAACTGCGGAGGACTAACTGGCTTGGAATTAGGACGCTGGAGGCACATTTGTGCTGGGGTGGGACAGGAAAGAGTAAAAGGGTCAGAGGGACCAGGTATGATTTTCCCTGATTAACATGGATGCAAAAATTCTCAACAAGATACTCGCAAATCAAATCCAACAATACATTAAAAGAATTATTCACCATGATCAAGTGGGACTTATTCCTGGGCTGCAGGGGTGGTCCAATATCTGCAAATCAATCAACATGATACATCACATTAATAAAAGAAAGGATAAGAACCACATGACCCTCTTAATAGATGCAGAAAAGCATTTGACAAAATACAGCATCCTTTCTTGATAAAAACCCTTAAGAAAATAGCGATAGAAAGAACATACCTGAAGATCATAGAAGCCATATATGAAAGACCCACAGCTATTATCATTCTCAATGCGGAAAAACTGAGATCTTCCCCCTATGGTCAGGAATACGACAAGGATGTTCACTCTTACCACCATTAGCCTCAGCAATCAGATAACAAAAAGAAATAAAAGGCCTCTAAATCGTCAAGGAAGAAGTCAAACTTTCACTCTTCGCAGATGGCATCATACTTGACGTGGAAAACCTGAAAGACTCCACCAAAAACTGCTAGGACTGATACATGAATTCAGCAAAGTCGCAGGATATAAAATCAACATACAGAAATAGAATACCTAGGAATAAACCTAACCAAAGAGGTAAAATATCTGTACGCTGAAAACTATAGAACGCTTATGAAAGAAATTGAAGAAGACACAAAGAAATGGAAAAATATCCCATGCTCATAGATTGGAAGAAAAAATAGTTTTAAAAGGTCTATACTACCCAAAGCAATTTATACGTTCAATTCAATCCCTATCAAAACAACACCAGCATTCTTCACAGAGCTAGAACAAACAATTCTAAAATTTGTATGGAACCAGAAAAGGCCCTGAATAGCGAAAGTAATGTAGAAGGAGAAAACCAAACGTGGAGGCATCACAATGCCAGACTTCAAGCTGTGTTGCAAAGTTGCAAATAATAAGACAGTATGGTACTGTCATGAAAACAGACACATAGATCAGTGGAACAGAACAGAGAACCCAGAAATGACCCACAAACGTATGGCCAACTAATCTTCGACAAAGCAGGAAAGGATATCCAATGGAATAAAGACAGTCTCTTCAGCAAATTGTGTTGGGAAAACTGGACAGCGACATGCAGAAGAATGAACCTGGACCACTTTCTTACACCATACGCAAATATAAACCCAAATGGATGAAAGACCTAAATGTCAGACAGAAAACCATCAAAATCCTAGAGGAGAAAACAGGCAACGACTTCTTTTATCTTGGCCACAGTAATGTCTTACTAGACATGTCTCTGGAGGCAAGGGAAACAAAAGCAAAAATGAACTATTGGGACCTCATCAAGATAAGAAGCTTCTGCACGGCAAAGGAAACAGTCAGCAAAATTAAAAGGCAACCGACAGAATGGGAGAAGACATTTACAAATGACATATTGGATAAAGGGTTAGCATCCAAAATCTGTAAAGAACTTACCAGACTCAACACTCATAAAACAAATAATCCAGTGAAGAAATGGGCAAAAGACATGAACATTTTTCCAAAGAAGACACCCAGATGGCTAACAGATACATGAAAAGATCTCAACATCACTCATCATCAGGGAAATACAAATCAAAACCACAGGGAGACACCACCTCATACCTGTCAGAATGACTAAAATTAACAACTCAGGAAACAAGAGATGTTGGCGAGGATGTGGAGAAAGAGGAACCCTGTTTCATTGTTGGTGGGAATGCAAACTGGTGCTGCCACTCTGGAGAAAAGTATGGAGGTTCTTCAAAAAATTAAAAATAGAACTAGCTTATGACCCAGAAATTGCACTACCAGGTTTTTATCCAAAGGATACAAAAATGCTGATTTGAAGGGGCACATGCACCCTAATGTTTATAGCAGCACTATCAACAATAGCCAAATTATGGAAAGAGTCAAATGTCCATCGACTGATGAATGGATAAAGAAGATATGGTGTATATATACAATGGAATAGTACTTGGCAATCAAAAAGAACGAAATCTTACCATTTGCAACAATGTGGATGGAACTAGAATGTATTATGCTAAACATAGAAGTCCATCAGAGAAAGACATATATATGATTTCATTCCTATGTGGAATTTAAGAAACAAAACAGATGGACATAGGGGAAAGGAAGGAAAAATAAGGTAAAAACAGGAAGGCAAACCATAAGAAAACCTTAAATACGGAAAACAAACTGAAGGTTGCTGGATCAGTGTTGGGTGGGGGGATGGGCTAAATGGGTGATGGGCCTTCAGGAGGGCACTTGTTGGGATGAGCCCTGGGTGTCATATGTAAGCCATGAATCACTAATTCTACTCCTGAGACCATTATTACACTGTATATTAACTAACTTGGATTTCAACAAAAATTAAAAATTAAAGAGGGGCGCCTGGGTGGCGCAGTCGGTTAAGCGTCCGACTTCAGCCAGGTCACGATCTCGCGGTCCGTGAGTTCGAGCCCCGCGTCAGGCTCTGGGCTGATGGCTCGGAGCCTGGAGCCTGTTTCCGATTCTGTGTCTCCCTCTCTCTCTGCCCCTCCCCCGTTCATGCTCTGTCTCTCTCTGTCCCAAAAATAAAAAGAAATTAAAAAAAAAAAACGTTGGAAAAAAAAATTAAAAATTAAAGAAAAGGGGGACCAGGTATGGAGAGTGGGAAAGAAGGAGGGTGTTTACAATCCACCTTTGAATTTCCTTAGGTAAAGAGATTACATATATCGCTTACCGGTTTTCCTGTTGTCTTTGGCACTTAAAGGGAGAGAGAGCCAAGATAACAATGTGAGCTCGTGAAACGCAGCCGGCCACTTGTGCAAGATTTCCAAATGGCATGATAGTACCAGGGCTCAGAGTTTGGCTCTCAGAATTGCAAATCCAGAGATTAAAACATCTGAGGGTCTCATGTGTGCCCAGATCCTGCTAGCCCACTGCTAGATTACTAACAAACCAGGAGCGTGAGACCTGGAACTGCCAAGCGGATCAGACGCTTGGGGCAGATGGTCATTGCATTTTCTCTCCCGTGGGCTTGAGCAACAAATATCTTCAGAAGCCTCCTTAAAGGGCAGAGCAACATGGCAAGGGGAATTAGTGGGACATCGGCTTAGTGGCCGGTGTTACTCAGGGTGGTTAGATGCAGGGCTGCAAATCCAACTGAAATGTTTGCATTGGCTGGAGTTAGCACACTCTCCCCTGGACAGGGCTGGAGACCCACACTTACGTTTTTTTGACCCTTGGTCTTCTCCCTTCCGGACACTACATTTCTTCTGTTAACAGATTTTTTCCTCATGTGACCCGATGGATTAGGTGTGGCATCTTAAGCCAATTATCCCATGGGTATTTTCCATGACTTCTTCTTCTCCTCCTCCTCCCCTTTTTTTTAAGAGTTTATTTATTTTTTGAGAAAGAGAGACAGAGTGTGAATGGGGAAGAAGTGGAGACACAGAGGGAGACACAGAATCTGGAGCAGCCTCCAGGCCTGAACTGTCAGCACAGAGCCTGACACGGGGCCGGAACTTGGGAACGTTGAGATCATGACCTAGGCCGAAGTCAGATACTTAGCTAACTGAGTCACCCAGGCGCCCCATCCATGACTTCCTAACCACACCTTTGCATGCCATCTGTAGCAAGAGTCAGGAAGTAACCCATGGTTGAGGGACTGGAGGTGCTAAGAAAGAAGAAAAGGTGATCATAGAGATAGATAGCCAGTAGAGTACCCAGACTATTTAATTCAGACCCTTTTCAGAGTTCATGGTCTCTACGAATTCTGTTTGGATTTTAATCCTGTGAGTTTTTCATGCCTCTCATCTGCCCTGGTCCCAGCTGGTACATGGAACCATTTTTGGTGCTTTGGAAAGTGGCATTTTCCTGTGTATTCTATTCCTACAACGCATCTTTGGTTTGAGCAAAATCAAGTATCCACTTGTCACTAATGTTGAGTCTGATGGGATTTTCTCTTGCCATCTCAGCTGCAGCCCCTAACAAAGCAGACTTTACCTGACTGGCAGATAGAAAATTGTACATCACGATCTTGGCTAACCAAGGAGGTATCATAGGTGTTTGTCAAGACTTGTGTCAAAACATTTCACTGTGTATAATTAAAACACACACACACGGGGCGCCTGGGTGGCTCAGTCGGTTAAGCGTCCTATTTCAGTTCAGGTCACGATCTCGCCGTCTGTGAGTTCGAGCCCCGTGTCAGGCTCTGGGCTGATGGCTCAGAGCCTGGAGCCTGCTTCTGATTCTGTGTCTCCCTCTCTCTCTGCCCCTCCCCGTTCATGCTCTGTCTCTCTCTGTCCCAAAAATAAAATAAACGTTAAAAAAAATTAAAAAAAAATAAATAAAACACACACACACACACAACCACACTACACCAATGTTGAGTCTAGTTGATGATATGCAGGCTGAACTGTTTAGGGGTAAATTCTTCTGATGTTTGTAACATATTGTGAAATGCATCAGAAATAGGATGAATTTAGAGATCTTTGTTTTAGACAGCATACAAACAGACGCAAAGCGTGTAGGCCACGTGTTAATAGGGCATCATAACTTACTGATTAGTAAAAAGTAGTATTTATTAAATTTTTTCTAACTTCAGAAGAGGAGCATGTGTATTGTAAAACAGCTGAAGATTGAGTAGCTTCATTTAAGTGTGGTTGTGAATGATGAGGTTGTGTTGTGTGGGAAGCTACCTTTCAGTCGTGGGCCTGAGATACTCGGGTACTGTGAGGGGCTTGTGGGACCCAAGGAATTTAACAAAAACCCCTTACCCCCTGGACAAGCAGAGCAAGACTAACTCCATTTTGTGCTACACCCACCATCTCATGTATAACCCCCACCCTAGTCAAGCCGCTGAGCACACCCTTATTGGAAACTGGCTCGTATAGGAATACGGAACCCCTAACCGCCATAGAATGTAAACCCTGCCTTTTGCCCGCCAAACTTGCGCGCCAATTCTGACTGGAGTGATAGGCTAGTTCAAACAGTTACTATAGGGTAAATTGTAATTCAATTGGCCACCTACATGTGGACTGACATGACTATGCAACTTTCTGTGTGTGTTACCATCTCATTGGCCACTGGCCCCTATAAAACTGCTACGCCTCTTAACCTAGGGGTCCAAGTCCCTGCTCCGCTGTGTCAGGTATACTTGGGCCCAAGCTCGAGCTTGCAAATAAACCCTCGTGAATTTGCATCGGTTATCAGCTCCTTGGTGGTCATTTGGATTCGAAATTGGGGGCATTACAGGCTGGAAGAAGGGGCAAGATTTTTTTTTTAACGTTTATTCTTTTTTTTTTGTTGTTGTTTATCTTTGAGAGAGAGAAAGAGAGAGAGAGAGAGATAGTGTGAGTGGGGGAGGGGGCAGAGAGAGAGAGAGAGAGAGAGAGACAGAATCTGAAACAGGCCCCAGGCTCCAAGATGTCAGCAAAAAGCCCCACGTGGGGTTTGAACTCGTGAACCATGAGATCATGACCTGAGCTGAAGTTGGACGCTTAACCAACTGAGCCACTCAGGCACCCCATGTTTAGTCATTTTTGAAAGACAGAATGAGTAGGGAGGGGCAGAGAGAGAGAGAGAGGGAGACAGAGAATCCTAAGCAGGCTCCCAGCTATCAGTGTAAAGCCTGAGGCTCGAACTCATGAACTGTGAGATCATGACCTGAGCCGAATTGGACGATCAACTGACTGAGCCACACAGGTGCCCCAAGATGTTGTTGAATAACAAAAATTCAACTGAGTAAATTCTAAAGATCTAATCGGCTTGATTAATTGATTCATGAATTGATTCATCTAGCAAGTAGAGGGGAGCTCCAAAGGACTACAGAAAAGGAAATGTTTTTAAAGGTAGACAGGGAGCAGAATAAAGGAAGAATCCATTGTTTTCGTCAAGGTTGCCCTTCTAAAGGGAAGAGAAGGGGTCTCTCAGTGAATTTCCTATTGCTGCCCCAGAAATTCCTGTGTTGATTGTTTAAAGGTCACATTTCTGGGGGGTTGAAATTGCAGTTAAAGTAGTTAAGTCTTGGTTTACTGACTTGGGGCCTTAACCTAAGCGACACCATTTTGGGTTTGTGGTTTTCATGTTAACAATACGCAGAGAGCATGTTGATGAGCCCCGCTTTGTTGCTCAGCTGTGGGTTTGACTTGCCCATACGTCTCTGATCAAGTCCGCATATACCTTCTCCAAAGATTTTATGCTGAGGGTGGTTAGAGTAATTTTAATTCAGTGAATCGCCACCCCTGGTCCCATGGCTATCTTCCCGGTGTCCTTAAAACCCATGACTGCAGGTGCGGCTTCCTGATCAACTTGTTCCTCGGTGAGAGCAAACAGCGGTGAGTCAGGAGCAGAAGCAGGGCCTCCAAAGCTCTGTTGTAGCTGTGACCGTGTCTTCCCCAAAAAGGAACGTCCCACTCTTGATTTCAGCTCAGGTTATGATCCCACGGCCCTGGGGTTGAGCCCTGCGTCGGGGTCTGTGCTGAGCACAGAGCCTGCTTAAGATTCTCTCCCTCTCTCCCTCTGCCCCTCTTCTCTGCTAGTGCTCTCTCTCATAAATAAATAAATAAATAAATATGAGTTAATTAAAAAAAAAAAAAGAATCTATTCTCTTATCAGTGTTGACCAAGGTCAGGGGTGCTGTGTAGTGTGTTTTATTTCCTTGAGAGAACCTGGAAGACAGAAATTCTGGAGGCTCCTGGCTAGCTCAGTTGGTAGAGCATGTGGCTCTTGATCCTGGGGTTGTGAGCTCAAGCCTTATGTTGGGGTTAAAATTTACTTTAAAAAAAATGGTATGGGGCGCCTGGGTGGCTCAGTTGGTTAAGCGTCCGACTTCAGCTCAGGTCACGATCTTGCGGTCCCTGAGTTCGAGCCCTGCATCGGGCTCTGGGCTGATGGCTCAGAGCCTGGAGCCTGCTTCCGATTCTGTGTCTCCCTCTCTCTCTGCCCCTCCCCCATTCATGCTCTCTCTGTCTCAAAAATAAATAAACGTTAAAAAAAATTATAAAAAAAAATGGTATAGAAGTGCTTTCTGTAATGCTGTGAAAATATCTCCGAGAGTGAAAAGAACCGAGTGAGTGTATGCTCTTTCCGTGCATAAAGGGATGGAGAGAAAACACACACATATTTGCTTGTACAGTTCTGGAAGGGATACACAGGACGTAAGAGTGGCTTCTGTTGGGATGGAGTGGAGGTAGGACCTGGCTCTGGATGGGGAAGCAGTGGGAGCGAGTCTTTCCTCGTACGCCTTTTTATAGTTTTCTTTTGTTTTGTTTATTTATTTTTGAGAGAGAGAGAGAGAGAGAGTGCGCGCGCGCGCGCGCGCGCGCGCACACACACACACACACACACACACACACACACGCAAGTGGGGGAGGGGCAGAGAGAGAGGGAGACAGAGGATCTGAAGTGGTCTCTGCTCTAACAGCAGAGAGCTGATGCGGGGCTCAAACTCCCAAGGCCACGAGATCATGGCCCGGGCTGAAGTCGGTCGCTTAAGTGACTGAGCCACCCAGGCACCCCACCTTTTATAGTTTTCGATTTTGCAAACTATGTACGTGAATAAATTAAATAAAGTGTAAAAAGAGAGAATGTAGAATGACATGAGACAGTGCTCTCCAGTTCCTTGGAACGCATGAAAATGGAAGACTTTAAGACTTTGGTATTTCCCGACTAATCATAATTTCAGTCACAAAGGCTGGCACTACACCGTGACAGACGGACTCTGTGTCTTAATGAATGTCATGCATGTGGCTCTGCTGTTATTTTGACACTGATTTTATTTTGCTTTTTTTTTTAATTTTGTTTGTTTATTCTACAGGTATGTTTGTCATCACATCCTTCTCCTTTCACAAAGATATTTGGGCAGGCCCCGGCCTTCATGGAGTTCGGGGAATGCAAAATAGTGTCTTTCAATGCACACACTACAGAAGCAGACATTATGTGATGTTTATGGTTCCTGGGAATCAAATCTGCCCACTTGTCAAGGGTATCTTATTTCCCTGTGGCTCCCTTCTTGTCGTTTGAGCTTTTAGGAATGGAGAGAGAGTCACTCTGGCTTTGGAGTAGAGACTTCTGATGAGAAGCCCTTCTGCAAAAAGTATTAAATAGATTAGAACACAGACTTCCATTATCCTTTCTGGAAATGGGGCCTCTGTCTGTAAGGATGTCTGGAGAATGGAAAGCTAAACACAGAATTAGGAATCCTAACATTAATGCAATTTTCATTTGCTATCAGCTTACTCCGTTGTCTTTGAGATGCTATTAAAAATGCATCAGGATGCGAGTGAGATAAAACATATCAAAATTCAAATTGATTCCTGTCTCCATTGACACGCCATTTCTCTGGCTTCTAGCAGCTTTAACTGTCTGGGACACAGCCCAGAGTGTGGGAGTGAGGAAAATGGTCCCCTGAGCAGTGACAAGTCCTGCCATAAAGCTTAAAAACTCAGTTCAAGGGAGGGTCTTTCCCACCCTCACTCAGAGCCTGTGGAATCTAACTTATTTATATTAATAATAATTGCTTTCCTGGGGTGCCTGGGTGGCTCAGTCGGTTGAGCATCCGACCTTCAGCTCAGGTTGTGATATCACAGCTTGTGGGTTTGAGCCCCACATCGGGCTCTGTGCTGACAGCTCAGAGCCTGGAGCCTGCTTCAGATTCTGTGTCTCCCTCTCTCTCTGTCCTTCTCCCACTCACACTGTCTCTCTGTGTCTCAAAAAAGGAATAAATGTTAAAAAAATTTTTTTAATTAAAAAAATAAGTAAACATGAAAAATTGGGCGCTTACAATGTACCAGGGAACATGCTTTATATGTAGTAACTTAGTTAATCCTTCCAACCCAATGAGATAAATTGCTGTTATTATTCCCATTTTACGGATGAAGAAACTGAGAGAGGTTAAGTAACTTGCTCAGGGATATACAGGACAGTGCATGACGGAGAGGGAATTTGAACCTAGGCCGCCTGGTTGCGGAACCTATCTTGCTAACCACCTCTCCTGACTTCCTGTCTGAGCGCGTGTTTGCATGCCTGCTTGCGAGCGTTTAAAATGTGTCATCCTAAAAAGCTTGGGAAGTTGGTTTTCTGGCGTTGGGCACCTTAGGAAGTGGGGCCGCTAGAAGCGAGCATATTCCTAACAGCAAGAGATGGCCTCGCAGTGATGGAGGAGAAGAACCCACAAACCTGAGCGGTCTGGGCCCTTGCTGGGAGTCAGTCCTGCACATTTCAGCTGTCCTTGCGGGAACCACCAAAGCACAGGATAGTTACAGCATCTGTGGCAGACGCTGTAAGCTCTCCCCAGCGTTCAAGTCCCCATTTTCTCTCTCTTGGTAATAGGACCCCCCAAATTTTCTTTTTTTTTCTTTCTTTTTTTTTTAATTTATTTTTGGGACAGAGAGAGACAGAGCATGAACGGGGGAGGGGCAGAGAGAGAGGGAGACACAGAATCGGAAACAGGCTCCAGGCTCCGAGCCATCAGCCCAGAGCCTGACGCGGGGCTCGAACTCACAGACCGCGAGATCGTGACCTGGCTGAAGTCGGACGCTTAACCGACTGCGCCACCCAGGCGCCCCTGAAATGAACATTTCGAATTTCTGTCTTTCTCCTTTCTATCTTATTCCAAGATCTTCCCATGCATGAGACAGAATCCAGCAAACTTTAGGGTGAGCAATGTACCCTCTTGGGATGTGGGTAAGCAGACATTACCTGGGATATATCATCCAGGAATCAGAAGGGTCTTTAGCAAATAACATCTGTTCTTTCATTGTTAAGCAGTGGGAAAAGCTGAAGGAGTGGCCGGGAGCCTCTGAAATTGAATCTGTGCTCACAAAAGCACGAGTTGGCTCATTGTCTCATCCTCGACGACAGGCTGATAGATAACGGGTAAATTATTTAATTCTGGTTGTCAGTTCCGTGGATGATGATGTTACCCTTACTGCAGCAAGGGACTACAGGGAATGATCAATCGAAGGTATTAGATGGCATTTGGCAGACTGAGAAGGAACAGTAATTAATTACTTTGGAGCAGACTTGCAGAAATATCGATGCCTGAAAGACACTTGACATTTTCTTTTCCCCAGACAGTTTTAACTCAGGGGAAGCATCCAGACTGTGGGAGTTGGGGTAGAGGGCTGAGCTGCAGAGCACAGAAGAGAAGCTAGGAAAGGTAGAGAAGAGCAGTCAAGAGCTGTCTTTCCCTGAACTGAGGTTTGAGGCTGGCTTCCTTGGGGTCTCACCCCAAATTTTTGTTTACCTCTTCAGTTCCCAAAGTTAAGACCTGGGTCTGATTTTAGCTGGGCCTTAAGTCAAAGCCAAAATTAAAAAAAAAAAAAAAGTTAAAAAAAATTGCTTAAGGGTGCCTGGGTGGCTCAGTTGGTTAAGCCTCTGACTTGGGCTCAGGTCATGATCGCACGGTTCGTGGGTTCGAGCCCTGCATCAAGCTCTGTGCTGACAGCTCAGAGCCTGGAGCCTGCTTCGGATTCTGCGTCTCTGGTTTTTTCTGCCCCTACCCCACCCGCTCTTTCTTTCTCTCTCTCTCTCTCTCTCTCAAAAATAAATAAACATTAAAAGATTTTTTGTAAATAAAAAAATTTGTAAAAATTGCTTAAATTTGATTTTAAGGTAAATTGTCCCCCCATATGTGTGCACACATATACACGTGTATATACATGTACACAACTACATATATACATATGTATATGTATATGTATATATACATATATAAATGTTTTTCTTTGACTTCTAACAAAGACTTACCACATTTGTTTTTCATGCAAAACTGTGGCTGGATGAAAAAAAGATCCTAAATATAAAATAAATAAAATAGGCGGATAAAAGCCCTTGAATTTTGCTGAAATGATAAATTTCAATTATAAATGAGAAGGCTTCTATTTGCTCTGAATGAACATTGTCCTCTTTTATATAATAGATAAATGTATTGAGCAGTAACTCTTTGGCACATTGTACAAAGCACTTGAATTTTAATCTCATCTCTCCCTGCAAAACAAAACAAACCCAAACCAAGAAAGTATACGATTGCTTCCTGATGTTCTTAGGAGAGAGCGTGACATCTGTAAGCTCGTTGGCAAGCTCTGGGTCCCAAGCCCTGCCTCTCCGTCCCCTACCTGGCTTCACTTTCTTCACAGTACTTATCTGTGTCCTTGCCCTCACATTTATTTCTCCACCATTTGAAATCTTGTCATTGGGGGGCACCTGGGTGGCTCAGTCAGTTAAGCGTCCGACTTCAGCTGGGGTCACGATCTCATGGTTTGTGGGTTTGATCCCCACGTCGGGCTCTGTGCTGATAGCTCGGAGCCTGGAGCTTGCTTCGGATTCTGTGTCTCCCTTTCTCTCTGTCCTTTTGTCTCTCTCAAAAATAAATACATTTAAAAAGTTAGAAAAAATTACTTTACAAAAAAGAAACCTTGTCATTGAACTATAGGGGCTAAAAAGCGCATTTAGGTGGATGGCTGGATGGATTTTCCAATAGTCATGGGCTTTAAAAATTCATTAAAAAAATTTTTTTTAGTGTTTATTTAGTTTTGAGAATGAGAGAGACAGGGGGCGAGCACGGGAGGAGCAGAGATAGAGGGAGACGTAGAATCCGAAGCAGGTTCCAGGCTCTGAGCCGTCAGCACAGAGCCCTACGCAGGGCTCGAACCCACAGACAGCGAAATCATGACCCCAGCTGACGTCGGACGCTTAACCGACTGAGCCACCCAGGCGCCCCCCAAAATTCATTTTTATTGTAGGGGCATCTGGGTGGCTCAGTCGGTTGAGCGTCTGACTTTGGCACTCACAGTTCTCGAGTTCAAGCCCCTCCTCAGGCTTTGTGCTGACAGCTCAGGGCGTGGAGCCTGCTTTGAATTCCGTGTCTCCCTCTCTCTCTCTCTCTCTCTCTGTCTCTGCCCCTCTCCTGCTTGCTCTGTGTCTCTTTCTCTCGAAAATAAACAAAAACATTAAAACATTTTTTTCTTAATTTATTTTTACCGTAAAAAAGATACGATGTACTTACCGTTTCAACTGTTTTTGGCATACGATTCAGCGGCATTCAGTCAGTATAGCTGCGGTGGTGTGCAACCGTCCATGACATTTCCGTCAATCTCAACTGAAACTCTGTCCCCACTGAACACTAACTCCGCTTTTCTCCTCCCCCCAGTTCCTGGTAACCACCATTCTATTTTCAGTCTCTATGCATTGGATTCCTCTGGGGACCACCTACATGGCCATGGACTTTTTTTTAGTTCTTTTTTTAATGTTTATTTTTGAGAGAGAGAGAGAGAGCAGGGGAGGGGCAGAGGGGGGGGGACAGAGGATCCCAAACAACCCGATGTGGGACTTGAACGCAAGAGATCACGACCTGAGCCAAAGTCAGATGCTCAACCAACTGAGCCACCCAAGTGCCCAGGCCATGGGTTTTTGATATAAAGTGGACTGGCCGAGACTCTGAGATCAGACACAATGTGCCTCTCATTTCTTTCTACTTGGTGTGAATTTATTAATGTCCAGCTGTGTGATGACAGTCCCCAACCAGCCAGGGTGCCCTGAAGACTGTTCTTGTAGATTTTTCTCCCATTGCTGTCATCACCAGGAGAAACTGCTCTGTGGCTATTGTTTCAGTGGCAGACCACGGTCTCCAGTGTGAGTTACAGGAGGCGCCAGCTTCCCAGTTAATTTCTCTTGCCCAGCACAGTAATAAGTGGATTCCTTCCTCCTTAAGTGGATTCGGTTAAGTGCCCGGTGGTGGTTTGAATGCCATCTCTTAGAATAAATTGAAGCCATTTCTGAATTTTGATTTCTGAATTTCTGATTTCTGAATGTTTCTTCTTCCTCTGCTCTGAAACGCTTCCTAACTAGGAAGGTTTTGTATTCAAGAGTCTCTGCTTAAAAGAAGAATGTGTCGAGTATGCAGTTCCGCTTCTTTCCTGCCCTGATTCCTTTCCTAAATCTGAATCCTGTGTAGCTGAGCAAGGAACATCTGGAACTTTTAAAGGCCTGTTTCATCCGAGAGGAAGACACATCTGGTTTGGAGTGTTTCTGGAAAGTGAAAAAGGAGAATAGAAATTTGAGAAAGATTGATGTGTGTTGGGAGGACGTGTCCATACCTTATTCCAAAGCATGAGAATCATGAGGACGGTTGGTTTGGAGGAAATGGGTAATCCTGCAGGTGAGGCCTTACTCTGTTCAAAGCCCCATAGAGCAAACCCAGTGAGCAGTCCAGGCGTCAGAAAAGTGGATCATGATTTTGTCATAGGAGTTGGAGAAGACAGAAGAGAAGGTGTTTCCCTCCACTGTATTTTTTTTCAAAAAAAATTTTTTAATGTTTTTATTTATTTTTGAGAGAAAGAGACACAGAACAAGCGGGGGAGGGGCAGAGAGAGAGAGGGAGACGCAGAATCTAAAGCAGGCTCCAGGCTCTGAGCTATCAGCACAGAGCCCGACACGGGGCTCGAACTCACGAACTATGAGATCATGACCTGAGCTGAAGCCGGATGCTTAAATGACTGAGCCTCCTTCCACTTTATTTATTTATTTAAAAAAATTTTTTTTAACATTTATTTATTTTTGAGACAGAGAGAGACACAGTATGAATGGGGGAGGGTCAGAGAGAGAGGGAGACACAGAATCTGAAACAGGCTCGAGGCTCTGAGCTGTTAGCCCAGAGCCGTATGCGGGCTTGAACTCACAGACTGCGAGATCATGACCTGAGCCCGACTGAGCCACCCAGGCGCCCCATCCTTCCACTTTAAAGTAACAAGGACTAGGGGCGCCTGGGTGGCGCAGTCGGTTAAGCGTCCGACTTCAGCCAGGTCACGATCTCGCGGTCTGTGAGTTCGAGCCCCGCGTCAGGCTCTGGGCTGATGGCTCGGAGCCTGGAGCCTGTTTCCGATTCTGTGTCTCCCTCTCTCTCTGCCCCTCCCCCGTTCATGCTCTGTCTCTCTCTGTCCCAAAAATAAGTAAAAAAACGTTGAAAAAAAATTAAAAAAAAAAATAAAGTAACAAGGACTAGGACACCTGGGTGGCTCAGTTGGTGAAGTGTCCAACTCTTGATTTTGGCTCAGGTGATGATCTTACGGTTTGTGAGACAGAACCCCGAGTCGGGCTCTGTGCTTGGGATTTTGTCTCCCTCTCTCTCTGCCTCCTCCCCTGCTCACGCTTGCTCCCCCTCTCTCAAAATATATAAATAAACTCAAAAAAAGAGTACACAGCCACGCCCTGTGCCATGTGACTTTGTGTTATTCCCCCACCGGTGTGGATGGAGTTTATGTCCTCCCTTCAGAGATCTTAGGCTTTCCTGTGTAACTTGCTTTGGCCCACAGAATATGGGTGGAAGTGACAATGTGCCATTTCATTCAGCCCTCTTGTGCTCATGCCATTTGACACGAGATGAACATGCATGAGGGAGCTTCTGAACCCAGGAGAATGAGACAAATCTCAGGGAGCAAACCTGACCTACACCCTGGAGCCAGGCTGATCTGCAGCTTAAAGTATATTGACCTGGTTGGCTTCTAAACTCATGAGTTATTAAATATATGCTGGTCGTAGGCCGCAACATTTTGGGGAAGTTTGTTACAGAGCATTATTATGGCAATAGATGACTAATACAAAGACCACAATGCAGAAGCAGAGAGTAAAAGAGTAAGTGAAGTAGACAGCCGACGGACGCATAAGGGAGGAAGGAAGGAAGTGATGGTGGCTCTGAACAAAGAGCAAATAGAAAAGGGGCCCCCAAGAAGAATAAGGAGAAGATGAGAGGCAAGGAGTACTATGGCGGCAGCTCCTTTAGGTGTTGGGATGGGCAGGAGCCGCGTGTGCACACACGCACACACGCGCGCACACACACAGTCCCTCTGTGCCTTTGGTGAGCCCTGGACCTTTCTGGTGTCATTGTTCAATGTTGTCTGAGAGGTTTCCAGGGAGTAGAAGTTTGGTTCCTAGGAAGGTTAGGCTTCCAATTTTAGGGTCTATCTGGGCTCATGGTTGCAATAATGGGAAGGCGGGGCATGTGAGATCTGAGGACTCCTCTGAAGGGAGTATTAGCACCACTAGCTGGGATGCGCCCTAACTTTAAGCAGGGAACCGGCCCTCCAAAGGACAAGTGTCTGGTGTGAGCTGGGGTCTGTAAGGTCTTGTGACCTTGGGGAGGCTATTTAATCTCTCCAGACTGACATTTAGAGATAATGGAAATAGTAATGACCTGCCTGAAGGCTTGTCTTGAGCTGTGAGAGAGAGTGACGTGGTACCTGGGGCAGAGTGAGGCCCTCCATAGATTAATATCAATGCTATCTTGTAAAAAGAACTGATATCCAGTGTTCACTGAGGCATTGACACGTCTTGTTTTTCCTGAGCCTAGATGTTGAATAAAGACAGGAGTCCCACCCAATAGTCCATGACACCTGACCAAGCCCGGAACTCTCGCTGGCGATACTCTGAGCAGAAAGCTGTTCTCCCACCATTTATTATTCTTCAGCCCACATCAGTCGATCCGCTGGCTTTTGTTCTCCCGCTTCTCTTTTTCTCAGGGAAACCTATTTTTCTTAAGCTTGTAGGGGGAAAAAAGGTGGAGATGGACCTGAAGAAGCAGATGGCATAGCTCAGTAGGATGCCCCATCTTACCAGCAGCGTGGGCTGTGGGCAGCATCATTTTCTAGTTGGCTCTCCCACCGAGAGCTGGGTGACCCCTCTGTTGCACCTCTGGTTTATAAAAAGGTTCCGATGACCTTTATCACAACTTCAGCGGGGGTATTTTTTGCTAGACTGTTCTCTAAACGCTAACTTGCATTTATTTTCCTAATCTGCTGCCTATGATTGCTCCAGTTCTGTCTTGTACGCTCCTTTTCCAGGGAAGAATTTCCCAGATCAGTGGGCTCCCTGCCCAGCCAGTTTTACATGTTTCTTAGAGTTTGAGTAGAGGAGCCCATCTGCCCCAGAAGGCATTTGCTTCCAACAGTCAATCCTTCCGGAGGCTCTTCGTCCTTGGTCCTGTTCAATACCTGAGCAGGGACACGTGAGGATTTAGCAGCCCTCTTCATGGAGCTTAGGGTGAGCAGAGTAAGGGGGATGACCTTTCTCTCTCCCCAAAGGCCTCTAACTTTTCAGCAACCTGCAACAATGAAAATCGCTTCTATCGTTTTCTCTCCTCTCTCCTTCCCCAAGAGAACAGGCCGAACGCTGTTCAGTTCCTCTTGCATCGGATTTGAGTTTGTATTTCATTATAGAAATCAGTCATAGAAGGAAAGGCTCTTCACAAAAGTGCCCGCTTATTGGCTTCTTACCAAATGCATGGCTTTGGTAAGTGCTAAGTGCTTTACACGTATTTATTCATGAATCCTCTCAATTACCTTTTGGACTGGGCACTGTTATTATCCCCGTTTACAGATGAGGAAACTGAGTCTCACAAAGGATGAGTAGCTTGCCCAGAGGTGCACAGCTCCCTCCCACCCTCCCTCTGTCCCTCTTTTTCCTTTGGCCCATTGCCTCCTGAGGGAGCTGGGGAATTCTTTCCATACAGATCAGCCTCTGGGAGCAGAGCGGGGTGGGGAGTTGACCTGGAGGGGCCCAGGGAGGATATGAGGATACACTGCTTCTGCCTCCTTCTTCCACAGAGGGATCTGCAGGGATCATTCCATGTTGGATCAAACCTGGTATTCAAGGAATTCCCCCAACAGCCCCATCAAATCCAGCCTTCTTCCTTCTGAATCTATAGAGAACAGACCTTGCACTCCATTTGCCGGTGTCCTTGTTCTGTGCGTCTGTTTCATACATTGTAAATGTTATGTATATTTTAAAATCTTACTCACTTATTTATCTTACTCTGATATCCAGGCCAAGGGGATTTTTGTGCTTCTGGGGACAAGCATCACCCCGGACCTCTCCCGGGCAGTTTGGCAGCCTACGATGGGAATGGCGATAGCCTGGCTGGCTAATTGGACTAGTAGTTCACCCCCTTGAGTCTGTCTTTCCTCAACTGTAAGATGGGGATGGTGTTTATGGCGCTTCATTATCGTAGGGATTAAATGAGACAATGAATGCAAAGGGATTGGCATATCATAGGCACTCACCTGGGGAAGGGGCTGGGTTTTGAACCCTTTGAACCCCCTGCCCCTGGCACAGTGCCTGACACATAGAAGGTGCTTGGAGCTGTTTCCTGACCTGAACTGATGGTGAGGCTCTTTGAGGATTTGGGTGCTGGTAGTGTTAGCAGGTTCTGAGGCAATTAATGCGCGTTCTCTCTCTCTCTCTCTCTCTCTCTCTCTCTCTCTCTCTCTCTCTCATCTTTGCCAGGCCCCCTTGCCTACCACTGAAGGTTTTGGAAGGTGACTGTGTGTCAGCAATCCACTCAGCCCCCATTCTCTCAGCGCCCTCTTTGTCTGAGGCCCTGGAATGCCTCAGCCTGAAGGCAGCAGTAAAGATTCTCTGGCGCTATTTTCCATGGCCTGGTTTACACTGCCCTCTGCTGTGTGCTTACGGGATAAGCATGTTCAATGAGGGCTTGCGGTGACGTTTTCTTGACATTGGGAGAGGCTCCCCTCTATGGGCTGCTTACAATCCTGTTGGGGGGAGAGGTAGTGTTTAAGACCTCCTCCCCAATTTAGCTTGCAACTCCTGAGGCTTACCAAACACAAGAGGCTTTTTACCAATGTCCCTCACCACTCAGCCATCAGATAATGCCATCTTTCTAGGATTAGATTTCTTAGGCACTTTGCGTTTGGCCTTGGCCAAAAGGAACGGGGTAGAGTTTATTTGATACTATTCCCGGTCTGCCGTCTAGTTTTTTCTGAATCCCTGAGCACCTAATTCTTAGAGCTGCCCCAGCTGCTGTCAAGGGTCTGGCGGGGGGGGGGGGGGCGGTCACAGGAGGCACCTGAGCGGGGGGGGGGGGGGGGGGGGCGGTCACAGGAGGCACCTGAGCCAAGGGAGAACCAGCATGGACCCTCTCTGCCTGTAACCTTCTTACACCACCACCCTGCCCTCTGTCGGTTGTCCCTTCTCAGAGCTGATCCCAGTCAGTGAACACAAAATGGGGTCCTGCACGTCAGAGTGGGAAATTGGGGGCTATAGACCAGGCCACTCCCATTGACCTCACTATAGAACCTGCTAGAAATGTACACCAAAGCCCCAGCGGAGGTCCCCGCTGATGGCCAGCACAAGTCACCAGACATATGAATGAGAAAGCTCCAGCTACCTTCTGACTGCAACTGCATGAGACACCCCCACACATGAAGGGTTAGCCTAGCCAACCCCCAGAATCAGGGTTTAACAATCATGATGATGGTTGTTTAAAGCCACAGAGTTTGGGGATGGTTTGCTATCTAGCAATCGATATGCAGAAGAAGTGACTTAGGATTGTGGGATCCTGGGTATCAACGCTACTTTTATATGTTTTCCAAGATTTCTACAATGACTTCTTTTATAATTGGAAAAAAACTGTTATCAAAAATAAAAACATGGTCTAATTTTTCCCTCCACTTCACCAAGGGAGAAACCAGGTCTGAATTTGAATTGAGGGACGTAAGCCAGACTTGGAGAAAAATTTTCCATGCAAGATTAGTTAGATGCTGGAAAGAATTAGAGATACATTCGAGTTGGTATGAAGGAAAGAGTGGTCGATTTGGAGTGAGGAAACTTGGAAATGAATCCTAGTTTTTTCGGTGACCTTGAGCAAGTCCTTGCTCAAATTCGGCTTTCTATTTTGAAAAATGCAGCTGCTTAGGGAAGATAACATCCAGCAGGGCGCCTGGCCCAGAAAAGTGGTAGGTGATCCTGCCTAATCAGTGCCAATTATGAACAGGCATCTGCAGGCTTTGTGGACGGCCCATCCTTCACTGCCACCAGAGGCTACGGTTCCAATAATGACATCTGCCTGGAGAAAACCCACAACTCTTAAGAAAATTAAAAAAAAAAAAAAATCCAGAAACACTGAGCAGCTTTTCCGGGGGCCCTTGATGGCGCCGCCCCCACTAGCCAGGGCGAGTAGCCCTGCCCTTCGGGGGACCCCCGGCGCCTGAGGAGGGCGGGAGCGCCCCGGACGCGGAGGCAGGAGGACCGGGAGCGCGCCTGGCGGGACGCAGCGCGGCCGCGCGCGGCTGCGGCCGGTGTCCAGGCAACCCCCGGACGCGTCTCCGCGGGAGAAGCAGGTGGCCCCGCGGCCCTCCGGCCCTCCGGCCCTCCGGCCCTCCGCTCCGGTTCCTCGCCCGCCCGGCGCCCGGCAGTGGCAGTTCGGCTGCCAGTGGGTGCGTTGATCTCGCAGCCTCGCCGGAGGAGGCTTCCGCTGGGGGAAGGGGTGGAAGACCCGGAGGTGGAAAGGGAAGGAGCACCTTGGGCGGCGGGGCAGCGAGTGTGGGCGGCGGAGAGAACCCACGGGAACCCCGGGGGCATCCCGACCTGAGAAAAGCCCGAGGAGGGGGCGGGAGGGAAGTTCTGATTAAGATGCCACCCCTGCCCTCTTTGACTTTCAATGGCTTGTGGACTTTCTCTTTGCTTTCTTTGATGCCTTTCTTACAAAGGTCTTTTCTTTGTCTCCGGGTTGCTTTTCGTACTTAAAATCAACACATGCATAGATGAGTCCATGTACCCTGGAAAAGGTCCCCGGGACTGTTCTCTCCCCTCCATCTCCAGAGCGACCTGCAGCAGAGAGCTGGAGAAGGTTCAAGAGGGAGGAGACCCTGGCATGACCACGATGGAGAAGAGATACAGTTGAGTTGAAGAAATCAGAAGGGCTGGGTGTGGATTTGGTCGCCAGATCCAAGTATACCAGAGCCGGGAAGTTCAAACCACTTAAAGTGTACGGGGAGGCCAGTTTGCGGGCATATAAAAAGTAGTCTTTGAAAAGTAGCTTATGTCTCTTTTAACCCAAGATCTGATGAAGTGGATAGCAGCTCAAAGCAGAGATTCTCACAAATTAAGTCCTTGGATCTCATAACAGCCCAGAGGAATGTTACTAATGAGTAAAGAGAGCCAGGGGCGCCTGGGTGGCTCAGTCCATTGAACGTCAGACTCCTGATTTTGGCTCAGTTTATGATCTCACCATTAGTGGGATCAAGTCCCACATGGGGCTTGGGCCTGCTTGGGATTCTCTCTCTCCTCACTCTCTGCCCCTCCTCCGCTTGTGTACTCACTCTTTCTCTCTCAATCTCAAGATAAAAAAAAAAAAAAAAAAAAAAAAAAAGGGTCAGGGGAGCCAGAGTTTTGACCTGCCCAGTGCTACGGTCAATAAATGGTAAATCTGAGGATTAACCACAGTCTTCTGGCCCCCCAAACCTGTGTCCTTTAATTTTTTCTTTGCTCAAATATTACTAGATTTGTGGCACTATTTATTGGATGGGCAGCTCAGGCAAAAAGTATGAACATTTTAAGGAAAGGCTTAAATTAAAATAATGGATAGTGGCTCCTTAATTGGTTCTGAAGGCTGAGGAGGATGTTTGGGGGGCACACTGCCTCTAGAGAACAGAATCATGAAGCAGAACAGCCACAGTCTCTCAGAAAACCTTGGAATGAGTGTATGCCTAGGTTGGCCTTTATAGGTGAGTGGCCTGAATGCTGGAAAGAGGGAATGTTGTAGAATGTTCTGTCTGTGCCCCATCAGATCATAGCTTGGTCCTCGGCCCTTTGTGTTACAGATCTTCTGTCTCCTCGTTCTCCTTCACAAGTGCACAGAGAGCGGGGAGGTATGACTTACCATATGAATCTGTAAGCGGGGACCAGAAGAGCGGGAGTTGGAACCCAAAGTGCCCAATGTGGCTAGGTCAGCAAGAGAAAAAGGTTTGGGGATTCTAACTTTAAGCTCTAGGCTTTTCTGCAGTTCCCATGGTGAGCTCAGGTAACAGAGGGAGCTGCTGTTTTAAAGGTGGGGGAGAGGGCGTTCGTGTTTCTGAGTTAGGGGTACTGGAGGAGCACCAGAGTCTGAGATCCCCAGACCACATTAACCAGAGAGTCATGACTTCCTTTCCTGCTATGTAGGTGTGTCCGTTCAGGAGACCATATCTGGACTCAGCTTCACATGGAGTCCAGGGGTTTCGGGAAGGAAGGGGCTCCACAAACCAGTTGAACATGAATACAAAACTGTGGGTGTATATGCATTTTTCCAGCAAGGGGGGGGGGGCTGTTGTTTTCATTACTTTCCAGGGGAGTCTGTGATCTGAAGGGTTAAAAACCACAGCCCTAGACCCTTAGGCTGTTTGTGGAGCAGATAAGCAGGGGTGAGAAACTGAGTGGTTAAAAGGTAACCACATTAAGCTAACTTGGCTTGATGTATCATTTTCTCCCTGCCAGACCATGCTATTGTGTAAATCAGCTGTGATGACAAGTATGTGAAAGTTCCTTGGTTATGTAAGGTGTTATTCCTGCCTAAAGAAATGGAAATAATTAGCGTGGATTCCACAGATGGTACCAAAGAAACAGACTTTCTTCTAAACTCTCCATTTCCCCCTAAATTTCTTTCTAGTCACCAGAACCTTCTCTCGGTCCCTTCTGTTGAATCATCTTTTCTTATATCATTGTGTTTTGGCAACTTGTTAGAATTTCCCATCTTATGGCTTCCTGGACATTGAATTTGAATAACAATTATCATGCTAAATGATGACATTTTCAAGAAGCATGTGCCTTAGCTTCTTTGTATCATCTCAGCCTAGTGAGCTAGTGGGGGGGAGGTGTTGGGAGCTGGGCTGGAGAGGTAATTGACTTACTTGAAGTAACTGGATGTTACCTTTACACAAGGCGAGCATCAGTGTCAGAACAGAAGGGGTCAGACTTGCAATTCCAGCCTCTTCTACTGGAGGACACGTGGAGAGTCAGCCAGAGGCCACGTTTAAGTGTCTCTAGGCTGTAGAGGCTGAGTTACTTCTGGGAAGATCCTGTAGTCAGCTGGATTTGGAGGATGTGCCCTTTGCCTGTTTAGAAGAGAGACCGCTCTTCTTATGCTTGCCTGTCAGATAAGCTTTCCCTTTCAAAGCAGCCACAGGCCACTTTCTAGAGAGTTGCCAACACACAGCTTCTTAAGCAAACAAGGAAATATGCTAAATTTGTACATGTGATTTCACTGCTTGCTGCTCAGGGTGATATAGTATATTTAAATTTTGCCCCTAAAACAAACAAACAAACAAACAAACAAAAAAAACCAGTGTTTGTTTTGTAATGTCATCCATGGCAACCAGTTCTTGCTTTGGTGAACTCGTAAGTCCTCTAGTGGCAAATATACAATTAGAATGTTTACATGCTATGAAAAGGCAACCACTGTTAAAATCCAGGGGCAAAAATTATTATCAGTCAATGCTGTAATAACTCAGAGCTTACATATGATTATCAACCTAGAAGATATATCTGCTCTTGCTTTTGTCTTCTCTACATATGTGGATCCTTTCTGATTCCTTATAGATAAGGTTCATACTTTTTTCATAGCTATGTTTCTGGAAATAGAGGCACTGGATCAAAAGTGCACTTCTCACGGACTTTGGAGGATGCATATGGCCAAAGTGCGTTTTAGTAAGATGGAGACATTTCTACCAGCAATGTACAAGAACGCCATTCCTCTGACCTCTGCCAATCTTAGGTTTTTGCAGACTCCTAGCAAATACTGGTATTGTGTCTTTTTTTTTTTTTTTTTTAGTTTTTTTATGTTTATTTATTTTTGAGAGAGAGAGATAGAGAGATAGAGTGCAAGCAGGGGAGGGGCAGAGAGAGAGAGAGAGACAGAGACACAGATCTGAAGCAGGCTCCAGGCTCTGAGCTGTCAGCGCAGAGCCCTACGTGGGGCTCGAACTCAGAAATGGTGAGATCATGACCTGAGGCGAAGTTGGATGCTTAACCAACTGAGCCACCCAGGCGCCCCTGGTATTGTGGCTTAAATTCAGCTCTTTGATTATTAGGAAGGATGGATTTTTCCCCCCCCAAATGTATATTGGCTATTTGTGTGTGTGTGTGTGTGTGTGTGTGTGTTTAAAATTTTTTTAAATATTCATTTATTTTTGAGAGGCAAAGGGGGAAGGGGCAGAGAGAGAAGGAGACGGAATCCAAAGCAGGCTCCAGGCTCTGAGCTGTCAGCACAGAGCCCGATGCGGGGCTTGAACCCACAAACCCCAAGATCCTGACCTGAACCGAAGTCGGATGCTCAACCAACTGAGCCACCCAGGTGCCCCTGTGTGTGTTTAATTCATTACCTAATCATGTCTTTTGCCCATTTTTTCCTTGGGTATTTATTTTCATTTTATAAATTTATAAAAACTCACAATTTGGCATGACTACTAACTCTTTTTCTTGTTGTGTAAGCTATAAACTTTCCCCCAGTTTATAGTTTTCTGTGGAACTTTTAAATGGATATGTTTTCAAATCACGTATCTTTTCCTTTATTTTGCCTGTATTTGATATCTTTCTTAGAAATAACTTCCCCAGTCTAAGATTATGTAAACATTAAATTATCATTTTTTTCAGGTACATCTTTTATTTTAAATCTGATATTCAAATCTATCATTCATCTGGATTTATTTGGGGATTAATTAATTTTATTTTCATTCCAAATGATTAGTTGTTTCAGCAATATTTTTGAATAACCTATTCTTTCCCCACGACATGAAATGCCACGATTATATAAAGTTTTATTCTATCTACATTTTCTATTTTGTTCTCTTGATTAATCTGTTAGAGTCAGTGTCAGTACTATTTTGATTATGTGACATTAAACTACATTTTATAAATTATACTCTATAGCTCTGTCACCTTGAATAGGTTACTGGACATTTCTGACCCTCAAATTCTTTATGTGTAAGGTTATTTCTATTCCATTTGTGATTATGGTATTTCATTGCTAATACTGTTTACTTGTGTTAAAAATTGTTTTTTCTTGAACTTCACTTACCTATATTATTGGTACTTTCCACGAAGCCATACCAAAGTTCTGATAATCTTCTCTATTTCATTCATTTCTGCTTTTGTTTTTATAATATCCTTTTTTTTTAACCACGTTGGGAGGTTTATTCTTTTTTCCTTATTTTTTTTTGCATTGCAAGTGAGCTCATTAATTTTGGAATCTTTGTTTTTTAACCACCTGTCAGTTCTAAGATGGACATTTTTCAGCGTGTGAACATCTCTGAGGTTGGATTGGTCTTACCAGAGCTGTGGGCCCAGCAGCAGGTGTGAAGCAGTCTTTATAAGCTTTGCTGAATGAGCCCTGAATAATATAGAGGGTGTGTCTGTATCTTGGAAGAAAATTCCAGAGGCAATCGAGGAGCACTTATTTAAGAAGTGCTGCTGCATCACCCATGTTCTTGCTGCACTGAGGTCAATTTGGGTGGAAAATGTGGGCATCAGTGATTGAGTTGAAAAGTGATTCAGTAATCAGGCTTTTGAATGTAAGATTTAAGAAGGCCTTAACCAGGGGCCCCTCGGTTGACCGTCTGACGCTTGGTTTTGGCTCAGGTCGTGATCTCACGGTTTGTGGGATTGAGCCCTGCGTTGGGCTCTGCACTGACAGTGTGGGACCTGCTTGGGGTTCTCTCTCTCTCCCTCTCTCTCTCTGCCCCTCCCCTGCGTGCACGTGCACACTCTCTCTCTCTCTCAAAATAAATAAACTTTAAAAAAAAAAAAAAAAGAAGGCCGGGCACCTGGGTGGCTCAGTCGTTTAAGCTGTTAGTGGCTCAGGTGATGATCTCGCGGTTTGTGAGTTTGAGCCCCACGTCGGGCTCTGTGCTGACAGCTCAGAGCCTGGAGCCTGCATCTGATTCTCTGTCTCCCTTTCTCTCGGCCGCTCCCCTGCTCACGCTCTGTCTCTCTCGCGAAAACATATTAACATTAAAAAAAAAAAGGTCTGGGGCGCCTGGGTGGCGCAGTCGGTTGAGCGTCCGACTTCAGCCAGGTCACGATCTCGCGGTCCGTGAGTTCGAGCCCCGCGTCAGGCTCTGGGCTGATGGCTCGGAGCCTGGAGCCTGTTTCCGATTCTGTGTCTCCCTATCTCTCTGCCCCTCCCCCGTTCATGCTCTGTCTCTCTCTGTCCCAAAAATAAATTAAAAAAAAAAAAAAAAAAAAGGTCTTAACCAATTTATTTTGCTTATATTTTCCTTCTTTAAATATGCACATGAATGATGTGTATTTAAAATATACATCTAAGTAAGTCTGAAAGAATGCTTCAATAAATATATAATAAACATTCTAAGTGGTAGAGCATTCTCTCCTACTTTAATTGGCAACTTTTGTTCTTTGTGGTACATAAAATAATAATGTTATTACAGTTGCTGGTGTCTCATATTTGGTGGAATGCAGTAGGTGCATTTCGGGCTCTAGTTTCTACTTACCGCTTTATTTGAGTCCCACAAGTTTGATTTATAGTACGTATGTCATTGACCATTAAGCACCTCGTGATTCCCCTCACGATTTCTTCTTTTATGTGAAATATTTAGAAGTGTGGTTTGAGTTTCCAAGCTCATGGATGTTTTTGGCTGTCTTTTTATTATCGATCCCTAAAATTGTATTGCATTGTGGTCAGAGAGTGTGGTCTGTGTTACATTGGTTGACGCTACTTTTATGGTTTGTAGGTGGGTGGGTGGTTACGCCTTTGGCTACCGGGACCCTGTGCTCTCCTCTTCACAGCTCCCCTCCCCTGGGCTCCAGTCCATCCCTGCTACTCACACCTCAGGCAACCAGTTGACCCTTTCTGTACCTAGGGCTGTTGTAGGTGCTGTGGCATATTCCAGAATGGCTCCTCCCACACTTGGCCGGCTCTGAGAATCACCTGAGGTGCTTCTTTAACATTCTGACACCCGGGTCTTGCCCTGTAGGTCGGAGTTGGAGCTCTGGGATCTGAGTTTTGGATAAGTGCCCCAAGATGATTCTCATGACCGAGCAAATTAAAAATGTGGGTTCCCAGGCCTCACTTAGAGAGATTTGTGATGGGATATGAGAATTTGTATATTTTTTTATTTTTTTATTTTTTTAATTTTTTTTTTTCAACATTTTTTATTTATTTTTGGGACAGAGAGAGACAGAGCATGAACGGGGGAGGGGCAGAGAGAGAGGGAGACACAGAATCGGAAACAGGCTCCAGGCTCCGAGCCATCAGCCCAGAGCCTGACGCGGGGCTCGAACTCACGGACCGCGAGATCGTGACCTGGCTGAAGTCGGACACTTAACCGACTGCGCCACCCAGGCGCCCCGAATTTGTATATTTTTTTAATGTTTTATTTATTTTGGGAGGGGGAGGGGCAGAGAGAGGGAGACCCAGAATCCGAAGCAGGCTGCAGGCTCTGAGCTGTCAGCCCAGAACCCAACTTGGGGCTCGAACTCACAAACCGTGAGATCACGACCTGAGCTGAAGTCGGACACCTAACCGACTGAGCCACCCAGGTGCCCCGAGAATCTGTATTTTTAACAGGCCTCCCAGGTCATTCTGACGCAGGCAGTCTTTATGCCATACCCTGAACAACCTGAGAATGGGGATACTGGGAGGGGAGGGGAATGTACTCAAGAGTCACAGAAGTCTGACTCTTATTTTAATTTTTTAAAAGTTTATTTGTTTATTTATTTTGAGAGAGAGGAAGAGAGAGAATCCCAAGCAAGCTCCACACTGACAGCACAGAGCGTGATGCAGGGCTCAAAATAACGAACCGTGAGGTCATGACCTGAGCCAAAATCAAGAGTCGGATGCTTAACCGACTAAACCACCCAGGCGCCCCTTTTTGTAATTTTCTAATCACCGGAGGTAACGTTGTGTCTATTGGGCTAAAGTTATGCATAAAGAAATGCAATATCCATTCATCTTTTTTTTTAATGTTTTTATTTATTTTTGAGACAGAGAGAGACAGAGCATGAGCAGGGGAGGGGCAGAGAGAGGAAGACACAGAATCCGAAGCAGGCTCCAGGCTCTGAGCTGTCAGCACAGAGCCCAACCTCACGAACCCGTGAGATCATGACCTGAGCCGAAGTCAGACGCTTAACCGACTTAGCTACCCAGGTGCCCCTCTTGGAAGTTTCTGATGGCAGTTCTTTGGATTATTCATCAGTCTTTCTATGAATCAATCCTTTGGAAAATTGTATTGAGATGCTCAATATAACTTGATTCAGAGGTTATGTCTACCACTTAATTCAAAGTAGACAAACTCGGGAGGGACAAGTAGTGTAGCATTGTGGTTAGGATTTTTGACTTTAGCATCACAAGAACCATGATCAAATCTAGATCTAGATGTTTGCTTTCTGTGTGATCTTAGGCAAGTTGCTTAACCATCTGTGCTTTGGTCTCCTCATCAGTAAAACGGAAGGATAAGCAATGCTTATGTCTGTGGGGTATTATGGGAATTAAATGGGATAATGTGTGTAAGATGTTAACACCATCCCCAATACACAATAAATGCTCAATAAACATTATTTTAAAAAAATGTTTATTTACTTTTGAGAGAGAGAGAGAGAGAGAGAGAGAGAGTGGGAGAGAGGCAGAGACAGAGGGGGACATAGGATCTGAAGCTGGCTCTGTGCTGACAGCAGAGAGCCCAATGTGGGGTTCAAACTCACCAACCGTGATATCATGACCTGAGCCAAAGTCGGATGCTCAACCAAGCCACCCAGGTGCCCCTAAACGTTAGTTTTTTTGTTTTCTTTTTTTAAAATAATTTTTGTAATCCAGGGGACACGATGGAGGGGTAGATATTTCGTTTCATTAACGAACTCCAATGGTGATGTGTTGCAGGTGATTTTCTGGAATCTAAGGGGTGCTTTGCTGGCACAACATCCTCTGGAAGAAAGGTCAGCCCCTCATCTTCTGCTGAAACATGTCCTAGTGTGAGTGAGCCTCCAGTCCCCGGCAAAGTGTCCGTTCACCTAGAGTAAGTAAGAGGCCAGTACAGTCCATACTGTTGGTGTAAATTCTGACTGGGAAGCCAACAGTCTAAGAGGTAGAATGACATGTTTGGCAAGAGCCTAGATTCTGGAGCCAGACTGTCTAGGTTTAAACCCCAGGTCTGCCAACTTCATCTGTGTGAACTTGGGAAAATCACTTTACCTCCCTGGGACTCAGTTTTTTATCTACAAAGCGGAGATAATACTTCATAGGATGGTTTTGAGGATTAAAGGAGGTAATGCATGGAAAGTGATCGCAAGACTCTCTGGCACACAATACATGTTATATGCATGCTTGTCATTATCAGATGTAAAAGCAAGCGAAACTAAGCTGTTTTTGTTTTTAATGTTTTAAAATTTCATTTTAGAGAGCGAGTGGGGAGAGGGGCAGAGGGAGAGAGAGAATCCTAAGCAGGCTTCGTGCCTAGTACAAAGCCCGACGCAGGGCTCGATCCCACAACCTGGGATCATGACCTGAGCCGAAATCAAGAGTCAGCCACTCAGTGGACTGAGCCACTCAGGTGCCCCCTATTTCCTTTTCAAATGGAAATGATTATATGGGTCCTGCCTACATCGCAGGATTATTAGAAGGGAGCAAAGAAGACCAGTGTCGTGACGTTGCTTTGAAGCCCTTCAACCGGGAGAGCGATGTGATGTCGTGAAAAAACATCCCATGATTTGATAACTGATAACTATACCTGAAGACCAAAGCCATCTGTTAACTGTAAAGCTACTCAAACAAGAAGTGATTGCTTTTACCGCTGAAAATAGTTTGTTGTAGGTTTTGGTTTTGGTTTTTTGTTTTTAATGGCCAGGAACTTTGCGAAACACGATGCTCTGTTATTACAACCATTGCAGCTTAGGTTTGTTTTTTGGTTAGTTCTTCCTCTTCCCTTTATCTTTGTTGATTTTTAATTTCCATTTAATGGTTTTATTGAACGTGCATATCTTTTGGTAGCAGTTTTTGTGGAAACGTAATTCACATACTGTGTAATTCATCCTTTCAAAGTGTGCAGTTCAGTGGTTTTTAGTGTAGTGAACAGAGCTGTGCAACCATTACCACAATCAATTTTAGAACATTTTCATCACCTCAAAAAGAAGCTCTTGAGCAGTCACCCCCACCGTGGCCCCTACTCTACCTGCCCCTCCCCGCCCCCCCCCCCCCCCCGGCCCTAGACAGCCACTAATCTACTTTTTATCTCTGGACATTTTATATAAATGGAATATGTGGTCTTCGGTGTCTGGCTCCTTTCATTTAGAATCATTAAAAAAAATTTTTTTAAATGTTTATTTATTTTTGAGAGACAGAGCACAAGCAGAGGAGGGGCAGAGAGAGAGGGAGACACAGAATCCGAAGCACAGGCTCTGAGCTGTCAGCACGGAGCCCAACACGAGGTTCAAACCCACAAACTGTGAGATCACGACCTGAGCCAAAGTTGGTCACTCAATAGACTGAGCCACCCAGGAGCCCCTAGCATCGTATTTTTTTTTTTTTCTTTCTTTTCTGCGGCACAAGAACCCGGCCGCGCGTATTTTTAAGTTTCATCTAGGTTTCAACATGTATCAGCACATCATTCCTTTTTTTAAAAAATTTTTTTTTTAACGTTTATTTTTGAGACAGGGAGAGACAGAGCATGAACGGGGGAGGGTCAGAGAGAGAGTGGGAGACACAGAATCTGAAACAGGCTCCAGGCTCTGAGCTGTCAGCACAGAGCCCGACGAGGGGCTTGAACTCACAGACCGTGAGATCATGACCTGAGCCGAAGTCGGATGCTCAACCTACTGAGCCACCCAGGCGCCCCACATCATTCCTTTTTTTAAAAAAATTAGGGTGAAATATATATTAACATAACATTTGCCATTTTATCCACTTTTACCCATTGGCATTAATTAGCTTTCTGTGTTGTGCAACCATGACTGCTATTTTTTAAACATTTTCATCAGCCCAAACAGAAATGCTGTACCCGTTAGGCGATAATTTCTCCCAGACCTCGGTACTCTGATCCACCCTAATCCGCTAACCTAATCTACTTTCTGTCTCTCTGAATTTACCTGTTTAGATATTTTGTGGAAGGAGAGTCATATAATACTTGTCCTTTTGTGTTTGGCCTAGTTCATTTAACACAATATTTCTTTTTTTTTTAATTTTTTTAATTTTTTTAATTTTTTTTATTTTTCAACGTTTTTTATTTATTTTTGGGACAGAGAGACAGAGCATGAACGGGGGAGGGTCAGAGAGAGAGGGAGACACAGAATCGGAAACAGGCTCCAGGCTCCGAGCCATCAGCCCAGAGCCTGACGCGGGGCTCGAACTCACGGACCGCGAGATGGTGACCTGGCTGAAGTCGGACGCTTAACCGACTGCGCCACCCAGGCGCCCCTAACACAATATTTCAAGTTTCATTTGTGTCGTAGCATGTGTCAGAACTTTCTTCCGTTCTATGGCTGAATCATATTCCATTGTATGTCAGCGCTACACTCATCCACTCATCTGTCAGTGAACATTTGGGTGGTTTCCACTGCATGGCTAACGTGAGTCACACTGCGAAGAACATTCATTTACAAGTGTCTAAGTCCCTGTTTTCCATTCTTTGGGGTATGTGCCTAGGAGTGGAGTTGCTGGGTTATACGGTAATTCTATATTTAACTTTTTGAGGAACCACCACACTGTTTTTAAGGACGCACCTTTGGGCTCTGTTTCAGCCCCCTCAAATTGTAAGTAAGTAAATGATATGTTATGGACGTTTATGGAGGGGTAGGCTTAGTTGACGCACATGAGCGTAATTCTAGCGTAAGATACATAAAATCAGATTCTAACTACCAATTTAAACACATAGAAGATTCTAATCCTTCTGCCTCCTTTCCAGCTCTGCTACAGATTTGGATCTGAAATCCTCCTCCGCACATTCTGATCAGTCCTCTGAAACCTCATTCCCTGAAGTCCCCAAGGATAAATATCCCAAGGAATTCAGCCTGCTTAAGTTGCAGACAAGTGAGTACGTCCTAGCCTCCCCTCTGCGTGCCTCCATACCCAGGGCTTTCCAGAAGTCTGCTGTACTGTTGGGCACAGTTCACTGAAGACTCACGAAGTGCCAGGCATTTGACACGTTTTCTTTCTTCCTTCCTTTCTCTCTTTCTTTCTTTCTTTCTAATTTTATTTTTTAACATTTACATCCAAATTAGTTAGCATCTAGTGCAACAAGGATTTCAGGAGTAGATTCCTTAGTGCCCCTTACCCATTTAGCCCATCCCCTCTCCCACAACCCCTCCAGTAACTCTCAGTTTGTTCTCCATATTTAGGAGTCTCTTCTGTTTTGTTCCCCTCCTTGTTTTTCTATTATTTTTGTTTCCCTTCCCTTATGTTCCTCTGTTTTGTCTCTTAAAGTCCTCATATGAGTGAAGTCATATGATATTTGTCTTTCTCTGACTGACTAATTTCACTTAGCATCATACCCTCCAGTTCCATCCACGTAGTTGCAAATGGCAAGATTTCATTCTTTTTGATTGCTGAGTAATGCTCCATTGTATATATATGCCACATCTTCTTTGTCCATTCATCCATCGATGGACATTTGGGCTCTTTCCATACTTTGGCTATTGTCGATAGTGCTGCTATAAACATGGGGTGCACGTGTCCCTTCGAAACAGCACACCTGTATCCCGTGGATAAATGCCTAGTAGTGCAATTGCTGGGTCGTATGGTAGTTCTATTTTTAGTTTTTTGAGGAACCTCCATACTGTTTCCCAGAGTGGCTGCACCAGCTTGCATTCCCAGACAGGTTTTCTAATTCTCGCAGCAGCTCTGCTGGGGAGCTGTCATGATATGTTTTCCCAAACTGACATGGCTTTATATAAAAACCATAAAAGTATCATAGCAAAGTATTAAAATAATAAAGGAGTATATAAGGTAGAGTATAGAAACCCCTTCCCCAGTGTTCTCCAATGTATCCCCCATGGGCCCCGTAGCCATGAGGAATTTTGAAGCGTGTATGTGCTGGTATGTATGTACTTATCTATACATGGGTTGGAGTATACAACCATATTTTCACTAGTGGAAAATAGTATACAAACTATTTTCACTCAGAGCAAATAGATCATGGACCTCTTTCTGTGTCAATACGTATACATCTAGGTGGCTAATATAGGCCTACCCATTTAACACCCCAGGCAACTGAGGCACGGAGAGATTTAGTCACTCGTACAAGACCACCTGGCTGGGAAGTACAGTGATGGGATTAGACTCCAGGCTCACCTGCCCCCAGAGCCTGTGTTCTTTCTTGGCCACCACAGAGCCCAAGTGTTTCTCAAACAACCCTAGAGCTGTTAGAGGATCTCTCATTGTTTAAAACCACTTTAGCCATTTTGTAGGAAAAGTATTGAGCGAGGAAACAAAGCCCTGAGAGGTCCGGCGACTTGCCTGAGGTCTCGCGACGGCCTTTCTCATTTGCCAGAGTTGCACATCTACATTTCCCAGAGTCACTCTAGTGCACGCGTGTCCCATCGTTGCTGCCAACACTGTGGTCCATCCACTAAGTTGCCGTGGTTGGCCCAGCCCTTCCCTGGTTGATGGGCATTCTGTTCTTCCTACCCACTCATCAGAGCGAAGGCTGGATCATAGGTGCTTGTACAACTGTCTCTTAGCTTCCCATTCCAGACATCGCTTCCAACCATAAAGGTGGCTTTATTTTTGGAGGAGAGGGTAAAAAGGAAAAAAAAAAAAAGAGGCCTCTTAGATACCTATCTCCCCACTTCCCCTCTTTTTTTTTTTTTTTAAATGTTTATTTTTGAGAGAGAGAGAGAGCAAGCACGAGCAGGGGAGGGGCAGAGGATCCGAAGCGGGTTCTGCACTGCAAGCAGAGCCCGATGTGGGGCTTGAACTCATGAACCGTGAGATCATGACCTGACTGAAGCCTGACACTTAGCCGGCTGAGCCACCCAGGTGCCCATTCCCTTCCTCTCGTGCTGAGTCCCCCAGAGGTTAACGCTGCCCTTGATGTAGAACCAAGGAATTAAACATGTTGATAAAGGCTGTACAGTCAGAGAACGCCTGGGACAACTTTCTGTCATTTAATTGCATTATGAGACCGGGAGCGGAGCTGATGGAAGGATTTCTGATGTCTTGCAGAGGATGGGCACCGTCCTGAATGGACATTTTACCCGAGGTTTAGCAGCAATATCCACACCTACCACGTTGGAAAGCAGTGCTTCTTTAACGGGGTCTTCCTCGGCAACAGGAGGTCTCTATCAGAGAGAATGGTGGACAAGTGCTTTGGGAGGAAGAAGTATGGTAATGTTTTCCTCCTGGACCTTGACTGTGCGATGTCTGAAAATACTTGAGTTGTTGTTCTGCCAGGCCAACATTCCATGGCTGGTGTCAGCCCTTGGGGGTCACCATGTTACTGTAGGGCGGCCAGGAAGATAGGAAAGTGAAGGGGATGTTTGGCAGTTCTTTTTGGCAAAGAACTGACAACATATGCTGATCCACATTTTTGTTTTTCTCTGCATTTCATAAAATGCTAATGTGACATTTAAGTCATCAGACAAGTTCTCTCAGATACTTATTAATAGAAACCTTCATTCAAGTCGGAAGAAAATAATTTGTTTCAATTAGATGCTGCCCATGATATGTACTTAAATTATACATTATATTCTTCAAAAGGAAAATAGCCCATAAACCTTAGCCTGAAGTGCATTGTTATTTCATACCTTATTAAAGGTAATTTGAGATGAGTGTGTGTATATACTTATATAGTTTGTTACTTGGTGAGTTCTCTGTCCCAACCTACCCATAATTTATGGAAAGATCCTAGTGTTGCTGAGTTCCAATGGATCATTATAGCACATTCTTCCATAGAAATACCCATACAGGAGGCAGCCCTTGCTTCGTGGATGAATAGGATTGCTGTAGCAGGAATACAAAGAGGAAGAAATAGAAAGTTTTCATTTTTGAGGTTTAAAATAGACTTTTTTTGTTTATTCTGCTTTAGAGAGAGAGAGCACGCCAGCGGGGGAGAGAGGGGCGGGGGGGGGAGAGAGAGAGTCTCAAACAGGCTCCATGCTCGGCGCGGAGAACACAGGGTTCGATCTCACAACCTGAACCGAAATCAAGAGTAGGACTGAGCCACCCAGGTGCCCCTAAAATGGACTTTTAAACTCATTGCACAGGCAAATAGTTTTAAGTGTTTATTTATTTTTGAGACAGAGAGAGAGAGAGAGAGAGAGAGAGCACATGTGAGTGGGGAAGTTGGGAAGGGGCAGAGAGAGGGGGACAGGGTATCTGAAGCGGGCTCTGTGCTGACTGCAGAGAGCTCAATGCGGGGCTCGAACTCGGGAACCTGAGCGGAAGTCAGTCGCTTAAGCAACTGAACCCCCCAGGTGCCCCCAGAGATAAAGTTTTAAAGATCAAGGCTTTTGTCTGGATAGAGAATATATAAGAAGCCATACTAGAGGAGGTGGGAGAGTTGTCACTGAGGTGGGTGTTTTGAGGAGTCCTGTATCCTGCTCAGTTCCTGGGACCAAAATCTAGTCGGTGATCAGATGTGACTCTAGCTGGGGCTTCTGCCTCAGACTGTGGTTGGGGAACCTCAGCGTAGTGATAGCTATGGGCAATGTCTGGGCAGAAAGCCAGATGCGGGGTCTCACCCACCCAGGAGACGTGGGTAATAGCTGCATTCTTGTGCCCCGTGAGGACTGTGGAGGCCGGGACACATAGAAAGAATGAAAGAAAGAGAGCAAGCCAGGAGAGCTCCATAGCTCTCACGACCAAAACGGCAGGAGGCCACCGTGTGAGGCTCTGTGGACCATCAAGCCAGGGGTCATAAGAACGACTTTATGTCTCACCTGATGCATTGTGGAGCGGGCTGACTTCCTGAGGATCAGACTAGATGACACATTTTAGCAGACAACAGAAATAGATACCAACCTACAGAGAGTAGCAGAGATAAGATGAGGGTCAGACACCAGGGTGGTTCACAGACAGTGATCCAGGACCCAAAGGCTTATACAGAAGCCTTGATATCACATAAGCTTGTTGTGCACATGCTTACTCCCCACCCCCAACTGAGTTGCAGCCATAGGGTAGAATAGGAAAGATTTATTTAACTGGTTTAAACATGAAAGAGCAGAGAAAGACCAAGAAGGGACTAAGTTTAGCTGTATAGTACTTAGGAACGTTCTCAGCCACGGTCAGACAAAAGCCAAACTGTCAGAGGCTTAAATCATAAGACATTTATTACATACTTAATGAGAAGCTTTGGAATCCAGGTGGTCTATATTGTCCGATTGCCCAGTGATGTCACCAAAGATATAGCTCTTTTTTTTTTTTATTAAGTATATTTATTTATTTTGAGAGAGAGCGAAAGAGCAAGCAGGGGAGGGGCAGAGAGAAAGGGAGAGAGAGAATGTCAAGCAGGCTCTGCATTGTCAGCACAGAGTCCGACGCAGGGCTTGAACTCACGAACCGTGAGATCATGGTCTGAGCCGAAATCAAGAGTTGGATGCTTGACGGACTGAGCCGCCCAGGCGCCCCAAAGATAATAGGCTCATTTTGTGTTTATGTGCTGCTATTCTTAGTTGTGTTGGATTTTTGTCTTCACACTTGTCATCTTATGGTCACAAGAGAACTGTTGCAGTTCCAAACATCACGTCTATATTTCAAAACATGAAAAAGAGGAATCTCTCTTGTTGCCTTCCCTTTTTAGAATGAGGGAAAAATTTTCCCATATGGTCCTTAGGAGACTTCCTTCCACTCATGTCTCACTGACTAGAACTGGGCCAGTGGCAAGTATTTATCAAAAATAAATGGTATTATCGTGATGACTCAAGTCCTGACCCTAATCCATCACTTCCCTCCTAACTCAAACATTATCCTGAATTTTGTTTATTATTATTTTTAAAATTTTTAAAGTTCATTTATTTTAGACAGAGACAGACAGACAGAGACAGAGTGTGAGCTGAGCAGGGGTCAAGAGAGAGGGGGACACAGAATCTGAAGCGGGCTCCAGGCTCTGAGCTGTCAGCACAGAGCCCGACACGGGGCTCAAACCCACGAACTGTGAGATCATGACCTGAGCTGAAGTCCGGTGAGCTACTGGGTGAGCCACCCAGGCACCCCTGAATTTTGTTTATTATTATTTCCCTTCCATCCTTCCTTCATTTGTTTCTTCTGTCTTTTTATGGTTTTTATACATACTGAATACATGCAAAGGAATATTTATGAAGTATTTATTGAATATATAGAATAAAGTATCACAATCACTTGTGTTTTTGTTTAAATTTCTAATTTATTTTTGAGAGAGAGAGACAGAGCATGAGCCAGGGTGGGGGGGGGGCAGAGAAAGAGGGGAGACACAGAATCGGAAGCAGGCTCTAGGCTCTGAGCTATCAACACAGAGCCTGACTCGGGGCTTGAACACACAAACTGTGAGATCATGACCTGAGCCAAAGCTGGATGGCTAACCGACTGAGCCACCCAGGTGCCCCTCACTTGTGTTTTTTTTTTAATGTTTATTTATTTTTGAGAGGGAGAGAGAGAGAGAGAGAGAGAGCAAGTAGGGGAGGGGCAGAGAGAGAGGGAGACAGAGGACCCAAAAGGGGCTCTGTGCTGACAGCAGAGAGCATAGAGTACTGTCTTTATATTTGAAGCTACTTATAGGCCCCTCCCTGAATATGACATCTTTCCTCCCCCAACTCCACAGGTAACTCCAATTCCACCTTTATTACAAAGAAAAACTTTTTATGGGGGACATTTTCAAACATTTGCCAAAGTAAAGAGAAGACCATACTGTTTCCTGATGTACCCATCACTTAGTTTCAACAATTATCACCTGTGGCTAGTCTTATTTAATTTTTATCCCCCTCCCCCAGGGATTATTATTATTATTTTTTTTCAACATTTTTTATTTTTATTTTTGGGACAGAGAGAGACAGAGCATGAACGGGGAGGGGCAGAGAGAGAGGGGGACACAGAATCGGAAACAGGCTCCAGGCTCCGAGCCATCAGCCCAGAGCCTGACGCGGGGCTCGAACTCACGGACAGCGAGAGCGTGACCTGGCTGAAGTCGGACGTTTAACCGACTGCGCCACCCAGGCGCCCCCCCTAGGGATTATTTTCAAGCAAGTTCCAGACATCAGATAATTACATCCGTATATGTTTTTGTGTATACCTCTAATAGACAAGGATTATTTTTATTAAATGGCCGCAATACCATTTTCATATCTTAAAAAAACTAACAATAATTCCTTAATATCACCAAATATTGTCAGTGTTCAAATAGTCAATTGCCTCACAAATGCCACAATTTAAAAATATTTAGAGTTTGAATCAGGGTCCAAAAAAGGTCCACACTTAACAATTAATTAAAATGTCTTTAAAATCTCTTTTTAATACATAGGTCTTCCTCCTCTTTTTTTCTTGCAATTTATTTGGTGAAGAAAGTAGGTTATTTATCCTATAAAGTTTGCCACAGTCAGGATTTTGCTGATTACATCTTGGTACCATTTAACAGGTTTCTCTGTCCTGTGCATTACTTGTACACTTATAGTTGGATATACAGGCTCGATTCGTTTTAGTGTGACTAGTTCTTGGGTAATGTGCAGTGACTTCCTTAAACCTCCAATACAATGGTCTCTTTTCCATTTTTTCTCTTCCTTGATCTCTTGCAGCATTTAATATTTTTAAGCTTGGCACTGGACATTTCTTTGTTATTCTCTTCTCCCTCGTTACTTCTTGGACAAGACGGAGAGGCAGCATTTATGACTGCCAGTCAGCTTCCATTATGAACTGAAATTCAACACATTTATTATAGAAAAAATCCAATCAAAATGTATTTCATTAAGAGTTAACTCTGATGGGCGCCTGGGTGGCGCAGTCGGTTAAGCGTCCGACTTCAGCCAGGTCACGATCTCGCGGTCCGTGAGTTCGAGCCCCGCGTCAGGCTCTGGGCTGATGGCTCGGAGCCTGGAGCCTGTTTCCGACTCTGTGTCTCCCTCTCTCTCTGCCCCTCCCCCGTTCATGCTCTGTCTCTCTCTCTGTCCCAAAAATAAATAAAAAACGTTGAAAAAAAAATTAAAAAAAAAAAGAGTTAACTCTGATGATCAGCTATGATTCGGCCATTGGTGGAGTTCCTTAAAGGCCTAATTTGTTGTCATGGAAGAAGAACAAAATGTTGTCTATGGTTATAGGTTATAGGGAAATTGACCTGAAACTGATTTTTCTCTTCTGTAGCTCTTCCTCATTAGCTAATTCCCTTCTGAGATCTAGTCAGAGAGGCAGAGCCCAATTATAGTTGCTCCTTAAGATTCATAGGGCACAGGGATTCAAAGTACACCAATGCTCAAATTTTAAGCAGAGTTCTCGCTCTTCCTTTGCAGATACCTTTGATTCACTTCTTATATTATCTATCTTGCTATCTATATATATATTTATTTTTGTTTAAGGGTCAACTATAGTTATTTTTTTTAATGTTTATTTATTTATTTTGAGAGAGAGAGAGAGAAGGGGAATCCCAAGCAGGCTCCAAGCCCAGCACAGAGCCCAATGTGGGGCTCCTTCTCATGAACCGTGAGCCGAAATCAAGAGTCGGACACTTAACCAACTGAACCACCCAAGTGCCCCTCATTTTAAACCAAAACATCCTGCCTGCACCTAAGCTACTGTTCTTTCTGGGGGTGGGGGTAATTGGGACACTTTCTGGAACAATGTCCCAAACACAGTGTTTCTCAAAACACTTTTATCTTCATATTCGCCAGGCAAGATGATCACGAACAGAACTTTAGGAAGCCTCTATGTACTTCATAATACAACATGAAATTATCCTGTTTCCGTTGTCATATGGATAGAGCATTATCTGTAGATTACCTTCAGTCCCTTTTATGATCTTGTTTTTAAATATTTCACAGATATTGATCCTAGGAATGGAATACCAAAGTTAACTCCAGGAGATAACCCATATATGTACCCAGAACAGAGTAAAGGCTTCCACAAAGCAGGCTCAACTCTCCCACCAGTGAATTTCTCAATGTAAGTGTATGTGAATAGCAGGGTTAGTTAATTATAAAGGAATTGTAGCTCTCTGTACTATATATGTTATATTTCATAAGGAGTAGACTCCAACAAAACATGGTTGCTGAAAATTCCTTAAAAAGTTAATCTCTAGTTTCTTAGTGTCTACACACATGTGCGTGTGCAATTGAACTTATACACAGGATCTTGACTACAAAAAGGTGGTTGTTAATTTTGTCACTATTGTTGTTACCACAAATCTGAGGACTTTTCGGTTTCATACTGAATCAGATTATTAGTGTTTACTGTTTGGATTGATGTACACTTGGAACTAAACTTAGGCCAAAGCGATTCAGAAGAGGATCATTAAGTTAAAAGAAAAATAGTTGGTGTATTATATTAATATTTTAAAAAATCAATTATGTTTGGTTTACTGATGTTTAATAAAAAGTATAATAAGAATTATGACCTTTATAGTTGTGAAGCCCATAGGTGGCCATTAAACCAGAAAATAAGACATATTCTTCTTTTAAAAAAAATTTTTTTACATGTATTTATTTTTGATAGATAGGAAGAGACAGAGCACAAGCGGGGGAGGGGCAGAGGGAGAAGGAGACACAGAATCCGAGGCAGGCTCCAGGCTCTGAGCTGTCAGCACAGAGCCTGACGCGGGGCTCGAATTCACGAACTGCGAGATCATGACCTGAGCCGAAGCTGGACGCCCAACTAACTGGGCCACCCAGGGGTCTCAAGACATCTTCTTTAACACAAAGATGTTTCTATCGATCTCTCTGCTGTAGATGCCATACCAATTTTATGGTTGCCTTTTCTGTTTTTCAGAGTGCCTTATGAAAAGAAATTTGATACATTTATTCCACTTGAGCCTCTTCCACAAATTCCTATGTGAGTTCTCTCACCATGTTTTATATTATCCAAGTTTTATTAAGTTATCAGCTATTTATTATTTTCTCCTATGGACGAACTCATAGACACCCAACACAGAAGGACCTTTAGAATCTGAGCTGGCGGGTGGGGCAGTTTGTATGGAGCGTTTTTAGTGAGACACTTGGAGGGCAAGTGCTGTGCAGTCTATCAGCTGGGCAGTCCATGTCTTCACCCCATATGATGGACAGCCCGCTGGATGCCATGTGTTACAGTAGGTATGCACTAATGGACGTTTATATGGAGAAAAAAGGCAGGGTCCCTGATTTTTAAAACCTAAGAGTTGTCAGAAAAGAAGGACATGCTTAAATGAGTCCAGCCAGGGAGGATGGTTAGAGTTTGAAGAGGCAGAGAAAAAGCTGTCAGAATATTCTCGCACTAGAGGGAAGTATCATTCCTCTGATGTCATACTTTAAGTTCAGGTCCTTTCTGAACCTCATCTAGTTGCCCAAGGAGGGTTTAGACCTAGAAAAAGATACGTGTCAGTATAAAAAATTTCGCTTTCTAATACAAAACAGTTTCATATAAACATAGATAGAGTGGGCAAGTGACCCACAGTCTGACCCACTGGAGTCCAGCTGGGAAACCAAACCCTGGAGCTCAGTGGAAATAAAAAGCCTTTTATTCCAAACTTGGGAGCTTTAATACTTTCATTATATGGCATTATTACATGAAGCAGATAATTAGGGCCTCTCATGTCTGTACTGTATACATAAAAACTTTTTTTTTTTAACGTTTATTTTTGAGAGAGACAGAGTGTGAGTGGGGGAGGGGCAGAGAGCGAGGGAGACAGAATCTGAAGCAGGCTCCAGGCTCTGAGCTGTCAGCACAGAGCCCGATGAGGGGCTCGAGCCCATGAACCTCGAGACCGTGACCTGAGCCGAAGTTGGGCACTTAACTGACTGAACCACCCAGGCACCCCTGTATACTTTTTTTCTTTTTTAAAACTAGGCTCCACGCTGGGTGTGGAGCCCAATGTGGGGTTTGAATTCATGACCCTGAGATCAAGACTTGAGCTGAGATCAAGAGTTGGATGCTTAACTGACCAAGCCACCAAGGTACCTTGTGTACTGCACACTTTTGGCAAATGCTATTCTAAAATATTTAAAATAAAAGTAATTGCCAGGGCACAAAACAAGTCTATACATTTAAGAAGACTGAAATCCTATCAAGTATCTTTTGTGACCACATGGTGTGAAAATAGAAAACGTTTACAAGAGGAAAACTGGAAACTGTGCAAATATATGAAGATTAAACAGCATGCTCCTGAGTAACCAATGGGTCAAAGGAGAAACCAAAAGAGGAACATTAAAAAAAACAACAACACTTCAAGACAAGTGAAAGTGGAAATACAGCACCCCAAAACCACGCATGCAGCGAAAACAGATCAAAAAGAGAAGTTTAGAGCAGTAAATGCCTACATTAAGAAAAAATAAAGATATCAAATGAACAGCCTAACTTTACACCTCAAGGAACTAGAAAAAGAAGAACAAACTAAGCTCAAGGTTAGTAGAAGGAAGGAAATAACAAAAACCTGAGGGCAAATAAATGAAATAGAGACTAAAAAGGTAATAGAAAAAAATCAATGAAATGAAGAGCTGTTTTTTTTTTTTTTTTTAAGATAAACCAAATAGATAAACCTTTAGCTACACTAACCAAAGAAAAAAGGGACAGGACTCAAATAACATTAAGTGAAAAAGGAGACATTACAACTGATATCCCAGAAATATAAAGGATTTAGGAGACTGCTATGAACAATTATCCACCAAACAAATTGGACAACCTATAAAAACCGGGTGCATTCCTAGAAACATATAACTTCACAAGACTGAATCATGGAGAAATAAATCTTATTTATTTATTTATTTATTTATTTTTAATGTTCATTTATTTTTGAGAGAGAGAGACAGAGACAGAGCGCAAGTGGGGGAGGGTCAGAGAGAGAGGGAGACACAGAATCCGAAAGAGGCTCCAGGCTCTGAGTTGTCAGCATAGAGCCCAATGCGGGGCTCAGACTCATGAACCATGAGATCATGACCTGAGCCGAAGTTGGATGCTAACCGACTGAGCCACCCAGGCACCCCTTTGAAGAAATAAATCTGAACAGACCAATGACTTGTCAGGAGACGGAATCAGTAATCAGAAATCTGTTAACTTAAGCCCAAAACCAAATGGTTTCGCTGGTGAATTCTATCAAACATTTAAAGAAGAAACTAATTTCGTTCCTTCCCAAACTTCCAAAAAAGTAGAAGAGGAGGGAATACTTCCAAACTCATTTTACGAGGTCTGCATTACCCTGATACCAAAACTAGACAAGGACACTGCCAGAAAACATAATTACAAGCCAGTATCCCTGATGAATATAGGTGCAAAAATCCTCAACTATCAGCAAAACAAATTAAACATTACATTAAAAAGATCATACATCATGAGCAAGTGGGTTTATTCCAGGGATGCAAGATGCTCCAACATCCACAGATCAATGAATGCGATCTACCACATTAACGGGATGAAGGATAACAATCATGATCATCTCAACAGATGCAGAAAAAGCATTTGGTAAAATTCACCATCGTTTCGTGATATAAAAACTCTCAACGAATTGGGTACAGAGGGAACATACCTCAACATATGTTCAAACGTAATCTTTCTTATGAGTAGTGTTTAATTTTTCCAGAATGTTATCCATTTCTTTTAGGTTTTCAAATTTATTTGCATAGAATTGTTCCAAACAATTTCCTGTCTTCTTTCACTTGTTTCTCCCTTATCGTTAATTTTGTGTGTTGGTGCTTTATTCCCCCTTTTCTTCATTAGGTTAGATAGTGGTTTGTGTATTTGTTATTTTTAAAAAGCAGCTTTAAAAATTGTATTCTCTTTTTATACTGTCTCTTTCTCTGTTTTTAAAGCATCAATCTTTGCTTCTATTGTTATTATTTTCTTCTTTCTACTCTTTTGGTTTATTTTTGTTCTTTTTCCATTTTTTTATTTTTATTTTATTATTTTTTTTAACGTTTTATTTATTTTTGAGACAGAGAGAGACAGAGCATGAACGGGGGAGGGGCAGAGAGAGAGGGAGACACAGAATTGGAAGCAGGCTCCAGGCTCTGAGCCATCAGCCCAGAGCCCGACGTGGGGCTCGAACTCACGGACCGCGAGATCGTGACCTGAGCTGAAGTCGGACGCTTAACCGACTGAGCCACCCAGGCGCCCCTTTTTCCATTTTTTTAAAAAGTAATCTCTACACCCTATGTGGGGCTCGAACTCACTCTGAGATCTCATTCTGAGGTCAAGAGTCACATGCTCTACTGACTGAGCCATCTAGGAACCCCATAAGTAAACTGATCACTTTTATATTATTTATTTTTATTATTTATTTTGAGAGAGAGAGAGAAAGAGAGTGAGCATGACTGAAGGAGGGGTAGAGAGAGGGAGAGGACAGAGAATATCCCAAGCAGTCTCCACACTATCAGCGTAGAGCCTGATGGCAAAGGTCAAAGTCACGTGGGGCTCAAACTCACAAACTGTGAAATCGTGACCTGAGTCAAAACCAGGAGTCTGATGCTTAACTGACTGAGCCATCCAGGCGCCCCTATTTATGTATTTAAGTTTATTTATTTTGAAAGAGAGAGAGAGAGAGAGAGAGAGAAAGGCAGAGAGAGAGGAGGACAGAGGATTCAAAGTGGGCTCTGCACTGATAGAGATCCTGCTGCAGGGCTCGAACCCATGAACTATGAAATCATGACCTGAGCGGAAGTTGGATGCCTAACCAACTGAGCCACCCAGGTGCTATGAAAGCACCTCTGACCACTGCTCTCCTTTTATTTTACAAATTTTGAGGTGTAGATTATCCTTACTTTTTAAAAGAATTCTGTGTTGGTCTTTTCCTTTTGACTAAAGAATTACTTAATAGACTTAAAATTTCCAGGTGGAAGAGCTTTTGGATTTTTATTTTGCAATTCATTTTTACTTTTATTACCCAATGATCAGAAGATATTGTTTTTATTATTTTTATTTTATGGAACTTGCCGACTTTTCATTGTGACCGAATACATGCTCAACATGGGGACTGTCTCTCTATGCATTTGAAGGTGTATCTATTTCATCAGGCTGCAAAGTTAGATACAAACCCAGAAGATTTATCTTTTTTTTAACAAAATTTTTTTTGTAGTGTTTGTTTATTTTTGAGACAGAGAGAGACAGAGCATGAACGGGGGAGGGTCAGAGAGAGAGGGAGACACAGAACATGAAGCAGGCTCCAGGCTCTGAGCTGTCAGCCCAGAGCCCGATGCGGGGCTCGAACTCACGGACCATGAGATCATGACCTGAGCCGAAGTCGGACGCTTAACCGACTGAGCCACCCAGGCGCCCCCAGAAGATTTATCTTTTTGATTAAAATTGTTCATTTGATCTAGCTAGGACTGAAAATGGGTGTGTTAATTGTGTGCTAATATTAATATATTTCTATCTATATTGTTAAGTATAGCCATTAACATTATAAAAATATCTTACTAGACAAACCGAAACCAGACTTTAAACTATAAAGAACAAATTGATGGTTACCAGAGGGGAGGTGGGTGGGAGATGGGGGAAATGGGTGAAGGGGATCAAGAGTATACTTATCTTGATGAGCATTGAGTAATATGGAAGTGCTGAATCACTGTATTGCATACCTGAAATGAATATAACATCCTATATTAACTAGATTAGAATTAAAATAAAAAAATCTTCTTTTTCTCATTTAATGCTCTTTGTCTTATATTATACATTGCCAGATATTAAGATTACAACTCTTACTTTGTTTTGTTTGCATTTACTGATATACCTTTCCCATTCTTTTGTTTTTAGACTTTCAAAGCACTTTGGTCTAGGTCTGTCTTATAGACACAGAGTTGGATTTTTGCTTTGTGAGCTGATCTGAAAAATTTTGTCTTTAATAGGTGAATTAAGATCTTTTGCATTAATGATTCGGCAGATTTGTTTCAATTCTATCCTAATATTTTGTTACATTTATTATGTGTACTATATTATTTTTACCATGGTGGTTTTGTTCGAGAGATTCTTTTCTTTTAAAGCTTATTTATTTTGAGAGAGAGAGAGAGCACGCGAGCAGGGGAGGTGCCAAGAGAGGGAGAGAGAGAATCCCAAGCAGGCTCTGTGTTGTCAGTGCAGAGCCCGATGTGGGGCTCAAACCCACAAACTGTGAGATCATGACCTGAGCTGAAGTCAAGAGTGGGACGCTTAACCGACTGAGCCACCCAGGCGCCCCTTGTTCTAGGGATTCTTTATGCTAGAATCGTTCTGTACTGCTCTTCATCCTGCTGGTCTTATTTGGGCTTCTCCTACTGGTTTGTCAGCTTTACATGATGCCCTTGACTCCCAACTATTACCTACGTGGTAATACCCCATTCCTTCTTGCAGGAACTTCCACATCCCTAGCAGGTGTATTGGGCCATTTTCCCAATCATGGTGCATTTCTCCCTAAATGGATGGAAATCAAAGCTGCTTAAAAGATAAAAAAAAAAAAAAAATTCTTCATCTTCTTTCTCTGACTCATCCCAGGAGTCACAATTCCTGGTACCTCTTGGAACATACACAGTGTGGCCCAGCATATGTCCTTTCAAATCCCAACAGACTTGGGAGGATGCTGGCTGTCAGCGTTAGAAAAACAGAGGGCATGCTCTGGTGGGATTCTGAAGAATCCTGAATGAAAGGACTGTTTACAGATGTGTGAAGCAGTCGAGGGAACTCACATGGAAGGGCGAAGCATCCAGGGGCTCCCACCAGTGGGCAGCTCTTACCACTCACGTGTCTGAGCAGCAGGAAGAGTGATCTTGTCCCCCCTGTGTGGGGGAGGTGGAGATGGGCTGTCGGGAAGGGGTTGTGGCAGTGGAGAGTGCACTCACTGCCAGAACCGAGGTGCATCAGGAGATGAGCGGGAGTAGAGAAGCTAGGTGAGAAATACCCCAACCTCTTTCTCTTCTGGCTTTCTGGTCTCTTACTGGTGCCTCCCATTAGCTAAGCCCAGCTCAAAGGTGAGGGCACAGAGGAATCAAGGTGATGCAAGTTGCAGGGGTCAGCTCCCTGGGCAGAGAAGGGCAGAAAAGAGATCTGGGTTTGGAGGGAGGGGCAAATGCAGAACAACTTCACATGGTGTTTCGTCACTGATCTCCTAAATCGGAGGCCTTCTTACTTCGGAGGATGTAGTACCTTAGATAACACTGAACGTGTCTGTGCATTTTGCTTTAGACAAACTCAAACTCAGGTGTTGTTTTCTTCCTGCAGCTTGCCTTTCTGGGTGAAGGAGAAGGCCAACAGGCTGAAGACTGAGATAAGAGAGGTGGAGGAGCTTGACAATTGGCACCCAGCAGTCCCCTTGGTGCACAGTTTATTCCCTGCTGGTGGGTTAAAGAACCTTCAAAGAATAGTATAAAACTGGAGGCAAGCCCAGAAGAGCAGGCTTTTGAGAGGCTTCGCAGTGGAGAGGAGAGAAGGCAAAGCCTCTTCCAGAGTGGATGGTATCTTTTGTCCCACACCGTGGTCCCTTGGGCTGCTGTTATCATGGCCATGCATCACTGGTTGAGTGTGTTGGTTGAGCACCATTAGTCTTGTAATGGGGCACAACCTTCAACTCCGTGCCTCTATCCACAGGTTCTTTGGATTCGCCAAGACAATCCTAAGCAGAAACAGGCCCACAGAGCATGCACTGACTGTACTCTGGAGAGCCTCTTCCAATTGGTCGCCTCTGTCAGTGTGATTGCTCTAAGTCAAATGTTTGACTTTGATAAGTAATCACTGTGCTTTGCCTTTTTTTTTAATTCTATGTTCTGAAAACCTTCAAACTTACAGAAAAGTTGTGAGGATCATACAATGAACAAATACCTACATGTCCTTCACTTAGAATTCACCGTGGTTAGCCTTTGTCAGAATTTGTGCGTTCTTTCTCTTTCATTCCTGTTATTATTTCGAAGAATTGTTTGAGAAGGCGTGGCAGACATCATCACCCTATGCTCCTACATACTATATACTTCGATATGCATCTCCTAAGGTCAAGGATATGCGCCAACAGTTGCAATACAAAATAACAAGTTCGGGGAACCTAACATTGATAACAATTCTCTGACAGTCCACCTTCAGTTTTAGTCAGTTAAATTTCGTTTTCCAAGAATGCCCTCATATCAATGGTAAAATGCAGCCGTCAGCTTTAGTTTGGTAAAACTATTCTCATTAATACCATTCGAGATTTTCTCTACTATTCACGTGGTACATGTCAGAAGAATGTGAGGCTGGATCGCCACGGGGGATTCATACCATTGCCCCTGTAACTCCCTCCCTCCCTCCCGTATTTGTTTGACCACACAGCCAAGCAGGACGGGAGCTCAGTGAGTGCCAGTCGTGAGCCTTAGGGCCTTTCATCGATCAGGCGAGAAGCAAATATTTGGAAGAAAAGATAGGAAGAAAAGCCAACCCTATACATTCAGGCTGTGACCCTCGGCGGTCAAGCCAGTGACTCAGCATCTTCATAGCCGATCTCCTTTACTAAGGAGACCCCACTGGCTGGCTAATCAGGGCTGTGGGTCTGGTCTCGCGAAACGTTAAAGCGCAAAGAGAGAACTGGGGGCCATGCTGAGACTCCAAATTGTTCGAGACACGAGACACGACTTCTTTCTCTGTGAAAACATTGTCTCCAGAGGTAGCCAATAAATGAAGTAAATGAGGTGGGTTTAGAACGGAGTACGTTCTTGCTGTCTTTATACACACCTTTGAATCAACTAGAAGACAACATGGTGGGCACAGCCAGCAACTGTGTCTGGCCACTCTTTGGGTTAGCATCAGCATACCTCTGCGCTGGTTCCCTTGCCCCTGGGACACAAAGCTCACCGCTGTCCCTGACAAAAACCCACAATAAACAAACAAACAAACAAACAAACAAAACCAAATAATTTAGAAAAGGAAGAAAAAGAGGCTGCCAACAAATTTTCTCAAAGACACCTACTCCTGTAAAAGAGAACTTTTGTGCTTCTGTTGTTTAAAATGTAAAAAATTCAGTGGCAACCACCTGTGTTGGATGGATAACGGAGAACACGATATAGATGCAAAAAAGGATTCTGCAGGAATTTCCAGGTGGGATTATCCAGGTGGACCAGGAAACTGCTCTCAGAGGGGACCCTGGTGTTTTGGAGGGAAGGAGTCCTATATAATAAAGATATTGAGAAAAACACCCAGAGTACAGTTTTGGAAGATGTATAGCGGCCTCAAGATTTCAAAGAGGTCTTTGAATCATTCCTTTTTTTTTTTTTTTTAGGTTTGTTTAGTTTTGAGAGAGAGAGAGAGAGAGAGCGAGTAGGGGAGGGGCAGAGAGAGAGGGAGACATGGAATCCCAAGCAGGCTCCAGGCTCTAGGCTGTTAGCACAGAGCCCGACGCAGGGCTCAAACTCACAAACCTTATGGGGAGAGTAAGGCATAGACTAAATGGCCAAATGGCAAAAATATGTGGGTGTCCTAGCTGTCCCAGTCCTTTCTTCCTAGGCACAAAAATGTTGGACCTTTTAAGGCATGAAAACCCCCCTCACCTCACTTCAGGTTCCTTGGTAAATAAGCATGTGGGTGCAGGTGCACATGTGTGTACGTGTGTGTGTGTGTTCGCCTCCCACTTTCAATCACTGAAACTCTCAACCTTAATGGAAGCAACCTGTACATGACATTTCCAAGTAGATTCATTAGAGTAACAACTTCATATTGTACACAGGGTATTCTAATTTCAGATCCTGGGAAGAATGAAAACTGGCCTCTGTGGACTGGAGGGAATATTATGTTATACAGCTGGTGACACTCAAGTCCAAATAAGCTAAATGAAGACAATTCCAAGACTGTTTCTATAGTCTCTGCACTCCTAGTCATCAAAATGTTAAGATATTTGGATGTTAAACTTTTACAGTTCCACAAACGGGTTATGAATATTCTGTATAATTTCATTAATTGTCCACATTTCTGGTACGAGCTACCCAATTTGGTTAGACTGTTTCCTTTTGCTCTTAGGCCTTTGACCCTTAAAAGCTGGGCAGATAAAAGCCTTGTGTATAGGATTTCTTGCTGAAATACATCAGTGCTGGAGCTCCTCCAGATCATGCTACTGACGGAGAGGCTTTTCTTTCTCGGCTGGAAAATCAGGACAGAGTGATACCTTGACCCGAAACTGAGCAATGGGCCTGATGTAGATGGGGCACTTGCGGGGGTCTACTGGCCAAGTTCCCTGTGGGCTCTGGGAAAGGACGTGGAACCCATGTGGTGTCTTTCTGATGCTGGGCAACTCTAGGAAGGGTTATGGCCCGAACCCTCCCTGGAAATGGGTGCGCCACTACCGACTTGAGGAACCAACACTGAGGCTCTGAAACCCGGACCTTGTAAGAAATACTAATATGAAAAGTAAACATCTTTTTTTAAATTTTTTTTTAACGTTTATTTTTGAGACAGAGAGAGACAGAGCATGAACAGGGGAGGGGCAGAGAGAGAGGGAGACACAGAATCTGAAACAGGCTCCGGGCTCTGAGCTGTCAGCACAGAGCCCGACGCGGGGCTCGAACTCACAGACCGTGAGGTCATGACCTGAGCCGAAGTCGGACGCTTAACCAACCGAGCCACCCAGGCGCCCCAAAAGTAAACATTTCTTAATGTGCATGGGGGAGGAGGCCCAGCCTCATATCCGAAGAGAAGCCAAATATACCAATGACTTGTTTAATTTAATTTAATTTAATTTAATTTAATTTAATTTAGAGAGAAAGACTGAGTGGGGGCGAGGGACAGAGGGAGAAAGTGAGAGAGTCTTAAGTAGGCTTCACATTCGGTGTGGAATCCGATGTGGGGCTTGATCCCACGACCCTGGCATCATGACCTGAGCCCAAATCAATACCTGAGCCAAAATCAAGAGTCTGACGCTCAACCAACTGAACCACTCCCCACCCCATGACTTGTTTTCTGAGGAAATGTGTTGGTTTCCACCAAATATAAAAATGGTGTGGGGGCAGCTTTTAGTGGTGATGGTGTGAGCGTGGCTATGATCATCTGGTTAGAAACGTGCTCTTTTGTTTGGGTACAGTGTGGGTTGGTGTAACGCGTGGGGTCCTCTTAGAGAGGACGGAATGGACCCATGAGGCATAATTATACTAAAAATATGCTTTGTTTTGTTTTTACTTGAAATTGAAGTTTAACTGGGAGTTCTGTATTTTTATTTGCTAAATCTGGCAACTTACAGAAGTGGCACAAAGGAGATGGATTTGAGGGCTTATTAGGGGGTAAAAGTGCAAGACTCTGAGTCGACTTGGATATGGGTAGGGGGAAGGTATGGGAAAAGGACAATTAGCAACAAGGTGGCTGGTGGTGCCCTTGCCAGGGCAGCATGTGGTGTCTTTATACACTTAGGGAAAGATGCCCTCTTGGGGGAGATAGTCGTATGGATGCATTGCCTGGTAAGCAGTGTGCCAGCTAGATTTCAGCCCCCTTCTGTCCCTGTGCAGTGAACTACTTACACAACCATACACGGCAGCCCTGTGCTATTTGGTGAAATAGAGAATGCTGGGGAAGTCTTCTTGGGGGAGCTCAATTTTGGGAAGTTGAATTTGAGGAAACTGTGACACACACAGAGTGGAATTGTTTGGGATGTAGTTGGGTATATGCATCTGGGGACTGGTACGTGAATGTAGAAAAACGGCTCCTGTGAGAAATATGAATCTCAAGCCTGTGCCATGTGGATGCAGGGTCTAGATAATAAATAAGCTGATCAGAATATTGATCCCAAACCAACATAGGCGCTCAAAGAGAGCTCTGAAACTCTGTGGCCTGAGAAAAAAACCCCAAATCCTCTTTGGGAACACTTTGCCACCCCAGGGCGTAGGGGACTCCCTAGAAATAACGAATATGAGCACCTGAGAAAAAGACTACAAACTACAACTGGGTCCACCATGAAGAAGCGTCAGTAGGCGAAACTCAAACCAGTTTATTTTGTTTTTTTTTAAAGTTTATTTAGGGGGGTAGGAGGGAGGGGAAAGTGGGTGATGGGCATCGAGGAGGGCACCTGTTGGGATGAGCACTGGGTGTTGTACGGAGACCACAATTTGACAATAAATCTCATATTAAAAAAAATAAAGTTTATTTTGAGGTGGGGGAGGGGCGGAGACAGAGCGGGAGAGAGAGAATCTCAAGCAGGCTTTGCACTGTCGGCACAGAGCCTGATGCATGGCTCAAACTAAAGAATCGAATTGTGAGATCGTGACCTGAGCAGAAATCAAGAGACCGAAGGTTAACTGACTGAGCCACCCAGGCATCCCCAAGCCAACTTAGATGATTAACCATGGTTAGCATTACGGTATGAATTACCAGCACTTAGGGTGCGTGGAATTTCATGTCTACCCAGACATTAGCTTTTTCCAACATTAGCTGAAGCGTTTCTAAATGGAAGGGAAAGGCTTAGGGGTAGCAATCCAGTAGACAGGGCAGGCCTAGAGGTCTTGAAATTGTATTTGCAAAGCAGCACAGTGTTTCTACTGAAATTCCATCTGCTTATTTGGGGAGATGATGAAGATTATAACCCCAGCCCCCAATGTCTTGGTATTGTCACAGGCTTCTGACCCTAACTTTAGCCCTTTTCCTGCACAATTTGATGGTGAAAACTGGACAAGGAGGAAACTAGAATTTCGATTGTTTTCTTGGCTAAGCAAGGTTAACCCAGTCAGAACCGGTTCCTCAGAAAGGAATGAGAGGTGGAGAAATGGGGGACATTGCAACCTACAAACCCTCCTGCTAACATCCCTGTTACTCCTTTGTAAGCTGGATGGACTGCCAACTTCTTAAAAAAAGTTTTAATGTTTATTATTGGGGCGGAGGAGCAGAGAGAGAGGGAGACACAGAATCTGAAGCAGGCTCCACACTGTTAGTGCAAAGCCTGATGCAGGGCTTGAACCCATGAACTGTGAGACCGCGACCTGAGCTGAAGCCTGATGCTCAACGAACTAAGCCACCCAGGTGCCACCCCCAACCCCCGGCCTTTAAGAAAGATTTTATTTTTAAGTATTCTCTACACCCAACGTGGGGCTTGAACTCACCACCCTGTGATCGAGTGTCACATGCTCCACTGACCGAGTGAGGCAGGCAATTTCTTTTTCCTGGGCCAGAGTTTCCCAAATTGTGTTTCCTAAATACCAGTAGATAGTATAAGAAAACATGTTTCCAGGGTCAACTTTGTTTGGAAATGTTATATTAAAAAGGGAGCTTTTTGGGGCGCCTGGGTGGCTTGGTCGGTTAAGCGTCCGACTTCAGCTCAGGTCACGATCTCGCGGTCTGTGAGTTCGAGCCCCGCGTCGGGCTCTGGGCTGATGGCTCAGAGCCTGGAGCCTGTTCCGATTCTGTGTCTCCCTCTCTCTCTGACCCTCCCCCATTCATGCTCTGTCTCTCTCTGTCTCAAAAATAAATAAACGTTAAAAAAAAAAAGGAGCTTTTTTGTTTCCTAGGGATGCTGTAACAAACCACAAACTGGGTGGTTTACAGTGAGAGAAATTTAATCTGTCACAGTTCAGGAGGCTGGAAATCAGAAATCAAGGTGTCAGCAAGGTTGCTTCATTCTCTGGTGCTCAAGGCGGGGAGATATAGCATGCCTCTCTCTTAGTTCTAGTGTTGCCAGCTGGGATGGTGATGGCCTCTTTGTGGGGACTCTTGAGTCCTGGCTGGCGAGGCTTGGGTGATATTGTTGGGGTTTGGCCAGTGCACGCAATGTCGGAGGACAGTCTCTTGTGTTCATGGCTATTGGGTTTGGTTTTAGGCATTATGGAAGTGGCATGATGTTGCATTTTCTGAATCCTTAAGTGAGACATGCAGTCTGTATGTTCAAGGGTGTCTTGGGGGACATTTTGACAGGGTTGCTCTGTCCCAATGGGCAGGTTGTATAATGCATGCCCTTAGGGGGCATGATTTACATCGTAGAAATGGTAGACACTGAGTGAGTCCCTGGGTGCTGGAATGGCATTTTGACAAGCTCTACCTCATTGGGTTTTTAGGTATGTATCAATTAATTTGCCACCCAAATTTATGTAGGTAGGTATTGTTAACTCCACTTTTTAGATGAGGATACTGAGATTCAGCAAGGTTATTACCCAAGCTAATGAGAGGGCGAAGATTTCAATCCAACCTGAGTTTGTCTAATACCAGTGCCTATCAATGGTAACACTTTATTATTAATCCACATAGATTGAATAGAAATATACGAAAAACTGGTGAGATATTTTTGTGGGTTTCTGGGACAATCACCGATCATCTGAAGTTGCCTTTCTTGTAATAACAGCTGCCACTTTTGGGGGTAGTTATATGTATCAGACACTCGCCTAGGTTTATGATCTCATTTAATCCTTAGGACGACCCTATGAGGTTGCTATACTATTATCCCTATTTTACAGCTTAAAAAATTTAGGGTTATGGATGCCTGGGTGGCTCAGTTGGTTAAGCCTCCTACTCTTGATTTCAGCTCAGGTCATGATATCCTTGCTCTTCAGTTTGAGCCTGGCGCTGGACTCTGCACTGACAGCGCGGAGGCTGTCTGGGATTCTCTCTCCCTCTTTCTCTCTCTGCCCCTCCCTCGCTCACGAGCCCACGCTCTCAAAATAAACTTAAAAAAAATTAGGGTTAAATGATTTCCTTTTCCTGAGTATTCCGCGAGTAAATTCCTATTAGTTACATGCCTAATAAAATGCTAAATTAATAAGTTAACAAAGCTCTTCCTAAACCAGCTGGCTAATTCTGCACGCGTGACGTTCCCTTTCTCCGCCACTAGGTGACCTCAAGACCAATCCCACCACAACCTTGCTTACTAAGAGCCACCGGCGGTATCTCGCGAGAGTCGTGGTTTCCTCCAACCTGTTCTGGACATGCGCGGGGCGTAGAGCGCTTTAGGCAGAGGGGCTTGATGGGTTTCTGTCAGTCTTCCTAGACCAGAGCTATAACAACAAGGCACTTAGTCCTTTCAGCAGCCTCGGTTCTCGCGAGACTTGCTACTCTGCTCCCCCCGCCCCCCACCTTGCGCCTGCGCACATCTCTTCAAGCCAGAAGGTCGCGCTTGGAGGAAGTGTCGGCTTCAGGTCCCGTGGCCGTAGGGCCGTTACTGTTTCTGTGAAGCTCCTCTCGGCCGCTTGCCGAGACACCCCGCAGCCAAGATGCCTCGAATTATGATCAAGGGGGGCGTGTGGAGGAATACCGAGGTAAGTCCTCCTTTCCCGCCGTCCGCTGCCCTCCGCCCCCTCCGGCGGCCTGTGCGCACGCGCGCGGAGGTCGGGGAGGCGAGGAGGATACCCTGCGGGGTCTACGTGGGCGCGGTGCTGGGGGTGGGGTGCAGCGCGGGGCGGACCCTCGAGGTCTTAACTTGATGTCCGGCCTTGAGTCAACAGAGCACCTCAAGGACAGGGACCGTGATTTAATCACTTGACGTGCCAGGCACTTGTTAGGCCCTAAGTGAATATTTGTTGAATTGAGGACGCGCCCCTGCCATGGAGGAACTCACTGTGTAGAAGGGGCGGGATAGGACTTCTGGGAGAGTTGGTTATCTGGCACACCCCCGTCCCTCAGCCTGGGCATTGTGCTTCTCTGATAAAATATAGAGCAGTGCTGTGGCCACAACTTTGTTCCTTCATTGACTTCCTTGCGGAGGGGAAGCAGCTTGAGTGCCAAGTTCAGGGCCGGTGTATGCCCGCATCCCTCTTGCTATCTCTTATCAAGGCATAACTTGTTTGTCCTCACGACGGATCCCAAGGCCTGTCTCTTCCTGTCCCTCCGCCTCAGCCAGGATAGAAACCAGATAGGAGAAACTACCTGCAGTAGTCTCTTTGCTTCAGAAACGGAATGGATAATGCCAATGGCTAGCTAAAGGGCAGCAGAGAAAGAGTAAAATACAGATAAGATTTTGATGCATTTTGTGTTCATAGTGCACTGACTTTGTCAGTTTCAGGAGCACATCTTACCTTTTTATGTTGTGTCTTTTTACTTCTTGTGCCCTCTCAGAATGCCCTACTGCTTGACATCTTTCTGACCATCCTTCAAAACCCAGTTCAGAAACTCTTGAATTTTTGCCCTATCACCCTGTAAAAATAAGTGGCCCCATGGTACATCTTTCATCCATCTGATATAGCATGTTTTATCTTTTTGCAAGCATCCTATTCTTCTGTGTGATGCTGATAAGTTTCTTAACCTTTCAGAGCCTCAGTTTTCTAATGGGAATGATAATAGTAACAGTGATCTTCTTTTATAGATTAAATGAATCAACATTTAGAATAGAATCTATTCTATGTGCCAGAATAGAGTCTGGCACATAGTAGTCTTTCAGTAAGTGCTAGTTGACATTGCTTTTCCCCAGCAGACAGCACTGCAAGAGAACCAGGTCTTGGAATCCCTAGAACCTCGGACAGTAACCACCATGAAATAATTTTTTTTGGCAAATGTTTGCAGAATGAATCTAGTAGGGTGGACAGTTGCTATTTGTTTTTACTTCAAGATGCGTATTGTAACAAAGTGACACGTAAAATCAGTGACGACCTTGTCTCACAGTTTGTACAGAGGGAAGCAGGCTGTTTAAATTGGAGAAGAGATGTCTTCTGGGGGAGAGACAGATGTACAAAATCAAGTAACAGCAGGATTCCTGTGTAGTGGCCAAAGCCCTGCAGTCTTTTTAAATCTCTGATGTTGAGGTAGGGGGTGGGATGGGGTGGAGTGGCTCATATATGAGGCATGTATCACAAGTTCAGTGTGGAAAAAAGCCTAAAAGTAAGATGCCCCAAGTGCGTTCGTCTGTCGCTCTGTTATCCTTGGTGTCTATCTATGGCTTAGCTTTCTGGACTCCCCTGGGAGTAGTGAATTCCAAATCAGAATGGGTTCCCTGGTGAAACAATAACTAAAGGCTAGAAGAAGAGCTGACTGGTGTAGTAGGGGAAAAATACTTAATTCTTGAGTTATACCTGTGGATTTTTGGGTCAGGGCAGGGGTTATGGGACTGGAGAGAAAATGACATTTGTAAACTGGAGTGGAGAATGGATTCCCAGAGTCTTGCTTTGCTTCTTGAGGGCTGGATGAGACCTATTTGATTCTCTTTTCTTAAGTATGGAAGACCTGGTACAGGAAATAGGAAATGTTTTTTGAGTAAATGACTAAATGATGGAGCTGTATCCTTTTGAGAATGAGAGCCAAACATTGGAGAGTACTTTTTGTTAATCACTGCCAGGTAGTGTTTCTCAGATTGGGCTGTACTCACCCAATTTATTAGGGTGGGGAGGTTGTGTATTAGGGAGGGTAGGATGTCCTTCGGAGGGATTTCTTCTTAATATTTTGCATTTTGCCAATTCTGGCTTGTTGTTTGTTATAGTAAATGAAATTTTTGTATTTTTTTCCAGACCTTGGTGTGTGTGTGTGTGTGTGTGTGTGTGTGTTTATGACTTTTCTCCCTATCAATCCTAGGGAGAAATTTTGTCTGTTCTCACTTGGAATTTTGTGATTGAATATATTGTTTTTCCTTGACAATTTTTTTAGGATGAAATTCTGAAAGCAGCAGTAATGAAATATGGAAAAAACCAGTGGTCTAGGATTGCCTCACTGCTGCATAGAAAATCAGCAAAGCAGTGCAAAGCCAGATGGTATGTACCACTTAATGAGTAGAAAACAGAAAGCAACCTTAATTATGATGAGGAAAATGTCAGTTCTTTGAACCTTGCCAAAGAAAGCAGGCAGTGTGATACAACAGAAAGTATGGAGTGGGAGATGGGAATTTAGATTTAAGCCTTAGCTTTCACTTGCTTCCTGTGTGATCTTAGGCAAGGCATTTTTTTTATACCCTCTTTCCTGTCTCTGTTTTCTCCCAATTGGGGATAATAATCCTTACTAACTGATGGAGATACGAGGTACAGTTGAGTTAATGTGCTTGAGAGTGTTTTGTTAAGCATAAAATAAATTTACTTTTAGTACTGATGGACCCCAGCTTGTAAATGGATTGTGTTCCAAAAATTTGTAAGTTGATTTAGAACTTACTTTCTCAAAGAAATTAATGATAAATAATGGTTAATTTTCTAGGCTAGCTCACAGTAGTGAGTTTTCCTCATCAACACGGTTGAAATATTGTGTATTTGCTATCCCCAGATATAACTTAACACTGCACCTGTGGTGTCTCCTTTTAAGTCACAGGGTAGTGGACACATTAAGCTCTTGGCATGAGTGATCTGGCCCCAGCCTTGACCCATGTGGTACTAAGATCATATTTTGGATTGTACAAGAGTGACTTCATTTCCTAGGCACCTGGGTGGGAGAAAGGATCAGAATGTAGAGATTGGATCCCAAAGAGGAAGATTGTCCTCAGCCTGAAGAAGTTTTGATTTCTGCTTGTCTTAGTGGAGCTAAGCTCCTGCCCCAATATTTAGTAAGGCTTGTATCTTAATTGCAGCTAAGTAGACTGGATGGAAAAGGTGGGTTGGGTTGGGCAATAGGAAAGACAGAGGATGGCATAGTAGTTTTACTTAAATTAAAAAACTCCAAAATCATATGATATTGGGAAGCATTTAGTGAGTATAAGTCAGATACTTAAAGTAAGCCAAGGTATTGTGAGAATTGAATCAAAGTAGGAGAGCGGCACCTGGCTGGCTCAGGCGGAAGAGCATGTGACTCACGATCTTGGGGTTGGGAGTTTGAACCCCATGTTGGGTGTAGAGATTACTTAAATAAATAAAATTAAAAAAAAGTGTGAGAAAGTACTATGAAAACTAGAAACACTAAAAATGTGAGGTGGTACTGTCTTATTTCAGGTGATTTCAAAACCTCTAATAAAGTGTAAAATAAATGAAAACAATTGATAGTAGAGAAAGAAGGCATATGATCATGTTTCAGTTAGGGTACCTTTTTCAAGCATTACTAGTCTTGCATAATTAAAAAAAAAACAGAAGTCAGTGAGATAGGGAATAGTAAATGGGGTAAAGTTAACCAAATAGTGTTAAAAAGAACAGCTTTTGTAATTGAAGGGTGAGAGTTAGCTTGTGTTTTTCAGACACTAGAAGTTAGTATATCTAATGTGTAAATAGGATATTCATGCTGAGTGACTAATGAATGTATCAAATGGATCATTTTAATAGGTATGAGTGGCTAGATCCAAGCATTAAGAAAACAGAATGGTCCCGAGAAGAAGAGGAAAAACTATTGCACTTGGCCAAGTTGATGCCAACTCAGTGGAGGACCATTGCGCCAATCATTGGAAGAACAGCTGCCCAGTGCTTGGAACACTATGAATTTCTTTTGTAAGTGAATTCCAAATCAGTATTAAAATGTATGTATATCTCCTGAATGAGGCTGAATAAGCGTTTAGCATTTTCTGTGTTTAAACATTCAGTTACAGATCTGAGTAAAGCCAAAGGAGCTAAAGCTATCAGATTATATACTCTTAAGTCTCATGTTATTGATAATATTACATACTTGTTACATGCTTTTTAAAAGAGTAACTTAAAAATATTATATAATCATACATATTCTATTTTTTTAGAAAATTAGGGAAATAATGGTAAAAAAGCTAATCATCACCCATAGTTACACCCGTAATTACATTGCTAAGAGTGAACCAGAACATCTTGGTTCTTCATGTAAAGTTTTGTTTTGTTGTTTTTTTTTTTTTTTTTGTATGACTTTATTGCATTTGTGATTAAGGAGCTCCTTGGATTCTGTTTCATAGTGAATGGAACACTCATTGAAATTAGAATTTGAATACCATCTCTAAAGTAGAATCACTTTATTTTGTGAATGTCCATCTGTTGGGTTTTGGAAAGAAAAGAGTGCCAGTGCTAGGAAACCTGGTATTTCTTAAGACTGAATGGTGTGATAGTGTGACTAACTTTTATGGGCTTTTTTTCTAGGGATAAAGCTGCACAAAGAGACAATGAAGAGGAAACGACAGATGATCCACGAAAACTTAAACCTGGGGAAATAGATCCAAATCCAGAAACAAAACCAGCACGGCCTGATCCGATTGATATGGATGAGGGTGAGTGCGTGCTTCTGAGGACTTTATTTCTTTGGTAACCATAGAGTCCTCCAGCCTCTTTTTAACTCTTTGAGTTTTCTTTCTAAGCTCCTCCGACTTTTTAGAACCCCAGTTCTGTCTGCAGTTGTTATTCTCTCTTTCTAATTGTGTCCAGTCTTCTATTATAGAGTAATTGTTCTTTCTGGACAGTGTCTCTTTATTTTTTGATTTTTCATTTCATTTAATAAATTAAGCAGCGTAATACTACTGGACAGATTCCCTAAAGGCTAGTGGTAAGCCCTTGAGAGTTCTGTTTTCTCCTTCCCATTCTGTGGAGAGAGGCACCACGACAGGATTTGGAGTTCAGTCCTGTTAACTAGTTTGACTTCAGGCAGGTAATTTAATCTTTGTGGTAAGGCAGCAGTGCGGTACTAGGAGGCAGACTCACGATGCCTTCTTCAGACACTGAATCAGGAATCAGAGGAACTGGATTTTAGACTCCTGCCTGCCACTTATTAGCTATTGATCTTAGGCAAGATCATAATCCTTCTGAGATTTGATTCTCTTTCCTGCTAGATAGAGAATAATGATAGCTATCTTACCTCAACAGAGATGTTGTGAAGTGTTCAGTGAATGTTTGTTGAAATTTTAAAATTTAAAAGTTTAAAAGTAGTGGTTCTTACCTGCATCATTGTTATGTGGTGACCTTCTAAAAATACAAGTACCAGGGTCTCCCCAGGAGATCTGAGTCAGTAAGCTGCAGCATGGAGTGGGTAATCTTGGGATCTGAGTTTTTTAAAAAGTTATCTTGTTTAAAAAAAAAAAAAAAAAAAAAAAAAAAAGTTGTGATTCCACTCAACAACCTTATACAGGAATTGCTGTAAGGCATCAGTAATGAAATTTATTCTATTTTGGGAGCCATGGAAATGTATTGGAGGGGAGAAAAAAACCTTTTCTGAGGAAAAAAAGGTTTGTTTAATAGAGTATCTGTTTCCTTATAATTAAATAGTAGTTTTTACAGTAGTTTGTTATGATTGGTGCTGTGCCAGTTAGTTGATGATAATGAGAGATATGGTAATTATAGCTACTATTTAATGAATACTTTTGGATGCTTTACCTGTTATATTTTATTTAGCTCTTCTCAACATTCCTGTGAAATAAGACTTGTTATTCCCTTTTTATAGATGATGCAACATGCTCAGGGAGAGTAAATAAGTTATCCAGGGTCACAGAACTAGCAAGTGGTGGGCCTGGTTTTTAACTTTAGTTTCTCTGACTTCAAACCCCATACAACACCATGTAATGATTATATTTATGGTTTTTCTCAAGTACTACAGTATATCTCTCACATACCATACTTCTCTTGAAGAACTTAGTTTTTCTTCTCTATTTTTGCAGATGAACTTGAGATGCTTTCTGAAGCTAGAGCCCGCTTGGCAAATACTCAGGGAAAGAAAGCCAAGAGGAAAGCAAGAGAGAAACAGTTGGAAGAAGCAAGGTATAGTTGTTTCCATCCGTAGTTGAACAATTAGTTTGTGCATCCTTAGACCCCATAAAACTGTGATCTGTCAACTCTGTTGGGTAATAATTAGAATTGTCTGATTCCAGTTTTGCTAATACTCTTTAGTTCCTTTATACTTTGGAAAAGTTTTTTTTTTTTTAAGTTTATTTTTTTAGTAATCTGTACACCTTGCATGGGGCTTGAATTCATAACCCTGAGATCAAGAGTTGCATACTTTCTCTTCTGAGCCAGCCAGACACCCTTATACTTTGGAAAAATCTTATTTTTTTCTCCCTAACCATCATAGAATAGATACAGAAAAAAAAATACGTCTTTGAAGAGATGTTGTAAGAAGTAAAAGATGTTGGCAGAAGTGACGCCCGGGTGATCGCTTGATTATGTTGGATTTGTTCTGTTAACATAGGAGAGCTTCATTTGTTGTAGGCATCTTGGAGTCATATGGCTATAGGATATACAAGGCTATGTGATTTTTACTTACTCTCCTTGATTAGTATTGTGCAGGTATTGGCTGTGAAATAAATAACTTGGCTGAATGTAGAGCGAGTTAATGAGCCTTGAACCAAATTTTAGGCCCTTCTAGAAATTTTTGTTTAAGAAGTGAGTGGTGTCATTGCTGTCTGCTCAAGGTTTTCTCCACTTTCCCCTTCCTTTTTCCTTTTGGTTAGATCTATGATTGAGCTCATTTCCTATGGCCCAGAAACCATGAAATGGTTAAAGGGAAAATCTGAATTGTCTAAGAGCTTATTAGCTTTTGGAATTTGGGTACTGGGGTGACCTTCCTAGCCTACACAGCTGCCGTTTTTGGTCCCCACACTGGGAAGTCCTTCCTGACCTGATGACTAGCATTATGTTGATGGTTTCCCCAGTAGTGACTTTGAAGTGCCAAATCTTGGGGTGGAGGATTCTTTCATACCTGAGGATGCTTCTTGGCATAGCTAAGCTGGCTAGCCACTAGTCCAGAATAGTTACTTAATGGAAGTATGAATGGCCTGGAACAATAAACAGAAACCAAGAGGAGATACTCAATTTTCTGCCCAGTTTCAGTCATTTTTGTATTTTGTACACTATTTAGGGTTAAATAATGTGAGTAGGGTTGAAAAAAATTCACTTTTCCATTTTCGTCCATTGTTGTTTGGAGAACAAGTAATTTTGAGCCTTTTAACCATGGATAGCTAAGGATGCTTCTCTAAGTATAAGTGGCATTGCTTGCTTTAAACACTGTTTTACAGATTTAAATTTTCTCTGGTCTATCTTGTAGATTTTCTTATAGAATCTGTGTGTCTTAACTTGTACATATATCTTGTAATAGACCAGATTGGTCTGTATGTAAAATACATTGCAGGACTATTTCTTTAATGCTAAATTACAGATGTGTTTTAAAGCTTTTTTTTTTTTTTTTTAATTTTATTTTTAATTTTTTAAAATTTACATCCAAATCAGTTAGCATCTAGTGCAACAATGATTTCAGGAGTAGATTCCTTAGTGCCCCTGACCCATGTAGCCCATCCCCCTTCCCACCACCCCTCCCGTAAACCTCAGTTTGTTCTCCATATTTATGAGTCTCTTCTGTTTTGTCCCCCTCCCTGTTTTTATATTATTTTTGCTTCCCTTCCCTTATGTTCATCTGTTTTGTCTCTTAAAGTCCTCATATGAGTGAAGTCATATATTTGTCTTTCTCTGACTGACTAATTTCACTTAGCATCATACCCTCCAGTTCCATCCATGTAGTTGCAAATGGCAAGATTTCATTCTTTTTGATTGCTGAGTAATACTCCATTGTATACATATACTGTATTTTCTTTATGCATTCATTTGTCGATGGAGATTTGGGCTCTTTCCATACTTTGGCTATTGTCAATAGTGCTACTATAAACATTGAGGTGCATGTGTCCCTTTGAAACAGCACACCTGTATCCCTTGGATAAATACCTAGTAGTGCAATTGCTGGGTTGTAGGTTTTAATTTTTTGAGGAACCTCCATACTGTTTTCCAGAGTGGCTGCACCAGCTTGCATTCCCATTAAAGCTTTTTATTGATTATAAATGTAATACGTTTTTCCTCCGGTATTGCACTGTTTTCTTTTTGAGGTTGATATGATGCTATTAGCTTGGTTATATTCACTTAGTGAAAGAATTTCTGATGTCATTTGAAGTCTTTATTTCCTTTATTTAAAGAATGAAATTATTGGTGCGCCTGGGTGGCTCAGTCGGTTAAGTGTCTGACTCCTGGTTTCGGCTCAGATCATGATCTCACGGTTAATGGGATTGAGCCCCATGTCTGGTTCTGTGCTAACAGCACAGAGGCTGCTTGGGATTCTCTCTCTCCTCTCTCTGTCCCTCCCCAGCTCTCTTTCTATCCAAGTAAATAAACATTAAAAAAAAAGAATGAAATAACTTTATTTTTGAAATGTGTGTCTTTGCAAGCCTTTCTTTCAATACAGAGGTACATTTATGTGTACATATACACACAGTAATATTTGTATAAAATGGGATATTGTTACATGTTGTTTTGATGAGATGTTAGCTGTTAATCTTACTGGAGTTCCCTTGGCTTTGAACATTTTTAGCATGATGTTTCTGTGTGCAGATTTCTTTTTTTTTTTAATTTTTTTTTTAACGTTTATTTATTTTTGAGAGAGAAAGAGACAGAGCATGAACGGGGGAGGGTCAGAGAGAGGGAGACAGAATCTGAAACAGGCTCCAGGCTCTGAGCTGTCAGCACAGAGCCTGATGCGGGGCTCGAACTCACAGACCGCGAGATCACGACCTGGGCTGAAGTCGAACACTTAACCGACTGAGCCACCCAGGCACCCCCTGCGTGCAGATTTCTTTATCTGACTTGTAGTTCGTTGAGCGTTCTGGATATGTAGGTTCGGTAAATTTGGGAGAATTTTCAGCCATTTTTTCTTTGAATATTTTACTCTTTTTCTCTCTCCTTTTGGTGCACCTAATGATGCCCTGCATTTCTGTGAGGCTCTGTTCTTACTTTTTTTTTTTTTTTTTTCTGGATTGCCTAATCTTTACCATCTCTCTCTAGGTTCTTTTAAGTTATTTCTATCTTTAAGTGATTTTCTCTATTTGATGCAATATTTTAATCATACTTTCCTTTGCTGCTTTAATCATGGTTTCTTTTTGTTTTTTGGAAATATTTATAATGGGTCCATTGAAGTCTGTCTGCTACATCTGACATCTAGTTGCTCTCACTGGCAGTTTCTGTTGCCAGCTTTTTTTCTCCCATGTGGGTCTTGCTTTCCTGTTTCTTCACAGGTCTCAAATTTTTTTTGTGGGAACTGGACACTTTAGATCATACATTGTAACAATTCTGGGTGCTGTGTTCTCTCCATCCAGACTTTTTATTGTTATTTGCTTATGTGTGGGTTATGTTAGTGAAGTCTCTTCTCCCCTAGCGGTCCCCTCAGAATGCAAAGCCTCTGATGTTGCACCTCATGGGGGGTGCAGTCTTGGGTATGCCCACAGTCACCTGGGATGGTGTGGTTTTGACCACACTTTTTGGCATCTTTTTCCCTAGCTACAGCCACATTTTAAGCTCTACTAATTGTCAGCTGATTGGTGTATTGTTTTCAACAATGTCTTGGGACATAAAGTGTTCCACAAACCTATCCAATTAAATTTGGGCTCCTTTGAAAGGATGGTTGTTTCTCCTCCTCCTCCTCCTCCTCCTCCTCCTCCTCCCCCTCCTCCTCCCCTCCTCCTCCCCCTCCTCCCCCTCCTCCTCCTCCCTCCTCCTCCTCCTCCTCCCTCCTCCTCCTCCTCCTTCTCCTCCTTCTCCCTCCTCCTCCTCCTCCCCTCCCTCCTCCTCCTCCTTCCCCCTCCTCCTCCTCCTTCCCCCTCCTCCTCCCCCTCCTCCTTCCTCCTCCTCCCTCCTCCTCCTCCTCCTCCTCCTCCTCCTTTTTTAAATTTAAATTTTAGTTAACATACAGTGCAATATTGGTTTCAGGAGTAAAATTCAGTGATTCATTTGTCACTTACAACACCCAGTTGAAGGCATAGTTTCTCAGATCAGTGCTTGGTATTTGCTCTGACCCCAGGAAGTCTCCTCCCATTTTTTTCTGGCAAACTAGTGGGCCAACAGTTTAGTCTCTTTCTTCAGTGAATCTACCAGTTTCTTCCCAGTTACCTCTTACCACAAGTTCCACTGTTTTTGAGAGTGCTTTTAGGCTTGAATGTTTTCTCCATACTCTGTTGCAAACGAAGTCAATTTTTTTGCGGGGAGATTTGGCATTCTCTCTTCTACCCTTGGGCTGTGGTGTGTTTGTCTCTCTGAATGACATCTCCATTTCAGGAGCTGAGTGCTCCGTGTGGGCAGCAGCCCTAGGTCTCCTCCGCTTGCTTCTCCTAGTGTGGAAGCCTCATCCCGCAAGCTAGGGCAAGGACTCCTGGAGCCCCAGCATTCTTAGCAGCATTGTGTCCAAGATAGAGCCTCTGTCTGGGCACAAGAAAGAAGTGGCCCTGGTTCTGGGGCACTCTTGTTGGAATTTAACCTCTGCAACAGGTATCTGGAGGCAGGATGAAAATTGCTGATGTTCTGCCCCTCTTGTAATGAAAGCCTTCCTGTTGGGAACTGGAGGGGAGAGAGAACCCTGTGGTTTTGGCTGCACTAGTGTGGAGTAGAGTTTATATCTCCCAGTGTGGACAGGGGTAGGAGATGAGGAAGTGGGTCCTAATTCAGATACTGTAGACTTTCACTTTTCTTTAATGAATTTTAGTAGATTTGTAGCTGGGGTGCAGGGGTGCAAGAGTACCTGGCTCTGGGGGGTCCCAAACACACCAGATTTGGCCACTCCCCATTGACAAAATGCAAAGGCAGAGGGACGAGTGGTGGTGGAACAAGACAGAAATTTATTTCAGTGAGGCCAACGCCGGGAAGACTTGGACTAGCGTTTCAAAGACTGTCTCCAAAGTGACAAAAATACTTCCTGGTTTATGTAAGGAAAGTGGGACAAAGGTCAGTGGGTATGTGCAGGTGGGCAGGAAAAGTCTGGCACTCAAGGTCTTGGAGTTCATTACCTGCTGGGTCTTGCTGGCTTGGGGCAGTCCTTATTGCTTGAGGGGGTAAGCTGGAAAGAAGAACTTAATTAGAAAGTACAGACTGTGGGGTTGTGGGAGGGGGGTGGGCTAAATGGGTAAGGGGCATTAAGGAATCTACTCCTGAAATCATTGTTGCACTATATGCTAACTTGGATGTAAATTAAAAAAATAAATAAAAATTTAAAAAGTACAGACTGATACCACAATGGGGGTAGTTGAAGCCCTCTTTCAGATTTTCTTTTTTCCCTTTTTTTTTTTTTTTTTTAAAGTTTATTTATTTATTTTGAGGGGTTGGATAGGGAGAGAGGAAAATCCCAAGCAGGCTCTGACCTGTCAGCTCGGAGCCTGACACGGGGCTTGATCTCACAAACTGAGATCATGACATGAGCCAGAATCAAAAGCTGGATGCTTAACTGATGAGCCACCCAGGTGCCTTGTCTTTCAAATTTTCTTTCTTTCTCTTTTTTTTTTTCTTAATTAAAATATTTTTTGGGGGGCACCTGGGTGGCTCAGTTGGTTAAGCATCTGACCTGGGCTTAGGTCATGATCTTGGTTTGTGAGTTTGAGCCCCCAGTAGGGCTCTGTGCTGACAGCTCAGAACCTGGAGCCTGCTTCAGATTCTGTGTGTGTGTTTCTCTCTCTGCTCCTCCTCACTCATGCTCTCTCTCAAAAATAAAGTAAACATTAAGAAAAAAAATAAGGGACGCCTGGGTGGCTCAGTCGGTTGAGCGTCCGACTTCGGCTCAGGTCATGATCTCACAGTTGTGGGTACGAGCCCTGCATTGGGCTCTGTGCTGACAGCTCAGAGCCTGGAGCCTGTTTCAGATTGTGTCTCCCTCTCTCTCTGCCCCTTGCCCACTTGTGCTCTGTCTCCCTCTGTCTCAAAAATGAATAAACATTAAAAATTTTTAAAAGAAAAAATTTTTAAATGTCTATTTTTGAGAGAGAGAAAAGCGCAAGCAGGGGAGGGCCAGAGAGAGGCAGACAGAGGATCTAAAGTGGGCTTTGTACTGACAGCAGAGAGCCCGACGTGGTGCTCAGACTCCTGAACTGTGAGATAATGACCTGAGCCAAAGTCGGATGTTTAATTGACTGAGCCACCCAGGCACTCCTCAGGTTTTCTTGAATAAATGTTTCATCATGTGCTGTATCTCCTTTGGATCCTTTCCAGAGACTTAAACTTTTTTTTTTTTTTCTTTTTTCTAATTTTTGTCAGTTTTACTGGGGGTGTAGGTCTGCAGAGCCTCATGCTGGAAAGTGTTCTTATATGCTGATTTCCCCTTTTAATATTATAAATAACTTTTCTCGTCATTATATCATTAGAATTATAGCATCATGGGAAAATACAAAAAAGTAAAGATTAAATGAAATTCTAACCTCCAGTGATTATTGTTCATATTTTGTTGGACATCCTTCACATCTTACAAGCGTATATTCACTGATAGATATATGCATGTAATTTTTACATGTTGCTCTATAACGTGTAAACTTCGTAACGTGTTTTACACACCAGTATGTCTTGAGCATCTTTCCCTGGCAAAGTAGATTTACAGGTTTTTTAAACGTTATATAGATGGCTGTCTAATATTCTAGCTTATAACTATGCTATACATTTTCTTCATTTCTTGTTGGATGTCTAGATTGGGTCCAGTTATTAGCTTATTTATGAATGCTGCTTGAAGTCTTGCAGCCAAGGCCTTGTTTATGTTACTTATTTCTTTAGGCTAAAGGCTGAGGAATGAAATTATTGGGTTAAAACATGTGAGAAACTTCAGGGTTTTAATGTGTATTTCCAAATTCTCTTTGGGGAAACTACACCCATTTGTTTTCCATTACCACTGAGGGTGACTGTCCACTTTTTGTGTACTTGCCATTGAAACAAAAAACTGAACACTATTAATTAGATCTGCAGAAATGGTACTTGATTTAATTTGTGATTATTAGCTAAGTATACCTTTTATCATTTTGGCTATTTGCATATTTTTCCTTAGAGAACTATTTGTTTTCTTCTGTTTCCTCCCCCACCCCCTCTTGGAATATATTAAACAAAAAAACCTGAATAGATTGTTTATATCTAACCGTTCCCAACATAAATTGCAAATGTTTTTTCCTGTTGTTTAACTTTTATGATTAAAAAAAATGAATTTATAGAGATATAAAATTTAAAATTCAAAGCTGTTGCTGTTGGGTATTTACCTTTGCCTTTTATTTAATTTATATTAAGTGAGTAATTCCCAACCACAGATAAGATGCATACTTATATAGTTCCTTCTGGTTTTTCTTTTTGCTTGTGTGTGCATATCTTTAAATCAAGAGGAGAATTTATTTTGGTGAATGGTTGTGAGGTGAGGATTTAAATAAATATTTCTTGGAGTGCCTGGGTGGCTTGGTCGGTTAAGCGTCCAACTTCGGCTCAGGTCATGATCTCACACTCCATGAGTTTGAGCCCTGCGTTGGGCTCTGTGCTGACAGCTCAGAGCCTGGAGCCTGCTTCAGATTCTGTGTCTCCCTCTCTGTCTGCCCTCCCCGCTCATGCTCTGTCTCTCTCTGTTTCAAAAATAAATAAAAACATTAAGAAAAAATTTAAATAAATATTTCTTCCCCAAATATCCAAGTAGTTTTCTTAACTCTATTACATGATCTGTCCCTTCCCCATGGTATGTGATTTTCAGGGTGATCTTGTTTTGTTTTTCTTCAGGCGTCTTGCAGCCCTCCAGAAGAGAAGAGAACTTAGAGCAGCTGGCATAGAAATTCAGAAGAAGAGAAAAAAGAAGAGGGGAGTTGATTATAATGCCGAAATCCCATTTGAAAAAAAGCCTGCTCTTGGTTTCTATGATACTTCTGAGGAAAACTACCAGGCTCTTGATGCAGATTTCAGAAAATTAAGACAACAAGATCTTGATGGGGAACTAAGATCGTAAGTTGCCTTCCTGATTTTGAAAATGGAAAAGTACAGTAGGAATTTTATGGAGGGCCATGCGCTATCCTTGTCAGAGCCAGATTTTTATTATTTAGGACAATGTGACCTACATAATGTTTTTATTTATTTACTGGATTCACGTTTCTGAGAAAACCAGTGACCCTTGTGGTCGTGTCTTTGGCATAGAAGGCTGTTTACATCTCCTGACACGTCAGCACTTGGCTCTTAGTGTAGTCTTTACTCACTGAGTCACAGTCTTAACGTTGATGTGCATTTGTGAACAAGTTAGTTATTTTACTAATGGACTGAGGAATCTGTCAGAATCTGGTCTGGTTTTTTGTCTGTTCTAGTGAAAATTTTATCTTGTTTTCTTTGAATGAAATTAAAGTTACTGATGCATACCTAAGTCTTTTTATCTAATGGGGATACGTAAGTGTATTTATAAAATGTTTGTCTAAAGGTGCAGAGGATTTTGCCTATTTCTAGGGATTTTTAGAGTTTTCTCTATTTCTTCCATTTGAATTTTGTGGGGAGAACTTTTTATGGTTGTCAGAGAGTTTTAGTTTTCTACTCCCCTACTGACCTTCCACTCTGTTGACATGAATTGGGACTAAATGACAGGTGTCAGGCACCATGAAACAGGATTTTCTTGGATGTACTCCATTGTATTTGTTTCTCAAATTAAGACCTTGTATGAGGTAGGCTCTTTGAATAAAGAGGTGGAAGTGGGAGCGGCTCGTCTGGAAGGAACAGGCTGGATGGGGAAGAGGCTGACACCCAGACTGGGAGGAGGCATTCTTAGAGCTTTCAGAGGTGGCCTTGAGCCTGGCATTAGACTTTAACCATTTGTCAGGACTGAAATATCCTTTAAAAAAACAAGTGAATTAAAAGAATCATAATGAACAATTGAACAGTTTTAAAGGGAAATTTAAAAATTCAGTGTTTTAATCCCATCCCCTTTGTATTACTGTTTTCCGTTTTTTTGTATGCTTGTCTCCATCATTTTCGTAAGTGCACGCACATACTTTTGTAAGAATGTAATCATAATATAGGAATAGTTTAATTTTCTTGTTGAAATTATATATAAAATTTTGTTTATCATCATAGTCTTTATGTAGGCTTAATATTTAATATGTAAGTTACTTAGTACTATATCTTCTTAATAATTCTATCACTATTCTCAGCCTGCATTCCTCTTTAGTATAGTGGGTGAGTAATGGTGTAGGGCACAGCTTAATGTATTTGGATTTTGTCTTTTTATCAGTAATTTTTTTAGGAATGGGATTATTTTGTTCGAAGTGTATGAGTATTTATATGGCTTTTACTGTTATTGTCTATGTGTAACTTTTAAAAATCTCTCTCTGCTTTGATTCATGGTAGGGAAAAAGAAGGAAGAGACAGAAAAAAAGACAAACAGCATTTAAAAAGGAAAAAAGAATCTGATTTGCCATCAGCTATTCTTCAGACTAGTGGTGTTTCTGAATTTACTAAAAAAAGAAGCAAACTAGTACTCCCTGCCCCTCAGGTAATCTAATAAAAACAGTTTTTTTATTGTGTGAACTCATATGCTTATAATTTATTTAGCACATGTTTGAAGGGTCTACATGCCAGGCTTTCGCTAGGTGTTGGGTGCCCTTAAGAAATTTACAGTGTAATAGGTGAGCCACATAAGGATAAGTCCTTGTGATTTACTGTGATAAGTAACAACTTCTCTGTATAAATTATTATATCTGGCCTTAAATTGCCCCTGTGATGGTTTAGTAAGTAATTGTCAGCTTTTAGCAATTTGTGAGCAGGTTAGGGCTCTTGGCCTCTTATTGTAGCCGATTAGGATACAGGTGGTATTTGGCTGTGTGGACTTTAGGCTGCTTTCTTATAGGGAATGTTTTGTTGTGTCATACTTCTCTTTTTGAGACAACAGCTGTGAAAATCAATGTGGTAGATGTGAAGAGAGAAACATACCCTCATTCAGCTTACCATTCAGCTTACCATTCAGCTTATCAAGGAACAGCCTTCTCTTCCTTTGACTTAATTATAGTTGGTCAGAACCATGGGAATTTTGAAAAAGTTCTTGGTTTATTTTGAATAGTACAGCTCTGTAGAATTGGACTGTTTGGTTTAATGGAGCAGAAGGATGGACTTAGGAGGCCAGAAGAGCTTCTTTCTTTATCCAAATGATGCACTTAGGTCAACATAAAATTCTTGGGCATAAACATGACATAATTTTGTCAGATGCTGCCATCCAAGTACTGATACTCCCTTTTTTTTTTTTTTTTTTTTTTTAAGTTTATTTCTTTTGAGAGAGAGAGAAAGTGCTCATGTGGCTGAATGGGGAAGGGGCAGAGAGGGAGAGAATCTCAAGCAGGCTCCGCAGTGTGGAGCCCAGCACGGGGCTCAAACCCACGAACTGTGAGATCATGACCTGAGCCGAAATCAAGAGTCGAATGCTTAACTGAGCCACCCAGGCGCCCTAAAGTAGTGATACTTCTTAAATTGAGATTTTGCCTGTAATTTTTTTTTTCTTAGTTCTCTTTGGGATACTTGCTTTTTAAAAATTTATTATTTTTTTATGTTTATTTGTTTTTGAGAGCGAGAACAGCTGACTGAGCTGTCAGTACAGAGCCCGACGTGGGGCTCGAACCCACAAATTGTGAGATTATGACCTGGAGCTGAAGTCAGACACTTAACCGACTGAGCCACCCAGATGCCCCTAGGATACTTATTTTTGTAAAATTACTAAGATAACGCTTTTTGATTTTCTCAGGGATCTTATGGCTCAGTGGACTTTGATGTTTTAATTGGTTTTTAGGCCCCCCTCCTTTGATGGTTGTATACAAACGTGATTATTTTATGTTCTTGGTTTATTGATGTGTTAGTTGGTTTGAAAGCATTTCATTATAGAAATACAAGACTTTGCCGCTTGATAGTATATCATATATGGAATTTATCCCCACATTATATGGGGAAGACTTAAAAACTTTTTTGTAGAATTTTTCAAACCCACAATAGTGAAGAAAGTAGTACAGCAAACCCCTGTGTACTCATCACACAGCTTCAGTGATTCATCTTTCTGGAATATGGAAGTTTTAGGCTGTATTGTTCTTTGGTTAAAATGTTGCTGTATGATGATTTTCAGATTTCAGATGCAGAACTCCAGGAGGTTGTAAAAGTAGGCCAAGCAAGTGAAATCGCACGTCAGACTGCTGAGGAATCTGGCATAACAAACTCTGCCTCCAGTACGCTTTTGTCTGAGTACAATGTCACCAACAACAGCATCGCTCTTAGAACACCTCGTACACCGGCTTCCCAGGACAGAATTCTGCAGGTAAGCTGTCGGATAGTAGAGTGAGCCTTTCACTTCTTGTCCTTGAAAGTGAAGGAGCATAGTAAGTGATTTGGTTTGTTTCTTTTAAAAGGGGTAAACTAGATCCTAGAGATTTTGTTATTAGGAACCTAAATTAGCAGATTCAATAATGAGGTGATTTCATTTCCACATTTATTCATAGGTTTGTTTGTTTTGTTTTGTTTTTTTGAAGCTAGCCCTTGGAAATCTTTAGTACCTATTAGTAAAGCAAAGCATTTTAAAATTTCACATTGCCTAGCAGTCCTAGAAAGAAGTCAGATGTATGTAGTCAGTAGCTTTTAAAATTTCGTTGCATTTCTGTGCTTAGCTTGGCACAGGCTGCCATCAGTACTGTTTCCCTCTCTCTCCTAAACACATGGGGGAGCTGGTGAGAAATGAGACAGCATCATCCCATGCTGCTGCATGCTGTGTGCATGGCTCTTCATGATGGGATGCTGTAGTAGGCAGAACTCTAAGATGACCCCAAGATTCACACCCCCTATATGCTCTGTTTACCTTGATGGTGGGCGGGCCTGACCTAATCAGGTGAGCCCTTGTCAAAGAGGGTCTAGAGGTTGGGAATGGAAGAGGTCAGAGAGATCCAAAGACAGAGATTCTCCTGCTAGTCTTGAAGGACAGTTGCCATGTTGTGGAGAGGGCTATGAGGCAGGGAACTGTTGTGGCTTCTAGGTAGGTGCTGACAGCCTCAGTCCAACCACAAGGAACTAGGTTCTGACAGTACAAGTGAGCTTGGAAAAGGACTCTGAGCCTCAGGTGAGATCACACAGCCTTGGCTGACCCCTTGAATACAGCCAGGAGAGACTGAGAAGAGGACCCAAATGAGCCATGCTGGACTACTGACCCACAGAAACTGAGATAACAAATGGACATTATTTTGAATGGCTATGTTTGTGATATTTGCTACACAATAGAAAACAAATAAAAGACCCAGAGGTGGAGACCTCCAGGAGCCTCTTCTCTCCCACATAGCTTCTATTCTGCCCACTGGAAACTATTCCCCTCTACCGCTGCCTTCAGGCCTCTGGGGATGTGAGGTTCCCTCTGCCTGCTCCCCTTCTCCCGGAAGCTGACCCTGAGACAATTTGAGAGCATGATGTTTATCTGGGAGGTGGAGAGAACACCATTAAAGAAGGGAGGAAGTGAGACAAGGAAGGGAAGACAGCCAGTAGCATTATCAAGCCAGTTACCACCATGGGCAACTGGGGCCGAATCCTACATGGAACCCCTGGGGGACAGTGTAGAACACAGTCAGAGTTACCCATTCAAAGGAAGCCAGTGAATAAGCTGCCAGCCAGTGTTGGAGGGCTCCTGGGGATGGGATGGGCTGGGCAAGGGAGAGTTTTCAGGCAGACAGATTCAGAGGCTGGCATCTGGAGGTCCAGGGAAGGGATACAGACAGGACCTTGCAACACCTGCTATACTTGATTTTCTACCTACCTCCTCCTCCTGCATCTTCATGGCTCCAGTCACATCTCCCCTTCCCAGGCAGCATCCTTTGGGCCCTCCTGTTTCATCATGCTCTGCCATGGAGGCTTTGTTCCTTGGCCTTACTCCCTACATCTGGTGGTGTTTTCTCGTTGTGTGTGATGCAACTGGGCACACAGCATGGCTGTTTCCCCCTGAAACCATGAGCCTTTCCAGGTCAGTGCCTGAGTCCCCAGCTTTAGCTACAGTGTTAGTATCTAATAGCTTCTCAACATTCATTCAGTGGATGGATACGTTAATCACATTTTTTCTGAGGTACATAGGTTGAACTAGGTGATTTCAGATCCCTTCAGCCATCTCCCATCATCTCAGTCCTCTCTTCCCCTCATCCTGCTCCTTCTCCTTTATAGAACACATCGCCATCTGGTATATACATTTGTTGTCTAATCTCCCCGCACCTAGAATGTAAGGTCCTAAAGGCCACTTTTATTTATTTTGTTCACTGCTGTATTGCTAGCAGTGGTCACACATCATTGCCTGGCACATAGAAGTCACTGGGTAAAAATCTTTTAAATGAATGATACTCCAAGAGCCCCTAATTACAATAATATTAACTTATTGAGCAGTTCCCAAACTTTATTGTATCTTGACAACAAAACTCTGAGATAACTATCCTCATCCACTCTCAGATGAGGAAGTAGACTCAGACAGATTCAGCTACTTCCCCAAGGGACTCAGGCAGGAAGTGGAGTTGGGATCAAGCCTTGTCAGCCTCACTCAGGAGCCTGGGTTCTTAGCAAGCATTCTATATACATGAGTTTAATTAACTCAATAAATTTTTCAGGGGGTACATAATACAATGAAGGTATAAAAAAGAAGGGAGTAGTTTTTGGTATTACTGCAGCAGCTTGCTTGGCAAAAGATGGATGTGTGGCTGATAGGAAACTGATATGGTTTTCAACAAAGCCTGCAAATTAATCATACTTAATGAATGTGACTAATGTGTTAAAGGAACGAGCGATTAAAATATTAGCACGTCTGAACTTCTCCTCCCTGGCTAATTTCTTCTCCTCCCTGGGGTTACCATCTTTCAAAGAGGTAGGGACACAGGATTACGGAAACAGATTTTATGGAACAGAAATGTATTTTAAATGGCTTAAATTGGGGACAGTCTGTGCAGTTCTCAAGTGGCTGTCAGTCTTCACATCTCGCTGCTCAAGTGAGGGACGTGGGCTGAGGGGAGAGGCTGAAACTGTCACAGTAACTGCAACTGGAAATGGGAAGCCAGGCATCTCCCGGGGTAATGGCATGTAGGGGGTTTGTATGCCAGAGAATAGCCACACCTAACAAAACACTATTGAACGTCCTTACGTCTCATTTCCTCTTCTCTAATAGTCAGAAGTACAATTTTAAGGTCTTTATTGGGAGTCACATGGTTCCTATTAAAACTTAGTAAGAAAAATAGTTTTGCTCCTCATTGCTTGCTCTCTAAATTTTTTTTTTTTTTTCAACGTTTTTTATTTATTTATTTTTGGGACAGAGCGAGACAGAGCATGAACGGGGGAGGGGCAGAGAGAGAGGGAGACACAGAATCGGAAACAGGCTCCAGGCTCCGAGCCATCAGCCCAGAGCCTGACGCGGGGCTCGAACTCACGGACCGCGAGATCGTGACCTGGCTGAAGTCGGACGCTTAACCGACTGCGCCACCCAGGCGCCCCGCTTGCTCTCTAGAGGCACCAATTACAACTCTGTTTTTACCATCTTCTTGCTTGGACACTTGTTACTTGTTGATTTTATTTTCAGTTTTAGCCACTTCTCCACCTGGGGATTTGAACATTTGGCTCTCCCACCCTCTTCCTCTATCATGTACTCACACTCTTTCTATTCTCTCATTTTCCATTATGGTTATATCATAATTTTGATTAGCTCTGTATTCATGGTTTACTTTATGACTGTGCAAGCTGTATTCGTTGCTGAGCCCACAAAGTGCCTTATGATTACTTATTATGTTTTTTTTTTTTTGAGTTAATACTTGTTTTATTCAGATGCTAAATTTTTTGATGACTTAGCACAAATTCAACTCTAGATTGACACTGTCTGTGTAAATCTCTTGTAATCTGATCAAATTTTAGATATTCTCAGCTTCTTGAAAAAGTCTTTCTCAGAATTTCTGAGTGTTCTATTCTGGACGATTACTCTTTTATTTTATCTTTTTTATTTTAATGTTTTAATTTTTATTTTTACTTATTTTTTCTTTAAAAAAAATTTTTTTTTAATGTTTATTTTTGAGACAGAGCGTGAGCAGAGGAGGGGTAGAGAGAGAGGGAGACCCAGAATCTGAAGCAGGCTCCAGGCTCTGAGCTGTTGGCACAGAGCCCCATGCGGGGCTCGAACCCACGGACCGTGAGATCATGACCTGAGCCGAAGTTGGACACTCAACCAATTGAGCCACCCGGGCGCCCCACTTATTTATTTATTTATTTTTTTAAGTTTATTTATTTTGAGAGACAGAGCAGAAGAGGGGCAGAGAGAGAGGGAAAGAATCCCAGGCAGGCTCTGTGCTATCATTGCAGAGCCTGATGCAGGGCTCGAACTCACAGACTATGAGATGATGACCTAAGCCGAAACCAAGAGTTGGACGCTTAACCAGCAGAGCCACTCAGGTGCCCCTATGTTTTTTTTTGAGAGAGACAGGGACAGAGCATGAATGGGGGAGGAACAGAGAGAGAGGAGGACACAGAATTCACAGCAGGTTTCAGGCTCCCAGCTGTCAGCACAAAGCCTGACTTGGGGCTTAAACCCACAAACCATGAGATCATGACCTGAGCTGAAGTCGGTGCTTAACTAGCTGAGCCACCCAAATACCCCTGGACGATTAGATCTTGTTTACAGCTTGTTCTCTTGATTTCCTGTTACTGGCACCCTAGAAAGTCTCTTGGATCACCTCTTTCCTGGCTCCCATGTCTTTGGTTTTTTTGGTTTATGTCTGTTAGTGAAAGGTTACTGAAGTTATGGAAGTTCCTTCAATAGCTTTCTGAGGAGAAGGGTTCATGGCAGATGGAATTTTTAAGACCTTGCATAGCTGTGAATTATTGGTCTAACTATAGTATAACTGGGTATAGAACTCAAGATTGAAATCTTTTTTTTTTTTTTTTTTTTTTTTTTTTTGGTCTTTTAAACTCTACACCCAACGTGGAGCTTGAACTCATGACCCTGAGATTAAGAGTTGCATGCTCCACTGGCTGAGCCAGCCAGGTGCTCCCAGATTGAAATGGTTTTTGTTTACAGTTTTGAAGGCAGTGCTCCAGTGTCTTCTGGCTTCTGTTATAGCTATTGAGATCTCTGCCATTTAGCAAATCCATTTTTTTCCTTTCTCTAGAAGCTAATATGATCTCTTTTTCACATGCATAGTTCTTGGTGTGGGTCTGTTTTCAATCACTTGCTAGGTACTTAGTGATCTTTTCATTCTGGAGATTCCTGGCCTTCAGTTCTGGGATGTTATTTTGAAAATTTTGTTTCCTCCCTTTCATTGGTCTATTTCTCTTATGAAATAAAATAAGAATTTTCTTATTTATTCTTCTCTGGTTTTCTGTTTTAATTGACCTTTTGACTTCTTGCTAGGAGATTTTCTGTGAATTTTATCTTTTTTCGGTTTTTAAATTTCTACAATCACATTTTTTTTTTTTTTTTTTTAAATTTTTTTTTTCAACGTTTTTAATTTATTTTTGGGACAGAGAGAGACAGAGCATGAACGGGGGAGGGGCAGAGAGAGAGGGAGACACAGAATCGGAAACAGGCTCCAGGCTCTGAGCCATCAGCCCAGAGCCTGACGCGGGGCTCGAACTCACGGACTGCGAGATCGTGACCTGGCTGAAGTCGGACGCTTAACCGACTGCGCCACCCAGGCGCCCCTACAATCACATTTTTAATTTCTAAGAGCTCTTTAAAAAATGTATTCAGTTCTTAAATATTTCATTTAGTGAATATTTTGTCTTATTTCTCTGAAGCTATTAATGATGGTTTTGTTTTATTTTTATGTTTTCTTTTCCCTGTATAGTATTTAAATTTCTTTTGTTCTCTGTTTTTCATATTGGATGTTTCCTCAAATATCTTTTGATCTTTGGCTCTTTGCCTGTATCTAGGGGTTAAGGGCAGGGCAGTTAAAAGTAGACTAGAAGCTCTCTAGGTGTGGGTAAGGCTCCTCAACTCCAGGCTTCCCTGTAGGCTGAACTGTCTGCTGGGTTTCTTTGGCAAATTCTTGATGTCAGTATTCTACATCTTTTGGGTTAGTCAGATTCTTGAGAAAAGTAGCTTCCAATTTTCTGCCCAAAGGTATAAAGCTGGCCAGACTTTTAGGAGCCTAGTTGGGGAAAGTGTTTTGTATTTGGACTAGCAAAAAGAACACACACAGGACTTTGGTAGTGTGAAATTCAAGGTTCTTTCCATGAACTAAGAACAGAGTAATGGGTAATGGAATAAGCCTTATTCTGGTTATCTTCATTTATTTTTTAAATTTTTATTTATTTTTTTTTAGAGAGAGTGTGTGCACAAGTGGGCGGGGGAGAGTGGCAGAGGGAGAGAAAGAGGGAGAATCTTAAACAGGCTCCATGCTCAGCACAGAGCCTAATGTGGGGCTCAATCCCATGACCCTAGGATCATGACCTGAGCTGAAGTCAGGGGACACTCAACCAACTGAGTCATCCACGTGCCCCTGGTTATCTTCATTTTGCCCCAAAACTTACTGGCTTAAAACATGTCATTGATGCTAATGGTCTCTCTTGGTCAGGAATTCGGACCGGGCACAGGAAGAAAGGCTTGTCTCTGCTCCATGATGTCAAGGGCCTCAGCTAAGAAGACTCAGCACTGGGGGGTGTCTTGACACATAGGGACTTGAATCATCTTCTTTCCATGACTGGTGGTTGATGCTGGCTGTGGGTTGGGTCCTCACCTGAGAATGGGGAATGCATCTGCATGTGGCCTCTGCAAAGCTTGCGCTTTCTTTCAGCCTGTGGCCTCAGGACAGTTAAACTTCTCTCATGGTGTCTCAAGGCTCCATTAGGGGTGTCGTAAAGAGTGTGGTAGGAAGCTGTATGTTTGCTCACCCTGCCTTGGAAGTCAAGCTGTGTCACTTTTCCTGCGTTCTGTTAGTTACAGGTAATTCACAAGGCCACCTGGACTCAAAAGGAGGGGACATAGACCTCCACTTCATGATGGGAGGAGTATCAAGGTTGGATTCTAAGAAGAGCACATAAGATGAGAGATAGGGCTGTCATTATCTTGGAAGATGTAGTCTTTCACAGGCCCGGAGTTGGGGATTAGGAGATTGTGGGTGCAGTGATAGTAGTAAGTGCTGCAGGGTTGTGGCAGAGGGACTAAAGACTTCGGAACATTGGCAGGCCTGCCTAAAGAGGACAAGGCTTCTGAAAGGAATTTGCCTTCATGAGTTTTCTCAGGAAGTGCATTGGACTGGCCAGTTGGAGGTTTCTTAACTTCCCAGTAGAGGAAACTGAGAGTCAGAGGGGCTAGTGAACACTGGAGAGAGTTCGTGATAAAGCCAGACTAAAATCTGGGTATTCTGACATTTAGCCTAAGTTCACATTGGGAAATTTCCATTTTTAGTTCTTTATGATTGTAAAGAGATTTGGCACAGGTAATAGAAGCTTTTGAGTCATGATACTTTCATTTTAAAACATTTTTTGATATTTAAAACTTTATTCCAAAACTTCTGATCTGTTGTGTTAGGTTGACAGAGGAATGGAAGTATTGAATTCTGTCATGGCGAGTTCATTTTATCTGTTGGTGTTCATTAAGAAAATGTATAAGAATTCTGTCTCCTTTGAGGTTTATATAGTAGGACCAGAAGAGAGGATTCGGCTATTCTGGCTGAACTGTTAAAACACACTTCTTTACCTTCTTGTTTATCAGGAAGCTCAGAACCTCATGGCCCTGACCAATGTGGACACCCCATTGAAAGGTGGACTTAATACCCCTTTGCATGAGAGCGACTTCTCAGGTGTGACTCCACAGCGGCAGGTTGTACAGACTCCAAACACAGTTCTTTCTACCCCATTCAGGTATTGTAAATGAATACATCTTTATTGTTTTAGAAAAACTTCAAGGATTTGGACAACATGTTTGTTTTAGTAATGTTGACAGAGAATGGAAATAAGTATTTAACATGGCTTTTTGATTTCTTCTTACTCATGGTAGTAAATAACATAATAATACCCAGGAATTGGTTATTACTGTATGGAACTGTCTTCTTTTTTCAGAGTTTCTGATGCTATCACCTTTTTTCTGAATACATTTTATCTGATTTATTGACTTTAAATTTTTTTTTTTTAATTAAAAAAAAAAGAATCTGAAACAGGCTCCAGGCTCTGAGCTGTCAGCACAAAGCCCAACATGCGGCTCGAATTCATGAACTGCAGGATTGTGACCTGAGCTGAAGTCAGATGCTTAACCAACTGAACCACCAGGCACCCCCATTTTATCCGATTTAAAAGAACAAATCAGTCCATTGTTTGTTTGATCATTCATTGAATTTTATAAAAATTGTAGTCCTTTATCTGTGTTACTATTGCTTTTCTCCCAACATTTTTTTTTTTTTGAGAAAGAAAGTGAAAGAGATAGCAAGTGGGAGAGGGGCAGAGAGAGAGAGGGAGAGAGAATCTTAAGCAGGCTCCATGCTTTTTGTGGGGCTTGATCTCATGACTGTGAGATCATGACCTGAACTGAAAACAAGAGTCAGATGCTTAACCGATTAAGCCACCCAGATGCCCCATATCCCAACATTTTATTTTGAAAATTTCTAACATTCAGAGAGGTTAAAAGAATGGGAAAGCAAACATCCATATTTCACCATCTAGATTCTACAGTTGTTAACATTTTACCGTATTTGCTTTTCACATATCCATCCATCTGTCAATCCATCTAATTCTTTGGTGCTTTTCAAAATAAGTTGCAGGTTTCAGTCCATTTCACTTCTAACACTTTCTTGTGCTTATCATTAACTAGAGTCCAGAGTTCAGTCTTTGTTTACGATTTTTTTTAAGTTACTGTTTTTTAAGAGGAATTTTTTAGATAGAAACCTTGTAGAAGCAGGTCATATTAAAATGAAATTTGAGCTTTTAAGTTTGGAAATCTTTTAGGTTCGTTTTTAATTTTCAGTGTTAGGATATATCCTCGTACTGATTATTTAGTATGGGAGTGTCTCAAACTGTTACAACTGTTCCTGACAGCAGGATCAAGAAGCATTGGCAGCCAGATCCTAATATATAACTTAACACTTTTGCAGGGCTTGTAAGAGAGCCTAATCCTTCTTTCCCTGTGTATGTCTTGTCTCTCAACTAGATTGTAAGCTCCTTGGGGGCAGGGACCATGTCTTTTGATAACACCTCATCTCACCTTTGGGAACATCTGCCTGGCAGATCACTTGTCTGGAACAGAGCTAAGGTATAGGAAGTAAGCACCCAACCAACCAAACAAACAAAAACAGGCTTTGAACAACTAAGATATCAGTTGCAAAGTCTGTGGATTTTATTTATTGCTAAGAGAGTCTCAGCCCTCACTCAGAACTGTTCATATGTAGACATGTTAATTAAGTTTCCAAACAGAACGTAAAGGAGGAACCACTGAAGTGAATGCATACCTATGATAGTGCTGTTCTAGCCAGCAGTTACTGGTGGTGAGGGCAAATGATAAGATGAAGACACTATTGTGAACTTATAAACAATTTCCTAGGGGTCTTTGAGCATTATGGCTGCCCTCTGCCCATGATATGTTCTTAGCCACCCCACAATGCATCAAGAAAGGTTGAAATAATGTTTGGTGGGCCTAGTTTAGCAAGGCAAGAAAATGTCAAATGTAATAACTTTACTTGAAGTCATTAAAATAAAAATACTGTGTGTAAATACTAAGCTAGTTGAACTAAACCCGTACTCCAACGTAGAGATCTCACTTAAAACCAGGTAGGAAGACAGATATTCTGCAATCTTAGTTTCTTTCTTTTATGCTTTCTTTGTAAAATAATTTATGTGAAAAATATTTGGAAGCACAATCCAGATAAAATTGGCACTTTTATTAATTGGAATTTCTGTCTTTCTAGGACTCCTTCTCATGGATCTGAAGGGTTGACTCCCCGCAGCGGGACAACTCCCAAACCAGTTATTAACTCCACCCCGGGTAGAACTCCTCTTCGAGACAAGTTAAACATTAATCCTGAGGATGGAATGGCAGACTACAGTGATCCCTCTTATGTGAAGCAGATGGTACATGTCAAATCCCTTTAATACTCTTTTTTTTTTTTTTAAACTCTTCTATCTCATGGACGTTGTATTAAAATATTTTCCCTTGTTGGTGCATATTACATATACTTTAAGATAACTGTACACCTATGGATTCCAGAAAAGGAAAATGACTTATAGAACTTGAGAAGGGGAACCTTTTGGTCTCCTAAGCCTACTTACTCTTTTTTTTTTTTTTTTTTTTTTTTTAAATTTAAAACATTTAAAAAAAATATTTCTTTTTGACAAAGAGAGCGCGAGTATGTGAGTAAGGGAGGGGCAGAGAGAGAGGGAGATGCCGAATCCAAAGTAGGCTCCGGGCTCTGAGCTATCAGCACAGAGCCTGACGCGGGGCTCGAACCCACGAACCATAAAATCATGACCTGAGCTGAAGTCGGACGCTCAACTGACTGGGCCACTCAGGTGCCCCTAAGCTGACTAATTTTTAATGTGTTTGTGAATACTGATTGTGCTGATAGTAGTTCTCCTTGTATGTCATATGATTTTATTTTTTATCATTTACTAATTAATAGTTTACTTTCTTGAATGGCACTCTTTTTTTTCTTTAACTTCTGTAAAACAAATTTTGAGTTTGGAATGCCTCATAAATTAGATTTTGAGCCTTGATTCTTGTTTGCTCTAGACTTTTAGAAGAGCTATCTAGATCTCAAAGCCAAATTAAATTGATGTTTATTGCTTATCTTAGTGAAGTTTTCTTTTGTATATTTTGCAAGCTGATACAGACAGCTAATCATAAAAGCCACAGTTTTGTTTCTGCCCACGTTATTGCTTTTCTTTTTTTTTCTTTTTTTTTTTTTAATTTTTTTTTTCACCGTTTTTTATTTATTTTTGGGACAGAGAGAGACAGAGCATGAACGGGGGAGGGGCAGAGAGAGAGGGAGACACAGAATCGGAAACAGGCTCCAGGCTCCGAGCCATCAGCCCAGAGCCTGACGCGGGGCTCAAACTCACGGACCGCGAGATCGTGACCTGGCTGAAGTCGGACGCTTAACCGACTGCGCCACCCAGGCACCCCACGTTATTGCTTTTCTTATGTCACTCTTGGGTCTTATATGATGCCACAGAAAAGCATTGTGAGATTTTTTTTTTTTTTTAATGAGTTCCAGTGATACCTGTTTTTAGTTTACAAATTCTAACCTAGTGTATAGATTTGGTTATTTTAGAATTTTTTATTAAAAAAAGTGTTTTTTTTTACTGTTTATTTTTGAGAGAGAGAGAGAGAGAGGGAGACACAGAATCCAGAGTAAGCTCCAGGCTCTGAGCTGTCTGCACAGAGCCTGACGCCGGCTTGAACTCAGGAACCATGAGATCATGACCTGAGCTGAAGTTGGACGCTTAACTGACTGAGCCACCCAGGCATCCTGAGTTTAGAATTTTTTTAATGCCCACCTTGATATCAAGTAATGTCAACTGTGAATGGCTACATAATAGCTAAACAAATGAATTTAATGTGTGCAGAGCGCTGATTTGGAGACTTCAGAGGATCTAAAGTTGAGTAAAGGTGTCCTTTGTCTTAAGGAAGTTTATACTCTGGAGAGATTGACAGTGCTAAACCAAGTCCCCAAATAATTGTAATGTAAGAACAAAATAAGCTTTCTGTGTAAGACCAACATGCTTGGGGGGAGCCGAAGACAGAAATAATCACATTTGTTGGGTGGGTACTAGGAAAACCTTCGTTGAGGTATGCTCAGAAGGAGAGGTGGGGGCTGTCTCAGATAGAGGCCACAAAATGAGTAAGCATGGAGTGTATTTTGGACATAGCAGGTCATCTGGTTGGGCCTCACACCTACCATACGTGTAATGGAGCTATGGGGAATAAAAGGTAAGCCAAGGATGTACTGGGGAAAACTTTGGGTACCAGGCAGTTTCTTTTGGGAAGTGTGGACTGTTTTCTTTGGTCATCATATGATCTAGTCATTTCTTCCTTTCTTTTTCTTTTTTTAATTAATTTGTTTTTAAGTAAATTTTACCCTCAATGTGGGGTTTGAACTCAAAACCCCAAGATCGAGCATCGCATGCTCTATTGACTGAGCCAACCAGGCCCCCCCATGATTTGGTAATTTCTATTAAAAATAAACACACACAAAAACTCAGGCATCTTTTCAGATTAGATTTTATTAGTCCAAGAACAAATTGACTTTTGAATTTGTTCTTTCATTTGCTATTAAATTTCATGGTCAGAAATGTATTCCTTAAATGGAAATTCTAAAGGATTTTTTTCTGCCCTGCAGAGATAATTCCCAAACCTTTTATTAGAATATCTGAGAGTAAGGATCACAAATCAGAGTTTTTGATCTTAATTTAGAGAAGAAACTGAGATAGAAATCAGACAAACTTGTCTCAGCTCTGAAATTAGGGATCATTTTTCTAGAATTAAAATTAGGCTAATTATTTTTTAGAAACTCTTAAGAATGGAGGTTGAATACTTAAGATGTATGAATTGAGAAGATCAATTTTTTTTTCTACAGGAAAGAGAATCTCGTGAGCATCTCCGTTTAGGATTGTTGGGCCTCCCTGCCCCTAAGAATGACTTTGAGATTGTTCTGCCAGAAAATGCTGAGAAGGAGCTGGAAGACCGTGAAATAGATGATACTTACATTGAAGATGCTGCTGATGTGGATGCACGAAAGCAGGTGGGTAATTGTGCTAGAAAAGAAGTGTGAAGTCGCTGACCGTGTCAGTAGGCTGAAAGAATGAAGAATGGTCATTAAATGTGTCCATATTTAAAAGTTTTTTCAATATCTAAAAAAAGAAATTACCCTAAATTGCTTAACATAGTTAATAATATGTACTCATGTAATTAATAATATACAAGAATATCTTGATAGGCAGTCTTAAAACGTGTGTATGTATATGTGTATGTACATAATTTAAATACCTCCTGTCAAATTTATTATGCTTCTTTAAAATACACATAAATGTTCTTTTAGACATTGCTTTTCACTCTAGCCAAGAAAAGGTGTTATTGATCAGTCTTAAAAACAAGTGCATGTTGAGTGCACAGAGCCCAAATTAGGATTCAGTCTCATGAACTGTGAGATCGTGACCTGAGCCAAAATCAGGAGTCGGATGCTTAACTGACTGAGCTACCCAGGCACCCCTAGGATAATTTTAGAAATGGAATTTCATGGGACTCGAGTGTGAATAGCATCAATGTAAATGTATTTCAGAGAGAAGTCACATGAATGTGCTTTTTATTTTTATTTATTTTTTAATTTTTTTTAATGTTTATTTATTTTTGAGACAGAGAGAGCATGAACAGGGGAGGGGCAGAGAGAGAGGGAGACACAGAATCGGAAGCAGGCTCCAGGCTCTGAGCTGTCAGCACAGAGCCCGACGCGGGGCTTGAACTCACGGACCATGAGATTATGACCTGAGCTGAAGTCGGACGCTTAACCGACTGAGCCACCCAGGTGCCCCTGAATGTGCTTTTTAGTTGGTAGTACAGGATAATACTTTATTTTTTAAGTTAATTTATTTTGAGACAGAGAGAGAGAGAGAGAGAGAGAGAGAGAGAGAGAGAGAGAGAGAACCTCAAAGCAAGCTCCGCACTGTGAGCACAGAGCCCAGTGCAGGGCTTGAACTCATGAACCATGAGATCATGACCTGAAGTGAAATCAAGAGTTGGATACTTAACACACTGAACCACCCACGTGCTCCCAGGATATTACTTTTTATGTTTAGTTTTCTTAGTTACTTTGCCCTACATTTACTCTCAGAAATGCCTTGAAATTCTGATATGTTAACTTATATTATTCGTGATTTAAGAATCAGGAAACAACACATTGGCTAGTTTTTTAAATTAAAAATCAGTAGCTTTTGAGGTGGAAGTGAGGGTTGTGTTGCAGGAGGAACAAATAAGAGTCCCCTCTAAGTTTAGGATTCCAATTGATTATTTAAATTTTTAAATTTTATTTTAATTCCAATTTAGTTGATATACAATGTGATGTTAGTTTCAGGTGTACAGTATAGTGTTTCAACAATTCCATACCTCACCCAGTGCTCATCACGACTAGTACATTCTTTAATCCCCATCACCTATTTCACCCATCCCCCCCACCCACCTCCTCTATGGTAACCATCAGTTCTCTGTAGTTAACAGTCTGTTTCTTGGTTTGTCTCTCTTTTTTTTTTTTTTTCTTTTGCTGGTTTGTTTTGTTTCTTACATTCTACATATGAGTGAAATTTTATGGTATTTGTCTTTCTCTGACTATTTCACTTAGCATTGCACTCTCTAGCTCCGTCCGTGTTGTTGCAAATGGCAAGATTTCATTCCTTTTCATGGCGGAGTAATATCCCGTGTGTGTGTGTGTGTGTGTGTGTGTGTGTGTATGTATTACATCTTCATTATCTTTATAGGTATATACATATATGCACACATACACACCACAATTTCTTTATCCATTCATCAGTCCATTGACACTTGGGCTGCTTCTGTAGTTTGGCTCCTGTAAATCATGTTGCTCTAAACATAAAGGTGCATGTCCCTTTGAATTAGTGTTTTTGTATTTTTTGGGTAAATGCCCCATAGTGTGATTCTGGATTGTAAGGTGGTTCTATTTTTAACTTTTTGAGGAACCTCCATACTGTTTTCCTCAGTGACTGTACCAGTTTGCATGCCCACCACTGGTGCTCAAGAGTTCCTTTTTCTTCACATCCTCGCCAATACTTGTTCTTTCTTGTGTTTTTGATTTTAGCCATTCTGACAGGTATGAAGTGATATCTCATTGTAGTTTTGATTTGTATTTCCCTGATGATGAGAGATGTTGAGCATCTTTTCATGTGTCCATTAGCCATCTTGATGTCTTCTTGGAGAAGTGTCTGTTCATGTCTTTTGCCCACTTTGTAACTATTTGTTTTCTCGTGTTGGGTTGTATAAGTTCTTTATATATTTTGGACACTAACCTTTTCTTGGATATGTTGTATACAAATATCTTTTCTCATTCAACAGGTTGTCTTGTTGATTATTTTCTTCATTGTGCTTTTTTTTTTTTTTTTTTAAATTTTTTTTTTTCAACGTTTTTTATTTATTTTTGGGACAGAGAGAGACAGAGCATGAACGGGGGAGGGGCAGAGAGAGAGGGAGACACAGAATCTGAAACAGGCTCCAGGCTCCGAGCCATCAGCCCAGAGCCTGGCGCGGGGCTCGAACTCACGGACCGCGAGATCGTGACCTGGCTGAAGTCGGACGCCTAACCGACTGCGCCACCCAGGCGCCCCTCATTGTGCTTTTTATTTTGATGCAATTCCCATAGTTTATTTTCGCTTTTATTTCTCTTGCCTCTGGAGATGTATCTAGAAAAATGTTGCTACAGCTGGTGTCAGGGACATTCCTGCCTATGCTCTCTTCTAGGATTTTTATTAGAATTCCAAATTAAACAAGAAAAGAATGATTATCTGATGGATGGAGCCACATAAACTTGGAGAATGCTCTAGTAGCTGTTGGCAGTTCTTAGTTTGTATTGTAATGAGAGAATGAATAGACTGATTTCTGTTGCCTTTTATTACCTTTCTACAAACTTACACAGACTTCGACAGCTTTAACTCTTGAACATACATGTTCTTATACATGTTTTCAACTTTATTGAAATGTGGCAAATACCATATAGCTGTAATAATGGATATAAAAATAATTTTTTTAGGCTATACGAGAGGCAGAGCGTGTAAAGGAAATGAAGCGAATGCACAAAGCTGTCCAGAAAGATCTGCCAAGGCCATCAGAAGTAAGTATTAGAGTTTCTGGCTTAGGAAGTTTTGAGTTTCTTCTTATGTGATTGATGCTTTTATATCATTCATAAAGTTTGTGAAACAAAATATTATATTCTTTCTGGAATATAGTAAAGCACTTCCCAGATATAATGTAAAATGTTTTGCTGGTACAAATAAGACCTTAGAAGGAAAGCAAAATTCTTTTGAAAATGTAAAACTACTATTTAATTCATGCTAGAACAAGTAATAACATCAGCATTGGAGTGATAATGTTTGGTAATTGTACTTGTCTTAAAATTTTAGGTAAATGAAACTATTCTAAGACCCTTAAATGTAGAACCACCTCTAACAGATTTACAAAAAAGTGAAGAACTAATCAAAAAAGAAATGATCACAATGCTTCATTATGACCTTCTACATCACCCTTATGAACCGTCTGGAAATAAAAAAGGAAAAACTGTAGGATTTGGTACTAATAATTCAGAGCACATTGCCTATCTGGAACATAACCCTTATGAAAAGTTCTCCAAAGAAGAGCTGAAAAAGGTATCGTTGATTATAAAGTATTCATTAAATACTGTGTATCATGGACAAACACTGTCTTTTCTCATGCTGCTATTTATAAACAAGTGAATTTCATGATTAGGAGATAAATGTTCATAGTAAGTGTTATGAAGAAGACATACTTAATCACCCCCCCCCCCCTTTTCATTCAGTGACAGACCTTTTCCAGGTAAACACTGGCTTAGGTGGCAAGGTGTTTTGTTTCATGGGTGTATGCCTCATGGACAGTTGCTGCAAATTGCCATTTTCTGTGTTTAACTCTGCTACTTCTGAGTTGAATTGAATACCTTTAATACCTAAACCTCATTTATTTAGATTAATATGAAAAAGCAGGCATGCGTAAAAACGTTTTTTTCACCTATTCAAAGAAAAGAAATACAGTTTACTGAATCTCTTTCCCTTAAATCATTTCCCACTATCCTTTTAGATAAGGAAATGCAGGAACATTTTCTTGTATAAAGTCTGTCCTGCCTCTTCCTCCGTATGCATTTGATTTTTCTGTTCTGACAGAGCAAACAGCTGTGATTGCAAATAGAAATCTGTTCCATGGTATGCGAAAATACAGTTGGTGTCATGGTTGGAAGCAGAGTGGTCATTAGCTTTAGTCTTATTTCTTTAGTCCTTAGCCCTGAGGGGCAGTTATAGACTTGTTGATTGGAATGGGTTATTGAATACTTGGGGAGAGAATCCCTAAAATATATATGTTTTTTTCTGTCTTCTCTCCTGCTCTTTACCTGTATTTTTTTCTTGCTTTCTATTTTCCTTTTTGCAAAAGTAATACGTGTTTATTAAAGGATTTTTAGAAATTAGAGAAAGGAAGGACAGTTTGCCCCGATTTCTGAGTAACCTTGAATTACTCTTAGTAAGTATGATAGGAAACTGACATCTGTTGAATGCTTACGCTTGTGGCAGGCACATTTTACCATTGGACTGGGGTTGAGAATTACACTCTGAACTCCATACTTGAACAGTCTCCTCTTTTTAAAGTGAAAATAGGGGAAGATGGGATTTGAGAAATTTACTGTGTGTATGGAAACCTGAAATAAGGATCACATTGTTACGTAACAGAAGGTTCTGTGGGGAATCGATTCTAATAAAACTTTTAAAAATAATAGTTGTAGGTAGTGCTTTAGAATTATTGGAAACCATTACAAAGTAGTTTGAATTTTTTTTTTTTTTTTTAAGTTTATTTTGAGAGAGAGGGTGAGTAGGGGAGGGGCAGAGAGGAGAGAAAGAGAGAGAGAGAATACCAAGCAGCCTCTGCTGTCAGTGTGCAGCCCTATGCAGGGCATAAACCCATGAACCATGAGTGAGATCGTGACCTGAGCTGAAATCAAGAGTTGGGTGCTTAACTGACTGAGCCACCCATGCAGCCCTAGTTTTTTTTTTTTTTAGTTTAAATATTCTTTCATATTTTATTGTATGTATTTATATTCTTCTCTGTTCCAAAATGAATTTGAAACAGCATTTACTTAGCGAGCAGATTCTTTATGGGCAGTTTAAAGATAAATTAGTAGGGTGCCTGGGTGGCTCAGTCGGTTGAGCGTCCGACTTTGGCTCAGGTCATGATTTTGCGTCTGTGAGTTCGAGCCCCGCGTCGGGCTCTGTGCTGACGGCTCAGAGCCTGGAGCCTGTTTCAGATTCTGTGTCTCCCTCTCTCTCTGCCCCTCTCTCCGCTCGTGTTCTATCAAAAATAAATAAACATAAAAAAATTTAAAGATAGTACTGTCTTCTAATAATCATAAGAGCTGAATTTGTAAATTTTTCCTGTGTACAGTTTTGGAGTGAAATACCATTTCTGTTACTATGAAATGTTGGGTTTTCATTAAGTGTGTTAAAATTGGTTTGTTTTTGTTATTTTCTCAGAGATCTTGTTTAAAAGTATCCGTTCTTTATCTTCTATAGACATGATTTTCCGTTGTTTTACGTTTTTGTATTTGATTTTATTATATATTTTGGTCTGTGATGTACTGGAATGATCGAAAGCTTCTTTAAGGCACAAAACGATAGTTGTCAGTTTTGAGCCAGGAAGCAAAGGGCTGGAAAAAGTTGATGTGGTATGCTTGTGGAGTCCTTGGGTCTCGAGTTGGGCCACACTCTGTGTGTATGTTTTATCATTTAATCCTGATAACAAACATGTCAGGTGGGTATTATCCTCATTTTACAGATGAGAAACGGGCTCAGAGATGTTAAGCAAGTTCAGACAGCTACTTAAATGGTAAAGGTATGACATGTACCCAGGCCTGTCCAACTTTATCTCTCCTCATTCTGTCATCTTAAACTCTCTTTAGTAAAGTAAAAGCTGGTGTGTGAGCCATTATTATTTGATCTGTGCCCCCATCTCATTCTTTGGCAATGTCAGGGGCATCTCTTCAGATGAGAAAAAAGGCATGTATCAGAAGGAATAAATGCCTGGTTCCCCTTCATAATCCTGTGAAGTCTGAAGTGTATGGAGGAATTGGTAGAGTGGAAGGAGCACACCCAAGCGAAGGTACCATTTGGCTTGGGGCATGATCCTGTCTTGCCTTTACTAGTGTGATGTGTTTTTCAAAAATTGCTTAATCTTTCTGAGCCTTAGTTTCATCATCTTTAATAAGAGAGTAATACCAGCTACTTTGTAACGTGTTAATGGTGTTTGGAGATAATGTAGATAAAATTTTTAAATTGAGTTCTTGGCATAGAGTAGATGTCCAAGAAATGGTAGCTACTGTTAATAATAGAGTGAAGGCAAAGATGTTTGTTGGTGATATACGGAAGCTTGACTTTCAAATCAGTCTGCGTCAACTTACTGGCTTCTTAATTCATTTTGTTTAGATATTGTTCCCCCCTTCCAGAACGAAAAACAAAAAAACAAGTCAACCACAACTCCTTGCCTTTACCCAAAGAAAGAGGAAAATTAGTTTTTTAAAGTTCTCTCTTGATAGCAAGTAATTCTGGTACCCAAGCTTACTGAAATTATTACTGTACACAGGCCCAGGATGTTTTGGTACAGGAGATGGAAGTGGTAAAACAAGGTATGAGCCACGGAGAACTCTCAAGTGAAGCTTATAACCAGGTGTGGGAAGAATGCTACAGTCAAGTTTTGTATCTTCCTGGGCAGAGCCGCTACACACGGGCCAACTTAGCTAGCAAAAAGGACAGAATCGAGTCACTTGAAAAGAGGCTTGAGGTTGGTATCCTTTTAAAATTCTAATTTAAATGTACCTTGATTGAGACAATGGACCAAGTAATAACCACTGGAGACAATTACAGAAAAACAGACCTGAGGCACTTACTGGTTTTGCAATTCTTGCCTTTTTTTTTTTTTAAGTCTATTTCTTTTGTTTCGTGATGTCTACACTCAGTATGGGGCTCAAACTCACGACCCCATGATCAACAGTTGTATGCTCTTCTGACTGAGCCAGCCAAGTGCCCCTTGCTTTTGCAGCTCTGGAGGGAAAACTGTACTAAAGTGTTTGGTCTTGTTTGGCTTTCATTGATTTTTCAGAATTGCTGGCCTTTATGATAAAGAATGGTGCCCTCCAGGTTGATCACAGGTCAAACAGGACCTTTTAAATGTGGGAGCAAGGAAGACAAGAAGTTAACACTGGTCACCCAGAACAATGTCCATCAATGCTAGAATAGCTTGTTTTCTGTAAAGAAGGATCTCAGTGGTGCCAAGGAGCTTTTTTTTCTGGAGCCAAGAGAGCATATTCATGTAACTTTGATTCCTTTCTGTTCATTCTCTGATTCCTTTGGGTTTGTTAGAGAGAGAGCACCGAGCTGGATTATCTTAGATAATGGCTTCTGTGATTTTTTTCACATCTGAGGAAATGTTGAAATGTACTAGATGGGAGTTTCATGGCACATGGTTTCTTAATATAGTCTGCAGGTTTTGAATTCCAGAATCTGTGTAGGCATTTTGCCAATGGCATGTAAATTGTGGTTCATGGACCACTGGGCTGTCTTGTGGATTTTTCAAGGTGGTCTTCAGGGATGTTTCTGAGGCTAGGGTAGGGTGGGGAGAAAAGGGTGCTTCAGGCAGTCACATGCAGAAATGGCCTCAATTTCCTCCTTTGTGACTTCTAATTTCTCTTTACAGAAAGCAGATTGGAAAATATTTTTATTTAGAGTTAAAATAAAAATAGCAGTACCACTTGGAGTGGTTGGTATCATGTGGGGCTAGGGAAATGAACAGGAAAAAGAGTTCTTGTAATATGAAATTATTCTAAGTCTTAATTTTACCTTTAAGACTACATGTATAGGCATCTGGTGGTTAATGTCTTTGAGCCTCTTTTATCACTTAGTGGGAAATTAGTTTCTCTTTGAAGTAATTCTCATCGTGGGTGAAATCTTTGCAGTCCAGTTGCCGCTTGTTACTCCGTTGTACTGCTAACTTCCAGCAGGGTGTGCTGTTGTCCTGTGTTTTAATTTGGGATTTAAAGTCAGGGAAAGTAGAACATCAGTGGGCACATTTTGAGTTACATTTTCTGTTGTGTTGGCTTCGTTTATTTATAAGTGGTAGTTAGCAGTGTAATCCTGATCTAAGGTCAGCATTGTAATTGATTAGAAAGCTATTTGGAAAGCTTTCTTGTAACCTTTATGTATAAATACTTTGGTCTCTCACTTAGTTTGAAAATCTTCTCATTTGAGGTGGGTAAACGTTTTCTGCCCCACGTGGTAAGGACATTTTGTGCTCTTTAAAATATAAAAAAAGTTTTTCCCTAAATCTCATTTACTTTGCTGAGGCACTAACTTTCGTGACAGCAAATAAATGTGTCACGAAGTGAGTGGTGCCATAAAGTACAGTAATTTTTATTTTTATGTTGAATTGGTCTTGTGAGTTTTGAAGGGAAAAATACAGAAAGAACCACTGCCGTTCTTTTGGAGATTTATTTGGGTCGTTTATGAGCAACCATTAAAAACATGTGGCTCTCTTTGTTCAGTTCAGTACCAGGAACTGAAATCTTCCGTTGAACTATTTTTGTTGAAGGATTGGTGATTTTGGAAGAATATTCATAAAACAGTCTGAAGTAATTTTTCTTTTCTTGACTTCTGGATAACTTACTTTATTGTTTACTCAGCTAGTTACTTTTAAAGAATATGTAATCAAATCCTTTAATTTAGTAAACTACACTTATTTCAAATGAAAGTTCATTAAATCTTTAAAAAGAAGAAAAGAGACTCAAAAACCCAAATAAACAACTCCCCCATTTTATTTGTATCCATCCCTAATTCAGAACTAGGCTTGTGTTAGCTTATTTTAGTTTTTGAAGACACAATTCTACTGGTTTGAAATACATAAATATTTTATTTCAATTGTGGTAATTCTTTCATCATTTCAGTTGATTGCTAAATTATAAACACTATTCAAAGTTTGTTGTGGGGAAGGAACTCCAGTTGTATTATATAAACTAAATGCTATACTTAAATTATTCTTTCCACTCTTAGGTTCAGGGAGATATGCCTTTCTGTGCAAGCACAATACACCATGGCTGCCAGTGTGTTTGATTTTTGCTGTCATGAACTTTGGAACAGTGAATCTAAATTATGGCCCTATCACAGTGTATCAAGCAAGATGAAATCCAGCTTTGTCGTGGTTGGTGTCTCCTAAATGGATTAAAAAATATGCCCTGAGGTTTATATTGGAGCTGGGTCTTTGAGCCATTACTCATGATTAGTATTTGAAATGCAGAATTTAAATGAAAATCCTTAGGATACTCACTTAAAACTAATGGAACCATCTCAGATTTTATGTAGAATGTGGTGGGTGGTGTAAGGAGTCTGTTAAATAAATGGAATTGGAAAGTAGTCACAGGTCAGAAGTAAGTGGGAAAGACTTCTGAGTTGTAACCAAGTTCACGTGTTTTATTCTGCTTTGGAGGCAGAATTAATTTTAGAACTGTGCCATACATTTGTGTGTCAAACAAGGCAGCAGCAGCAGCAAACAGAAATGATAACTAGTATCAGAAAAGGAAAAGTTCGAAAGCATAGCATGTCGAGGCCATTTAGATACACTATTTTATTAGCCTCTGAGGGCATTATGGGTGTGTGGTGGGAGAGCAGAGTGATTGCTATCTGTAGTGATGCCCCAGATATTTAAAGAAATGGTTAATTTCTGCTCACTGTTATATATATATTTTTAAAGAAGGATGCCTAAAATGGTAGGAAAATTTTGTATCAAATGGTAAAAAATAAAAGGACTATATAGTCCTTGATGTGATCGTATGTTCAGTGACTATTACTGAGTATCTAATATGTGCCAGCCGTTGTTCTAGCACCTGGGAGTGTAGCAGGAACAAAGTGGACAAGCTCTATGCTCTTGTGGACATCAGTTATCTGGAAAATGCTTCATGTGGAGGAGAACCTCATTTTCTGATGATGCCAGATAAATGAGTCATTACTGTATTTGGGAAGTGCAAATAGAATTTGAAGTGTTCTAATTTGTTTCCACTTTAAGTGGAAATAGGAAATCGTCTGAAGACATAATTATTTTGAGTGAAATAATTTCCAGGAGGTGCAAAAGTGAAAAGAGAAGTCTGAATTTAGGCCTGCTATTAAATTTAATAGTATTTGAAATAGTATCTAAACTTCTGCGTTGAGGAAGTTTGGCTGAAAAGTAGATTTTGTCATGTTAGCTATAAAAATGGAAAGGCTTTCCTTAGAGGTGGAAACTAGGTCCAGAAGTAATACTTCTCTCTGTATTTTACTGGCACAGTCAACTTAGTCAAGAAATATTATGTAACATCGACTTCTTGGAAATAAAGTAACTTGAAAAACACAGATAACACATCTTTCTGAGTGTACTTGTAGAACTCTTAGGAGCACCCCTGACTTTACTGAATGGTTATATTTCAGCAAAATTGGCTGTACAATGGATCATATTTTCTCAGTGATTTTATTTATAAAGCCAGATATTTTTATATAGGAAAAAATTCCCTTAATACTTTAAGGAGTGAAAATTTAGGGTAAGGATCAAGTTGTTGGGCAAATCTGGATGGAGGACTGTATGTTGAAGTAACTCGGCAGGTTTATGTTCTCTTGTGCGTGTGGGGGAGGGGTGACATGGGGCACAGGAGAGAAGTTTCTGGTACTCTGGAATGCTCCCTTTCTCAAATTCTGCTCTGTGCTTTGACCCTTAAGGGCACTGGCAGAGTTCTTGCTTGTTCTATCAAGAAGAGCTGGACCAGAGATCTCCTTGGTACAGTTGTGTTGCTTCTGGTATGCCTCAACGTTGAGTTGAATTTCTTTCATGCAGTTTATGTGTTTCATTTCCTAGCTCATGCAGATGTCAGGTGCTCTTGGTATTGCTTTGTTGGTACATTACTGTTCCTGGAAAGGTTTTTGGTAAGGTTTTTTGCCTTCCTGTTTAGCTTGCTTTGCCGGGATGCAGTCTGGTGGATGCTAACTCTGGTAGATGCAAGCAATAATCACATGCTTGGACCTGCGTCTCGTCAGTGTGGAGAAGGTTCACTGATATGATTTAATGCTAGTGAGTAGTATAGAGATGAAAGGAAAGGCACTGATGGGCTCTTGTTGTTTGCAAACATTTCGGTGGTTGAACCACATCGTTACTACCATAGGATCATATTGCTAAACGATGGACTAGGAAGTGGAGCTGCCATCAACTATGTATTTATTTTGGGTATCCTTAAACCTGTTTTTCCAGTGGTATAAAGTTATATTCTGGGCCTCCAAGCAAGAGTTTCACTGAGGGATGCTCTTAATGTTTCTGAACCTCACTGTAACAGACTTTAACTGAAGACAGTATTGGAGACCCAAGGATAATGTGTTTATTTTGGAATTACTTAAGCTTAGTAACCTTAACAAACTTAGTGAGTTTGAAAGTAACAATTACACTTTTATAAGTCCCATACAGCCCCCTTTTGTAATGACCCGAGGAAACACTTATGGTTCCACTGATTCATCTCCTGGGGACCATCAGTTTTCCATTGGTCTCTGGCCAGCCTTTTTTAGACAGTTTCTCTTCTATGCATTTAAAAAATAACATTTGTGGGCGTTTTTCTAAAAATAATACCTGTACTTTGTAGAAAATTTAAAAAGAAATTAAAAAACAATTTGAAAAGAAGCCTACCATCCAAACATAATCGCCTTATACATTTTGAGGGATATGTATGTGTGTGTATATCTATTAATATATGTGTGTGTGTGTATAATTAAATATAGAAAAAAATTACTGTATGCATCTGTGTGTGGATGAAAGGAGGAAGATGTTTAAAACTGAATTGGAATCATCATATACTACTTTGTAGATTTAATAACATATTACAAATACCATTTTAAAAAGACCTGATCACTTGCTCTCATTTATAGAGTTGTGGCAAAGATCTGGTTTGGTGAAATCCCCAATTATGCTGGTTATATTCTGCCCAACTTCTTGAGAAGTTGTTAAATAACATTTTTTTTCCCTGTAAATTTTTTCTGAGAAATGTTTGTGTTCTTCTAATTTTATAGCTTGTTAAGAATAGAAGAGTTAGGAATTTAAAAGGATAAGCTGAGGAAAGTCAAAGCTTTTCTCAAGTGTCAAATAAAACTCTTGTAGGTTAATGTCTCAATCAGGGAAAGAGTGATGGGCAGATCCATTAATTAAGATCTTGTTTACATGTGTCTAGAATAACTTGTTTTTCAGGGAACTGTCTGATGGCATTAAGCCATTCAGTCCCACAGCTTGAATTTCTTCAGGCATGTTTGCATTTCACGGGCTGAGGCAGAGGGGACATTCGGTTTATTAGTAGTGGTGTGTTGAACTTTCAAGTAGGACGTACTTCATAGCTTCATCACTTAGTGGCCGTGTGGCCTCGGGCAAGTTACTTACCGTCTCTGAGCCTCGTATTTCCTCATACTTACCTGTAAAATTAGGGTGGGTAATAGTCCTTATCTCACGGAAGTGAGAGTTTGAGATAATGTAAGATTAAGTGAGATACTGTGTGCCTAGCAAATAGCAAGTTTTAGCAAATGGGAATTCCGTCCCATGTCTCTTCAGGTCTGTTAACCACTGTTAGTGTTGTCTAAATTGGATTAAACTTGGTTTGATACTTTTAGGTGTCATGAAGTAACTTTGTTACCTTGAACAGCAGGGTGGCTGAGTTTTTATTCTAGAAGTTTTGATGACTGTCCGAAATTGGAGATATGGGTTGATTTTCGCAGAGATTGAGTAAGACTGAAGGCTCAGATTTTGGTTAGTATAAATGGATCTTAACGTAATTGTGGATTTTAATTTAACATTTCATATATACATCTGGTGTGCTAAAATCGTTGACATGTAGATTTTGATGTCTCTTATATTTCATTGTATTGGTGTTTCATGGTTTGTGGTGTACAGTCTTAAATAGCCTCTGCAGTAGATCTTGAATTTGAATTTTATAAAACCTTTTATTATGGGAGTTTTCAAATACATCCTGAAGTGGATTAGTTTAATGAGTCCTCCAGTGTTATCATCCAGCTGTATCAACTCACCGCCACTTTTGTTTTCATATGGCATTCTCCCTTCCCCACTATTTTGAACCAAATTCCAGACATTGTATTGTAAAACAGTTATGGTACATGAAATTTGTCGTCTTGGTGTCCCTACACACTTATATGTAGATATATTCTCATTCATCTCTTGGATTGAATTTTACTCTTTCATTTTGGGTGTAGTCAGCTTCAGTTATATCAAGTGTTGCCTACTTTAATTTCCTCATAGATATTAGAAATTTTGTGCTGATATGTATTTAAAGCATAAACTTCCATTATAACCATATTTGGTAGGTTTGTCTAGTGACAAGTTAACAAAGTATTTAATCCTGTCTCCACTGCCGTCTCTGTTAGTATTTGTGAGAGAGAAAGAGAGCTCGCGCACGAGTGGGAGAGGGGCAGATGGCAGGGGGGACAGAGGATCTGGAGTGGGCTCTGTGCTGACAGGAGCGAGCCCCATGTGGGGCACAAACTCACCAACCGTGAGATCAGGACCTGCGCCAGCTGGATGCTCAAGTGACTGAGCCACGCAGCTACCCCTCTGTACCCCTCTGTTAGATGTTTGAAGAGGAATTTGAAGTGCATATCTATAGTGCAGATAAGGATTTGAAAAAAAATTTGAGAACTTTTTGTAAGTCAGCTCTAATGTACCATCCAAGCTCCTTAAGCCAATATCGTTTTGTTTAAAATAAGTTGTCCTTCAGGAAGGGCAGTTGCTAATACTTAATATATATTTCTTTTATTAAAAAAATTTTTTTTACATTTATTTATTTTTGAGAGGGAGACACAGCGAGTGGGGGAAGAGCCGAGAGAGAGGGAGACATAGAATCCAAAGCAGGCTCCAGGCTCTGAGCTGTCAGCACAGAGCCCGATGCAGGGCTTGAATCCACGAACTGTGAGATCATGGTCTGAGCTACAGTCAGATGTTCAACCAACTGAGCCCTCCAGGTGCCCCGCAAATACTTAATTTTTAAAAAAAGGTTTAGAAACACGAATATGATTAAATCAGAGTCTTTTTTTTTTTTTGTATTATAAAATCTTTAAAAATTTTCTTTATTTTAGAAAGAGTGAGCAAGTGTGGGAGAGGGGCAGAGGGGGAGAGAGAATATTAAGCAGTGGAGCCAGATGCAGGGCTTGATCCCACAACTTTTGGATCATGACCTGAGCCTAAATCAAAAGTCGGGTGGTCAACTGACTGAGCCAAGAAGGCATCCCTGATTTTTTGTGTTTTAAACAATAAGGTCTTATATCCTGTTGGACTTTAATGTTTCTGTAGTGTATGGGGGGAGGGGGGGGTTTGGACTAATTTGCATATGCATTTATTTCATGCTTGTGATTTCTTGCTGCTAGAAAAACGCCAGCCTTATAGGTTAGTTTTTTCCCTCCTAAAGCACATTGAGCAGTCATAGAAAATTTTACAAAGTGTACAGATCTCTTCCTTCACATTTTAATGATCAGATGATAAGATGATAGGTGTTAAGGTAACTGAGCTTAAATTGAATATTAAAAGCTGCATTTAATTTCTTCTTTATACTTTTAGTGATTAAATTTATATAGTTACTCGACTAAATTTTTTCCTGTACTTAATTTTTTGGGGTATCATTTATTTCCATATTTGCTTGAAATCTTAGCACAGTGTTTGAGTCAGAAGATTTTATATAAAGCTTGAGCTAAATTAAATTGTTGGTGTGAAATGGAACCTAGCAGCTTAGTAGTTTTAAAATCCTTGATAGTTTGGGAAGCATAAATGACTCAATTGTACGAGGCAAGGTATTCCCCGGATGCAAGGTACCAGTCATAGTAAATGTGCCTTGATGACTAATTAAACGCTTTTGGAACATAAGTATTAAGCTATTGCACCAAATTGGAAATTGAATATCCATGGAGTGCAGCATATAGTTAAGTGGATTATCTTGACCAGTGAAAATGAAAATTTGTATGTCTGTTTTTTTAAAAATGTGCTATGTGTATTTGAAATTCTGTACTGGTAAGGTTTTTGGAATGTTTATTTGAATCCACATGTGATTAGAGTATCTTAGAACGTGCTGAATTATATTTAAGGAACTGCATGCAACTCATTGATTTAGTTCACTTATTATTGGGAGTGAGGGCTTTTTGGTGGGTCTAGTTCAGAGAAAACAGCTGATTGATGTCCAGCTTCTGTAATGACAGTGGTTGAAACAGATTCTCTATCCTGATTGTCCAGGAGAATCATTTGGGGGCTTTAAAAATACCAAAGTCTGAGACCATTTAAATAAGTGTCTCTGGGTTTAGGGCACTGACACTGGTACATTGTAAAAGCTCTACAGGTAATTCTAAAGTTTAGCTGGGATTGAAAACCACTGGCTTGAGAAGATGTGTTTGAGTACGTGTTACTTGGTATGGTTGTCCTCATGAGGCAAACTGCTCTCTTAAAGAAGGAACAGCTGTTTTTCCTTGTTTTATTTCCAGCAAGGATTCCAGGTCATTTTTTAATTAAGGTTGGAATTTTAAAGAAGGTTTGAAAGCCTCATCATTAGTCCCTTGGTCCATTAGAGAGGAGATCAAAATGGTTAAACTCTTAGTATATATGAAATAATTGTAATCAGAGATGACATTTGTTAACTGCTTACTCTGTGCCAGTCACTGGGTGGCTAAGGGCTTTTACGTACATTATCTTATTTAAGCTTCATAATAACTTAGCAGTGACTGCCATTTTACTGATGGAGAAATGGAGACAGGTTAAATAACTTGCATCGATTCACAACAGTTGGGTGGCTGTGCTGCGAGGAAAGAACGACTCACTCCCCCACTATACTGTGCTGCCTTGACTTCACACAGTATTTCCTTAGAAGACATACAACTGCCATGGAACTTTGATTTGCTATTAGAGGAAAGTGGCCCCTTTATAAAGGACATTGTTTATTCTTGGATTTATTCTTCAAATGAATTGCAGAGGAATAAAAGCTTATTAACTTGTATAAAATGCCGAAGATATGAATGGTTGTTAAAAAGCTGTATTTTAATTTTAGATCCATCTCACATTTTTAAGGCAAGGCGTGGACATGCGACATGTTCGTTCTTTCCATCCCACAGGCTTATTTGACTTTGACTTTTAATAAACTAAGCTGGAGGTGGATAGGTATGAAGTGTTACTTTTCCGGTAAAAGTATACACTTGACCCTTGAACAACACAGGGTTTATGGCCGCTGACCGCCCCCCTCCCCCCAGTTCAAAATTCATGCATGGCTTGGCTCCCCCAAAACTTACAGCCTGCTGTTGACTGGGGCACCTTACTGATAACATAAAGTCAATTTACGCATATTTTCTATTGTGTATGTATTATGCCCTGTGTTCCTGTAGTAAAGTAAGCTAGAGGAAAGAATATGTCATTAAAATTATAAGAGAAAATACATTTACAGTACTATAAAAAATCCATGTGAGAGGACCCGTGCAGTTCAAACCTATGTTGTTCAAGGCTCAACTATACTTTGTATTTTGAGGAATATTTTATTATGTTTTATTTTACTTTATTTATTATCTATTTATTTATTTTGAGAGCGAGAGAGAGAGGGGGAGGGAGCGAGCGGCAGAGAGAGAGGGAGAGCAAGAGAGTCCTAAGCAGGCTTTGCACTGTCAGTGCGGAGATCAGTGAGGGGGCTTGAACTCATGGAACCATGAGATCATGACCTGAGCCGAAACCAAGAGTTGGACGCTTACCTGACTGAGCCACCCAGGTGCCCTTGAGGAACATTTTAATTTTTTGGTGTTCTTATATATTCTAACCATAAAGCATTGTAATTGATGTGTTTATTTTTAAATCGGATATTAGGCATTGAAGTGGATGTTTCAAAGTTGTTATTTTGGAAAGCTATATATTTGTTTTGGTGATTATATGGTTTCTAAATATTTTAATAAAACATCCTATGTATAGTTTTTCCTATCAGTTATTTATTTGACATTTATCCGTGGTACCATTTCTGTTTACTTATCCCTATCCTATTTATTCCACATTTGGTATCTTAGAAAAAAAAGAGTATTTACATTGTCACATGGTCTTCCTTGTTTATAGTTACATTGTTATGAATTATGGATTATCATTTGGGTGTATGTTATCTTGAAACTACTTAGTTTTGGAGTCACTTGATGAAATCAGTTTGAGGGGGAGTGGAAGAGAGTGGAGAGAGGTGAAGTAAGGGGAGGGAGGGAGAGAGGAAAGGAACGGACAGACATAGATAGATAATAAATTAACACAGATTGAATATAAGAAGCTAACAGATTTAATAATTACTCTTAAGGCTTTGACCTCACAGTTGTAAGTGTCGTATGTGCATTCGCAGATCACTTTAAAATATGAAGTGGTTATATACTGTGGGACGTAGACTAGATACCTGGCGTAGGTGCCATGTGGATGGGATTCTGCATTACATACCTTTTCCCCTTCTCATCCATCTCTCCTTGGACTCTCTCGTTCTCTCTCAACTGGGGCCTTCTCTGTCCTGCTTCAGGTCTAGAATTTTGTTGATAACTTGCTCCTGTTCATTGTCCTTCTCCTGTTCTTTTGTGAGTTTATATATTTTGAACTTTTCCCCTAATTTTAGAGTGAGCTGAGGAGGCAGCCCATCTGTGCCCAGGATACATATTTAATAGGAAAACTGCCATCTCTCAATTTTATGGTGTCTTTTCACTGTACAAAAACTAAATATTTTTTTCTTTGCCAAATGTGGCATTGTTTTTCCTTTATGGGTTTTATGCCAAATTTAGAATTATAACATTATAAAAATAACCAGTAGTTTTATAGTTTGAGGGGGTTACATTTTGATTACAACTGTGGTGCACTAATTGGTTGTTATTCAGTTATTAAAAATGTACTGGATGTATAATACAGAAGTGCATTTTCTCCACTTTTACTGAGAAATAATTGACATCCATCCTTGTATAAACTTAGGACATTCAGCATGATGGTTTGACTTACATATATTGTGAAATGATGATCACAGTCTCATCTCAGTTAAAAATCTGTCATCTCACATAGATAAAATGTAAAGAAAAGAAGAAAACAGAGAAAGAAAAACATTTTCTCTTGTGATCTTCAGATCTACTCTTGTAACAACTTCCCGGTACGTCATACAGGAGTCTTAGCTGTAGTCGTCATATTGTATAGTGATGCGTTTTGGGGATGAAGCTGGTGAAGACGGGTCTCTGCCAGTCCCCACATCCATGCAGATTCATGATAGCAGAAGTTATTTTCAGAAGTGCAGGTTACTTTTTCTTACACTGTGAAATTCAAGCTTGCTTTGAAATTGAATTATGGGTGAGATTATTACAAATCGATTATTTGGGACTAAACTGTACAACCCTTCCAGTTCAAGACAAATCCTTCTTAGGCCACCTTTTGTGTTATGGTAGCTCAAGTATGAGGAATTCTAATGCGCCTTGGCTTTGAGGAGGTAGATGAACCAACAGGACCTTTTCTGTTATTTAGCCTGCTTTTCTCATGTCTGCTGATGTGATCTTCCCCTGCTCCCCCAGATAAACAGGGGTCACATGACAACGGAAGCCAAGAGAGCTGCAAAGATGGAAAAGAAGATGAAAATTTTGCTTGGGGGTTACCAGTCTCGTGCTATGGGGCTTATGAAGCAGTTGAATGACTTATGGGACCAAATCGAGCAGGCTTACTTGGAGTTACGCACTTTTGAAGAACTCAAGAAACACGAAGATTCTGCTATTCCCCGGAGGCTAGAGGTAACATCATTGCCTTGCAGCATTGCTTAAAAAGAGAACTGCAAAAAATTACCAGGGCTTTCCTGTTTTTTCTTTCTCCTGTGCAGATTTATCTCTGAAGTTGATACTGTCTGGCTTTTTTCAGTGAGAGCCTGAAGTTTTTGACTTTCTTATCTAGAATTGTCTGTGTATAGGTGGATAGACCAGGCTAGTGGTGGATACAATGGCTTTTCCTTTACTGATTTTCTGGTTTGCATATAGATACACGGTGAAATAGAATAAGTAACCCTTGTGATTTGTCCCCCTGAAACTTAATTGCATCCCATTCTTACAGCTCTCTGAGGTACATTAAACCGTTGCCTGTTTTGTAATTTAGAATGCTGGGAATATAGCTGGTCATTGTACAGCATGAAATTCCTCTGGCCAGATTTGGTTTAACTTTTATTTCCGAAGTGTGCATGATAGTCCCTGCCCAGATAAAGGGCCGTGAGGGCTTATCGAGGTGCATTTGTGGGTACTGATAGGGCAGCAGTGGCTTGTGTATTTGAGCTAGCAGAGATTCTCCCAACAAGATGGTAGTCGTATGACCAAAGAACCGTTGCAGTACTGGCTTTAGAGCATAAGTAGTTGTTCTTCCTTGTTTCTTTGGGGAATACTTCTCTCTTAAGAGTCATGACTTAACCCTTCTGTTCGTAAGATGATAAAGTGCCATAAGATATTTTTAATTTTCATTGCGTGCTTACATACGAAATAATGATTTAATATTTTTGTCTCTTCAAGTGTCTAAAAGAAGATGTTCAGCGACAACAGGAAAGAGAAAAAGAACTTCAGCATAGATATGCTGATCTGCTGCTGGAGAAAGAGACTTTAAAGTCCAAATTCTGAAGCATAGTTTATACTCTGTCACAGGATGAATTAATTGCTGGTTTTCATACTTTGGAAGGCTGAAACTGATGATTATCTTCATTGACAAATTTGCCCACGATCTGTGGTTTTTCAGTTGTTTTCTTTAAATGATATCGATCTTACACAGTCTATGTATAAAGACTTTAACTCCACAAAATGTTTTAGGGTTTAAATTATTAAGATGATCATTCTTTTAGCAGTGTCATATTTGCAAAAATTTTTTTAGTTTTGGCCTTTAATTTTAAAAGCCTGGTTTTAAAGTGCTGCCTGTGAGTAAACTCTTGAATAAAAAGAAAATATAAAAAATTGTGAGTGTAGCCTTTTGTTTGAAGTAATTAGATAGTTAGAGTGCCCACAAACCAGCAAGTATGTACTCTGTGTCATATTTAATGAGTAACTCTTGGGTAATCAGAATGGTGATCCCGTATCTTAATTCCTTCAGAGGCAGTCCTTTTGTGGCCTCGTTAGTTTTAGCACAGGGCACTCATTTCTCTATACACTGACAAGATGGATTAACATTTTAATACCTCAGGGTTTGTTTTTTTGTTTTTTGGTTTTTTTTCAAGTATAATTTTAAGAAGTTCTCTTCTTTGCCCAGCTACTCACACAGTTTATGGATTAGGACTCAAAAGATTTCATTTTTATTGACCTGTTAGGTTCTTTTAAATGTCTTTTCTACAAAGGTGTGTTGAAGATTAATTTCGGTAAGGCTATCACACTTTATTAAAGCTTTGTGTTTATCCTAAGTTAATTACACAAGTGTAGAATTTTGGGAATTGGTAGAAGTGGGAAGACCAGACTTTATAATTCACATGAAATCGTTTGGGATAGTTACTAGTTGGCTACAAGTTCAGTATAGACCAACAGTATGTTGGACCTCCCAGGAATATTTCCCCATCTTAATCCTAGGGATTAAAAGGAGGGAAAGAGGGATTTATTCAGTTATCAGGTAATTTATTAACCGCCCGGTGTCAGAGTCATGGAGATAGAACAATGAGTAAAGTAGGTATGACTCCTAGTTTGTGGAGCTTACAGTCCATTGGGAATGATGATAGGCGACTCAAATTCAGATGTTTTTTGAGTGACTCTTCTTAAGTGCCAGACACTTATTTAAGTGCTGGAGATAAAGAGTTAAGACAAACTTCTTGCTCTCATGGAGGTGACGTTAGTGGGAGGAGATACTCAACATACAGGGAAAAGTATCAGATCATGAACTTTGATTCTATGGAGGGAATTAAAATCGGGTGATGGGAGACAGTGACTGGATGGCGACTTTAGTTTGGATGATCAGAAGAGCTCTTTGAAGGGCTAACATTTAAGATAGGATGTGGGGAAGAGCAATGCCGGCAAAGCGCCTTTGGGGTATTTGAGGAAGAGGAAGGAAGACAAGGTGGCTAGGGTGTCAAGAATGGCTTTTGAGTAAGGCCTGGGCGTATAGGGGCATATGTAGAAGGCCTTGGTAAGAAATTTGGTTTTTATTCTATTATGGGAAGCTGTGAGAAGATTCTGAGCAAAGGAATGGCATCAGATTTGGTTTAGAAACATCCTGTGTCATAGTGCATAACGTCTCACCAGGCTGACGGGGGGGGGGGGGGGTTGGGGGGGTGGGGAAGCCACTTAGTTGAGCATGAAGGTAATGGCAGACGGACAGTAATACTGACTCCAACCAGGATAGAGGCAGTCCTGGTGGGGCAGGTGCAGGGACTTGAGCGGTAATCAGTATGCGGTCTCCTCAGACTATATATTTTTCTAGTTACCTAGTCACTTTAATTCTAGAACTTTTTTCAATAATTTCACGTGGGTTTTCTAGGAAACACTTTATCATCTGTGAATAGCAGTAATGTTTCTTCTAGTAGTTTCGTTTTTGTTGCCTATTTTGTTGGCACAAATGTTTAGAACAGTTTTAAATGATGATGATGGCAGACCTTCTTGTTTTTGATTTTCATGGGAATGTCCGTAATATTTTCGTTCGAGGTTGGCTGTTTTGAGTTCTTCTTTATCTAGAAAGGAAATACCCGTCTATTTTTAGTTTGTAAAGAATCTGAATTAGGACTGGCTCTGGAATTTTGTCACATACACTTTTTGGGTATCTTGTAAGATAGTCATATGGGTTTTTTTCCATTTAATTTGTTGATGACATCATCAGTCGATTTTTCCAGCATTAAACCAATCTTTGAACTCCTGGAATCAGGTAGATAATTAAAAAAAAAAAATTTTTTTTTTAAGATTTACATTTTGCTTGCATCTTGTGTAGACTTGAATTATGTGGATTTAAAATAGTTGCTCTCATATTAAAGACTCCCTTTGTTTTCAAAATCTGAAGTAGTACATACATACTTCCAGCCTAAAGAATGACCACGGTTTGTGTAATTTCATAACTGGCAGTCTGCATCGTGCATGGCTCATGCTTTTGCTTTGTAGCAGTGAAGCTTTAACTGATAAAGAGTTCTGCCATCCTCCTTTGTGAGCATCCTGTAAAGCCCAGGGTTCTTCACCAGTACCACTCTGAGAGTGGTTTTGGTGACTGTTTTCACATTCACATTTATCGTATTCTCTTACAGGCATTCATTGAATGGTCGTGGTAACATTAGTGTTGAAAATCATGTTCAAGTGGCAGTAACTTTGGGACAGACATTAAATGTGATAAAGAGCCCTCAAACCCGCCAGCGTGAGTGGGATCTCCTCTCTGAAATATTAGAAATGATGCCGCCTCTCTGCTACCAGCAATTGTAGACTTCTGCTGTCCCAACCGTTTTATTCTCCTGATTTTTACGTTTATTTTTCTGGGAAAATCCGTTGTGAAATTTGTGATGTCATGCAGTGCATTTCTCCTCAAATGTGGCCGCCTTATTGGTCCTATAAAATTTGATTTGCTAATATGTTATTTAGGAAAATGGCATTTTTACGTGAGTGAATTTAGTCTTTTGGGCTCATGTCCAATTTTTGGCGTAGAGATTTTGCTAGCTGTATGAGGCGAATAGGATAAATATGTGTATTTGCATCAAGCACGTATATCGTTGGGGTTACTTGTTCCACTAAACATGGAAGGATTGCGCTTATAAAACTTTTGAATTGAGAGCCCTGTTTGGAAGTCATTTCTTGATAACTGTCAAGTTTCTTCTGTGACTGTTACCTATTTTTAAACTTAGGTATTTCATATCTGATTTAAAAATTTTGTTTCAAATGTATTTCTCCTTCTGTTTGTTACTTGTTAAATTTAAGTGATTTATGTTTTTCCAGAAAACCGAATTTTGTTGAAATTTAACACATTTATTAGCAGAGAATTTGAATAGGGTAAGAAATTTTCTATATTAAGTTTGTTACTTTTAAGTTATAAGAAATGACCTTTTCTTAGTTTGACCATTCCTTTTTTTCCTTGATTTGACTTGCTAAAGGTAATCTTTTTTCCCTTAAAAAAAACCCCCTGCTGTTTGGATTTATCACGTGTGATTTGTTTTAAAATATTTTAATTTCTCATCTTATGTGTATTTCTTTTGTTTTCTGTAGAATTTTTCCCTGCAACTTTTTGAGTCTGATGTTTATTTTTTGTTTTTATATGTATACAAATGAAGGGTTTTAGTTATCTTTAATTTCAAATATGTTCCTATCCCAGCTACATTGATGTGTCTTTTTTTTCTAAGTAGTTTATCATTGTGTTTAAACTTTTGGTTAAATAATTAAGAATATTTAAAATTTTCTGTGTGGTTGGCTTTTTTTTGTTTGTTTTAAATAATTGTTACTTGTAGCAAGGAAAAATGGCTTATGTAGTTTCTGTTTTTTGGAATTGATTGAGGTTTTGGGGCCCAGCATTTTAAAAAAGCATGCTATGGATGTTTTAAATGAAGGTTTATTCAGTGTATGTGGGACAGCTGAACACGTACTCAACCACTTTAATTATATGATTGAAATTTTATCTTCTTATTTTTGGGTGTAAACTACCATAGACTAATAGTGTTGTCTTAAAGGCTTCTAGATCGTTCTTTCTCTCAGTTTTATCTTGTTTGGAGCTTTTTCTTTATATATTTTGATACGGTTGTTTAGTACGTAAATACTTGTGTCTGTTGGGGATCATTCATAAGAAGACAATCTATAAAGTTATTCTTTTTGTCCTTTATGTGTTATCTCTTTGAGATTGGAATATTCTTTTTTGTTTGTTTGTTTATACTTGCTTGATAAGTTGTCTATTTTTTTTTTAACTTTTACATAATTTTTTGTTTTCTCTAAAGAGCATGTCTTGTTGGATTTTATACTTCAACCCATTTGGAGAGGTTTTGCAATTTAATAGGGGAGACTAATCCATTTGCTTTTATGTTAATTACTGACTTTGGTCTTTGTGATCATGTTTTATGCTTTCTCACTGATTCCTCTCATTTCCTAAATGGGCTATAATGCCCTGGGCTTTAATTTTCTTAGTGATTTAGGAAATATGCATTCTCTTTTAAGTTTTACAGATGATGATGGTATCATTTAGGGTTCAGGATCCATTCAGGACAAAGAAACCATACCAGTAATTTGAACAGGGAAATTTAATACGAAGAATTATTTGCTAGTAACAGGAGATCAATCACTAAGAGGGACAAAGGCAACCTTAAAGAATGTAGGACTAGCAGATGTAGAGAGGAACTACTACTTGTAGACAGAGATAGAGAGTACCTAAGTAGGGAACATTCTTTTTTATGGCTGAATAATATTCTTTTTTTTTAAATTTTTTTTTATTTTTTTTTTATTTTTGGGACAGAGAGAGGCAGAGCATGAACGGGGGAGGGGCAGAGAGAGAGGGAGACACAGAATCGGAAACAGGCTCCAGGCTCCGAGCCATCAGCCCAGAGCCTGACGCGGGGCTCGAACTCACGGACCGCGAGATCGTGACCTGGCTGAAGTCGGACGCTTAACCGACTGCGCCACCCAGGCGCCCCTATGGCTGAATAATATTCTTGTGTGTGTGTGTGTGTGTGTGTGTGTGTGTGTGTGTGATGTTTTTGTTACCTGTTCACCCACTGATGGATACCTGTGTTGTTTCCACATCTCGGCTATTGTAAATGGTTCAATGGACACGGGGGTGCAGATATCTTTTGGAGTTAGTGTTTTCATTTTCTTTGGATAAATACCCAGAAGTGGAACAGCTGAATCACAGGGTAGTTCTGTTTTTAATTTTTTTGAGGAAGCTCCATACTGTTTAGTTGCTGCACCAGTTTGCATTCCTGAGTACAGTACATGAGGGTTCCCTTTTCTCTACATCCTTGCCAACTCTTATTATTTCTTGTCATTTTGATACTAGTAATTCTGACACTAGTCATTCTGACAGGTGTGAGGTAATGTCTCATTGTAGTTTTGACTTGCATTTCTCTGATGGTTAATGATGATGAGCATCTTTTCATGTACTCATCGGCCATCTGTATGTCTTTGGAAAAATGTCTGCCCATGTTTTAATCGATTGTTTGTTTTTTTGGCTATTGAGTTGTATGAGTTCCTTATATATTTTGGATATTAGTCCCTCACCAGATACATGATTTGCAAATATTTTCTCCCACCCAATAGCTTGCCTTTTAATTTTGTTGATGGTTTCCTTTGCTGTGCAGAAGGCTTTAAGTCTGATGTAGCGCCACTTGTTTATTTTTCCTTTTGTTGCTTTTGGTGTCAGGTTCAAAAAATCATTGCCAAGGCAGGGAGTTTACTGCCTATGTTTCTTGTAGAGGGTGTATGGTTTCAGGGCTTACATTTAAGTCTTTAATCCATTTTGAGTTAATTTTTGTGTGTGGTATAAGACGGGTCCACTTTCCTTCTTTTGCATGTGGCTGTCCCATTGTCCCAGCACCATTTATTGAAGAGACTGTTCTTTCCCCAGTGTATATTTTTGGCTCCTTTGTTGTAAATTAATTTTCCATATATGCATGGGTTTATTTCTGGGCTCTATAATCTGTTCCATTGATCTGTGTGTCTGTTTTTATGCCAACACCATACTGTGTTACTTACTGTAGCTTTGTAATATAGTTAGAAATCAGGGAGTGTGATGTTTTCAGTAAATATCAACAGATGTGACTCACAAAAAAGATGTTTGGGGTCCTCAATTTTTTTAAAAGTATAAAGGGATCCTGAGCCCTCCCCCCCCCCCCCCCCCCCAGTTGAGAACTGCTAATTTAGATTAAGCTGGCTGGAAAAAAGGAACATCTACTCAGAGAATCCACAGCTTTCTCTGCTCTTTGATCAGAAGTGCAGATGGGGTGGGGCGCCTGGGTGGCTTAGTCGGTTTAGTGTCTGACTTCGACTCATGTCATGATCTTATGGTCCCTGAGTTCGAGCCCTGCATCGGGCTCTGTGCTGACAGTTCAGAGCCTGGAGCCTGCTTTAGATTCTGTGTCTCTGCCTCTCTCTGCCCCTCCCCCACTCATGCTCTGTCTTGCTCTGTCTCTCAAAAATAAATAAATGTCAAAAAAATTACACAAAAAAATGCAGATGGGGCGCCTGGGTGCCTCAGTCCGTTAAGCATCCGACTTCAACTTAGGTCATGATCTCATGGTCCATGGGTTCGATCCCCGGGTCGGGCTCTGTGCTAATAGCTCAGAGCCTGGAGTCTGCTTCAGATTGTATCTCCCTCTTCCTCTTTCCTCACCTGCTCACACTCTGTCTCTCTCTCCTTCAAAAATAAATTAAAAAATTAAGAAACAAAACAAGTGTGGTGTGCCCTGCCCTCCTGGGCCTCTCACCCCACATATATGTGCCTGAGAGAGGCTCGTGGTGGCTGTGTCCTGTGTGTGCACTGTGTCACTGTCCTGTCCTTACACTCATTCTTGGATTCTGGGGCTTTTCAACTTAAATAGCAGAAGTGACTAGTTAGATTTTGTTGTTTTTATTGTTATTTTTTCTTTCTTGATATTAGGTGTGCAAAATATAGTCATGAGGAAACCCGAAGCGGTTAGTGCAGTATAATTTCCTTTGCAGATGGGGTGACTGAAATCTCATGAGGGGAAGGGATTTGCCTAAATAGTGAAATTGATGTTCAAGCCACGTCCAGAGTGTAGGCCTGGTTTTTCTACTGTAGGCAGGCACCATGGGATCTGAAATCTCAAAGAAGATGAATCCAAGGACACTTGTTTTTAAATGAAATAACACTGTACGTTCCTATAATCTAATAAACTTGGGACTGACTCATCACACTTCAGTTTATTTTTTAATTTTTTTTTTAATGTTTTATTTATTTTTGAGACAGAGACAGAGCATGAGCAGGGAAGGGGCAGAGAAAGAGGGAGAAGAATCCAAAGCAGGCTCCAGGCACTTAGCTGTCAGCACAGAGCCTGACACAGGGCTCGAACCCACGACTGTGAGGTCACGACCTGAGTCAAAGTTGGACGCTTAACCGACTGAGCCACCCAGGCGCCCCACCTTTCAGTTTAAAGAAATCCACCTTTTTGAATAATCCCTCTTTAATGAATAATGAATAATTACGGACTTTCCTTCTATATCTTAGGAGTATTATCTTGTACTGATTACCCTTGAAACTGATTCAGGGAAGAGCAATTGTCACCCTTTCCCACTGAGCATCACTTGATGTTCTGTCCCTGTGCCCCTTCTTGCCAAGAGTTTCTGACAGAATGTACTTGAAGATTGTCCTGGTATAGTGAAGTGGCCAAAAGACAGAAGCTGGACCAGATTTTAGAAGTGATGCATATGGCTTGCCTCGAGGAGGTATATTTTGGATTAGTTGGAAGATCAAATGTGTAATTTACTCTCTGCTTCCAGAAGAGCCCTTGCAGGGAAATTTAGTATCTGACGGAGAAGAGAACTGTTCAAAATATGTAGGTGATGGTTACTTGATTTCTCCCAAGGAGAACTCCCTACTCCCCAACAAAAAGCATCAGGTCTGCCAGCTATTAGTTTTGTGTTTAAAATTCTTTACTGGAGGAAGGAGATGTCCGGAAAACCTGCCCAGATTCAGGATTTGCTTGCTTGAGAAATGTAGAAGTTTTTAACAACTGTGGAAGTGTCCAGTGTCTGCCCTCAAAGTTCAGAATGGGTTCATAAAATCTAGTAAAGGAAGAAGAAAGAGGATGACAGCCATGTTTTAATTTGGTATTTGGCTAAGGGAACTGAGGCTTGGCAGTGAGCCACTTTTCTGGTTGATGAGTTAAGAGCCCATGTGAACGAATGGTTTCTGAATACTTACAGGATAGCATCTTGGAGAACTGGGCTCAGAGGGAAGGCGGGAATCTTAGCGGCGATGAGCCTGCAGATAGGGACCTGGTGCTAAGCCAGAGGGATTTGGAAGTAGTTAACCTGCAAAAGCTGTCGTTTTCACGGGGTGAGGAGCTGAAACTAGAGGGTGGGGCTAGGAAGAATCATGACCTAGACTCCTATGTGGAATTATTTTCCAAGTCATCTCTTTGCTTTTCTGCTACTTCTTTGCTGATGGTCAAGTATTTTATTCTTGCCTTTAATAAGAATCAGTTCTGAGCGACATGCTTGTTTTATGTCTGGGTTAAGGAAGTAGCGGCATACCTTACCAATTCCAAGTCTCTTGTCAGCCCCCGCGGGGTTTGGCCCTAAACTCCACCCAGCTGTCTCCGCGAACCATGGCTCAAGTGCCATCTAGTGGTTAAGTGGAGGAATTGTTTTTCAACCAAGGAACCAACAACTGAGTTAAGACTTTTTGACCTTCAAATCTGAGAAACAGAACATGTTCATTCTCCAGTGTCACTGCTATTTTCAAGGGAACTTGCTTCTTTGGAAATCCTGATTTTTGAACGAGATGAATTCCAGAATAATACTAGGCCCTGACATCCCTAGCAGGTAATGAAGAAATAGAAGCAGTGATTTCTTGATGACAAAATCATAGCCAATAGGTTAAGGGAAAAAACCTAAACAAAACCAGTGCTGTCTGAGAAACGGGTTCCTCCAACTCGAGACTTACGTCTGTCCCTCACTAGACTGAGCTATTAATGCCTCACCATCTAGCCCTAGCGGGGGCTCCCTGAGTGTGGACGAGGGAGCGAAGGTCTGTCTGCGTCTCTGTCACACAGTACCTGCGATGTGGCTCTAAAGTACCATTCCTGATTGTGGACTAATTTCGTAAGCACCAGGGTGTATTTGTGTGGCCTTTTCCCAAGCAGTCCCCTAGGAAGCCATGCGCTTACTTCAACAGTGCCGCCACTGCTTAAAAATAAAAGGCTTATTGGAATTGTTCGGAATTTCTTCAGCGGTGCTCGGGAAAGACTGACCTGGAGGCTGTTTCTGTAATGGGGTTGGGAAGGAGAGAGGTGGAGGCAGGAAGGCTGGTGAGAAGTTGCCGAAGGAGCCCGAGGCGAGGTCACCCCGAGGTGACAAGGGCGGGGGAGGGGGGGCAGTGAAGGCAGAAGAATTCAAGAGGCAAAGGCAGGATTGAAAAGTGTTGGCATTTGGATATGGAGGCAAAACAAACAAACAAACAAAAAGCTACGGGTTCGTCATTTCTGACAGAAGATGCTGAGGGGACCAGATTTTGGAGAAAAGGTGAAATGTTTGCTTCTAGCGAAATACCCAGCAGGCATTGGCTCTAGAGGCCCAGAGGGCAGTTGTTACTGCAGACTGATCTGTATTTATTCATGGAACGAACATTGTAAAGTGCCTATAGTAATGGCTTGCGTGTCGTAAGCACCTGTCATACGAGGGACAGTGCTAGACCCCTGTGCACTAACTTAATCCTCACAAAACCGAGAAGCGTAGGTGCTCTCATACCCTCCTTTTCCAGATGGAGGTAAAGTGGTTTGCACGGGCCAAGTGTTTCACCCCCAGTTTAGATGGAATTAAGTGTGAGGGAGAGAAGAACCGAGAAGAAATCAGCGAAAATATCAACATTATTACCGATGAAACAAGGCTGGAAGGTGGGGCTGAGATTTGTGCCGACAGTGGCTTCCGGAGTCTTTCCCCCACTCCCAAGCCTCAGCACAGCCCCCTTGTGAGCCGGTGAGTTTGTGGCGCAGATGTGTTCACACAGACTGCTGGCTCTCCCAGAGACCCTGGGCTCTTGGGGCGTCGGTCCTCTGTGTTCGGACGGGTTCTGGTAACTTCGCAGAGTTCTGTTGATTGCTGATTGCGGCTGGTGAATTTACAAAGTGGGGCCGATTTTCTGCGAGACAGGCTTCGAGGCGATCCTTGCAAGAGAACCTAGCCCTCGGCAGGCAGGAGTGGGTCGGGAGTCAGGGCGCTGGAACCAGCTGCCGGCTGTCGTCAGTGGGCTCTCTCCGTGGACACCAGCAGCATTGAGGCCTTAAGCCTCACTACACAAAGTGTGGTTTCTGCACCAGCGGCCTCAGAGCACCGGTCCCACTGGTTGGGAATCTGCGTTTTAATGCGATTCCCCAACTGGCGTGCATGCACGTTAAAGTTCGGGAAACACTGCTGGAAACATACCCAGGAGCGGCCTTGTACGTGAAGGAGAAGCTTGTTTCTCTCCCGGTTGCCCCTGCTCTCGGGAAGCCTGCATTAATATTCTCCTCCCTGCAGAGGCCTTTCTGCTCCGAAGGCTGCCGACCAGCCCTTCCTTCGATCACTCATTATATCAACAATTTGTCCGTTATTTGGGAGCCATGAAAAAAGCCTTCTCAAAACATGCCCTGGAGCTCGTGGGGCTTATGTGATAACTTACTCAAACCAACCTGATACTTACTTCATTTCCCTGCATAGTCCACTCCAAAGAGTTTTTAAAAAGCAATTTTCGGAAACCTTTGGATAAGCCATTTGTTTCTCTATAAGACTTTTTCCCCAGAGGGATTTGTGATTATAACTGGAGTGAGAAAGCTCTGTTATTAGAAATAACATTTGGTCCTAGAAAGCTCTAGAGAACTTGGGTGGAAGGGGGGAAGGTAGAAAGGGCAGGGGCGGTTAGGGGGTGAGGATGGGGAGAACAAGGACTCGTGCTGTATCTGTAAATTCCCATTTTTGTACTTTGACAAAGAGGCCGGGAAATCCAAGGAAAAAAGTTCAAAAAGGTGCTGGTTCAAGGGATACAGGAGTGCTGATGCGTAGGGGCACGGGTACCCCAATGTTTATAGCAGCGCTCTCAACAGCAGCCAAATTATGGAAAGAGCCCAAATGTCCATCGACTGACGAATGGATAAAGAAGCTGTGGTTTATATATACAATGGAATACTACTTGGCAATGAGAAAGAATATAATCTGGCCATTTGCAGCAACATGGATGGAACTGGAAGGTATGCTGAGTGAAATAAGTCAGTCCGAGAAGGACAGGTACATGTTTCACTCGTTTGTGGATCTTGAGAAACTTAACAGAAGACCATGGGGGAGAGGATGGGGGGAAAAAAAGTTACAGAGAGGGAGGGAGGCAAGCCACAAGAGACCCTTAAATACAGAGAACAAACAGGGTGGATGGAGGGGGGTGGGGGAGAGGGGAAAATGCGTGATGGGCATTGAGGAGGGCACTTGTTGGGATGAGCACTGGGTGTTGTATGGAAGCCAATTTGACAAGTTCTATTCATAAAAAAATAAAACATTAAAAAATTAAAAAAAAAGTGCGGGTTCTAGAACTACGCCGTCCAATATGGACCTTAGCTACATGTAGCTATTAAAATGAACATTTTAATTAAGTTCAATAAAATTATGTTCAGTGATCTCAGCTACATTTCAGGTGCTCAACGGCCACATTTCCACCAAGAAAGTTCTGTTGGGCGTTGCTATTTGGGAAAGCTGTATAGGGTTGACATGTCGGTTGCTGGCGTGCAGTATTAACTCACAAGAGTAAATTTACAAGAGGGGACCTGAAGATCTGCCTGGTCTTCCCTAGACATGGTGGGATAAGTGTGCCTTTCAGTTCTGTAATGCTTTGAAGACCAAGTAAAACAGGGCATCCGTGCTCATTTTGCCCAAGTGATAAGGAACTGTGGGCCATGTTTCATTGCCTTGTGTCACACTGGACAGTAGGGGACAGCAGTGGTCTCTAAGGATAGTGTGTGTCACTAACTGGGAAGTGTGCTTGGGTGCCAGAGAGAGAGAGAGAGAGACAGCGCGGGGGGGGGGGGGGGAGAGGAGAGAGATGGTGTCGTTCTGAATTGCCCACAAGGCTTATCAGAAGAAAACTCATGGATGGGGCGCCTGGGTGGCTCAGTCGGTTGAGCATCCGACTTCGGCTCAGGTCATGATCTCACGGTTCACGAGTTGGAGCCCCGCATTGGGCTCTGTGCTGACAGCTCAGAGCCTGGAGCCTGTTTTGGATTCTGTATCTCCCTCTCTCTCTCTGCCCCTCCCCTGCTCATGCTCTGTCTCTCAATAAAAACACCAACCCTCCCCCCCCCCCCCCCCACACACACACACAAAACAACAACTCACGGATCCTCATTCAGTTAAGTAAAACGGCCACAATAAAAGCAAGTGACAACAATAACAAAAAAGACACTCCTGGCTCCCTGCACTTCCAACAATGTGCGTATTATTCTCTCTGGAAGAAAACCAGGCACGGCGAACATGGCAGAAGTGAGCTCTTGAAACTGTATTAGACAAGGAAGCTGTACCAGTTTCAGGTTGCTTGAGAGATTTGATTTTAACAGGTTCGAAACTAACCCTGATGCAGGCTGTTTTACAGAACAAAACCTGGGTGGGCAGCTCCTCAAAATGGTACTTTTCAAACACAAAGGTGTTCGCGGGTTCGCGTTCTCCCACGGCTAACGGTTAAGCGTGAGGGTTTGCACGTATGAAATGTGTCTGTACATTTCCTGCCTCAAGCTCAAAGCACCTTGTCTTAGCAGTTGTTTCCTCTGTGAATAAGAAGGTTTTTTTTCTTTCGGCGCGTTTAGTTATTAGCCCTGGTGATTGGTTCTCCTCATACACAAGTCAAACGGTGTCTCGAAGGCTTTCCTCTCTGTGCCTTGGTCTTTGAAGCCTATTTCAAAATATTTCACACTCCGTTGAGATCCCATGGACACGGGGTGATCACAGGGGGAAACTTGCTTACTCAGCAGCACGGAAGTGGGCGCGAGGGAGGGAATGCCCAAGTCAGGATCCCCAGCTTCAGATAAGGTTAGGATGAGGGCAAAGGTTGGGAGGCATTCGCGGTTCAGCCCGGTTCTCCGTCTCATGTCCGGCGTGGCCCTCTCGGGCCTGGGGTTACGGAGGTCACTGCCAGAGGACGGTGTCCTCCCCACACATTTTCCCACAGCACGTAAAAGAGAGGGTGGTCACTGTATGTGGGAGTCGGGGTGGGGTTTACAGACCTGCCTAGCCCCCTCGGACATTTGAAAAGGTCAGAATAAGCCTGTAAACCTTCATTTCTCTACATTTCTTCCAATGCACGATTGGAGCACCGATTTCCATGTCACTGAGCTGGAAAGAAGCAGGAGGGTGGTTCTGGGGCCGTCTTAGCACAGTGGCCCATCTGGGAATAGCCACCTGCAGAGACCGTGGCGACGAAAGGGTACTCCGTTGCAGCACTGTGTACTGGGAACAGCCCAGATGCCCGTAAATGGATCCAATTCTTCACGGCAACGCCTGCGCCATGGAACGCTATGCAGTCCTGTGCCCTGGGGCTGGGGCACCCCCCCACCCCTGCTCACCCCTGCTTCAGGCCGGTCTTTGTCTTCCCTCTTGGCCCTGTTCAAGTCCAGCAAGGCCAGCCCCAGCCCACCCTCCCACACTCAGCCCTCCTCTGTCACCTGTGGTGCTGACGCGTATCTGGTCTTAACGCATTTTGTTTTATTTTATTAAATTCTTTTATGTTTTATTTATTTTTGAGAGAGAGAGAGAGGAGGAGGAAGGGCAGAGAGAGAGAGGGAAGCGGAGGATCCGAGACAGGCTCTGCACTGTCAGCACAGAGCCCGACGCGGGGCTCGAACTCACAAACCGCAAGATCATGACCTGAGCCGAAGCCGGACACTCAACCGACTGAGCCACCCCAGGCGCCCCCATACGAATAAATGTGAATAAAAAATATGAATTTTATTATTATTATTTGTTTAAAAAAATGTTTGTTTGTTTTGAAAGAGAGGGAGTGAGAGAGAATCCTAAGCAGGCTCTGCACTGTCAGTGCCGAACCGGACTCAGGGCTCAATCTCCCAAACTGTGGGATCATGACCTGAGCCGAAATCAAGAGTCGGATGCTTAACCGACTGCGCCGCACAGGTGCTCCTTGGCCTCATGCATTTTAGGATTCATTTCTTCCTGTGTCTCCTCTTGACTCCTTAGCTAGACCAGAGCTTCTTCGAACCATGTCTTCCAAGCATTTCCTCAGAAAGATACTTGGGTATCTAAGTATCTTGCTCATTCTCTGTCTCTGTCTCTGTCTCTGTCTCTGTCTCTGTCTCTTTGTGTCTCTTCCCCATCTACCTCTTGTGTCCTGGCACCTCTGGCCCATAAACAGATCCCTTTGTCAGTCCCCACCCCTGACCCCCATTCCAGCAGATGCGCCTTCAATCTGGAAAATAACAATTACTTTTGCTGGCTGGACAGAAGGGAAAGGGACGTCGAGGAGAAATGTCCCGGGAAGGAGAAACCACTGTTCTCAGAGTCTCAAGTCCTGGGTGTGAGTCTTGCCTCTGTTTATTTTCAGGCTGTGTGACTTGGGGCAGGTTACTTGATGTCTCTGAACTTCTCTGTGCGCCATGCGGCTGTTCTGCTCTCGTGGATTGTCCCGAGAGTCCGGTTAGGGTGGGTTTGTGAGCTGCCGAGCGCTCACGCCTGCAAAACTTCCTTACCACCCAAGCTCTTCACGACTTCCTGACCGACCCATCGTTCATGGGGAAAGATACTAGCGCGAGCCCCCTATCAGGTTCCGAGCCCAAACACGGGACTGCGGAGGAAAAGGGGACTTGGCCGGGAAGGCTGGGAGTGCCTGCAGACTCCTCATTCCACAGTGTCCTGACTCAGAAGTCCTTGGCATTGGTTTGTATCTGAGTGAGTGGATGTGCTGATTAGTTGTACTTGGTGAACCAGAAGCACAACCCAAATATGTTCCTTTGTGGGATTTAAACAAATTAACAGGAAGAGCAGTGTGGGGGTGATGAGTGTGGAAGCACATTTCGGTTTGCCTTTTCAACCATTAACACATATGTTCTGAAAGCCGGTCTGGAAAAACATGCTTCTGTCAACTGTACGGTGAGCTGGGTGATGTCCTTCCTCCCTTATGCTGATGGGGGAGAAGTGGGCGGGGTGGGGGGGAGCATTTGTCCCCAGAAGGCCAGACAGCAGAGTGGAAAGAGCTTTGGATTCATGCAGCCTCTACCACGAAGGAGCTGTGTGACCTTGGGCGAGTGACCTACCTTCTCTGAGCTTTGGTTTCTTGTTTCTTCACCTGTAAAGCAGATCCTCCTTTCCAGGCTCTTGTGATGATTAAATGTAAAGTGTCTCAGACTGTGCCCAGCACGCAGCAGACCTCCAGTCAATAGTAGGTATTACGGTCACTTAAAACGCCCAGAAGCGGGAAACGGAACAAAACCACTGTTACTTTGGGGTTTTGTGTTACAGCTGAACTTAATCCTGACTAATACACTCACTTTACAAATAAACTCCACACGTCTCTTAGGAGAGGAACCCAAAGTTATGAGCCCCAGACTTCCTACACACGGCCTAGCCTTTAAGCCTGTTTCATATTTTTCTAAAATAACTACTACTTTCTCAGTTAACATTCTCGGCACGGTTTGGCGGTAAGTTTTCAAGGCCATATAAAAGGCCTATGTGTCTGGGGCGCCTGGGTGGCTCAGTCGGTTGAGCATCCAACTTCAGCTCAGGCCGATCTCGTGGTCCGTGAGTTCGAGCCCTGCGTTGGGCTCTGGGCTGATGGCTCAGAGCCTGGAGCCTGCTTCCCATTCTGTGTCTCCCTCTCTCTCTGCCCCTCCCCTGTTCATGCTCTGTCTCTCTCTGTCTCAAACATAAAAAATAAACGTTAAAAAAAAAAAAAAGACCTATGTGTCTAAGGTTTGGCCAGTGGGACGGAAGCAGAAATGTAGGTGAGAGATGTGTTCTTAAAAAGAGGCCGAGGGGCGCCTGGGTGTCTCAGTCGGTTGAGTGTCCGACTTCGGCTCAGGTCATGATCTCACGGTCTGTGAGTTCGAGCCCCTCGTTGGGCTCTGTGCTGACAGCTCAGAGCCTGGAGCCTGCTTCGGATTCTGTGTCTCCCTCTCTCTCTCCCCCTCCCCTGCTCATGCTCTGTCTCTCTCTGTCTCAACACTAAATAAAAAAACATTAAAAAAATTAAAAAAAAAAAAAAAAAAAGAGGCCCGGTGCCCTTCGTCCCTCTTTCTGCACTTTTACTCCCAACACTTATGACACCAACCGTGTGGGTTTTGTTTCCCACACCAACCAGTTCTCCCAATTCTCTGCACACCACCCGGGGGTCCTACGATTCAGTTCAGTTCCAACACTACTGACCTGGAGTTAGTGTCAGATCCCACAGGTTAAGGGCTCCGTCCCACAAGACTGCCCCGATTCAGATGCCCAATCACAAGTCCTGGGCTGTCACCTGCACTTCCTGTTTTTTTTTTTTTTTTTTAAGTTTGTTTGTTTGTTTGTTTATTTTGAGGTAGGGGGAAGAGAGAGAGTGAGAGAGAGAATGCCAAGCAGGCTCTGTGCTAATCGTGCAGAGAGCCCCATGCAGGGCTCAAACTCAAGAATCCTGAGATCACGACCAGAGCCAAGATCAAGAGTCAGATGCTTAACCGACCGAGCCACCCAGGCACCCCGGCGCCTGCACTTCTGACCAACTGGCTACAAATCGGGGGTTCCCATGACCCTTCAGTTTTGGCAATTTGCTAGAATGGCTCACAGAACACAAGAAAGCACTCAACTTAACTATTACTGGTTTATTTAAAAAAAATTTTTTTTTTTACATGTTACTTATTTTTGAGAGAGAGAGGCAGAGACAGAGACAGAGCACAAGTGGGGGAGAGGCAGAGAGAGAGGGAGACACAGGATTTGAAGCAGGCTCCAGGCTCTCAGCTGTTGGCACAGAGCCCGACGCGGAGCTCGAACCCACAAACCGTGAGACCACGAGCCGAGCAGAAGTTGGATGCTCAACTGACTGAGCCACCCAGGTGCCCCAACTATTACTGGTTGGGGATATAAAGGATATGATAAAGAGTACTAGTGAACAGCCATAAGAAGAGACATGTATGATGAGGTCTGGATGGGTCCCAAGCACAGGTACTTCTGGCCCCATGGAGTTGGGTGCACCACCCTCCCAGCAGACGGATGCATTTGCCATCTGGAAGCTCTGTGAATCCTGTCGTTTGCAGGTTTTTATGGAGGTTCCATTATGTTGGCACGGTTGACTAAATCATGGGGCACCTGGATGGCTCAGTCGGTTGAGCGTCCAACTTCCGCTCACGTCATGGTCAGATGGTTCATGAGTTCGAGCCCCGTGTCAGGTTCACTGCTGTCAGTGCAGAGCCTGCTCTTCTGTCCCCCTTCTCTCTGCTACTCGCCCCCCCTTCTCAAAAATAAACATTAAAAAAGTCATAATCAACTAGTGACTGCACTCAACCTCCAGTCCCTTCCCCTCCCTGGGGCGTGGGGGATGGGCTGAAAGTTCCAACCCTCTAATCAATCACATGGTCGGTTCCTCTGGCCACCAGCCTCCCTCCTTATCACCATCTAGGGGACCACCAAGAGTCACCTTATTAGATTAGAGTCACCTTATGGTCTTAAAGGGCTTGTTATGAATAACAAAAGACATTCCTGCCACCCCTACCACTCAAGGGCATTCCAAACAGATTAGGAGCCCTGTGTCAGGAACTGGGGATAGGACACAGTAGCCACCGTCCCACAGGGACATGCTGAGAAGGGAAACCGGGCTTAGGAGAGAACAGGAGAGAAGGTGCTTAGGTCCCCGACACCAGGGAGGGACACACCAGCCCCACTTGGACCATCTCTGGACTTCTGAACATGCAAAGATATCCCTAAAGAAGCTGATTATCTCTCCCAATGCGCTACTTAAAATTTCAGCAGGAGTAAGCAGGCTTGCGGTGGTGCCTGGTGAGCTTAGCTCAGCTGTGGGTAAGCGAGAGAAACGGGAAGAGGAAATACTCCGGCCAGTGCCGGGAATAGTGCTGCTCCCAAGGGTGGTACCTGGTGGTGTGCCCCAGGCTCTGACCTTGACCCTAGAGATAACGCAGTAACTTCGCTGAAGCCCTAAAGAGCATACTTACAACATTTGGCGATGATTTGAAACGAGCTGGGAGAGCTGATATTTTGAAAAATATTAGAAAGATGCAAAGCATACTTTGATCCAACAGCCTTTTGAGCTGAATGTAACAATATGGTCCACGAGATGAGGCTGAATGGGAGAATCTGCCTGATGTGGGAACCACACACCAGCAGCCTCAGTATAATTCCCACTGCGGGAATTGCGTTGAGCTCTGAATTTGGGGGCAACTGGCCATCAGTGTGAAGAGACTCAGACATGTGTTATGGGAGATCCGGTTGAGGAAAGAGCTGGTGGGATGGGGTGAAATGAGGCAAGAGCCCCTTTAGTTTCCTTGGGCTGCCAAAACCAAGTCCCAACGTGATAGAAATGTGTGGTCTTATGGTTCTGGAGGCTAGAAAGCCAAGATCAAGGCGTTGGTAGGGTTGGTTCCTTCTTCTGTGCCTCTCTTCTAGCTTCTGGTGATTTCCCGTCAATCTTCGGCGTTCCCTGGCTTGTAGACCCGTCAGCCCTATCTCTTTATCTTCACGGGGTCGTCTCACTGTGTGCATGTCTCTGTGTCCAAACACAGTCATATTAAGTTAGGCTTATTCTATAATGACCTCATTTTACTTGCTCATCTGCTAAGACCCTGTTCCCAAATAAGATATTGACAGGTACTGGGGGCTTAGGGCTTCAGCACCTTTTTGGAGGGAATGCAATTCAAGCCATAACAAGCCCTCTTCTAATACTTGGAGGGTTGCCCTGGGAAAGAGGCTTAATTTTCTTCTACAGGACCTCAAGGGAGAGAGGCAGGGCTGGGGGCGGGGGGCAGTTCCACAGAGATGGAGGATAGCCTGGTAAGAAGGTGCAGGGCTGTGTCTCAAAGCTTCTGTGCTTCTGGCTGTTTCTCTCCTCTCCCATTTGTATCCAATGGCCATTTTCTCCCCATTCCCCCTCCGGTCCCTATGTAAGCAAAAACAAAGATGCCAATAAATTATTAACCAAATAACGTATCATCTAAACTGTAACACTTCTGAGCATGGCAGTGGTGTGAATGGGGGGAGCAGTTGGCAAGGGGGCACATTGACTAAAGAATGAAAGTAACAACAGCAACAACAAAAACAAAGAAAAACCGGCTTCTCACGATCACCGTGCATCAGCAATAAAGCCAGCAGTTCTGAACCATGGCAGTGATAACATGACTCCTTGAAAAAATGTTTCGTTGGCTTAAGTCATAAACAATTGTTGTAACATATACATAAGCTTTAAATTAGCTTGTTTTAATCTATCTTTAAAATAATTGTTTTAATGGTTTTGTTATTTATTTTTGAGACAGAGACAGAGCACGAGCAGGGGAGGGGCAGAGAGAGAGGGAGACACAGAATCCGAAGCAGGCTCCAGGCTCTGAGCTGTCAACACAGAGCCCGGCGTGGAGCTCGAACTCACGGACCGCGAGATCGTGACCTGAGCTGAAGTCGGACGCTTAACCGACTGAGCCACCCAGGCGCCTCCTTTATCTTTTAAGAAATAAATATTTGGGGCACCTGGGTGGCTCAGTCGGTTGAACGCCCAACTCTTGATCTCAGTTCAGGTCTTGATCTTGGGGTCGTGGGTTCAAGCCCCGTGTTGGGCTTCACGCTGGGCGTGAAGCCTACTTTAAAAAAAAGAAAGAAAGAAAGGAAGGAAGGTTACTATTTTACCTGGAAGTACATTTGGAGAATACTCAGTTCTACAGGTGGCCCCTGACCCATGGGAACTCACTGTGTGTACATTCGCTTGGAGAAGAAGTTCACAGCTATTCAAAAGCATTCAGGCTTGGTGAGCAGCCCGTGTCTCCAGCCCCCGGGTGAGTACTTCTGGGTTTAAACAACGGATTTGAAATGGACAATGACAGTGCAATGATTAATAAAGACAAACAGAACTTGAGTGACTTTAAGTCTGTCTTTCTTCAGAATGACAGAATAAACTAAAGAAACATATTCTCTTTTACTCTCCAAGTCGTAGCACAAATGGTTCATCAAACACATCTGATAATGTCCACATTACTTGTTCACGTTCAACAACCGTTGGTGTGGGCTCCCGGTTGCTGTGGCTGACCCTTCTGAAGTGATGCAACCTGTCTGGACAATGGTTTGATGCAGGACATGGCACCAAGCTCTTCTGGCGATTTCCCTACTTAAATTATAGTCATTGGGTAACGTGTAGCCTCCGTAAGTGGAAAATTATTCTGAATGTCAGTGATACTATAAATGATGCTTATCTTCGATTCTGCTAAACTGACAGCAATTAAATTAAACATTTTCTAGGCCTTATACACTTCCCTGAGCTTTCTATATTCCATACCTCTAATTATTGACAAAATCGCCGGGAATCGTTCTTTGAAATGTCATGTGTAGTTGGGTCAAGTGCAAAGTTTCAGGCGGTTGGAGGCAGGGCAGCCTACGTGGCTGAGTGGGTGGGCTCTCCGTTGCCAGATGGCCTGTTTTGAAGCCTGGACTCACTCTGCCAGTGAAGTTTTAAATATCTCTGCCCTCTGATTCCTCACCTGTAAAAATGGGGATGGTGGTGATGATGGTACTTAGTGAAGTATATAGTACATTTAATTTTTTTTAACGTTTATTTATTTTGAGAGAGAGAGAGAGAGAGAGCCAGCGCAAATGTATGACCGTGCGCAGGGAAGGGGGAGAGGAAGACAGAGGAGAGGGAAAAAAATCCCAAGCAGGCTCTGAGCTGTGAGCGCTTGAACCTAAAAACCATGAGATCATGACCTGAGCTGAAGTCGAGTCAGATGCTTGACCAACGGAGCCACCCAGGTGCCTCCTTTAAAATACATTTCATACATTTTAATACATAATACATTTAAAAAGGTGTGTGGCACTTATACATTTTAATACATTTAAAAAGGTGTGTGGCATTGAACAAGCCCTTTGTAAGTGTCAGCTCTCATTGCTATTGAGATTATTCATCCCAATGAGGGGCTGGTGCTTAAGTAGTTAAAAAAAATTTTTTTTAATGTTTGTTTATTTATTTCTTTATTTTTTTCCTGATTTTATTTTATTTGAAATATGAAATTTATTGTCCAACTGGTTTCCATACAACACCCAGTGCTCATCCCAACAGGTGCCCTCCTCCATGCCCCTCCCCCACCCCCCATCAGCCCTCAGTTTGTTCTCAGGTTTTTTTTTTTTAATTTTTTTAATGTTTATTTATTTTTGAGACAGAGAGAGACAGAGCATGAATGGGGGAGGGTCAGAGAGAGGGAGACACAGAATCTGAAGCAGGCTCCAGGCTCTGAGCTGTCAGCACAGAGCCCGACGCGGGGCTCGAACTCACTCACGGACCGTGAGATCATGACCTGAGCCGAAGTCAGACGCTTAACCGACTGAGCCACCCAGGCGCCCCTATTCTCAGGTTTTAAGAGTCTCTTATGGTCTGCCTCCCTCCCTCTCTAACCTTTTTTTTTTTTCCCCCTTCCCTTCCTCCCCCATGGTCTGAACGTGTTCAAGATCTGGACATTTCCTATTGAAACAGGTCGACAGCCAGCGGTGTGATTTCAGGTATAGACACTGCAGCTGGGACAGGTGGCTTGGGGTAGGAGATCCTCCCGAGGCTAGGCAGGCTGCACGGGGTGGATGAGGGAGACGGCGGACCCGGAGAGCGGGCCCTGGAGGTGGGTGCAGGGCAGGCGGGAAACTGGAGGGGTGTCCTGCGTGCCCGCTCCCCTGGGCACCCTGCCAGTGGTGAAACTCTGGTGGCGTGGGGGGTGGGGGGGACAGGAGGTGGCTCTTGTAGTCCTTGCGTCTGATGGGCATTTTCTCGGTGTCCCTGGGGCTCAGGTACCCCAATGCTTGCCTGGAGGGACCTCTCCGCTACCGGCCCCAATTTGGTAGAATGGCTGCCTTGCGGCTCGGTTTGTCCGACGTGCCTGCTCTGGGCCCCTCCGCCTGACACCATCACCTGCCTCCTTTTCTCTTCCTGATAGGCTCCTGGAAACCCTCTAAGGGTCTCCCTCCCTTTTTATATTATAAAAGGAGACAGTGGGGCAACCAGAGAGGGCAATGCTCCAACTCAAAGAACACAATGAAGACTAGGGTGGAGGGGCGCCTGGGTGGCTCAGTCGGTTGAGCGTCTGACTCTTGATTTAACTCAGGTCTTGATCTCAGAGTCGTGGGATTGAGCCCCAAGTTGGGCTCCTTGCTAAGCATGGAGCCTGCTTAGGACTCTGTCTCTCTCTCTCTCTCTCTCTCTCTCCCTCCCTCTGCCCTTCCCCCATTTCAGTTCAGGCACGCATGCGTGCACTCTCTCTCTCTCTCTCTCTCTCTCAAAAGAAAAAAAAAGCTAAGAAAAGACTTGGGTGTCATGAGCACCCACTGGATGCCAGGAGCTTTGCACAAAGCATCATCTCATTTCATCCCCACAACAGATGGGTTTACTTTCCTATTCAACAGATAGGGAAGTGGAGGTTTGGGGGCTTGAGAAGGTAGTTACTCGGTTAAGGTCACAGAGCTGGCGGCTCTCTGGCGGGGCCGCACTTACACGCACATTTGGTACAATCCCAACCCCTGGCCCGTCTTCAAGACAGTGCCCCTTCCTCTCCCCTCCTCTCCCTCCCTCGGGCCCCTGGCCTCCAGAGCCCACCTGGGAGCCAGGCCCCTTGTCCCTTGCCCACGGCGCCTGCGCTGCGGTGGGTGGCAGAGGAAGGGCTCGCTGGTCCCGGCTGCCCATCTGCGGCTTGAACAGGAAAGAGACAAAGGTCCCATTTTAGGGCTGCTGTCTGTTTCCATGTCTCTAGTTGCTGAACCACCAGGAGGAAAAGCATTTGAGGTATTTCCACGGGAAATGGTAGCCAACAAAAGCGCCGTTGGGTGGTATTCTAGTTAATTGCAGGAAGGCGGGCAGCCCTCCAGGATATTACCTTTCTTGGGCTGGAAAGTGTTTCTTTGAAAAACGTTTTGGTTCAGCCGAGGCCTCCTGAGTTTTCGCAGATTTGTTCATAACTACGAAGAGAGTCACCAAGTCGGTCCATCGGGGGCCGGGAGGGGGTGCGGTGGGAGGCAAAGTCGGGCGGGAGGAAACCACTCTGATGACAACTCTCTGCTAAATGATGGCTGGAAAACACTGGATTATATTTCCCAGCCGGTATAAATTCCTAAAGGGGGCCATTCCCCCGAGGCCCGCCTCCCCCAGACGGAAACAGAATCTGCGACCCTGAATGAAACGTCTCATGCCCCTGAGAAGGGGAGAGGGCAGGAAATGAAGAGAAATGATCACTCTTCTTAAACACACTTAAAAAATAAAAATGTGTAACGAAAAGAAAAGTGTTCGCAAAGGTGCATGAATCCAAGCGTGTTACTCCTGACACGTTGGGTTTGCGAGTGCTTTTGCCTTCTCGGAAGGCTCCCCATTCACAGCGGCCCCGGGCAGCGAGCAGGGCCCCCATCGATCTCTGCACCTGAGAGACGAGGACACCACGTTACTGACTCACAGCGCGGGTCGCCCTGGGCATTCCGTCCGTCTGTCGTGACCGCGTATTTGCCACAGCCACCTCCTTTGTGCCCCACGCTGGGCTGCTGGCAAGGACGTTGAGGTGGCTGCTGTCTAGCCATGGAGACACACGCCTTGTTTAAGTGGAACAGTCCAGAACAGCCCGAGGTGAGCTGGAGCCCACGTGGCGCTCTGAGAAGGGAGGGCTGAGGGTGGTCGGAGTAGGGAGACTGGCAGGACCTTGTGAAGGAGGCCACCCTCCCTCCCCCACAGGGCTCTTGCCATCACAGCTCCCTGAAGTCCAGGTACGGTGCCCAGGATTGAGTATTTCATTCTTAGTGGCCATTGTACGTTTCATATATGCTACTTGTCATCAGCTCAAAGGCAGAGGCACAGACAGTGAAAGGTCACATGTCATTTCCCCTACTGCCTGCAGTTCTGGCCCCCCGCCCCCAAGATTAACACTCTGCACACGTTCGCATGTTGGCGTGTGTCCCTTTGGACATTTTCATCTGTGTACAACCTGCGTGGTTTCTTCCCTGGACACACCTCCAGGCCCACTCTCACTCCTCCAGCCTGCTCTGCCTCTCTCTGCCCCTGCAGGGACAGTGTCGTGGTGTTTTTTTCCTTCCTCTCTGCCAGGTGTGTCTGTTCTGGGTCAGAGCATCTGTCAAGTGCATTCCTTCCCTCCTGCCCATCCCCACAGCCGCCTCCTCCCTTTACTCTAGTGTGTGGGGGGCTGGGGAGGGGGTGCTGCTGGCCCCTGGGTCCTTCATCACACCTTGCCCATTCCCTTAACCCTATAAAGAACCCTTTTAAAAAATGTATTTATTATTTATTTTTAGGTGTTTTTGTTTGTTTGTTTTATTTTACTTAAAAAAAATTTTTTTTTAACATTTATTTATTTTTGAGACAGAGAGAGACAGAGCATGAACAGGGGAGGGTCAGAGAGAGAGGGAGACACAGAATCTGAAACAGGCTCCAGGCTCTAAGCAGTCAGCACAGAGCCCGACGCGGGGCTCGAACTCACATACCGCGAGATCATGACCTGAGCCGAAGTCGGACGCTTAACCGACTGAGCCACCCAGGCGCCCCTGTTTTATTTTACTTTTTTAAGAGAGAGTCAGAGCGAGCATGTGTGCATGAGCAGGGTGGGAGGGGCAGAGGGAGAGAGAGAATCCTAAGCAGGCTCAACACCCAGCTCGGAGCCCAATGTGGGCTCAATCCCATGAATGGTGAGCTCATGACCTGAGCCGAAATCAAGAGTTGGAGCATAGCCAACTGAGCCACCCAGGCACCCTCTTCCCTCTTTCCCACCTTCCTTTCTGAACCCTTTTTTTTAACTCTCCCCAAATCACCCCACCTCAGGTTTTGTAGGACCTTAACTGATGGTGAGCACATACATTGTTTTGTAGTCTGCGTATGCAGATGTGTGTGTGTGTGTGTGTGTGTGTGTGTACCAAAAGTAGTAAAGCATTCATATAGTTCTATATGTGTGTATCTATCGCCTACTTTTTAAGGTGAGCATAGTATTCCATACTATTCCATTGAGTGGATAGGCATTGTTTATACCAGTCCCCCTACTGCTAAACATTTAAGGCTGTGTTCAGTTCTTCTCGTTGGTATCATGACCTTCCCAAATATGTATATGGCTTCTTCCGGGAGCCGAACGCGTGGCCTACGGCAGTGGAAGGTACCTGTGAGAGCCTGGGCAAGGCACTCCACCTCTCTGAGCCTCAGTTTCCCCATCTGTCCGATGGGAATTAGCATAGATATGTATAGATGTATACTGTATAGGTCATTGGCCCCGGAGGCACGTGATGGCCTGTGACTTTGCTGAGCCCTCATCTTCCCGAAGCTGCTGTTGTGAGGCTGGAGAGCAGGCAGAGGCATCTCCTCGTCATGCTCACTCATTGCGAAAACGCTAACTTCTGGAAGAAGCCCCGAAGCGAAAACCAGCTATGAGGGCTAGAAGATTCGGAGAGAGGGATGATTCTTACAACTAAGAAGTGTTATGGGAGAGAGGGGCCTGGGTGGCTCAGTCAACGAAGCCTCCAATTCTTGATTTTGGCTCAAGTTATGACCTGACGTTAGAGGGATCGAGCCCCATGTCCGGCTCTGACCTGACAAGTGGGGAGCCTGCTTGGGATTTTCTCTCTCCCTTTCTCTCTGCCCCACCCCTGCTTGCTTGCACTCTCTCTCTCTCAAAATAAATACACGTTGAAAAAAGTTTTACAGGAGAAACGATGTGTTCTTGGGCATCTGGGGAACTACGAGGAGAGATGGGGAAATCAAGGACATGGTGTGGGCGGCTACACGCCCTCGCAGCTCCGTCCAGACCCCAGGTGCTCCTTCCGGGCTGCGGGAGGCTGGAGCAGGGCCTCGAGCAGCCGGCCCCCCCGGCGGCCCCCCCCCCCCCCGCCCCGAGCGCTCAGAGAGGCTCTCGCGCAGTGCGGCGACAAACCGGTCCCGGCCCCGGCCTATCCCGAGCGTGGCGGTGGCGGCCCAGACCAGCAGGTGTCGCTGCTACCCCAGCAGACGGCCCCGCGCACGGACCAAACAGCTCTGTTCCCGCCCGGCAGGGTTTACCCTGGGCCGTGACAGGGTTAGAAGCCTGTTCTCCCCCACGTCCCCACTTCTGCCTAAGACAAGGGGTGACACCCCCCGCCTTCCTCCTTCCCCCAAAGAGGCCGGGAGGCTGTGGGCCGAAGAGAACTCCATGCAGGTTGGCTGCGCAGCGTCCCCCCTGACCTCCTGGCCACGTGGGGCTCCAGGGCACCACTGCCTGCCAGGCTCTCCCTGGAGCTGTCGGGGTGCTCCGATGAAGAGGCGTTTTGGACTTCATAATCCGGCAGGGGGATGGGACAACTTGAAGGGGAATGTGTAAGTGTAACAAAGAGGGGCCCAGCCTGGGTCTGGCAAGCTGAGTCCCCAGCCTGGTTTTTCTTTCTTGAAGGGTCCTGTTCTAGGTTTTGAGTTATTCCTCTGCACCATAGGAGAAAAGGAAGTAGCTCACCTGAATGGGTTTAGAGGGTGACCAGTGGTCCCATTTGCCCAGCGATGGGTGGCTAGGGGCTGAGGGGTTGCTAGGATACAAGACTTTGGTGCTAAACCCCGGAAAGCCCAGGCAAGCTGGGAACACCCTGGTCATTCTAACTGGGTAGCCGCCACGTTTCAGGCACTGTTTCATGTAATCCACACCGGCGGTAGCATTGTCACCTCCGTTGTTCAGAAGAAGAAACTGAGGGCCAGAGAGCTTAAAGGGGCTGCCGGAGGTCTCAGAATGGGGAGGAAAGAGCTGACATTGCAATGAAAGTCCATTTCGCTGGTGTTCTTTCCATTGCGCTCCACAGCCTCCTGGATTCCTCCGAAGTTGGGAGTTGAGAAGTGACTTGCAGAGGCAAATCTGGGAGGCCCAAACAGTAGGCAGCTGTGGGTCGTGGGCATAGATAATTATAACGTGTGCTGCGGCCGCTGCCTGAACTGGGGCAGCGGCCCGGGAGCTCCTCAAGAGCTTTCAGTTCTGAGGGAAGCAGCGTGTTGGGAACTGGGGGGAGACGAGGACATGTCGGCGAGGGCACACGCAAAAGGAAGATGTGCAACGGGCCAGGCCAAGGGGGCACTGCTGGGGTCGACAGGGCTTGCGGGGGAACAACACAGGTTACGTCAGCCGGAGGGGGGACAGACCACACCACCAAGGAGGCTCTGACAATTGCATGTGCCCCCTCGATAACCCAGACATTTAAAAAAAAGTATCTTTTGGGGCGCCTGGGTGGCTCCGTCGGTTAAGCGGCTGACTCCGGCTCAGGTCACGATCTCGCGGTCCGTGAGTTCGAGCCCCGCGTCGGGCTCTGTGCTGACAGTTCCGAGCCCGGAGCCTGCTTTGGATTCTGTGCCTCCCTCTCTCTCTGACCGTCCCCCGTCCATGCTCTGGCTCTCTCTGTCTCAAAAATAAATAAACATTAAAAAAATTGTCTTTCTTTTAAATGTCTTTTGGTACAAGAACAAACGCCTGGTGAGCTCAGGACTTGTGGGGTTGTCTTGCTGAGCCGAGCAGGACCGGGTGAGCAGGAAGAAGCAGATCCTGAAGGAAGTTCACGGTCATCCCCCTTGTGGGGCGGGCAGGGACAGCATCAGCTACCTCCACAGCTTGTCATGAAGTGGTGTTGGGTTCTGACAGGGGAGCTGGGGAAACACTCAAACGAGCGTGAGAACCCAAACGAAATGATCCACATGGTCCTTGATCCACCCGGTAAAAGCAACTCTTGTCCCCCCAGGCTGGTTGCCGAGCTCAGGGCCAGTGTTACAGAGAGAAGCCCCAGCTTTCCCGTCTCTGCCTGTGAGAGCTCCTGGGCCCCCAGCAGACAGACTCCTCAGCAAGTCACCGCAACCAGGACGAGTGACGAGCTCATTAAGACAGAGCTCAAGGTGTCACTCATCCACTCCTGGGATCTGCGTGTGTCTGCCGAGCAGGGCTACTGCCTTCACAGGCGAGAGTTAAGGACAAATGCCCTCTCTGGATGTGTACGGCTCTCGGCAGCACAGCTTTGCAAGTTCAGATCCCACTAACCCCCTCAGCTGGGTGCCTTTGTGCAGTGCGTAAACTGTGCGACTGCACATGGTGATCCTGCCGACAGAAGCCTGTTTGTGTCAGGGGCCGAGGAACCCTTTGGGAGGGAATTTGTCAGGAAGGAGGAGTGCCAGGCATGCATGAATGGGTTCAGGAGTGAGGCCGGAGTGTGCTTGGAGTGGCCGCCTCTGCCTGGGAAGTACCCACAAGAAGTTATTCAGGAAGACAAGGAGGAGGAGGGGCCTCGTGGGCAAAGGAATAACATGTGCAGATGCACAGAGGCCTAAAATCTCCAGGCTGCTTGGAGGGTGGGGTGCAAGGAGGGGACAGTGGGGGACGAGGTGGGTAGGGGCCAGAGGGTAGAGGTCTGGGCTTCTGTGCGTTGTTCTGTGGTTGAGGATGGGAGGAATCGGACTTGGAGAGAAGGGGGCCGCAAGGAGGGAAGAGCGGGGAGATAACACTTCTTTTTGTAGGCTCCCTGATTTTTATTCCCATACCGCGTCCAGAAACCTCCATTGGTAGTTCTGAGCTCTGTCTTCTCCCATCGGGCCTGATCCTGCTGGGAGTCTTAGAAATAAAAGTTGGGAACCTTACTCTCAACAGAAATGACAAGTCTGTAGAAGAGAGTTCGGATACCACACGTGTGCCTGCTGGGACCGACAGAGTGCGGGGCGAAGGAGTCTGCCCTGTGCTTGGGGTGGTCTGCAAGGGCTTCTCAGACCTGCCCACTGCCTGTGTAGACCTGGCTGTGGGCATAGTCTTCACCCCTGACAAGGGCACCGGGTAAGCCACTTCCGCTGGGTTCCAATGCTTGCCGAAGGGCCCAGAAGCTCCCACTCACCTTATGGCCAGGGCATAAGCTGCCTGGATGTCATGATTATTTACCCTTCCTCCTGCTGGGTGGCAGCATCTCAGGGACCGACCACTGCCTCTCACCCACCCTGCACACCAGTGAGGACCCAAGTTTGATTTTACATAGCCAAAGAATTTAGCTCTTTTCTTTTTCTCTTGTATTTTGGTTTCTCTTTTTGGAAGGCACAGGAGAGAAGCTGGAAAGGGCTTCCTTGACCGAAACTGATCTGGAGGGGCTGAAAGTGTGCACACAATGGTTGGTGGGCCAGGCTGGCCGTGTCCCAGGGGCCAAGCCCCATGCTGGGCCGCTCTAACAAGAACTTGAACTGAACCGAACCATGACCCCCACATTGGAAAACACTGCCCCGATTCACTGAACCCAAAACCGAATCCAAATATTATTATTTTTCAACTGAACTCTGAATTGAACTGTTTTTTTCTTAAATACCTACCAAGCCAGTTTGAACTAGACACAAACATATGTGTTTTCTGAAACTATTGAACTTGAACTTCAAAATAATCTCCTATCCGAGGGCGAAGTGAGACTTTATTTGCTTCAGAGTGTCCTGTTCCCAGCAGGCCAGCCGAGTTTCCTTTATTTCATTTGTTCGGCACTGTAACTTTACTTCTCATCTTTTTTTTTTTTTTTAATTTTTTTTTTAACGTTTATTTATTTTTGAGACAGAGAGAGACAGAGCATGAAGGGGGGAGGGTCAGAGAGAGGGAGACACAGAATCCGAAACAGGCTCCAGGCTCCGAGCTGTCAGCGCAGAGCCCGACGCGGGGCTCGAACTCATGGACCGCGAGATCGTGACCTGAGCCGAAGTCGGCTGCTCAACCGACTGAGCCACCCAGGCGCCCCTCATCTTTTTTTTAATTTTAATTTTTTTTAAGAGACAGAGTGTGTGCACGTGAGCAGGGGAAGGGTAGAGAGAGAGGATTTTTTTTAAGTTTATTTGTTTATTTTGAGAGAGAGAAAGAGAGCATGAGCATGGAGGAGCAGAGAGAGAGAGAGAGAGAGAGAGAGAGAGAGAGAATCCCAAGCAGGCTCCCCACCTGATGCGGGGCTTGATCTCATGAACTGTGAGATCATGACTTGAGCCGAAATTAAAAGTTGGGTGCTTAACTGACCGAGCCACACAGGTGCCCCGGGAGAGAGAGAGAGAGAGAGAGAGAGAGAGAGAGAGAGAGAATCTTCAGCAGATTCCATGCTCAGTGCAGAGCCCGACTGGGGGCTCGATCCTACAACCCTGGGATCATGACCTGAGCCAAAATAAAGAATCGGATGCTTAACCAACTGAGCCACCCAGGCAGCCTACTTTATTTCTCATCTTTAAACACAGTGCGATGCATAGATCTTAAATGCGTAGTTCGATCGATTCTGACAGACGCACATACTCGAGGACCTGGCCCCCGGGTCAAGATCTAGAACATCTGCATCCACCCAGAGAGATCCCTCTGCCCCTTCCAGGTCCATTCCACCCCCACCAAACAACCACTGTTCTCATTTCTGTCTCCTTTTGCTTCTCATTGGAGGCTAATGAACAACTGTCCCCCACCTCCCACACCACAGGGAAAACAAGATAATACCCATTTTATGGATAAGGGGGATGAGGCTCAAAGGAGTACAAGCAGCTTGCTTATGCTCACGGAGCTCGGTGGTGGCAGGGTTAGAATGACCCAGGTTTCTGGTCTGCCAGCCAAGTGTTCTTTCCATTTCAAGCCAGCTGCTGAACTGAACAGCGGATTTAATGCCTCCTTGGGCTCCCTAGGGAAGGTGTCCCACCTCTGGCTTTCAGGGCACGGTGGGGATTGCTTGCCCCACAAACAGGGTGGTTCCACCGACCCTTAAAGATCTCTTGCAAAGAGGGCCCGGCGTGGCTCGGTTCCTGGGCTGGGCCGCCTTGCAGATAGGACCTTCTCGTGGGGCCCCCACAGACCCCCGTGGCGGCAGCCTGCACTGGGGTGCCTGTTCCCTGTCTCCAGCCTGCCTGTGTGTGGCTGTCTGTCGGTGTCTCTGGCCGCCTGTGTGCAGACAAACTGTATCTGACCCCCGAGGAGCAGTGTCTGTCTCCCGGAGCAGTCGAGCTAGAGAACATTGACCAGGTTCCCAGGCTGGTTTTCCTGGGGAAACATTTTCCAGAGCCTACAACAATGTTGCATTTGATTTGATTTTTTTCCCCCCTTTGCAGGCGATTGTGTGGTTTGGGGTGTTTTGCTCCTAGTTATAATCCAATAAAGAGCAGATGCTGTGATTTTTCCAAGAGTGCTGCTTTCAACCGCCCTCGTTGAAAATGCTCTAATTTATTTCAGTCGCTTGTGGGAAAACCAGCCTCAGCTCAAAACAAAGGCGTCCTGTGCTGATGTAATTGCCCCGTGAGTCTCTCCTCGGGGCTCCAGGCCTGCTGATGGTCACCGAGGCAGCCCAGGAAGAAGCCTCCTTTCTAGATGGTGGCAGTTATCCAAGAGACCCTCTCTTCCGAACCTCTCAGGGGGAGGTGGGAGCCCCAAGCCCAGAAGGGGGGCAGGAACCAAGATGTTCTTCATGACCTGCCCATTTCCTGTGGCTCACAGGGGTCAGTTTATGGGTCCATCACACCTTCTTGTGCATTAATTTGGTCATTTTCTTTCTGTTTAATATGTAGTCAAGCCCTGCCCATCGAGGGGCTGAAAGTTTGGGAGAAAGAATGGATTGAGAGAGAGGGAATCTCAGCTAAACAGCTGAGCTCCTTTATGGGCGCTCAGGCTGTGGCACCTGTAGGAGGACATGTTGGGCACTTTGGTGTTTTGGGGAGGAAGACATGCCAAGGGTGGGGGTTGACCTCAAGGGTCCACCGGTCCACCCACTCTCAGCTGTATCCAAGCTGACGTGTTCTGTCTCCTGTTCTGTCCAGACGCCACCAGACCCCTGGCTAAGGTGATTACAGACCACTCACTCATTGCTGTGGTTTGATCGTGCACAGATTTCTTCTCGCGAAGCACATGGGCCTCCTGGACTCCAGAGTCCAAGATGCAGCCCCTTGGCAGAGTGATGTCAACTCATAGATAAGACTCTGATTGGATTACACTGGGTGGTGCCCCCTGTTTGACTATAACTGTGTGTCCGCGGGAGGGACTCTGGGCGTGTGCTGTGGGGCTGGCTGTCTCAAAGGCCCTGCTTTCCATTTTGTTTGCAAAGCCATTTCCATAGAGCCGCAGAGCTCTGTTTCTTTCAAGTTCGAGGAGGTCACATGCTGGGGAGCATTTGCCTGGGAGGCGCCCTTCCTCCCCGGCAGGGCCCCCTCTCCCCTGCAGCCATTCTTTCCCTAGAACCACCTGGTGGGGCAGAATGAATCAGGTGGGCAGAGACTTGTGCTAGCAAACCCTCTTCTGGCCTTTGATTCTTGGTGGCAAGTTATAAGGAATTGGCGAAGGCACAGAGGAGTCCCAAATGCCTAACAAGTACAGATTTCTAGAATTCACGGTCTTTAGAGATTCAGGTGCAGTCTGTCTGATGCAGGACTCAAGCATCTTTATTTTTATTTCAAGAGAGTATTTAAGCATGCGTGTTCGTTTAAAACCTTCTGAGAATTAAGAAAATATGAACCATAATGTTTTCTGCCCTCCAACAGTCACACTGAGCGTTTTTGCAAACTTCTTTCCGGTCTTTATTATTGTACAGACATTTATATCTGGAGAAGTACTACACGCTCACTTTGGTGTCCTTTTCCTTTTGAGCATCATGAGTATTTTCCCGTGACATTCGATATTTTCTGAAAGCATGTTTTGTACGGGTCGCACATAAGGGAATCTTTGTCCGATTACTTCCACAAGCTGGGTTCTTGGGTGTGTGAGAAAGCTCTAGAGTAGACTTTGAAATACTTAGCTTTGTTCATTCCCTTGTGCTGGGTTCCACTCCCCCGATACACCCGGCTTTTGCTCCCTTCCAATGTGGAGCCTCATTTATGGTCTTAGTTTTATTTATTTATTTAAAAAAAATTTTTTTTAACGTTTATTTATTTTTGAGACAGAGAGAGACAGAGCATGAATGGGGGAGGGTCAGAGAGAGGGAGACACAGAATCTGAAACAGGCTCCAGGCTCTGAGCTGTCAGCACAGAGCCCGACGCGGGGCTCGAACTCACGGACCGTGAGATCGTGACCTGAGCCGAAGTCGGCTGCCCAACTGACTGAGCCACCCAGGCGCCCCTATGGTCTTACTTTTAAAATCACAAAGGCAGGGGTGCCCAGGTGGCTCCATTGGCTAAGCATCCTACTCTTGATTTCGGTTCAGGTCATGATCTCACGGTTCATGAGTCCGAACCCTGCATCAGGCTCCGTGCTGACATTGTGGAGCCTGCTTGGGATTCTCTCTCCGTTTCTCTCTGTCTCTACCCCACTCATGCTCATGTGCATGCTTTCTCTCTCTCTCAAAACAAGTAAATAAACTTAAAAAAAAAATCACAAAAGCAGCACATGCTCGAGGAGGCCAGGCAAGCAACGTGAAGGTGTGTGAAACAAAACACACAGTCCTTGGGTTTCCCAGCCAAGCACTTCCCCACCCCCCCCCGCCACCCTGAGGACCCATTGGTTAGGGACGTACCTCTGTAGTCTCATTTTTATTTGTACTAAGTTTCTCAGCTGTTTTTGCTGCATGAGAAGATGGGGAACTGTTGTTGTGGGGGGCAGCGTAGGCTGGGAACTGGAAATCTGAGGTCTTGTCCCAGCTTCCCGACTCACTGGCACTGGGAATGTGAGCCCTGTAAGAAATTCTGGACCTCACTTTCTTCTTTGCAGTGTAGGGACGATGACATCCTTGATGCCTGCCTGCCTGTAGATTGTTCTGGGATTAGATTTAGCAAGCAAGCAAACAAACAAACAAAACAATACAACAATGTAAGACCAAACAAGATGCCTACTTAAATTTGAATTTCAAATACATCTTGGGGGGGGGGGCGCCCGGGGCCGGTGGGGGCGGGGGATCTCAGTTGGTTGAGCATCCAACTCTTGATTATGCCTCGGGTTTGTGAGATTGACCTTCATGGGATCGAGCCCTACTTCGGGCTCTGTGCTGACAGCGTGGAGGCTGCTTGGGATTCTCTCTCTCCTTCTCTCTCTGTCCTTCCCCTGTTTGTGTGCACGCACACACACTCTGTCTCTCAAAATAAACAAATACATTTAAAAAAATCAAATAAACCACGGGTAATTATTTAGTATAAATATGTCCCATGGCATATTTCATTTGTATTTTACTTGGCAACCCTACATGAGATGAAACACGGGGAAGTGATTAGGAGATGGGACCTGGCAAGATGACTCCCCAGGACCCCAGCTGGTCTTGTCCCTTTGGAGGGGGGGCTCCTTTCTCTAGGGGAGGTCAGGGCTCCTCCGTCCTTGGACTTGAGACAGCTCCTCAAGCACTGACAAGTGCAGGAGGGCTGAGGCCCTGGAGCAGCAGGGGTGAGGAGGACAGTGCACTGCTATTTACTGAGCACCTACTGTGTGCCAGGCAGTTGGTAAACACTCCAGTGTCCATGTTTACCCCCTACTCATAGGTGCTAACCCTCTTCCTGACTCCCTTGCCCTCCCAGACTTCACCTCACCTCTCTGCACCCAGGCCCAATTCCTACCTCATCAGGCAGTATATTTGGAAATAATTCTGGGGCTTCAGCCCTTGGCTTTCTATACATGTCTCCAGGTAGCTGCTGGGTCAGGAGAGATTTCCCCCAAAGATCCTACCTCTCTGGTCTCCCCTCGGTCTCCTTGGATCCCAATCTTTTATGCAGGTGTGAATGGATGGCATTGAGGCGGCTATTCGAGAATCCCCTGGGCCTCTTTCTTTATCTCCTTTAATTAATTAATCAGTTTTCAAGTTAGTTAACATACGGTGTAGACTTGGCTTCAGGAGGAGAACCCAGTGATTCATCTCTTAACATATGACACCCAGTGCTCATCCCGAAAAATGCCTTTCTTGATGCCCATCACCCATTTAACGCACCCCTCCTCACCCCCCTCTAGCAACCCTCAGTTGTTCTCTGTATTTAAATGTTTTTAAAATGTTTATTTCTTTCTGAGACAGAGAGAGACAGAGCATGAGTGAGGGAGGGGCAGAGAGAGAGGGAGACACAGAATCAGAAGCAGGCTCCAGGCTCCGAGCTGTCAGCACAGAGCCCGATGCGAGGCTCAAACTCACAAACCATGAGATCACGACCTGAGCCGAAATCGGTCTCTCAACCAACTGAGCCACCCAGGCGCTCCTGTTCTCCGTATTTAAGAGTCACTTATGGCTTGCCTCTCTCTCTGTTTTGATCTCATTTTCCCCTTCCTTTCCCTTATGTTCATCATTAGGTTTCTCAAGTTCCACATGAGAGAAATCATATGGTATCTGTTTTTCTCTGACTGATTTACTTTGCTTAGCGTAATACCCTCCAGTTCCATCCACGTTGCGAATGGCAAGATTTCATTCTTTTTCACTGCTGAGTAGTATTCCATTGTAGTTGATGGACATGTGGGCTCTTTTCATAATTTGGCTGTTGTTGATTGTGCTGCTATAAACATTGGGGTGAATGTGCCCCTTTGAATCAGCACTCCTGTATCCTTTGGATAAATTCCTAGTAGTGCTATTGCTGGGTCATAGTGTAGTTCTATTTTTAATTTTTTTTAATGTTTATTTATTTTTGAGAGAGAGAGAGAGAGATAGAATGTGAGACGGGGGAGGGCAGAGAAAGAGCAAGACACAGAATCTGAAGCAGGCTCCAGGCTCCGAGCTGTCAACACAGAGCCCGACATGGGGCTGGAACTCATGGACCGCGAGATCATGACCTGAGCTGAAATCGGATGCTTAACCGACTGAGCCACCCGGGCACCCCTATTTTTAAAAATTAATTAATCAATAAATTAATTTTTAAATTTACATCCAAGTTAGTTAGCATATAGTGCAACAATGATTTCAGGAGTAGATTCATTAAGGCCCTTACCCATTTAGCCCATCCCACCCTCCCACAACCTCTCCAGCAACCCTCTGTTCTCTATACTTAAGAGTCTCTTATGTTTGGCCCTTTTTTTTATATTATATTATATTTTATATTATATATATATATATATATTTATATAATTTATATATATATTATATATATATTTATATTTATATATATTTATTTATATATATATTATATATATTTATATATATTTATATTTATATTTATTTTATATTATATTTTTATACTTAAGAGTCTCTTATGTTTGGCCCTTTATTTTTATATTATTTTAACTTCCCTTCCCTTGTGTCCATCTGTTTTGTATCTTAAATTTCTCATATGAGTGAAGTCATATGATATTTGTCTTTGACTGACTAATGTCACTTAGCATAATACCCTCCAGTTCCATCCACGTAGTTGCATATGGCAGGATGTCATTCTTTTTGATTGCCGAGTAATACTCCATTGTATATATATACCACATCTTCTTTATCCATTCATCCATCGGTGGACATTTGGGCTCTTTCCATACTTTGGCTATTGTTGATAGTCCTGCTATAAACATTAGGGTGCATGTGTCCCTTCGAAACACCACACCTGTGTCCCTTGGATAAATACCTAGGAGTGCAGTTGCTGGGTCGAAGGGTAGTTCTATTTGTAATTTTTTGAGGAACCTCCATACTGTTCTCCAGAGTGGCTGCACCAGTTTGCATTCCCACCAACAAGGAAGCAGGGTTCCTCTTTCTCCGCATCCTCGCCAACATCTGTTGTTTCCTGAATTGTTAACGTTTGCCATTCTGACAGGTGTGAGGTGGTATCTCATTGTGGTTTGATTTGTATTTCCCGTTGATGAGTGATGTTGAGCATTTTTTCATGTGTCAGTTGGCCATCTGGATGTCTTCTTTGGAGAAGTGTCTATTCGTGTCTTTTGCCCATTTCTTCACGGAATTATTTGTTTTTTGGGCGTTGAGTTTGATAAGTTCTTTATAGATGTTGGATACCAACCCTTTATCTGATAATGTTGTTTGCAAATAACTTCTCCCATTCTGTTGGTTGCCTTTTAGTTTTGTTGACTGTTTCCTTTGCTTTGCTCTCTCCCCTTCTTGGGTGAATCCCATACAGCTGACTTTCCCGCACCTCTGGGCAGAGGTAGTGGTCTGTCAGGGTGCCCTTCTCCTGAGGCCACCTCCAGGCTGCATGGGCATGGTGCTCTCATTCAGTGTCTTCTGACCCCTCAGTAGCCTTCCTGGCGTCCCCTGAACACCCCACAGACCTCCCCCACCTGCTATCTACAGCTGTGGAACACAGGACTTTGTGGAACCCCATGAGATACAGACATATTCAAGTCAAAATGACTGAGTGTGATATAACTCTGCTCTAAATTGGATGCCATTTTAACCTGTATTCTACTGTAAACAATAGGTATTTTAGGAAGAACAAACATACAGGGAGGGGAGCACTTATCTTGGAAACGTTACCCTCTGAGAGTTATTTCACTAAAGCAGAAACACACTTAATCGCAGGAACTGAGACTGAGGACCTCCTGGAGCCTCACAACTGTCCCCATGGCCCCTGTGCCTCCATCCCGCGGAGGTTAGTAATGCCAATGAGAGAAACACAACTTTTTGGATGTGTTCTCTCTCCTGGATAAAGTCACTACGTTATTTCCGTCCCATCAGTAATGATGGTAATAATATCTCAGATTTATTTTATTTTATTTTTTTTAACGTTTATTTATTTTTGAGACAGAGAGAGACAGAGCATGAACAGGGGAGGGGCAGAGAGAGAGGGAGACACAGAATCTGAAACAGGCTCCGGGCTCTGAGCAGTCAGCACAGAGCCCAACGCAGGGCTCAAACTCACGGACCGCAAGATCATGACCTGAGCCGAAGTCGGACGCTTAACCGACCGAGCCATCCAGGCGCCCCAGATTTATACAGCATGGTATTTTTTTTCTGATCAATTTGAATATTTGAAACAACATCGAGATAGCAAAAGCCTCTTCTCTGCCCCCGATTCAGGTCCCTCTATTTCTCATGTGTCCACTATTAGCAGTTTGGGTTATAATCTTCTAGACTTTTCCATCTGTACATAAACATGCATGTGAGTGTGTGTGTGTGTGTGTGTGTGTGTGTACGTGTGTGTGTGTTTCACATGGCTGGTAGCACACTACACATATTGTAATGCTACTTTTTTCACTTAGCAAGTAGATCATGGACACACAGTCCTTGTTTATCCTTCTTCGCTGTGCCGTCCTGCATCGTATGGTCCTACTTCAGTTCCTGCAGCAGGTCCCTTGGGACTGATATTTACACCGTGCCGAGTTTGGCGGCTATCATGAAGCCGCCGCAAACACCCCTGTGTTAGCCGGGCCCCTAACCGACTTACAGAAATGCATTCCCATCTGCTATTTGATGTGTGGAGGTCAAACATTATCCTCTCTTCTTTACAAATGCAAACCCGGAGCAGAGAGATGGGCCAAAGTCCTGTGGCCACGCCGTTAGTAAGGTGCAGAGCCAGCTGGCTTTTGAGTCCCTGCCCCAGGCCTCAAGGCTGTCTCCTCCGAGGCTCAGAGTGCTTCAGAACCCACTTCTCACACTTTAGTGTGCACACGCACGCCCTAGGATTGGTGCTAAAATGTGGATTCTGACCCACTCTGTCTGGGGTGGGCACCTTTGTTTTAAAAATTACTTTTAATAGGGGCACCTGGGTGGCTCAATCTGTTGAGCGTCTGACTTTGGCTCAGGTCATGATCTCAAGACTTGGGAGTTCGAGCCCCGCATCAGGCTCTGTGCTGACAGTTCAGAGCCTGGAGCCTGCTTTGGATTCTGTGTCTCCCTCTCTCTCTGCCCCTCCCCTGCTCATGCTTTGCCTCTTTCTCCTTCAAAAATAAATAAACGTTAAAAAAAAAAAAAATTTTTTTTTTTAACGTTTATTCTTTTTTTTTTTCTTTCTTTCTTCTTTCTTTCTTTCTTTCTTTCTCCCTCTCTCTTTCTTTCTTTCTTTCTTTCTTTCTTTCTTTCTTTCTTTCTGAGAGAGACAGAGCGCAAGCAGAGGAGGGACAGAGAGAGAGGGAGACACAGAATCCGAAGCAGGCTCCAGGCTGTAAGCTGTCAGCACAGAGCCCGATGCGGGGCTCCTGCCCACGAACTGTGAGACTATGACTGAGCCAAAGTCAGATGCTTAACTGACTGAGCCACCCACGTGCCTCCTGGGGTGGGCACCTTTCTAATAAGCTCCCAGGTGGTGCTCACGCCATCGGTCTAGACCATGCTTTGAGCAACTAGGCTTTAGCGTATGTAGCATCACTAGATTCAGAAGACATTTGCGGGGTGTGGGCTTTCACTGGCCTCCAGTCTGGTGGGCACTTTGACCACCATCACGGTAAGTGCCAAAGATCAGAAGTCCCCACCGCACACACAGTGTCAGTGCGGGAAGGAGACTGGCTTGTTCTGACTGAAGCTCAGGTCAGGGAGCCAGGGCTGAGCCAGATGCCACAACTCTGGATCCCACTTGGGTCTTTCCCACACGGGATGCCGGGGACTGGCTACCACAGGAGGCTGGCGGCTGCTGGATCCCGGTCCCCATCTCCTGTCCAAGCTCCTTCTTCCTATGTCTCACCACGTGGCATAGCTTGGTTTGAAGAGGTGATGAGGGAAGGTGGTTTGGGCCTTAGACACTGAAGGTGTTGGGCATTCCCCTTCTAAGTACAGAGGTCTCTACTGGGCCTTTGTTTTTTTTAAAGATTGATTTGCATTTTTAAAGATTGACAAATATTCCGTATTGACTGCTGAACATAAGAATGCTGTCTGATGCCTTTAATTGGGCCCAACTTCCAGGCCTTGTCTACAGGAGGGCCGGCCACTCACTGGGTTTGGCAGTCAATGCTGCTTCGTCTTCTGTCTGTCAGGATGCTTCCTGTACCCTCCCAGCCACAGAGGGATCTATCCAAAATGTCTGGTCCTGTACCCTCCCAGCCACAGAGGGATCTATCCAAAATGTCTGGTCCTGTACCCTCCCAGCCACAGAGGGATCTATCCAAAATGTCTGGTCCTGTACCCTCCCAGCCACAGAGGGATCTATCCAAAATGTCTGGTCCTGTACCCTCCCAGCCACAGAGGGATCTATCCAAAATGTCTGGTCCTGTACCCTCCCAGCCACAGAGGAATCTATCCAAAATGTCTTTTGCTCTCCTATCCTGAGCCAGGGATGGCCCTAGGTGCTGTGGGGGGATGCAAAGATGAATGAGTCAGGTCCTTGCCCTCAAGGGAGGGAGAGAAGTCAAGACACAAATAACTCTAAGAACATTGCTCTAACTGGCCCAGTTTCCAAGTCATACTCACACTCTCAGTTCATTTAGTCTTTAAAATCAGAGATTGGGCCCTCAGGAAGAATGGAGGTCACCTCCTGGGAGTTGGTTCTGGGCGGGGAGGTGCTGAAGGCACTGAGTGATCAGGGACCTCAGAGGGAGGAAGGATGATGGGACAATGGCAGTTGATGTCAGAACTCCTGTGGAGCGGTTCAGGTTCAACATGGGAAGAGGCTCCCAGCCCAGGTGATTCAGGAATCTAGGAACGCAGAGCTCTGTTTCTCCCTCCCTGGGCAAGTAGGATCAGGGAAGACATTTGCCCTCGGTCAGGCTGCAGACAGGGCGGGACTGAGGCAGACCCATTTCTCCCTCAGGGCTTTTTTCCTGCTCCTGTCTCTGTCCAGTTCCTCCAGCCGTGGAGCCAGAGGGTCCCTGCTAGACCCTGGGTCCTTTGCCTGCTTCTCCTGGCTGGTGTCCTCCCTCGCCTCCCCCTCTCCATTTACAGCTAAATTGCTTTTTTAATTTTATTGAGTTTTTAAATGCTTATTTATTTTTGAGAGAGAGAGAGAGAGAGAGAGAGAGAGAGAGAGAGAGAGAGAGAACGTGAGTAAGGGAGGGGCAGAGAGAGGGAGACAGAGGATCCGAAGTGGGCTCTGAGCTGACAGCCCAGAGCCTTATGCGGGGCTGGAAATCACCACCCGTGAGATCACGACCTGAGCTGAAGTCGGATGCTTAACCGACCGAGCCACCCAGGCGCCCCCAAATTGCTTTTTTAAAAGCCATGACTTTGGGTTAATAATCTTGAATGAGTTAGGTCCAAGATCAGCCAGTCCCTCACTAAGCTGGTAGCTATTCTAGTAAAGTCACAGAGGGGCTTTTGTGTGTGTGTGTGTGTGTGTGTGTGTGTGTGTGTGTGTAGGGGGAGGGGGATGGCTACTGAATGCCCCATTAATATCCACGTGGGGTCTGGGCAGTTGGGGGTCATGAAGATGCCAGATGGGGATGTTGAGGGGAAGGCAGCCGCTTCAACGGTGGGTGTGAGGTGCTGGCAGTGAGGGGTGCTTGCCGCAAAGACGTGGGGGTGGTGAAGAGAGTGGGGAGCACCACAGCAAATCTTGCTCTCCTCACAGGTGCTCCCCACAACCTTTGCATTCAGGCTTGTATGGGGGGGGCCCGTCCAGCCGCCTCAGTGGGAGTCAGGAGGGGGTGAAGTGTGTCTGTCAGTGTTGACACCCCACCTCCCACTCCAACCTGTGGGGGCTGGGGGGGATGTGGTGCTGAAAGGGGCCCCCACGTGTGGTGCCGATGGGTTCCAGCTGTGCTCCGGTGCCCCTGACTCTGTGGGCTGCCAGGTGGGGCTCGGGGTCAGGGGAGGCCCGGCGGATCTTTGAGTACTCATGCACCGTGTAATGAAAACCACCACTCAGCAGATCCCAGTGTTTACCCCGTGCCTCTGTCCTCGCGCCTCGGGGGTCTGGAGTCGCTGGAGGGTCTCTGGAATATTTACATTTTGCCGACAACCCCTGGGAGCGTTGTCTGCTGGCCGTGCACACGTGCATGTGCTAAGGCGTTCGCGTACCTCCCCACGTTGGATGCTCCCTATTTCACAGAAGAGGAAGGCGAGGCTGAGGGAGGCCAGGGGCCACAGTCGGTCCGTACAACCGGAAGAGGCAGCTGGGGATTCTGCAGGTCTGCCTGAGCCCACAGGCCACGCCTCTTCCATTTTGATCGGGCTTCTAGCATTTAGGTTAGACGGCAGGAGAATGTCCTCACTGTGATGTGCCTGGTACGTGCTGGCCTTGGCAACGTACTGTTTGGTGTAAATTGGGATTCCATGACCCGTTAACTCACTGTCTCTGGGGCCGGGATGGGGGAAGGGAAATGGGAATTTGGGGTCGTCTGACTCTGCATCCCCTCCTGTCTCTCCACTGAGCCTCAGACTTCTGAGAGTGAGAAAAGAGGACACCACCATGGGCGACTCTTTCCTGCAGCTCGAGTGCTGTTGCTTGATTACACTGGGAAAACCGGGGCATGGGTGGGGGTGGTTTGCCCCAAAGCAACTTTTGGGAGAGTTTTGAGAAGTTCTAACTCCAGGGGAGTCTGGCTTGGTAAACTGTGTTTCTGGCCCCGCTCATTCCACGCTGGCTCAGTTATTTGATTTATTTAACCTGTGTGTGTGTGTGTGTGTGTGTGTGTGTGTGTTGACATGGGTGTAATTAGCATACAAGTGTCTATGGCACCTGGGGAATCCGCCACCCTGACTTGAGCTATTGATGTTATCTTGGGACAGGTGGGAAATCTTGGGAGTGAATGTTTCTTGGGGGCAAGAACTGAGCTCTGAGTTGTCTATGGCTCCCGTCATGGCCCCAAAATGGGTGCATTTGCCATACCTCACAGGTGCGTCTAAAGCACCTGTGTATTATTAGGTTTTCTGAATACCCATAACCTAGTGCACTTGGAGAGAAGGGATGGGGCTGCTACCCCTGTGAAGAGAAGGATCTTTTTTTGTATTGAGGGGTAAACTTTCTCTAAAGTGATCCCTGAAGGAAACACCTGGAAACCAGACATCTTAAAATGAGAGGTGTCTTGACAATAACAGGGTTTCTTATCATTAGGGGTGGGGTGTGGACTATGGTGAGGCAGGCGTCCTGGGTTGGGGGTTGTGACAATCTTTAACTTAGGGTGAGTGCTGTCACTCTGGGCCTTGGGGCTGGGGCACATCCTCTGAGATGAGGCAGTGAAGCCGGTGCAACCTAGATTTTACCATGAGCATCAACCCCTGGGGGATCTTGATAAAAGGCAGGCTCTGATTCAGTAGATCTGAGGAGGGGCTTGAGAGCTTTTCTAACCGGTGCCAGGAGAAGCCAAGGCTGCTGGTCCACCGGCTGCACTTGGAATGGGAAGGCTCTAGAAAATCGCCAAGAGTCCTTTCAATGTGAACTCAGGGCTGAACTATGGTTTTGAAGTGGGCAAGCAGAGCTGGGGTTCTCACATTCCAGGGATTTCTCAAGCACACAGCTCTGGACCCAGAGATCACACACACACACACACACACACTTCACAGGGGGAAAGACAGAGGCAGAAGAAGAATGGGAAAAAAGGCAGTGGGTGCCATGTGGCAGGGAGCAGGTACAGTGAGGGATGCAGAGAACAGTACGAACACAGGAGGAGAGGTTTGTGCCCTGAGATTGAGGCAGAGAAACACACAGAAGGAGGAAAGCAGCCGGGGAGAGTACAGGTGGAGAGTGGAGGGAATTGTGGGGGCATGGGGAGAAGTAGAGGCTGCCGGCTCTGCCCCCTCCAGGGCCGGAGTGTGCTTCCCCAACTTCCTGGTCTCCCAGGGGGTGAAGACACCTCCAGCTCTAATCACGGCAGCTTCAAGCCCCGAGGGGTCCCATTACTTTATTCCTCTTGTTTATATTTGGAAAAAGATTTTGCCCCCACTCCCTTTCTCCAGCCACCATCCCAGGCCCAAAAAGGAAGGACGGAAGCCCGCCCCCATTAATCAGAGCTGAGGCCCGCGTAATGGCGGTGAGCAGGGGGACTGCGAGAGCTACCGTCTGATTGAACATTAGTCATGCTGCACGTTACATTCTCTAATGAGAAAATTATTCCAAATTGCCTCGAGGGATGGTCGTGATTAAACTATTTGCCTTGACTTCCTCTGCTAAATTGAACGTGCATGAGTGCACGCGCGCGCACACACACACACACACACACAGTCACCCCTGTCAGATCTGCTCACCCAAAGCCTTGGAACGCACCGTCTGGAGGGGTAGGTACAGCCTCTGAATTCCAGAGGGTTTCCACTCCTGGCCTATTCACAGCCTGCCTTCTCCTGCTACATTTTGAAGACAGCTAGGCTCCGGGGAGGGAAAGGGGAGCATTGGTGGGGCCATATTGCTGCAAGGCCCCAGTTGCCCACATTCTGAAGGGGGCTCAGTTTCTGTGGGTGAGCGTCTCCTGGGTGTCAGATGTCTGTCTCTTAAAAAGAGAATACTTTTCTTCAGGCAAGAATCTGGGGCTCTTTTCAAATCCCTCTTTATTTTCTCTCCTCTGAAACTCCAATTTTATTTGGACCTCCTTCCTATGCATAAGCTGGGCCAAGCCATTAACCTGCAGCCCCTGTTTGCTGTTACAGGTTTTCGAAGCATATTTCAAAAGGGAACCAAAGCATATGATTAAATAAGTATTCAGAGGAGCTAGAAAGTTTTTATGCAGAGTTTATAACATAAAAAATTCTCCCAAGAGCATGTGTGGTCTTGGTTATTAGGACATTAACACACCACTTCCCCAGTTGCCTCCTCTTTAAATCTTGGCCAGATTTCAATGTCTGGCACAAGTGTTCTGTCCTCTGGAGTCCCTCTCTGACTGTCACCTCAGTCACAATGGAGCACTCCTAATTCTGGGCTCTCATTGTTTTTGTCGTGAGTTGATAGAACTCAGTGAATATTTACCGAGTACTGTATGAGTTAGCTTTTGCTAGGTGATACTGTGTTAACCACAACTTCTCAGTGATTCATTCTGGGATCCAGGTTGAAGGAGCAGCACCCAGAGGGAATAAGACAGCAACGATGGAACCACGTAGGGATCTTAAAACTTATGCTCGCATGTGGCACACTTGACTTCTGTTTACCTCCTATTGGCCAAAGCAGGCCACTTGACCAAGCCCGAAGTCAGTGGGATGGGAAGGAAGAATCCTTTCACCAGGGAGTGCCAGCACAAGCATCTTCCTGGGTACACCAGGAAAAATTCAGCACCCTCGGACATAGTATCTAGAGTAGTTTTGTGTCTATTCTTGGCATTCTTCCCAAATTCCCTCACCATGATCGTTAGAGTCTTTTTAGTTGTCACAGGTAGTGATTCTTTTTTCTTTTTTTTTAATATAAAGCCTTTTTTAATATTTATTTTTGAGAGAGACAGAGACAGAGCACAAGTGGGGGAGGGGCAGAGAGAGAGGGAGACACAGAATCCGAAGCAGGCTCCAGGCTCTGAGCTGCCAGCACAGAGCCCGACATGGGGCCTGAACCCACAAACCATGAAATCATGACCTGAAACTGAAGTTGGACACTCAACTGACTGAGCCACCCAGATGCCCCATCTTTTTTTCTTTTTTAAAGGCAAATTGCATGCTGGCAACATATGATTCTGTCAACCTCTCTTCTCTCAGCTTCTAGACTGAGTTTTCTCCTGGTTCTTTCCAGTCTCTGGTCACCTCCACCTCATCTCTGTCTCTCTGGGACCATCTTTCCCCTCTTTTTTACATTCTTTTTAGTGTTATGTTCCCTTTGGGTTGGGAAGACTCATCCTTTGAGTTGATTTCAATGTCGTCTTCTATGTCTATGACCGTAAACTCATTTTCCCTGCTAAACCCGGTCCTCCTCTCATGTGGCAGATTAAATATGGCCGCACCTTCTTCCTCCTGTCCTCCCGTCCAGAAGTGGAATCTATTTCTCCTCCTCTTGACTCTGGGCTGGTCTTGTAACTTTGAGAGAGTCTGAAGCCTAGGCCTGGGAGAAGCCAGCTGCCATGTAAGGAAGCCAGTCTAGCCTGTTGGAGGGTGAGGGGTGGGGGGGAACTGAAGTGTCCCAGCTGACAGCCAGTGCCAACCACCAGACTCATGTGTGAGGCCAGTTTTGACCTTCCATCCCAGTGCATCTTCCAGCTCATTACAGCTGAATGAGTGAGCCCAGATGAAGCCAGCAGAGGCAGCATCCAGCCAACCCCTAAATCATGAGCAATCGTAATTATCTGTCATTTCAAGTCCCTAAGTTTTGGAGTGTTTGTTGTGAGCAACAGATAACTGAAATATCCTACATCCCTTAAGTTGGTTAGTGGCACGGCCACGTAACCAGCCTTCTAACCTCAAAACCTGAGAGTCACCCAGTCACCTCCGTCTTCCTCGATTCCACATCCAGTTTGTTAGTAAGCTGTATGAAAGCGAGCTGGAGTGGAGGTGGGAGTTGTTGTTCAATGGGCACAGAGTTTCAGTTTTGCAAGATGAACAAGTTTTAGAGGTGGCTTGCAGAACTATGTGAATATACTTCTTTTGAACTGTACATTTAAAAGTGTTACTTTTAACAGCAAGTGTACTCACTTACTTTTAACAGTAAGTGTAACTATACACTTAAAAAGCTAGTAAACTTTTTATGTGTGTTTTACTGCAATTTTAAAAAGTGATTTAAGGGACGCCTGGGTGGCGCAGTCGGTTAAGCGTCCGACTTCAGCCAGGTCACGATCTCGCGGTCCGTGAGTTCGAGCCCCGCGTCAGGCTCCGGGCTGATGGCTCGGAGCCCGGAGCCTGTTTCCGATTCTGTGTCTCCCTCTCTCTCTGCCCCTCCCCCGTTCATGCTCTGTCTCTCTCTGTCCCAAAAATAAATAAAAAACGTTGAAAACAAAAAAATTAAAAAAAAAAAGTGATTTAAGCATCTTCTGGTCTGCCCCTCTTCTCAGTCTCCACCCTCCATGCTGCTTCCTTCCTGAGATGTGGCTCCAGTCCTGATAGTTTTCTTTTCTTTTCTTTTCTTTTCTTTTCTTTTCTTTTCTTTTCTTTTCTTTTCTTTTCTTTTCTTTTTTCTTTTTAGAGAGAAAGGGAGCAAGTTAGCAAGGGGCAGAGAGGAAAGGAATCCCACAAGGAGCAGAGAGAGAGAGAGAGAGAGAGAAATGGGGCTCACCTAAGTGGGGCTCATGTTCACCTGAAGCGGGGATCGAGCTCACCCCTATGCGGGACTCAAACTCACGAACAGTGAGATCATGACCTGAGCCAAAGTCAGATGCTTAGCTGACTGAGTCACCCAGGTGCCCCTGACACTTTAAAACTCAGTCTCCCCCTCTGCCTTCAGGGTAAAATCCAAACCTGCACCAGGAAATGTAAGGTTCCCTGTCTGCCCTCATGTCCATTAACGTCTGCTCTCATTAACATCCTCCCACTGTCTGGGTTTGTTCCAGGACTTTCCTTGCCTCTATACCTCCAAGCTTTCCTCAAGAAATTCCGTCCACTAGCATGTCCTCAGTGGTTTTTATTCAACATTAACAGCATCCTTTGGGTCTTTGAAGTGTCCTGTTTTTTTGTTAATATATTTTTTAATTAATTTAATTTATTTTTGAGAGAGGGAGAGAGAGCAAGTGAGCATGAGCTGGGGAAGGGCAGAGAGAGGGAGAGACAGAATCTGAAGCAGGATTCAGGCTTTGAGCTGTCAGCACAGAACCCAACGTGGGGCTCAAACCCACGAACTGTGAGATCATGACCTGAGCCGAAATCAAGAGTCAGATGCTTAACTGACTGAGCCACCCAGGTGCCCCTAGTATTTTATTTTTTAAAAATTATTATTTATTTATTTATTTTGAGAAAGACAGGGGGGTGGGAGAGGCAGAGAGAGAGGAGAGAGAGAATCCCGACACAGCACTCAATCTCATGAGTGAGATCATGACCTGAGCTGAAATCAAGAGTTGGACGCTCAACCAACTGAGCCACAACAGGTGCCCCTTATCTAGAATTTAAATTCTGAAAATTTAACCTATGAAAATAATGCCAGTACCAAACAACCAACAGACGCCTTGGGGTTGACGGTTGGGAGTCAATGAGAAAGAAGGGAAAAATAAGTCATGGTTTATCATGACAATCATGTCATATCATAAGAGGTCAAATACAAATACATTTTGTCATGTGTAGCGTCAGCAGGTGCCGAATGTCTACTATGTGATGGTATCTTGCTGAGCACTTTGTGTCAATATCTCTAACCTTACTACACTCTCCCTGAGGCATGAGGTGTTAATTCCTATCACCATCTTACAGATGAAGAAGTTGAGGCTCAGATGGAAAAGGTAATCCCCCCCCCCATTTTACTGAGATATATTGACAAACAGCACTGTATAAATTTAACGTGTACAGTATAATGATTTGACAATGTTATTTTTGAAAATAAATTTTTAATGGAAATAGATATATTTCTATAGGAAGTACCCACATCCTATACAGAGAAAGCCGTGTCATAGAAGCTGAGAGAAGAGAATGGTTGAAGAATCATATGTTGCCAAGATGTCAAATATCAGGTAACTTGCTTAAAAAAAATGATTAGGTCTGGTGATTAAAACCTTGGTAGATTAGCACAAGGTGAGCACATCCATTGACCACTGCTCAGAACAAGGCATAGAACGCCACCACTGCCCCAGCAATACCCCCCCTTTCTCTGCTGTTCTCCTTCCCAAAGATAACCATCATCTGACTTCTAACAAATAGGTGAGGGAGTTTGCCTGAAGTTCCTCCCTGAGGAAAGGGACCAGTGTCTTTCTACTGCCTATAACATGAGCCCCCAAAGTGCATGGCATTCCTGTGAGGGCAGTGACAGGAGACCTAGGCCTGACTCATGGCTCTGCTCTGTCCTGGCCTTGACTTTGCTACATGTAGGTACAGGTGTCTGTGTATCTGGAGAGAAGGCCATGCATTTCTCAACAATCAGAGAAAGACCCGTCAAGGGAGCGACCTCTTTTTATCTACCCCAACCAGGGGCTTGTCTTTGAGGCACGTGCATGTGCGTGTGCACACACACACACACACACACACGTGCGTGCACACACACACTTCCCTGTGACCTATCTGCAGCTTAAAGTCTGCTTGCAACTGCAAACCTTCCAGATAAATTTCTGATCTCTCCCGGAAAGCTGTTGTGAACTCAGTGTAAGGAAAGCTTTTAAAGTGACCCTCCGTTTAAGCCCTGAGTCAAAGCCTGTGTGTTTTCTTTCCTTTTCTTAACTGGAAGGTTATGTGTTTCTTAGCTACTGGTCAGACTGGATGAGACTGCCAAAAAGCTTTCAGGGAATTTCCTCACCATGTAACAAATTTATGAGTCATATGAAAAACTGGGAAATGTTTCAACCAGCTGCCTCTCATTGACTCAGAGCCTTTTTTTTTTTTTACAACACCTTGGTGCTGGGGCCTTGGATGGAGCCAGCAGAAGGGTTTATTATAACTACAAATGGCCTGATGTTGCCTGGGAGGAGGCTGTGTTGATCTCTCTTCTTGTCTCCACTTTCCTGTCCTCCCCAACAAAAAGCTATAAAAGTTCCCTGAAACGTTCAGACACCAAAAAGCCAACCAGATAGCTCCTTCTTACTCCATAAAGGCCCGGCAGATGGATAGGTGGGTGACTGGATGGCTGAAGGCAGATTTGAGGTCTTATTCTCCACCTCTGCCTAGACAATCAATGAAGAGCTTAAACTTAACATGCTTAAAATGGAGCGCTGATCGCCCTGCAACCCCTGCTGTCCTCTCCATCTTAGGAAATGCGAACTTCCTCTGGGCCAGATCATGTTTTCCAAAGATGACTTTGAAAATATCCCCGGTGTCCCCGCCATGCTCTTCTGCAATGTGACAGGCTACTCCTTCATCAAGAGGTAGAGTTAATTTTTCCACCCCCTTGAAATAGGACAGGTTCTGGGGGTGGCTGGGTGGCTCAATAGGTTAAGCGTCCAACTCTTGATTTCAGCTCAGGTCATGATCTCAGGGTCATGGGATCGAGCCCTGCATTGGGCTGCACTCTGAGTATGGAGCGTCCTTAAGATTCTCTCTCCCTTTCTCTCTCTCCCTCTCTCACTCTGTCCCTCTCCCCTACTTGCTCTCGGTTCCTCTCTCTCTCTTTTTCAAAAAAAAAAAAAAAAAGAAAGAAAGAAAGAAAGAAAGAGAAATAAGCTAGGTTCTGGACTGTTTTTTTTTAAGTTTATTTATTTATTTTGAGAGAGATAGAGTGGGGGAGAGGCAGAGAGCGAGAGAGGGAGAGAGGATCCCAAGCAGGCTCTGCACTATCAGCATGAAACCCAATGTGGGGCTTGAACTCATGAAACCGTGAAACCGTGACTTGAGATGAAACCGAGAGTCAGATGCTCAACTGGCTGAGCCACCCAGGCACCCCTGGACTGTTTTGAATAATAATAGAATGTGGTAGAAATGTTGCTGTGCCAGTTTGGGGCATAGCCCTTCAGTAGCCTGGCAGCCTCCACTTCCTGCCTCTTGGAAGGCAGCCGCCATGTAAGAAGTGCACCTGCCTGGGGACCACCATGATGTGAGAAGAGAGAGATGCTAAGGGACACTGAGCACTAAGCATGAGTGGAGAAGCCACCTTGGAGGTTGATGTGCTACCCGGGCCTCCCCAGCTGCGGCCACACGGAGCAGAAACAAACTACCCAGCCAGCCTAGTCCTGACCCACAAAGTCACGGGCAGCCTCCTAACACCCCTCTTCAGTCTCCTCTCTTGCAACCTGGACAGAGCCTGTAAGACCCGAGTTAGACCACATCGCTCCTCTGCTCGGGGTCCTCCAAAGGCTCCCGCTGCACTCAGGTGCTGCCCCCCCGCCGGCCCCCTGCTACCTCTGTAACATCATTTCCTGTTTCCTTCCCCGTTGCTCACTCTGTTCCAGGAACACTGGCTTCCCGGTTGCTTCTCCGCCAGCCTCAAGCCTGCATTCACTACTCCTTTCTATTGGAACAGTCTTGCCGAGATGGCTGTGCGGCACACGCTGTCACCTCTGTAAAGCCTGCACCAGCTGGCACTTAGTGAATGCCCTTCTCTGTCCTCCCCATCCCTCCCCGTACACTTCCCTGCCCCTTCCCTGCTGCTCTTTTCTCTATGGCATTTGGTCATCTGATGGCCGCACACTCTAGATATTTAGTTCTTGTCTCTCTTCTCTATGGGGTGTCAGATGTCACTCCACGGGGGCAGATCTTTGGTCTGTTTTGTTCACAGACATGCTTCCCTAGAGCCTAGAACCAGGCTGCGCACATAGAAGGTACTCAAAAGCCATTTGCCCAATACATGAGCCTAACTTTTCCGAACCTGAGTTTCTTAACTACAAAATGAGGAAAAGTACAGTTGCTTTGAGGGGGTTGTGAGGACAAGTAAGGTTCATCTAGAGTGTATGGCATTGAGCCTGGTACAGAACAGTGCTCAGTAAACCTTAGGTCTTTTTCCTACATTCCTACTTATTCCCCATAACCAGCTGCTCTAAAAATCTATTCTAGGGGCGCCTGGGTGGCTCAGTCGGTTAAACGTCTGATTCTTGGTTTCGGCTCAGGTCACGATCTCACTGTTGTGATACTGAGCCCCGTGTCAGGCTCCGCACTGAACGTGGAGCCTGCTTGGGATTCTCTCCCCCGATCTCTCTGCCCCTCCCCCAATTGCTCTCTCTCTCTCTCTCTTTCTCAAATAAATAAATACACATTAAAAAAAGAGAATCTATTCTAAAAAGGCTGGGAAGAAATGATATATGTGTAAAATTATATACATAAATAAAGATATATTAATTTATAAAATGTTAATATATTAAAATATATTTAAGATATATATTATATATCTAAAAAGACATGAACAAAATCCAAATCCATTTATAGTAAATGGCCCATGGGTATATTTCACTTGTCTTGTCTTGCATTATGTTTTTGGCCTTTATTACCTTCTGGAGTGATCGTTTCTGTAACATAATAACTATGTGATAGAATGTGTTCCCTCAGATCTGTCGGTCACCGGCTCAGTGGCCTGGGTCTCTTGTTTGTGGTTCTAGATGGCGAAAATATGATTGGTCCAGCTTGTGTCAGTTGTCTGCGGCTGGTCCAACTGGGGGCATTGGGAGGGGGTCGGAAACCAGGACTCACACACAGATGTTCCCACTCAGGCCCATCTTCAGCAGATGTTATGGGTACAGGCAATGACCAGAGAAGGGGGCCTAGGTGGGGCAGAGACCTTATGATGTGTTACCTACACGATACTTGCCCATAGTTGTCATAGGCCTGTGTTCTGCTGGTGGAGGCATTTCCTCTGATCTCGTATTCTTTTGTGTGTGTGTGTGTGTGTGTGTGTGTGTGTGTGTTTATTTCTGAGAGAGAGAGAGGGAGACAGAGGATCTGAACAAGCTCCGTGCTGTCAGCGCAGAACTTGATGCGGGGCTCGGACTCTTGAACTGTGCGATCATAACTGTGAGAAGTTGACGCTAAACTGACTGAGCCACCCAGGTGCCCCACCCGGGTCTCATATTCGAGGGTATGGGAGTGAGTCTGTGTCCCCCAAGATCTGCCCTTTGTAGACCACATGCTGTCTCCCTACCCTTTCCCTGCCAAGTCTGGGAGGCTCATCTCTTTGGTCTGCCTTTCCCATCCGTGGCCTTGCCCTATATTCCTACTGGAGACTGGCGGCTCACTAACAACAGAGCATTTAGAGGAGAGCTTGTGGACAAAGGTGTGGGTGTAGGGGAGCCATAAGGGATTGTGCCCGGCTGGGGCTGATATAACCGAGCTGTTACCACTCTTAGGCCCAAGGGAGGAGGGAGGGGTGGTTACTGGCACCTGGAAGGGGAGCCATCTAGGGAAGCAGAGGGACACAGCCAGCCTGAGGGGGGGGGGGGGGGATGCAGGGAGGGAAAGAGGTGCCCGGGCGCCCAGGCCTCATTCTCTCCCGTCCTCTGGCTCCTGCCAGGGCCTCTCATCGGTTGGAGCCAGGGGACAAGTGGGTCATGGATGTAGCCCAGGGTTGGTTCCCCGGGGCCTAGAGCAAGGCGGAGGGTGGAGAGTGGTTGGTAAAGGGAGGCCCGGCCACTTCCCTCTGCACTTTCTCCAGCTCTCTCCAAGCACAAGTCCTGCCTTGTACCCAGTGTTGCAGGCCTGACTGCCCAGGGGTCTGGGTCAGGAGAGATACAGTCTTCAGTACTCCTTTCAGATAATATCCACCCTTTGGGACTAGGAACACATTTGCTATTATCTTTAGGAATCCTTGAGTCATAACTGATGATTAATTCAATCTACAAAGCATAGAATGCGGGTCATTTTCCCCTAAGCGTATCCTTATACTTGCTTGGCTAAAACTCCAGCTACCCACTCAGTTAGCAGGACCCCTTCTGCGGTGTCGTCCTTGTTGTGCGAGGACGACCAGGAATGTGGGCTGATGGAATGTTGTTGCTGGCAGAGGTCTTAGAACGGATTTCTTGGTAGTCCAACTGTATCGTTCTCCTGGTAAGAAAACCAGAGCCCAGAGAAGGAAGGTGACCCGTGGTCAGGAAAATCTGCTACAACCACACACACGTTGCCGGTCACCAGATGTGTGGATGTCTCCCCCACGCCCATCAACTCTCTGCCACCAGCCGGTGTGCTATGATCCCATTCAGTTCTGACACTGCCTACTCGGAGTTAGCATCGGATCCCACAAGGGCTGCGTCCCACAAGACTGCTCCCCCCACCCCCTTCACATGCCCCCTCGCAAGTCCCAGGCTGTCACCTGTGCCTCTGACCGACTGGCTCTAGATCAGGGATCCCATGCTCCCCTCCTTGGCGTCATTAATTTGCCACAGCAGGGGCGCCTAGGTGGCTCGGTCGGTTGAGCGTCCGACTTTGGCTCAGGTCATGATCCCGCCGTTCCCGAGTTCAAGCCCCATGTCGTGCTCTGTGCTGCCAGCTCAGAGCCTGGAGCCTGTTTCAGATTCTGTCTCTCTCTTTCTCTCTCAAAAATAATAAAGTAAACATTAAAAAAAATAATTTGCCACAACAGCTCGTGGAACTCAGGGAAACACTTACGTTTGTCACTTTGTTAGATCATAAAGGATACGATAAAGGATCCAGACGAACAGCCAGATGAAGAGATACAAAGTGTGAGAGGTCTGGCGAGGGGGCCCAGAGTTTCCATGCTCCCTCCAGGCCCGCCATCCCCCCAGCACCACCATGCGTGCAGCGACCTGGAAGCATTCTGAACCCTGTTCTTTTGGGATTTTTATGGAGGCTTCATCACGTAGGCCCGATTGATGATTTACTCCGTTTCTAGCCCCTCTCTGCACCCTAGAGAGTGAGGGCCAGCTCTAAAAGCATCAACCTTCTAATCGTGGTTTGGTGTCTCTGGTGACCAGCCGCCACCCAGGGGCCCGCCAAGAACCAAAGACGTTCCCATCACTCAGGGAGTTCCAAGGGTTTTAGGAGCTCTGTGCCGGGGACTGGGGGGAGACTGGTTCCATTTTTGCTATTATTTGACACCTGTGCAAAGTGACACAGCCTGGTGGCAGAGCTAGGGCTTTACTGCAGCCCCCCTGACCCCGTGTCCGTTTCTCTTGCTACGTTCCCCTGTTGCCTAGGGATTAAATGCCATCAGATAGGCAGAGGGCAGGCAGGCCCCTCGTTCCCTCGTTATCTGTGTTCCTTCCTTGTTTTGTCTCACTTGTTTGTTCCTTCACACTTTCTAGGAGTTAGTGAGCCATTGCTGTGGGTCACACACCGGCTCAGTCACAGATTGTGGTGACAGTGCCAGTACCCAAACGTATCTGGTTCTCCTCTCCTTCTGGGCTCGTGGAAGACTCACTTCTCACTGAGGAGGGATCTAGAAGGGAGGAGCAAGCTTGTATGTGTTCAAGCTGAGACTGTGGGGCTGCTGGGTACCACGGAATAAGCCACATCGACTAATACACAGCCCATGTTTTGGAAGAAGAAAGGGAGATGTTTCTGATAATGCGGTAGAATTATGGGGCAATAGAATAATGGAAACACGAAGGCAGGAGTGATGGGTCCCACCCACTCCACAGAGCAGACCTGGGCAGCAAGGCTAGGTCAGATGTGTTTCTCATGAGCAGGACTATGCTCTGTCCGGACTGTAGCCTTAGCTCAACCACTAATCTGCTCAGTGACCCCTACGAGTCACTTTCCCTCTCTGTGCCTTGTGTATAAAGTGATGGGGTAGACAGGATCACCTCTGAGGTTCTTTCCAGCTCTAAAATTCTGTATTTTATTATTAAAAAATTTTTTTTAACATTTATTTATTATTGAGAGACAGAGAGGCACAGCACGTGAACAAGGGAGGGGTAGAGAGAGGGGGGAAACACAGAATCTGAAGCAGGCTCCAGGCTCTGAGCTGTCAGCACAGAGCCTGACGCAGGGCTTGAACCCACAAACTGGGAGATCATGACCCAAGCCGAAGTCGGTCGCTTAACCAACTGAGCCACCCAGGCGCCCCTAAAATTCTGTATTTTAGAACAGATCTAGTGACTTGCTCTCCTGACATCTTGGTCTGTGCTTCCTCCCCATAACTGGCTCTGGACCTTCTCCTTGTGAGTCATTGGGTCTCCATGTTCCCTCATGGGGATGAAACCTGATTGAGCAGGAAGCGAAGGGAAGGAAAGACTTGATGTTCAGGCTGTTGACTTCCAAAATAATAATTGCGAAAGCCATAACTAGAGATTTGCTGGCTGGGTTTTGTGGAGATAATTGAAGGCTCTTGAAAATCCTCGAGGGGGGTCCCGAATGGAGTTTTTGCCAAAGTGACAAGCGAGGAAGCTCTCTCTTTCCTTCATCTCCTCTTACCCCTTCACTGGCACTGAGCCCACTCCCCTTCGCCCAAGCCACCAGGGCTCACTCACTGGATGAGTTTGAGTAAATGATGGGCTCTGAGGGCCTGAGGGTGCTTCTTGGCTAAATGGAGCCAAGAGTGGGCACAATGTATCTGGCCCAGGTGTACTGGCCCACAGGCACTCACCAGTGATGAGTCCACACCCTGCCGGGTCGCTGTCCTCCCGAGGGTGGCCTCTGTGGGGTTTGGTTCCTGTAGACCACCACTTCTCCTAGGCTCCAAACACCCCAACTTGGCTCCAGCTACCACCCCCTACCACCCCCACCCTCCATATATCATTGCCACACACAGTTGGGACTGTGAGGCGCTCGCTTTCGGGGTCATGCAAATGCACAGCCTGAGAAAGGACCACCTCCTTACACTCTGTGTCCCTCCGGCCTCACCCTCCGCCTGGCCTGTCCAGCCAACGTGGGGCTGATTTGGGTTAGACAAGAAAGCCTCTCATGCCAGGGTGCTCAAACTTCAGTGAGCCCTCAAGCCACCTGGAGGGCTGGTTAAAAGGGCTTTGTTAAAGCATAAATCACCAGTCCAAGCCCCAGAGTTACTGATGCAGGAGGTCTGTCGTGAGGCCTCAGAATCTGCATTTCTAGCAAGTTCCCAGGTGATACTGATGCTGCTGGTTCAGGGACCACACTTTGAGAATCCCTACCCTAGGGAATTGCAAAGTGGCACAAAACTCTCTTAAAGGCTGCTCGGGAAATTCAGGGATGAGGAACTTCCTTCCCCAAGGCCAGGCTAATGTTGATCTGTTCTTCCTGTTTCCTGATCTTTCCTCCTCTGGATTTGCTGCTCTGGCTGCTGGTGATTCTAACTTCTGCAGCTCTAGAGCCTGGAGACGTTTGCCTAATTTATGGGACTTGGCAGACACTCAGAGGCTGAGGGAGGACAGAAAACTCTTAACATACAGCACATCTGACTCTCGTGTTTGGGCGTTTTTTTACTGCTCACTGGGGAGAGCATACACGTGGAAGGCCTGTTCCCTGGCTCGCCATAAAACTTGGTAATGGAGTGCAACAGGGTGGTTATGAGTCATTCAGGGGGCTGCGCCCTTGCCCACCCTGGAGCAAGCTGGAGGTCTTTCTGGAAAGTGCTGGAGCTGGCACTCAGTGGCAATTTTTGGTGAGGATTTGTGCGCCCTGTGGGCTCTTTAATGTCATTTCCTAGAGGGAATGGAGGGCATGCCCCTCCTCCTCCATGCTGGCTGCATCATGGACGCGATGGGGAGCCTTCTTGGCCATGTGAGTGCTGGCCACACTCTACAGACGGCAGAACAATGGATGAAAAGGGCAGGGCCTTGGTGAGCACAGCTGCCATCCCAACTCAGACTTCTCCTTCAGAGAGAAATAGACATCTAGCTTGAAGTTTAGGTTTTCACGGCCAGGTGAAATCTCTAAGTCTACATCCTAAATGGTATGCCCACTTGTCCAGAGGAGCAGTGTCTTTCCCTGGGAGTCGGTCTTCTTCAATTCTCCCTTAGATGAAGGCTTCCTCCTCTCCACTGTGTGGACACTCTGAGTTTGTATCTGAGAGGCACATCCAGATCCTAGGCAGAGCCAGAGCAGTGATTCTCAAATCTGGTCATGCATGAACACACAGAGGTTCGGTTCCTACCCCATGCCCACACCTGACAGGTTAGAAATTTGGGGCATGAGATCCAGAAACTGTGCTTTTGATTTGGAAGATTTGAAAACCGACTGATTAGGTTTATTTATGCTTCCGGACCTCCTAGCCTGAGTTCCCAACATGGCCTGGCCCACTGTATTTATTCAGCAAGTATTTACAGAGCAAATTCCTATTATATGCTGGACACTATCATTTTGTTCACCTCCTCGTATGGGAGACAGCTAAACACACACAAGTATATATTCAAGTAGGGGTATCTGCTAGGAAGCAGAAGAAAACAGGGTAATGTGGTAGAGGGCAGGGAGGAGCCAATTTAGATAAGCTAAGAGTGAAGGCATCTCTAAGCAAGTGCCATTTGAGCAGGTCTGAATGATGTGAAGGCGTGAGCACTCTGGATAGGTATAATGTTACTTATATAATGTTATAATTATAACTATATAAGCATACTTATATAATGTTAGTTATAAGCTGAGCTGACGTAGCAAACAGGCTCTCAAAATCAAACAATTTGAAGAGTAAGACCTTTCTTTATTTCTCACAGAATCCTTCACTGTTGGAATTCAGGCCGAAGGGATGGCTTTCCTCTCTGTAGCCATTTGGGGACTCAAGGTGATGGCTGCTCTGTTGTCTTCAAATTTTGACTTCCAAGGTCTTCCTGGCATCACCATCCCATTTGGATGGAAGGTCAAAGAGCTTGGGGAAGTGTGTTGGGAGTTTTCGATGGGTCAGTCTGAATGTGATGGACGTTACTTTTGCTCGTGTACCACTGGAGCAAATTTGGTCACATGGTCAGCCCCTAGTGCAAGGGAGCCTGGGAAATGTAGTCCAGTCACGTGGCCAGGACCAAGGAGAAGATGGATTTGGGGGGACAGGCAGTGCTCTCTGCCAGAGGCAGGGGAGACAGCAAGTGCAAAGGCTCAGATCAGGGAGTGAGTTTGGTGTGTTCAAGGAAGAGTGGGGAAGCCCAAGTGACTGGAGTAGTGAGATTCGAGCAGATGGGGTAGCAGATAAAGATGGGAAGGCAGGCAAAGCCTGCTGCCAGTGTGTTTTCCCTCCCCTGCTCACTTTAGTGAAGGTTTAACAGTTGTGATCTTTTTGAACATAGCATTCTTCCAGTGTAGACAAAAGTGAAGAGAATCACATAATGAACCCCCAGGTACCCATGAGCTTATCAATGTTTGGCCAAACCTATTCTAATTGAAAAAGAGTATACAAATTTCTCAGGTGGCAAGAAGAGGGGTAAGTCCCTCACAGTCTCCTACTTACCTCACATGATCTCTCAGGGAAAATTCTGACAGATGTTTGAAAGCATTTTGGACCTTTCGAAGACAAAAAAAATACCATAATGATCCTATCATTATCGCTACCTTTATCAGAACTTCCAATTTTTATATGAATGAATGAATGAAATGAATCAGATATAAAATTTTAAAGGCGGAATCAGCTGTCTTTGCTGTGTGACAAATTACCTCAGAGCTAAGCGGCTTAAATTGACAATTGACAATAAACATTTATTGTCTCTCATAGTTTCTGACTTTGAGTGTCTCATAAGGATATTTCAGATGCTGATCAGGACTACAGCCCTGCTTCTAGATGGTTCGCTCACATAGTTGACAAGCTGTGCTAGCTGTTGGTGTGGGTCTTAGCTTTTCACAGAAGCCTTTCCACAGGGAGGCTACAGTACCTTTACAAGATGGCAGTTGGCTTTCTTCAGAGTGAGCGATCCAAGAGGCCAAGGAGAAAACCACAATGCCTTTATAACCTAGCTTCAGAAGTCACACACCATCACCTCCACAGTATGCTCTACTCACATGTGTCACCCTGGTTCAGTGAAAGAGCGGGATTACAGAAGGGCATGCACAGTAGGAGGCAAAGACCACTGTGAGCCATCTTGGAGGCTGGTGACCATAGGGGCCTAAGCTAAGTTCATTCCAATGCTCTCTTTCAGACATAATCTATTCAATGATCTCTAGAAGGACCGGTTTTGGAATCACTGCCTAAATATGAATAAACAAAGATTTCTGATGATTGGCCAAATAGAATTGGGCGATTTTGTAGTTATGAGGGAACTTAGAAGTTATGTATTTCTACCCTCCCATTTTACAGAGGAAGAAATCATTTCCAGAGAGACAAAATGAGGTGAGTTTGTGGCTGGGTAAAGATTAAAGAGCCAGTCTCTTAACTCATGGATCTGCAGTGCTTGAGGCAATGAAAGAACCTTAGATTTGGGGTCCAGACGTCTCTCCTAAGGTCTCAACATGGGTGACCCTTTGCCTAGCCTCTGCTCCCCAAGCTTGATCATTGTCTAAACAAAAATGTCATCCTTTTGGGACAATGTTTATGGACAATGTTAAATATTTTCAATAAAACTCAACATGCTCTTTAAACACATTGGGTTGGTGATGCTTTGTATAGCCTTATTCATTTAATTTATTTTGCCCCAGTGAACAGTGTTGGGGAATTAAAGCCATGTAACTATTTAGTTAGCTTCATGGACCTCTCAGACATGCTGTCCGTGAAGCAGCAAATTTGGATACCCATGGAACAGCAGATTTGTGGTTCTGTTAAGCTTTTTTGTTTGTTTTGTTTTTTAGTTGCATGCAACAGAAAACACACTGACTAGCAAAGGCAATGTGTTAGAGGGACTATGGGGTACCTGACAAATCAAAGGAAGGCTTGAACAACTTAAGATTTGGAACAACGCGGGGCTGCCCCTGATGGCTCAGCAGCAAGAGTTCCCAGATTCTCTTCTTGGTGGTTTCCCATCAACACAATCCAGCCCCAATGATTTCCAGTCCACGTGTGCTGATATGGATGTCAAAGTCCTGGGAAGCAGAAGGTCTCTGACTGCCTCCCACCCTGGGGTTATATATCCTCCGATGATCAGTCGGCTGTGGCCAGTGGCCAGGATCATGTAGCATAGACATGGCCTTTGGGGCCCACGTGGAAATGCCTGGCTGTGTCCACCACCAAAGGGGGAGTCCCTGGGGGCTACCCAAGAGGGGTCTGTGGTCCTCTGTAAAATTCCACCACACCAGCAGGGCTTAACCTTGAATAGTGGACAAAGTCATTCTTACCACTTTGCTCTGTAGGGAACCACCCATTTTAACACCACTATTAATTCACTTGTTTTTACTTTAGCTTGGAGCTTTGGGACTCAAGCCAATACCCTTTCCTTCTTGGGATTTAGTTTTACATCTGTGTAGTGAGGGGTTTGTGCCTTTAAGTTCTTAAATTAATTTTTTAACATTTATTTATTTATTTATTTATTTATTTATTTATTTATTTATTTTTGAGAGAGAGGGAGAACGTGAGTGGGGGAGGGACAGGAAGGGAGACTCAGAATCTGAAGCAGGCTCCAGGCTCCGAGCTGTCAGCACAGAGCCTGATGTGGGGCTCAAACCCACGAACTGTGAGATCATGACCTGAGTCGAAGTCGGATGCTTACCCGACTGAGCCACCCGGATTCACCTCAGTCCCTTCAAGGTCTAATATAACCTGATGGCTGTGCAGTTCAGTAGCTCCTCTTCTCCTGCCCTGCTGTTGAAGATTTTCTGGCTGGGCCTCACGCTGCGCAGGTGAATAGGTACAAATCCATGTGTGTGAATTCTGTCTCTAAAAGGGTGTCACCTACACCTGTGTAGTCAGGTATTTTCTGAAATACACTGGCGCATATTCTCTTCATGAGAATGTACCACCTCTGGACTGAGCTGATCATGTGATAAGGCAAAATCATCTGGATGAATCGGTACATTTTCCTAGCAAGAAATTCAAGGGCTCTGTGTCTCTGCTTACAATCTATAATTGTTGGTGTAATTTAGGCAAGAACTGGAATTAGAAATTCTTTTATGGAAACCAATTTGGCAATAAATTTCATATATAAAAAAAAAAGAAAAGAAATTCTTCAAGGGTTTGACTGATAGGAACTGCAGCAATAAATGGGGGATGGGAAGAGGTGAGTGGGTTTGGGGTAGGGGCTGTGGGTGAATGAGAGACTTCAGTAAGTCTCAGAGGCTCTTTAAGGGTTAATAGGTTCAGGGACTTCAATGAATAATCTGTGACAGGCTTGTAGGAACCCTCTAATCATCAACAATTGGGAAAACTCAAGTCTACCTTATGGTTCATCCAGGATTGTGGGGTGGTGATGGAAGTGGGAGTGAAGGATGTATCAGTGGAAAGTGTCCATTCCCAGCTGAGAAACACCTTTCACCAGATCTCTCAAACATGACCCTAACGTGGTCCCCACCCACAATGTGAAGGCCAACTCAAAGATGGATCCTGAACCATTCCAAGCTTTCCTTGGGATCCCAAGTCAAAAATCTTGGAGTTAGACAGTGATGACCAGACAAGCTCTCGGAGATAACGCAGCTTGATCCCAATACTTTCTTCCCAAGTTCTCCTAAACACCCAAAGTCATGTCTTTGGCAGGCCCACACTGGTGGATAACTTTCCTCTCTGTGGTCGCTAGTTTTTCACTATGTTGACTGCTGAGGAGACCAGCATCTCGCCCTCACACACTCAGTCATGTTCAGGGCTGATCACTTTTATCATGGAAGAGAATCTTTCCCAGAAATCCCAGGCGACCTTTCCTTTTGTCTAACTGGTCAGAAGAAGTGGGTCAAATGTCACCCTAAATTCAATCACTGTCAAAGAGCCATTCAAATTGCCTCTCCCAGCTCAGACGAATCCTGATTCATCCCCTGGGGTGGGGGATGGGGTGGGTGGGATGGGGTGGGCAGGCAGCCCTTCTTGGAGCCCATAGCTAGCTGCCCACTATGTATGTGTACAGCAATATGGGGGGTAGATGTGTGCAAGGTGGGGACCCCGGACTGGGGAGAAGCACTGGCTGACATGACTGATGGCACCCAACTTGGCCATCTCATCTGTGTTTGGCTTCTTAAGTGACCTGCCTGTAGTTGTGAGTAAATAGGTCATGGGGGGTTATTTAAAATACTTTATTTCTCTCTCTGTGTCTGTCTCTGCCTCTCTCTCTTTCAATTTCTGTGTGTGTGTGTGTGTGTGTGTGTGTAGCAGACTTACACACATATGACAGAAAGAGAGTTATGACCCAAGGCCTTATAATGTTCCTTCCTTAATTAGACTTGCGGAAATGCAACATTTTTGCTTTAAAAGAAGTGTAATGAAGATAGATTATAGTTCAGGGTCTGATTGGGGAGAACTAGGAACAAAGATTAATTAGCAGCAGCATGTGGTTTATTTTCAAGGTCGTTTTTACTTGGCTTCCAGAAATCCTGGCCTAATATCTTCAAACTCTCGCTGAACTTTTCATGTGCAATGGGGTGGGGATTTTGTGTTCTTGTTTGATGGGGAGAGGCATTTGCCTTCCTGTAATACTCTTTGGCCGGCCAGCCCCTGTCACTTGCCACGTTGGGATGTCTGTGGATGGCCATCCCAGGCTAAACCGACCCTTCCCACGCCTACCTTGTATGGCTTCGATGTGAAGTGCTTTCCAGCTGACAGTTATCAGGAGGCATGTGGGCGTTGGATCTGAGGGTGCCTTTTAATCATGCAAGCTATTTAAAGTCTCCTAAAATTCCTCAGCATCCTTTTTTTTTTTTTTAATGGTGCTTAAAATTTTCAAGGATTTTTTAGAAAAGAGAGAGGGAGAACTTTAAAATAGCCCCATCGTTCTAGTTCTGGGGCCTTTTGGAGGGCGTAAGTGCTTTCTAGATAATTCTTTGGTTAGCTTTCAGCCTTTATTTTCTTCCATGTCACCTTTGCCTTCTCCTGAAAGGCTCTTTCTTCTCCTACTTAGGGACGATCACCACCCTCGTAAACCCATTAGTAAGACCCCTGCTTCTTTTGGGATAAAAGCTAAACTCCTCACCATGGCTCACAGGGGCCCTGCCTGCTCTGCCCTCAGCTTTCTCCCTACCTCCCTGTATTCCAGGTGCACTGGCTTTCTTTGGCTTCCTCAAACAAGTAAATCTTTTTTTCTGCTTCAGAACCTTCACACATGCTGTCCCTTGTGCCTAGAACAGACTCTCCTACATTGGCCATTGGCTAATTCCTTTTTACCTTCCAGGTCTCAGTGTAAATGCAACCTCCATAATTATGGTGGCTTTCCATGACTTTTCCAAATGAGACCTCTCCTTAAGTACAAACCACCCCATCCAGTTTGGGTCTTCCATAGCGCTCAACACAATTTGCCATTATTTTGCCTATTTCTGGGTATACTTGTTTGGTTGTCTCTCATACTAGACAGACATGGTAGGTTCTTAGCATGTTCTTGTATATGTATATGTTCATGTATGTGAACACAGCATGTTCTTGTATATGCAGGGCAGAACTCCATAGATCTGAGGGTCAGAGCTGGTTGATTAGCTGCTGTCTGGACAGAAATGGGGATGGATGGTGTGTAGACCCCACCAGGCCTGGCCCAGCATGTGTACTTTATCAGGGGAGAGGGGAAAGGTATTCGGGATCAGGAACCCATCCTTGCAGGAGACAGGGCTTGACCCTCAGGTGGCATCCAAGGACTCCAATTTCGAGTCTTAATTCCCAAGCAAGTCCAGTGTTATTCCAGAGATGTATGCATGTGTATGTGGGTGTGTGTGCACACCTGCAAGGGGGCCCAGGGACCACGCAGGGGACCATGATTGGTGGTGGAGAAAGGAACCCAGCCTTTTATTCCTTCTTCCCTTCTGGCCCCGCTGGATGTGCAGCTCATCCTGGGATCTCAGACTTCACCGACAGGTAGCGTACGTATGTGGGGTGAGTGGACCATTGGAGGGACAACATCCTTCTGCCTGATGTAGGCCCTTAGCACCTGCTCGGGTGACCTGAGAATGCATGTTGCGTACTTGCTGTATGTCGCTTGTACCTACATCTCAGTTAATCTTCACAACTGCTCTGTGAGATCAATGTTATTATTATCACCCCCATTTTTCTATCATGTCTCAGAGAGGAAAATAATATTCCTTGTTGTTTTTCCCTTTACAGCAGATTTTAGAAAGAATAGCATCATTCTATCCAGAAACAGACACAACCTGAAAGCTCATTTTATCCAAGCTTCTTATTTTCTGGTGATGAAACCGAGAAGGGAAGGTTAGTGGCAAATCCAAGGCCATGTGGTCAACGTATTCATTATCCATGGCAAGGTCTTACTTGCTACCATGGAGAATGAGAACATACCGGGCTTCTTGCTGTGAAGGCTTTATAAAAAACAAATCAATATGCTTAATATCATTTTTGTTCGTCTCCTTGAAAGATGCAATGTAGCAGGAAAGTCCACTGTCAACATTTTTACGAACTCTGTGGAAACTATGATGTTAAAGGCTTTTGGTAACCGCTTCATTAAGCTTGGCTTTTTCTAGGCCACCACAAAAGGTAAATAAACCCTAATGAGTACTACACCCAGTCTGAGATCCTGTAAGTTGTACAAAGAGTCAATGCCTCAAAACACACTCATCTCCACACCCCAAGCCTCAGGGGAGTCTGAGAAAGGTGATCCTAGCCCTGCACTGTGCACCAAGACCTTCAGACAAAGACTTATTAACCCGCAAATTAGACACTAACTAAATAAAGCCAGAATTTCCATAGACTGAAAAGAACGGCATAGCATCAGTAATACTGTGAAGTTAGTGTTCTGCCAACTGGCCCTCCATCAAAGCAGAATTCCCTGGTAACCAGTACACAGAGATTAATGGGGGCTGCTGGGCCTAACAGTGACCCCAGGCCTTACTCTTTTGCTCCTTTTGCAAATTCTATCCTAGATGTTGGGGATTCAATAGCGATTAAGGCAAAATCCCAACCCTTGAGGCACTCCACGTCTTGGGGGAGGCACTGCAGTACGAGGAAACAGACTATAATCCTGGGGTGCAATGAGAACTTGTAGAAGGAGTTACTCCATACGGGGGGAGCAGAGCCAAGAACACTTCCGTGGATGGGCTGGCGAGTTGAAGGAAAGGGCTCCTTCCCAAAACAAGAAGAACTTGACAGTGTGTTTACAGGATGATGGGAAGGAGCCACTGAAAGAGAAAGGATTGAGCTCACTTATTGGCCTGAGGTTCCTAAGAAGGTGGAAGGGGATGGTGCCAGGTGGGAGGATGAGCCTTGGGGGTAAAGAGAATCCTTGTGAGGCAGGTGAGGAAGAGACAAGGGTAGACCCAGATGTAGGTGAGCTGGCAGACAAGAGACGAGTGGTGGGGAAAAAGGAAGATGCAGCTGCTTTGGCTAAACCAGGAGATGTGAACACCTTATGAGTGTGCGGGGTTGGTGGGAAGGTGAAGGACTTCATGAGGGGGGAAAGCGTAATAAAGCTCCTGTGCCAAACTGCCTGGAGGTGGGCGGTGATGGGGGCCCAGCAATTGTCAGGGACCATGGGAGAAGAGTAGTACCAAAATGAGTGGTCGGGTGGATTTCTCCAGAAATATTCAGCAGGATGAATGTAGGAGCAGAGAACGCTGGGCTGAATCTAGGATTCGTTTTGTTCCAGGTAAATCTAAGGGAAGGAAAAGGGGGCAAAGGGATTAAGAGTTTCCGTAAGACATGAAATAATGGCTCATGGAATATAAAGAAGGGAGTTGGAGGGGTGCCTCGGTGGCTCAGTCGGTTAGGCGTCAGGCTTCGGCTCAGGTCACAATCTCACTGTTCGTGAGTTCGAGCCCTGCGTCAGGCTCTGTGCTGACAGCTCCGAGCCTGGAGCCTGCCTCAGATTCTGTGTCTCCCTCTGCCTCTGCCTCTTCCCCACTCATGATCTGTCTCTGTCTCTCAAATATAAACAAACATTAAAAGGAAACCTTTTAAAAAAATAATAATAATAAAAGAAGGGAATGGAGACAGAAAGGGCTAATATATTGGGAGAAATGAAGCCAAAGGTCTGGAGGTCTCAAAGGGTTAAAAACAGATGCTGAGAGACTGGTGGAAGAAAAGTGTGGGAAGATACAGGTGATTGTTGATAGAGAATAGACTATGAGAACTTTGCTTCCAGGTAATGGTGAGTTAAGTTAATTAGGCTATCTTGCATGCTGAAAACAACAAAGAATTCTGGCTAAAATACCAAAAAATTTTCTTAAAAGTGACAAGAGCTGACAGGATTGTAAGGAATTACTGGGCCAACATTTAAGCAGAAAAAGAGGCCAGAGAGGTAAGTGAGTACAGAATCTGCTTTTTTTTTTTTTTTTTTTTAATATTTTTTTAAACGTTTATTCATTCTTGAGAGACAGAGCATGAGTGGGGGGGGGGGGTGCAGAGAGAGAGAGGAAGACACAGAATCAGAAGCAGGCTCCAGGCTCTGACCTGTCAGCACAGAGCCCAATGTGGGGCTAGAACCACAAACCGTGAGATCATGACCTAAGCCGCAGTCGTACACTCAACCAACTGAGCCACCCAGGTGCCCCAAGAATCTGCTTTTGTTCTGAGGGTATTTCACACTTTAGCAAATCTCAACTTTTGTTTTGTCTACCAAAATTGAAGTCAAAGACCGGCACAAAGTGTAGTGTCTAATAGGAAGCTTTCCTCACTATAAGCTGGGCTTCCTAAGGAGCCTGAAAGCAGGATGAGCTAAATTAAACCAACTCTTACACGGGCATATAGCTCAGATGTGTACCATTGGGGTGATTCAGGGAAACTCAAGTCTTGATTTGGGATTAAAGGTGGGTTCTAGACTAAGGTTATGAGACACATATTTCTATAAATTATTTTTCAAGTATGATGGCTAGCACAGTGTCAAAGATAACTATAGCATGGAAATAAGAGAACACGAGCAACCCATAGGTCGCTTCAGATACTGTTATTATCAGACACAGATTATTTAAAAACTATGTTTAATCTGTTTAAAGAAATAAAAAATTAGCTTAAAAATATCTGCAGGGAATCAAACTGATTGGGAAATCAAACAGAATTACTCAAATCGAAACATACAATAATCAAAATGGATAACGATCTGTTTGCTCAAAACAGAGAATAATCAAAATACAGAATAATCTGCCTTCTGAGGTAGAGCAGTTACTAGTGGTGACCTTGTCCAGAGTATGGCCACCAGGAGGTTGTGGCTAAGGTGGAGAAGAAGAGGTCTTCAGAGGAGTTGACTTGATGCAGGCACTGACAGGCAGGGAGTGGGGTGGGCCGTTCATGTGACCTGTGAAGTCATCCAAAATTATGGCAGGATTTGGGGCAGGGGAGGGTAAGTGCCAAAGATATTACTGGATAAGAAGAAGGTTAGTAGATGACAGAGAGGAAGACAGAGTGGTCCCGCCAGATGAGATTGAAATGTCCTGGCACAAGGATTTCTAACAAGAGTGTAGAAGAAGTGATCTGGAAGTGACAGTGAAGAGTGCAGAGATGGATTTCGCCTCTCTGTCAAGAGCTGTGCAGGGTCTGGCATTTTACAACATGCCACAGCCTCATGGGTGCTGGCAGAAGACTTGAAAGTCTTGTGTCAGAGACAAGGGACAATGATTACTCGCAGCAATACCAGTAGCCAGAGGATTAGCACTTGCATGGCTCCTTTGAACCTCAATTCCCACAGAGTGATGCAAAGAGATTCAAGGGATATATGTACATGAGCTTATGTTTCAGGAGAGGAACCCTGAGCTTAAAGGCTCCGGATCTCTTACAATGGACGGTAAGCTGGCCTGCCCTCTGCTCTGGAGAGAGACATCATCTCTATCTCCCAAGCCTGGTCACTCTACAAACACCTTGAAAAGCAAGTTCAGAATGAAAGTAGTCAATGCCTCTGCTGGCAGGAGGTACTGAAATGTGAGAGACCCTTAGAGAACTGTCAACACGTCCAAGCCCCAAGTCCACTGGGTGTGAGGATGAATGGTCTTTACTTTACAGGATTCCAAGGAAGTGGTGTTCTCAGCAGCTCACAGGATTTTAGCTGGGGCTAGGAGGTGAGGGATGTTATGAACTTCTGTTGAGGAAGTTAAGAATTTATGGCGTTTGTTCCCGCCCATTAAAAACAGAAGTGCTTATTGGGTCATAAAAATAAAATTTGGAACCAGGATTATGTTTGGAATGACATGATGCGATACAACACTGCGTCGCAATGTGATCCAGAAGAGATCACATTGATCTCTGGGGGAGGGGCTGGCACTGGACCGGGAGCAAGAAGTGGGTGTTCCCATGGGAGTATCACTTTCCCTTCCTGGTCAGCATTTCCTCATCTGCAAAACACTTAAAGAAATCCTCAATTCCCCAGAAAACCCAAATTTCCAGCCATGATGGGGACAGAGTTTGGTTAAAAAAAAAAAAAAAAAAAAAAAAAAAAGACGATAAAAAAAGCAAGCGGTGATAGAGGCAGTGATAACAATGACCATGGAATAAGAAGATGGACGATGTGGCTCCCGGCCTAGTGATGTGCTTCATCTGGCTTTGGAAGCCAAGAGTATCCCTGGGCAGTAAATTTGTTTGAAGTTTCTGGAGAGACTGATTGACCAACTCTGATTTCCTAATGCAGGAGTAGACATTTAGAGCCTCAAAACGGCAGCCTGCGTCAGAGAATGAATGTGGGCTTTGGAGGCCAACAGACCTGGGCACAAATCCAGCCTCTTCCACTTACTGGCTACGAAACTAGAGTGTGCTACTATTTTGTGGCCCGCCCACACCCCTGTCTTTTGGGAGCTGCACACTCGCTTTCTGGAGACTGCCCATACCCCTGCTCTATCCACGTGGTCCTGTGGGAAGTTGCACAACTCACAAGATCCTATCCCACAGTTGATTGGTTGAGGGGTGGGTCTCTAGGCCGAGCTGAACCAATCAGAGTCCTTCCCTAGGATTTCTGAAACCCGAACTGAGGCTTGGAGTCTTTCCTTCCCTGCTGGGGAAGGCTGTGGATGACATCCATGTGAGAATGTAGGCAGAGGCACTTCCTGCCACGTGCAGATAGCTACTGTGCAGTGACAGCAGAGGTGGAGAGAGAGGTCTGATGGTATCTGAGCCCCTGCCTCTAGTTGTTCTGGGCCCGGGCTGCTTCTTGCCTTTCCCATGCACGCTTTGCTTCTTAAACGCTGCTGCATTTGGGGAACCGTTGAGTCTCTTATGTAAGGTTGGCCAAGTTGGCTTTAATCATTTGCGACCCGAAGAAGTCCGACTCACTTGGGAGTCCTGGGCAAGGGACCTCACAGTTCCTCAGCTTCCTGGTTTATAAAATGGTAACAATTGGGATAAAATCTGTAGCATAGCTGCAGGGGTAGCTGAGCAGATTAACTGACATAACTTATGAGAACACCTGGCACCGTGCCTTGCCAGTAGGAGGACTCAAGAAATATTATTTTCTTTCCTTTTTGGCCTTATGGGCATCTAGGATGCTACTTTTTTTTTTAAACAATTTTTTTTTTCCAACTTTTTTTTTTTTTTTTTTTAATTTATTTTTGGGACAGAGAGAGACAGAGCATGAACGGGGAAGGGGCAGAGAGAGAGGGAGACACACAGAATCGGAAACAGGCTCCAGGCTCCGAGCCGTCAGCCCAGAGCCTGACGCGGGGCTCAAACTCACGGACCGCGAGATCGTGACCTGGCTGAAGTCGGACGCTTAACCGACTGCGCCACCCAGGCGCCCCTAGGATGCTACTTTTTAAGACAACGTGTATGGAGCCCTTGCTCTGAGCCAGACAATGAACCCGTTATCTCATTTAGCCTCCCGGTGATCCTGAGAGGTAGCTACTGTTTATCCCCATTTCCCAGGCAAGGAAACAACCGTGAAGGGAGTGGATAGGCGCTGTGTGCTGTTCACTGGAGTTGAGGACTTCACAAGCCCCACTCACACCTTGCATTGTCTGAAACTCAGAGGAGGTAGGTTTGGACAAGTGAGATACGATTGTAAGGGTAGGGGTAAATGTTGAACATTTACTGACTTGACAAGAAGTTTAGGTTGGAAACAGAGAGAGTTCCAAGAAGACTTCATGGAGGTAACCATGAACAGCTGTAGAGGGTTATTAAGGGCAGCTGGAGCAGGCAGGGCCCCCACCTTTTTTTTTTGTTTTTGTTTTTAACGTTTCTTTATTTATTTTGAGAGAAAGAGAGGGAGCGAGTGCCAGCAGGGGGAGGGGCAGAGAGAAAGGGAGAGATAATCCCAAGCAGGCTTCCTGTCAGTGGTCAGCACAGAGCCTGACGTGGGGCTCGATCTCACGAACCATGAGATCATGACCTGAGCCAAAATCAAGAGCCAGACGCTTAACCCACTGAGCCACCCAGGTGCCCCAGGGCCCATACCTTTTGGGCTTCACATCCTGGAGGAGACATTCCCTCCTTCACCTGATGTAAGCCCTAGCTCTCCCTGCAGAGCACAGCGGGTTCTTAGGAGTGCTGTCCACAGCGGGCAGGCAGGCAGGGCCTACATGCACTTCCCCTTCGTGCTTAGACGCTGTCTTAGGCCTTAAGGGACAGTCACTGAGCTTGGGTACAAGACGGGTGGGGTGGGGAGGCAGGGAGGAGACTGGAGCAAGTTCCTAGGGAAGGTGAGGAGCCGACCAGGGTGGCAGTCGGGGGGGGGGGTGGGGGTGGGATGAGAGCTGTTTTAAAGATCTGTCTGGATTTGGTGACCAACTGGACACAGGAGGTGAAAGAAAGGAAGAATTACTGGGGTTGAGATGAGGATGTTTCCTTGAAAGACTGAGGAGGATGAATGAATTTTTCTACTGTTAAAAAAAAGAAAAAGAGGGGCGCTTGGGTGGCTCAGTCAGTTAAGTGGTTGAGCGTCCGACTTTGGCTCAGGTCATGATCTTGCGGTTCATGAGTTCGAGCCCCGTGTTGGGCTCTGTGCTGACAGTGCAGAGTCCTGTGTCTCCCTTTCTCTGCCCACCTCCCCGCTCCCCAAATAAAATAAACATTAAATTTTTTTTTTTTTTAAAAAAAAAGGAAAGAAGAAACAAAATATCAAAACAAAATAGCAGTTACAGGCATGGTTAAGAAATAATTGTCATGTCTGACTTTGGAGGCATCCTGTGCCTCCGTTTCTTGTACGTGTCATTTGTCACATCATCTGCATCCACTGCTGGTTCTCCCTGGATGCTGTGTAGTCTCTGCAGACCCCAAGGAATGAAGCAAAATGGCCTTGACTTTTCAGCAGCCTGGTCTGGGGGCTGGGTGGTAGAAACAGTGGAGTCTGGCAGTAGGAGAGCGGAGTCCTGGGTCTCTGGCCTAGAGGCACGAGTAGCTGGCTGTGTGAACACACGCACTTCACTGCTTCTCTCTGACCTGTGCAAGACCAACTTCAGTCTTCCTGGGGGCTGCCTCTGGCCTGCTGAGTAGGTGGGAGGGTCCCACCTTACCCCTCTTCCACAGGGCTTCCCCTTCTGATACCCTGGGGTCTGGAAATAACATTTCTTCCTCCCATCCTCCCTCTCTCCTTCACGTCCTTCCCTTCCCTTCCCTTCCTCCTCCTTCTTCCTTTCTCCCTCCCTCCTTTCCTTCCTTCCTTCCTTCCTTCCTTCCTTCCTTCCTTCCTTCCTTCTTTCCTTCCTTCCTTCCTTCCTCCCTCCCCTTCCTTCCTTCCTTCCTTCCTTCCTTCCTTCCTTCCTTCCTTCCCAAGTTTCTTTCAAACAGCGGATGAGACTATATACTTAAAAGTTCTTCCAGTGCTCACATTTATGGATTCTCTGACCATGTCAGGGCCTTGAGGGACTATAGCAAGAACTACATGACTTTACCGTGTCCTAAATTGGGGTGCTCCTCAGGACCCCGCTTTCCCCGTGTGAGTTCAGAGCCCCCGTGCAAGTGCAGGTGGACATCGGTGCAGATAGGACCCGGATGCGTTGACCTAGGCAGGCCCAGGGTTTGTACCTGCATCTGGTAACCATTACCTCAGCTCGCAGGACTACGCGCTCACTGGGAAGCATCCGCCTGCTGCTAGAAAAGACTCGATTTCGCTTTCAGCATAATAATTTAGACATCATAAGGTTTAGGGTTACCTGAAGGAGTAAAAGGGGAGGAATGTCATCTGAAATCGAGATTCTAATCATCTCTGGTGGGTTTTTGATGTGCTGGTTGGAGCCTGGCTGTTGGCCCAGCCAAAGCCCCAGGGGCAGGGCCTGCCCAGAGGCACATGATGGGGAAAGCTGCAAGGGGCTGTTACTTGGGCTGTGGCTGGATTTTGGAGAAACGGTTCCCTCCAGAGATGGGGGGTGCCACTCACTCGTCTCTCACAGGTGGTTCAGCCATCCTTCCTGCCCAGTCTGCTGACCCTGCCCCTGAAACCCCATCCCTGGGTCTTGCACACTTTGGCTTCCTTACTCCATGGGTGTGATGAACTCTCTGCCTGGGTACCACCCCCTCCACAGTTGGTAGCACATGTCCTCTGCCACCTTCCTCCCTGGGCTGACCCTTCCTGGCCTGTGGCCCCGAATGTGGCCCTCTCCTGCTCTGCTTGGCCCCACCTTCCCTGCCTTTGCCTGACTTCCACTGACAATAAAACCACAGGGTCACAGAGTACCTCGTGCCTATTAACTCACATGGGTGAATGGGTTGGAGATGAAGCCATTCGAGATCACGAACTCCAAAGCATCTGTCGCGACAACTCCACAGATCCGTAGCTCAGAGCCTGCTTCTCCTCTGTTAACATAAAACCCCCAGAAATTGCCCCTTAACTTCTCCCCACTTTCTGATGAATTAAATACACACGTCTCAGTTTCGAATTCCAGACCCTTTGCAATCTGGTCCCAATCTACTTTGCTATCCTTTTCCCTCCTCCACTGTTACATGTGCCTTTTTGCTTCCACAGCTTTGCTCTGAGACCCCTGGCAGATCCCTGAATAGGCCCCGAACCCCTGCCCCTTGCCATCCTTCCCCCTGCTGCTGCTGAGTGGCCACCCTCCCAGTCAAGGAGGGCGCTGAGGAGCTAAGGCTCCAGGAGGCTTCTTGGTGCCTCACCAGTGCTTGTGGCTCATCCTATCTCCCCCCTAGTCTGCATCCTGCAGGACAGGGACAGCACCTGTGTCCTCACCACGACACCTGATACAGAGAAGGGAGAGCCTGAGATTATCAACTGAAGGGAAGCAGGAGGGGAGACAGCAGGTCTGGCCTTAGAGTGGTGGGAGAAAGAGGCCAAGAATAGGATGAAGTTTCGGGAGACCCTGAGGGGTCTCTGGGGCCCCCCAGCCTGTGGTTGTCTGTATTCCATGACGTGTACCATCAGTAGAGCATTAAAGCCACAGTTCCCAAACCCACTGCCACTACAGACGCGGTCATTATTAAATTTTCTCCCTCACAGACCATAGGTTTTGACATATTTTATCTGCCAAATGAACTGCATTTATTCACTAATATATTTTCTTAAAATTTTTTTTTAACGCTTATTTATTTTTGACACACACACACACACGCACACACACACACACAGAGTGTGAGTGGGGGAAGGGCAGATAGAGGAGGACACACAGAAGCCGAAGCGGGCTCCAGGCTCTAAGCTGTCAGCACAGAGCCCGACACGGGGTTCGAACTCACAGACTGTGAGAACATGACCTGAGCTGAAGTTGGACGCTTAACTGACTGAGCCACCTGGGGGGTCCTACTAATATATTTTCTAATCAGAGACCCATGTAGCTGCCACTTAGAGCTTCAGATCAGATGAGCTGACCAGAGACCCTGTGAGACACTCACATCCAGGGCAGAAGAACTCCATACTTTCAGTTTACCTGTCTGACTTTATCACAAACATACGCTAGCTTCATAGCTTCAGAAATAATGAAATGAAGGACCCCATCACTGCCTTCCTGAAAGCTTACTTGGAAATGTCTGGTTTAAAGTTCCTTGTTGGGGGCGGGGTGCGGCGCCTGGGTGGCTCAGTCGGTTAAGCGTCCAACTCTTGATTTCGGCTCAGGTCATGATCTCATGGGTTCGTGAGATTGAGCCTCGCATCGGGCTCTGTGCTGATAGCTCGGAGCCTGCTTGGGATTCTCTCTCTTCCTCTCTCTTTGCCCCTACAGCACCCCTCTCTCAAAATAAATAAATAAACATTAAAAAATATTAAAGTCCCTTGTTTTCTGTTACAATGCAAATTCCCTGGTTGGAGTAATAATTTAACATTATTACCTGCACCTTAGTGAATGGGTTTTTTGGGGTCTTACCAAGAGCAGGTTTTGCTAGGGGAAGTGTGTGAGTGGAAGGAGCCCTCAGGGGAGAGGACAATGTGGGGAGACTGGGCAGCCCAGGAAGACAAGTATTTGGAGGTGTTTCCTCGTATCCCTTGTTGCCTTGACTGGTTCTATACACTCAAACCTTGGTGTGAAGGGATTCTGAAGCGAGAGAGTAGCAGGCTCTGTTGGTCACGCCCAGCAGCCATCTTCCCTTCCTGCAACAGAACCCCAGTTCTACTCAAGAATGGGGTGTGGGTGTGTAAGCTAGCTCTGGCTGAGCTCACATCCCATTTCTCCCTGATGAGGAGAAGAGAAACTTCCTTCTTCCTTCCAGCCTGCCTCATGCGTTGTAGTGTGAAGACGTCTTATTTGGATTGTGACAGCCATCTGTTCCAAGAAAAGCCAAGAGACTTACACAGAAAAGCCTTGATATCACTGAAGGGCTGAAAGAACTCAGATAGGAGTCACCCACCTCTAGACTTTTTGTTAGGAGAGATTATGAACCCTATAATTTAAGCAACCGTGGTCAGATTTTGTTCCTTGGACCATCCTAAGGCTTATAAAGGCGTTATGGTGAGTACAGGCCTCACAGAAGGGCCTGGCAGGGTGGCAGAGAGAAAGCCTCTGGCCTGATGATTCTGAAGGCAACCCAGAGTGGGCAGGGCTGGGCCCTCCAGTGGGGAGAGAGTCCTGGGGCTCTGAGCCTGGCTCTTGGTCTACAGAGCAGAGCCCAAGTGCATCTAGCCCAATCTTCCTCACCCAGCCCTACTCCCATTGTGTTCCTATCAGGCTCCTTGAATGGAGCATGGATGGTCTTTTTCATCACGATCTCATACCTTCCACCACTGGTACAGGCCTTTATTTGAAATGGCTTTCATTCTTGTCTAGAATTTCCTGTCTCCTGTCCTGCATCTTCGGATTCTACACATTTCTCCTGTCAGCCCAGATTCCCCTTCCCTAACCCCTGCCATCTCACATCAGTGCTCTCTGGACCCATGGGTGTCTTGGGTGGTAATGAAAGCTGAATTTCCATTTGGTTGCATCTGTAGGAGATATGGTTGAGGTCCTGCCCATAGCCCCTGGCACTGACCATTCTTATACACTGGTGCTGGCCTGCTGCAGCCCCTGTGGCCAGTTTGTCTGGAAATGCTGGGGCATTTACACTCTAAGGAGCAGCCCTCCATTGTTGCCAGTAGTATATAAATTCCCCAGTTCCTTTGCCCCTCATATGCAACTTTGAGGTGTATCCTACTCAGACTCTCAGAGGTGTCAGTGGCATTGAGCCTCAGATGCCCTCAGTGGTAACCTACTCATTACTACACTCCAAATTGGCCTCCTTTCCTTCCCCGTCTCACTTCCTTACTCTCTTGCCAATGCTTCCTAGAATCATCTCCCAAGTAAAGCACTTGCACCGAAATCCTTGTCTCAGGCTCTGTTTTTAGGAGGATCTAGTCCAAGGAATATCTTTTTTCTCATTGCCCATAGAACCAAAACCCAAATCCTTTGCCTGCCACATCTCAACTCCAGCCGGATAGTTTGGGTCCTTTTGCAAGAGTAAACTGGCTAAAAATCTTTTGGTCCCGGCCCCCAGCCTGATAATTAGTGCTGGCTCCCACTTGACCTGAACCTGGCGTATGAATGTGAAAATCTTTGCCTCACTTTGACCATCAACTTCTGCCAGACAGGGTCCAAATCCCTAATTCTCTGTGCTCCCTGGAAGCACCTGCTCAATCAGAACAGATTAAGGTCCAGAAAATTCCTGTCGGTGACTCAGCATCCTCTTGACAAAGAAGAGACGGGGCAAAGCTGATTTCGAGGGGAGGCGGACTCCAGAGAATGAAGACCAGAATTGAGCAGGAAGGTGGGGTGGGGGAAGGAAGAAACAGAAAAATGTGCAAGTCATAAAGCAGCAGGGAGCCCTGCAAGCCATTAGATAATTAACCAAAGTGAAAAATCAGAAAGCCAGCTTTGGCTGCCATTACAGGGTTGCAGCTGCTTTTGGAGTTTGATTGAATAAAGTATTTTTATTAACTTCACATTTTGCCTCTAATTTCCCCCCTGTTCTTTCTCATCCTGGGCCCCTCGAGTTCCTTGACTCCCAGACTTGGTGATAGGCAGTGGCAGGAGCCGCCCTCCTGCTGGCCCTGCACCCCCGCCCTTCCCTCCTCCCCCCCCATTCCGCCTTCCTCTCCCCTCCCCCAGGCCCCCTTAGCCCTGGCTTTGGTTCCACTTTCTTCCTGCTCTGAATACCCACATCCACACCTCTTTCTATCTTTGCTTCCCTTGGGGCTACAGAGAAGTCTGAAGGCAACTCCCGGAATGGGACCATTCCCCAACCAAACTGACTGTGTTTGGAACGCTCCAGACCCTGGCCCCTGGTCCAGGCAGTGAGGGTGTGTGTGGGGACGTCCTGTGGGCAGAGTGGGTAGGCCGGGGGCCCGGTTCTTCAGTCTCTACACTGTCAACTTCAGCCTTGTTTCACAGGGGCTCAGTTTCTTCATCCGTAGCCTGGGATGGCGAACACCCAGTGTGTGGAAAGTAAAGGAACAAGAAATGAAAGGTAATGAGTATTTCCCGCATGCCAGGCTCTTCTGCGTGGTTCACTAAGTTTGCTTCTCGCCACAGGGCTGTGAGGTAGGCACCAGTCGAAGAGGGAAAGGATGTAGACCCAAAGAGATCAGAAGACGTGGAAGTTTGCAGAACCACCCCAGCCCTCCTGTTTCTAAAATCTGCCCGTCGGTAGTAATCGGGAAATACTGTAACCCCACTCCCCGATCCCCGCTGCCTTAGTTCAGCCCACCTTAGTTCTCCCTCGTCCACCTTTGCCACCCTAGTTATTTTCCCCCAAACATCCTGGTGTGGATGTTCCTCTGCCTCGAATCCCTTAAAGCCTCTCTGTTGTCCAAGAACTAAAGTCCAAATAAGGCCCTCGTGGTCTGGCCCCCCTGCCTGCCTTACTAGAAGCCTCTCAGTCAGCTTACAATTTCCTCAACAGGCTGCCAGTGGGCCTCCTTTCTGTGTGCATCTGTGAGGATACAGATACTCGGGTGAGGGCCCCCACCTGTACCTCTCTCTCCTCTGCCCCGGGGACTCTCTTCGCCTTCAATGCTGAGAGCGACGTCAGCTCCTGTGGAAGCTGCTCCTTCCTCCTTGGGGCAAGCTCCTCCCGCCGTGCTCCCCAGAGTGGGTCTGTGGTTGCCTTGTCTACACTGCCTGCCTGGCAGACACAGCTCTGTGGAAGCGAGACCCCTTCTCGCTGAGCCAGCACGGTATGCGCTTTCTGCCGTGGACACAGTGGAACACACAGCCACTTCTCTGGGGAAAGTGGCTGCAGGTTGGGTTGCCCGGAAAGCAGACTCTGAGAAGGGGTTTGTGAAAGCAAGGAGCGCTCTGGGTGCTTGGGGTGAGAGCTAGGGAGCAGGTGTGGGCCGAGGGAGACCAGAAGCTTCCGTGACAGCCTGGGCAGACCCCACGGGGGGGGTTCTGCAGCAAGTGGGGCCCAGTCAGAGCCGACCTGCTTTGTACCCTGGATTGATCAGTCCTGGATGCGGGCTGCTGGGAAAGGGCAGACCTCAACAAGGCAGCTCTCTGCAGCTGAGCTCTAGGGGCTGACAGCTGGTGGCTCCCAGCAGCTGCAGAGGCGAGGCCTTCCTCGAAGGGGGATTGGGATGGTACATGACAGTGTCCACCACGGAAGGGCCCTAGCACCCCCAGGAGCATGAACCACCTCTCCTCTATTCCTCCATACGACGCGCACGCTTGGCCTCAAGCATCTATGGCATGGCGTGTTCAGCCTCCCAGCCCTTGCCAAGACACAGAGTGTGATGACACGGTGACAGGAATATCTCCGGCACCGAGCACCGGAGAGGGTCCTCTGAGGCACGCGTCGTCAATCCAGGTGCCTTCAGCCCTACAGTGTGTGCAGAGCACCTGCCTTCCCGGAGCCCCTGAGCTGCTCCGCTCTACCCACGGGCCCAGCTCCTTCTCCAGGGTCCTGACCAGTGCCGGGTGGGCCGCTCTCCACCCAGCCCTTGGGGCATTCACATTTTGCCTGCCCATGCTGTGGCCTGTGATCCTGCAATTTCAAAGTGACTGTCCTTTCCGGGCTCCTCTGCTGTGTCTCTGATCCCCGGGACCCCCTCCTGGGTTCCAGGAATGATATAAAGACGGGGCTGTGGGGGTTGCTGTAGGTACTTTGGCTGGGTGGCACCAGGCAACGGGGGGCTGGGCTGGTATTGAGGGCGTGAGAGGCTTGGCCTTCATCAGAGTTTCCCTCTGCAGGGAATACGCCACAGACAAAGATGCATTGTTTCGGTTGGGGTTGGGAAGGGGTCAGATGTGAGGCAGAGGGTCCCTCGGCCTGTGCCAGGGAGGAGCTGGGGCTGGCTACCGTGTGGCGTGCATTCAGCCCCGAGAGCAGACAGCAGGAGCCCAGGCGGTGCCGGTCACTCAGGCCAACGTCCAGAGAGGCCCTGGTCCCTGTGGGGAAGCCGTGGACATGCGCATGGTGACACGCATGCCCTAGGTCACGGGGAGCCCGGATTGAGTGCTCCCTGCATCCCGGCAAAGCTGTGGGTGGGAGTCCCTGGCCAAAACCTCAAAGCCTCTCCAGCTTTCTGTTTCCTCTGTTTCCCACCTGGCTGTTGTGCAAGGGTTAGTCATGCACTTGAGGGGTTCCTGAGTTCCGTGGCCATGGTGCCTGAGCCCCAGTCTGGGACCCACGGCCTGACAAAGACAAATATGATTTAATTAGAGGCCATGCCGAAAAATCAGGGGCTGAAGCTAACATATCCATGTGGTGTTAATTGAGGAAAAACATGAAGCCCTCTATTCTTTCCCTGAGAGCCTTACAGGCATTAGGGCACCTCCCCGGCCCAGTTCGTTAAACCCCCAGGGACCTGGATGGGCCGAGTTAGGGAAGAATTGTGGCATGAGGTGGGGTGGGGGGAGGCGGGAAGAGTTCTTTTTCATATCAGGTTTCTCTTGGATTTTTCTGAACGAGCTGGAGCCTCTCTGGACCCTTTTCATTTTTTTTTTTTTTTTTTTTTTTTATTTATTTTTGGGACAGAGAGAGACAGAGCATGAACGGGGGAGGGGCAGAGAGAGAGGGAGACACAGAATCGGAAACAGGCTCCAGGCTCCGAGCCATCAGCCCAGAGCCTGACGCGGGGCTCGAACTCACGGACCGCGAGATCGTGACCTGGCTGAAGTCGGACGCTTAACCGACTGCGCCACCCAGGCGCCCCTCTCTGGACCCTTTTCAGAGCAAGGTTTATAAAAGCCTAAGATAAAAAACAAAACAAAACAAAGGATTATAAAGTAAACCAATTACGTTGACCTAGTTATAAAAACTGTGCTAGAACAATACGTGTGGGTCATTATCACGTGTTAGACAAGGGAGATCTAGCAGCAGGTCCTGACGCCATTTTGGAGACGTGAGGCATATGAACATTCTTTGAGGTAACCCTAAGAACAGTCATGGGGAAGTTTGCTACAGCTGACAGGGTCCCGGGTGCCATCAACCGTGCTTGAGGCCCACGCTTGCGATGGAAGGAAATGCTAACACTCCAGGCAGAGGTGGGGGAGAAGGAAGCCCAGGCTAAGGGCCCCTGCCCTGGTCCCTCGTGCATTTGTCACTAGCTGGGGACTGAACAAGTAAGACTGCTTCTCTGAGTCTTGTTTTCTCACTTGCAAGGTGGGGATGACGACACTGACAAACTCAGAGTCGTGGGAAGGCACAGCTTTTGGGTGTTCGAGTCAGAAACCTGGGATGTCACCCTGGGTGTCCCCTAGGCTTCCTCTTCCCCATGCCCAATGCCCGCACCCCCGAAACCCTGTCACTTCCACCCTGGCACTATCTCCACAGACTCTCTTCTGTTCCCACTGCAGCACCTCAGGACAGAGCTGGGCCCCCAGCCTTCAGTCCGCCTCCTTCAAATGCAGGCCTCTCCATGGGCCCAGAGTGGCCTGCTCACACAGGTACGACTGGGCCGCCCTCTCTTCAGACCTCCCAGGGCTCCCATGAAGTTTCAGGGTTGGGCCCAGACGCCACAGGAAGATTCTCTGACATCTGGCCTCTACCCGCCTCCCTGCCTCCTCTGGGGCCACACAGGGGCTCTCTGCCTTCTCACCTCCAGGACCTCTGTTGGCCCAGCACAGAGCCTTCTTCTCTTCTCCTTGTTAACTCCTCCCCCCGGCTTCGTCTTAGGTGCTGCCTCCTCCGGAAGCCCTCGCTGACCCCCACCCCATGCAGTCACCCTGCCAAGTTCTCTTGTGGCATCTGTGAATATTTCTGTCATGGTCGTCACTATTTTGTGTGCGTTCATCTGCTCTGCCTCAATACTGTGGGGGAAGGGGTGCTGACTGCTGAAAACCATGTCTCCCATGTTCTTTGTCAGTTATGGCTTCTGGTCAGGTCCCGTCGATGGGAAGCAATGGCAGGAGGTTGGGGGCAGTGGAGGGGGGAGAAGTGGGGGTATTTCTTAGTTTCTTCTGGTAGAGCCTTTGTCAGGGTCCACAGTTCCTCCATGGCCTCAGCCCCCACCTGCTGGCTCTGGTTCCTGGATGTTGCTAACTGGGTTGCCTTGCTGTCCCCTGTGGGTCTCTGTTTCCCTGATTAGATCCTGGTTCACGTAGAATGTTCACCTCTCTTGCCCCCTCCAGACTGTATATCACTCACCTTGGAGTCCTCAGCACCAGCAAGCGGATGTGGCATCCTTGTGGTGCCCCAGGCTCCTCTCTGTCCCCACGAGCATCCCGCACCCCTTCCTACATTTGTGGTTTCATCTAAATATTTTATGCTCCCTGTTTCTCTCTCTTTTCCAAGCCCACGCAAAGTCTGCCCTTCAAGGCCCCACTCAAATGCATGAAGTCCACCTTGAAGCTCAAGCCCGGCTTGTATTGGTTCTGGTGAAGTCCAGTTCCAGCAGGGAGGGCCAGCAGGGAGGACCAGTCAGGAGGAACACACATTTGCTTTCGTTTTGAGGCATGGTCATCGGTTTGCCCACAGATTGTAACTCTTTTTCTTTTCTTTTTTTTATTTTTTCAATTTTTTAATGTTTATTTTTGAGAGAGAGACCATGAGCAGGGGAGGGACCGAGAGAGAGAGGGAGACACAGAATCGGAAGCAGGCTCCAGGCTCTGAGCTGTCAGCACAGAGCCCGACACGGGGCTTGAACTCACAAACCGTGAGTGAGATATGACCTGAGCTGAAGTCGGGGCTTCCCTGAGCCACCCAGGTGCCCCTCTTTATTTATTTATTTATTTATTTATTTATTTATTTATTTATAAGTTATTTATTTTGGTGAGAGAGTGAGAGAGTGTGAGAGAGAGAGAGAGAGAGAGAGAGAGGGAGGCAAGAGAGAGAACCCCAGGCTTACAAGCACAGAGCCTGATGTGGGCCTCCATTGCACCAACCGTGAGATCACGGCCTGAGCTGAGATCAAGAGTCAGACGCTCGAATGACTGAGCCACCCAGGCGCCCCTGGAGATTGTAACCCTTGGTGGCAAGAATAACATGATAATAAAGTTGGTAATAGCGAACGGAAGCCCAGAGAGGTTGCGTAACTTGCCCAAGGTCACACAGCTACAGAGTGGCAGAGCTGAGGCTGGGTTGGAGCTGCCTGGTTCTGAAGCCTGTGCTGTGGACACGTCCCTCCCTGGGCCTCTCCACCCTGCTGTTCCCTTAGCAGAAACCACCCTCGGGGGTGTTCAGGTTGGGGAGTTGGTGTGAGGGAGACTGAAGGGGTCTTAGTCCCCAAGGGGACTAAGGCGTCCCTGAAGGAGTCTAGTTCCTGATCACACGTCAGTTTCTCACACCGAGGGACTTGGGCACTGGGCCCCTGAGGTCAGACCCACACTCCTTTTTTTTTTTCTTTCTTCCTGTCAGTTCTGCGTCCCCATGAACTTGCTTCGTATCTTGTTCTCAGCTCAGAGGTTCCTCCAACCGTTTCCAACAGCTTGCTGCTTCATGTGAAACCTCATCCAGGTAATTTTCCACTTCACACTGCAAAGAATAATAGCCAGGGGGCTCTTTTTATAGGAAAAACTCGGGGCTGAGCAGACTCCACTCCTGGGCAGACAGCAGAAGGTCTGCAGGGGCAGCAGTGCCTGAAGGAGCTGGAAAACATTAACTCTGCATATAGGTTTCCACTCATCCCACGCTCGCTACTACTCGCAGTGCTGAGTTTCGATATTTCCTGGCCATCTGAATCCACTTCTGTCTCTTTAATCACAGGCCCCTGTGTGTCTTGGGCCCTCCTGCCCGGCCTTTCCAGACACTGGCATGTGGTGTTCTGGAGGCTCTCCTACCCGGTTGCAGAGATTTAACTCAAAACTGTCTGCATAGAGCCTTCCGCTTACTCCTCACTGGGGACCAAGGAGGGAAGCGATATCTCTGAATGCTGGTGATGTGTCATGCATGGTGCTGGGGGCTTTTAGATCATAAATTAAAATTGCCGGGGCGCCTGGGTGGCTCCGTCGGTTAAGCGTCCCACTCTCGGTTTTGGCTCAGGTCACGATCTTGGGGTTTGTGAGTTCAAACCCCCCATCGGGCTTTTCACTGGTAGAGAAGCCTGCTTGGGATTCTCTCTCTCCCTTTCTCTCTGCCCCACCCTCACCCGCTCTCTCTGTTTCTTTCTCAAAATAAAGAAATAAACTTAAAAAAAAAATTAAAATTGTCACGATCTCTGTAGTAGCTTGGTTTCTCAGAAGCAGATGCTGAGATGGAGTTTGGGGCACAGATGTTTATTAGGGGTTAACACCTTGGAAAGGGGTTGGGGAGGAAGCAGGATGTGTAGAGGAAGATGCTGAACTGTGAGTAAGGAAAATATAGTGATGTATAGCTTTGTTTCTGGAGTGGTTCATCAACATGTTTCCCATGCAACTAGGGAGAGAAAAATGTGTGTTGATAAGCAGATGACAGACAGCACCAGGCAATGGCTGGACCCCAAATGCCTGGCACCGAGCTTTGTGACTCTGGAGGCTAAGGACGGAGTCACGGAGGAGTAAGGACTACACTGATCTTTAAAACGCGCCTGGGATTTATCTAGATGGAGGAGTGGAAAAGGTAATGTAGGTAGCAGGTATAGTGGGATAAAGGGGATGGAAGTTGGAATTGACAGGGCCTGTGTAGGGAAGTGAGCCAGCCGGCCTGGTTGGAAGGGACCAGTAGGAGCCAAGCAAATAAAATGGAAATGGGGAATGTAAAATTCAGCCTCATTCGATTCTGTTCCACAAGCTTCTCTTGAGTACCTACTGTATGCCAAAGCAGCTGTGGGGCCAGACGGGCCCAGAATGAATAAGGAAGGCTCTCTCCCTCACTTGGCTGATGAGGCCTCAGCCATCAGCCTGTCTCCTGTGTTTCGCACCTGGAGCCAGGAGGCCAGGCCAGCAGTGGACGTGCCCTGCCTGCAGGGCCACTGTAAGAAGGCTGGTGAGGTCAGCCCTGCCTGAGTCTAACCCCCTTGCCCTGGGGTTGGGCCAGACATCGGAGCCTTCTTCTCCTTCGTCTCCTTCGGGTAAGGGCTCTGGCAGGAGATGAGGGAGGAGGGCTTCTCTTTCCTGCCGGGGGAGGGAGAGGGGCCACTAGTGCCCTCTGGGTCCCCCCTGGCTGAAAGCAGGCCTCCCTCCTGCGAGGTGCCCTCAGGGTAAGGCCTGGCTGGGGTGTGGGGGCAGCCAAGGCGGTGGGAGAGCGGGTATTGTGGAAAAGGCCCTCTCCTATGGCTTCTAGGTGGTGGGAGTTTGCTTACCTGTAAAACAACAACAAAAATAAACAAAAAGCAAACAACATCTTGATTCCACTTAAGGGCTGCCAGCTTTTTCTTTCGCCCAGTGAGAACACCAGGAGAGAAACACCACTGTTATGAATTGAGTTGTGTTTCCTACAAAAATATGATGAAGTCGGGGCACCTGGGTGGCTCGGTCGGTCGAGTGACTCTTGATTTCGGCTCAGGTCATGATCCCAGGGTCATGGGATCGAGGCCCACGTTGGGGCTCCACACTGAGCATGGAGTCTGCTTAAGATTCTCTATCTTTCTGTCTCTCCTTCTGCCCCTCTCCCCTGCTCACGCTTTCTCTCTCTCTCTCTCTCTCTCTCTCTCTCAAATAAAAAAAAAGGAAAAAATATGTTGAAGTCTTTACCCCTGATACCCGTCAGTCCAACTTTTATTTGGAAATAGTGTTGTTGCAGATCTAATTGCATACGGTGAGGTCATGCTGGAGGAGAATGGGCCCCTAATCCAGTATGACTGGTGCCCTTATAAAAAGGGGAAACGCGGACACAGAGGAAAGGTGAAGACAAAGACACTGTGGGGGAAGGACGGGTGAACAGAGGCACAGAGACAGCTGCAAGCCGAGGAGAGCCAAGGATTGCCAGCCCCCACCAGAAGCTGGGAAGCGGCAAGGAGTCTCAGAGGGAGTGGGGCTCTGCTGGCACCTTGATTTTGGACCCCTAGCCTCCAGAACTGTGAGACAATCAATTTCGCTGGTTTTAAGCCACACGGTTTGTGGACCTTTGTGATGGCAGCTTCAGGAAACAAACACACCCACGTTTCAGGATATTCTAACCCCCAGGCAATTTCAGTTGAATGTGTCTAACAATTTGAGTTGAATGTGTCTAGCTTTATGCAAAATCTACTCGGAGGGTGGAGTTCTCTCTTTTTATCTTGGACCAATGATGGACCTAGACTAGTCCCCATCCTGGACTGGTGCTTGGGGGCTGCTGCTGTGCAAAGAAAATGGGTGAGGGTGGCGGCCACTGTGGTCCTGGGGACTCTTGCCCCTCTTCTGGCCTCCATATCCTCGGAAGTTGCACTGTGAACTCTCCTTGGTCCCTTCTGCCTGAGGCTGGGTGATCTGCCCTTACGGATAGCTGTCTGGAGGCTCAGATGTCTGTGGAATGTTCCTTAGTTACTTAGTGGCCTGGAAAATGCACATCCAAAACTATGGGATGTCCCCACACCTGGGAGTGGGAAACTGGATGAACTGGGGTCAGCAACGAATAGTGCTTATATTCATAGGATACTCAGAGGACACAGAGGATATTGTACAGGCTGAGATGATGACCACCTTGTCTTCCAGGGCCCAGGGAAGGTTACCATTTTGGGGCAGGATGGAAGAAAAGGCTTTACGATTGGGTGGTAGAATGTGCACCTGAGAAGCATTCAAACTGGTGGCCCATTGGCACATTTGTGTCGATGTCACTGTGGCCTGTGCAATTTTAAGCTTTTAGAGCTGCACTTCGGAAAGTGTGTTCTGTGGAACATGGATTCATTATGATATTAATAGCAATTAAGTGGAACAGTGGTTTAGTGGTAAAATATTCTTGAGAAATATTGGGTTGCACAGCCTTGTACAGATTCCTCTCCTGCGGGACATCTCAGGGCCTCCACCATGCTGAAGGACATTGGGCACTGTTAGCACGCAGCGTTTCCCAAATTCAACTGGCAGTGGAACTTTCTCCCTCTTATACATGGTGTATCCCCTGAGCTTATTTTCTGAAGAATACCCTTGGCACCCACTCTTCTAGAAACAAGGATTCTGCATTTCTCTGTGCAGTACCTAGCAGAATGCCTTGGGTAAGTTCATACTTCACCTTGGTGGCCAGGTGATGTCAATGATGGTGATGATGGTAAAAATGAGGATAGTGGTCATGGTTCTGGTGGTGACGTTCATGTTAAGGACATTGGTGATGAGGGTGGGTAGTTTGGTGTAGATTTAGTAATCCCCTGAGGAGAAAGAACTCCCAACTCAGACCTATTTATTGATGATACTATTAGGCTTTACGGAGTTAATGACCTGGGCTAGGAGCAAGGAGATGGTCCCTAAAAAGACCAGGAATGTGCAAGTGAGGGATGTCAGTGGGCCCAGAGCTAATAAAGCCCCTAGCAACATGGGATACCCACTGAGGGTGTATACTTTTGTTTCCTGGAGCCTCTGTGGACGTGAACGTAATACAAATACGTGATTTTTGTGACCACAGGATCCTTAGTACGGTGAGTAGGTGGGGAATCCTGTGAAGACGTGTGACCCCACTAAGCAATGACGCTGAAACATGTGTGTTTGCTTCTTCTAGGTTGTATCTCTTTGGAATGGTCTGTTTGCAGCCCAGTCATGCTGGAGAACGTAAGATGATTTATGACCTTCCAAAGGGCCTGAGGGGATCGTGAAGGCAGCGGCGAAGTGGCTACAGGAGGTCTTGATGGTGGCGGCAGGGTTATTGGCGATGGTCATGGTGGGCCGATGGTAAGAATGGTAAAGGTGGGGACAATCCCGGTGGTGATGAGAGTGATGATGAGCAGGCCAGAGGCCATGATGGTAGGGCTGCAGTAGGTGATGGTGGCAGTGATGGGGGCGTCCCGAGTTGAGATACTGGAAAGTGTCGGGGGCTTCATGGTGAGTGAGGTGCACCAGTAAGGGTCTCAGTGACTCTCTGCTTCTGCCTCCTTTCTTTGTGGGCAGGTCAGCCTTGGTGAGATGCGACCTGGCCTGATAAGAACAAGATCTTGCCTCAGGACGCATTTAGTTGTCTCCTGTGTAGAGAAGTGGCCTGTCACTTTATCCATGAATCAGCCTCATAAACTTTCTACTTTGCAATTTGCAGGTTGTCAACCCCACAAACCACTCGTGCCTGGAATACGGAGCTTGAACAAATAAATCACGCTTATTATTCACGTCAGCAGCAATGTCATCATTGTATAGGAGTCCAGACCTGGACTGACCTACCCAGGGGACACGGGTGGCCCCCCTCAATATTGTTCAAGCCTAGCACACCATGATTCAACATTGAATTTCTAGACAGAGGCCCTTATATCAAAGTGACATAATTTAATAGCACGCTTCTCCCTCACCGGAGCGGGGCCTGACTGGGGGTGGTAGACATACGGCTTCCCTGGGAAAAGGGGGAATGACTCTCAGAGGTAGGTTCATGCCCTTTCCCTATGCGAAGACCACTGTTGGGTCCCCAAACTATAATTCAACCAGCCCAGCCACCGACATGGTGTTACTCTATGTAATCAGAGCACAGCTTTTCTCCCCTTTTCCTGCACATGCCCCTTCTACCCGACTGTAAGGAGGAAATACAGCTCAGTCTAGGCCTCTGTCAGGGTGGCCCCTGCCCTAACGGTGGTGAGACGGGTGATGGCGGCCTAACGGTAGATATTTAGCGCCCATGTAACACATTCTGGCAAGGGCTGCCCATTGATTCACCTCAGGCTTGCTTTGTTGTTCCTCAAGGGGAGCACTTGGTCAAGGCCTCGCCCGCCTCTGGATGTAGAGCTTTCACAGTTGTCCACAATTTTCCTGGCAGGGGTCTGAAATCATAGCAACTGTGTAGCAAAAGCCATTTTCCCTTGTTTCTTCACGTCGTCATTCAACGAGGCAAAGTGACAGTCAGGTGGCCCTTTTCCTTCTTTTCTGGAGGACATTATTCGTTTAATTTAATTTAATTAATTTATTTTGTTTCTTTCCTTTTTTTTTTTTTTCCCCTCCCTCCCTTTGGGAATGAAATAACATTCCAGTAACCTCTGGACAAAAATCTGAGCTGATTAGCAGAGTTTTAAAGCAGGTTGAACATCTCATTCATAGAGATATCAGGCGTTTTCCTATGACCTTAAATGGTTGGAATGCTAATTAGCTGGGGGGTGGGGAGGGTGGGGAGACCACTCTTGTTTTGGGATTCTAGAAATGAAAGTCTTAGGGGGGAAATGTCTGTGGTTTAGTAAATTCAAAGTTTTAGAACACATTGGAATTAGATATTTTTGGTTTGGAAGAAAAATGTGTAATATATAGAGAATATGTTTTTGTGTCATTTGAGGCATAATTTTGGAGGGCAGAGCTTGTGTGTGTTTGGGATTGCTGCACTAAGGCGATGCTCACTGTGGTTTCAATAAAGCCACGAGGAACAGGTGACTCACGAAATACACTACCATTCTGAGTGATTAAATTTGGCTGTTGCTTTGAAATATTTCAAAACATAGTATACTGAGAGGTGAAGATGTGACAAAATGGTTTTTTTTTTTAAAGGTTTGGTTGTAGGACACTGTGGTTGACTCCCCAGCATCCTTTAGTCCCCAGATGCAGCCTAAGTCAGCCATGCTAATTCCCCTCCACTTGCCAGGGATTGGCTCAGCACCAGGCAGGTGTAAGCCAATTTGGGCCAATGAGATTCAGTAGGGGGCTTGCTCAGGGCTTCTGGGAAAGAGCAACCAGTTCTCCACCCACCTTTCTGGCTGTGAACAAGGAAGCACGTTGCTCCGAATGCTGTTGGCAGCCATGGTGAGACCACTGGGGGTGGGGCTGGTGTTAAGACAAAGCCAGCACAGCTGCTGACACAGCAGAACAGAACGTGGGTTCTGTGCCTGACTCCTGCCCCACCTCTGAACTTCCGGTTCTGTGAGACAACAGATGCCATGATTATTTAAGCGAGTCTGGGAGAGAATTTCTGTTACCTGAAGGGGAGAGCACTTGTCCACAGTTCCTGCTCTTCCGAGTTCTCGAATGTTGATTAAAGAGGTGAAAAAGCACACAGCAGTAACTGTTAAATTGTAAAGACAGATACTCTATGGCAGGAGTTGGACAAATCCTTCCTGTCTGTGTCCACATAGAACATAACTCTGGTCTTTGCCGGCCATATGGTCTCTACTCTAACTACTCAACTCTGCCATTGTAGCATAAAAGCAGCATAGGCAATAGGTATATGAATGTGCATGTCTGTGTTACAATAAAACTTTATGTAAAAGAACAGATGGTGGTCCAGGTGTGGCCTGTGAGCCTTAGGTCGCTGGCCACTGCCATGGAAATTTTCAGAACGGAGACATCTGTAGGCACTGGGGTCATGGGAGGATTCCTGGAGGATGTGGGTGCCGGACATGGGTCAGCCACATTTCTGGGTGTGTACCTTTAAAGATCACGCCCTTCTCCTGTCTGACGTGATTGCGGAAAAGAAAAGCCAGAGTGCACCTGACAGTATTCCTGGAGATCAAACCAGTTCTGCAGGCCCCAATTCCCTGTCCTCAGTGGTCAGTCGTGAAAGATCAACTGATAGGGGGCCACACGCAGACAGACTCCCTGGCCAGGTGGGCCTTCTACCTGGACAGCCAGAGGTAGGTCTGGACACGTGGAAGCACACAGCAAACAGCTCGAGGAGTGTAGATGTGAGACTCTTCAAATCAGAGCGTTGAGACCACAGTGTTCAGGTACACCGTGGGTTTCCCGTGAAGTGCGATCTGGACTTTCCTGATGTCAGAGGGCTCCTGGGACTCACCTGTAGGGGGCAGAGTCTTGGGGAGCCTGGGCCATGATGCGCGCGTGCAGCTGGGAACACTGCCTGCTGAGGGTGACCCTGAGCGCGGGTAGGATTTGCATGAGAGGCAGGTAAGCACGGGCGGTGGGAACAAGGCTACAGGCGAGCAGAGACTTGGAGGGGGACCCACCGCAGCCTGTGAGGGGAAGGAGCTCTAATGGATGACAGCTCCATGGCTGAAGCTGGGACGTGTTCCCTCCCACCTTGAGACCAGAGCCTGAAGTTGAATTTGATTAAGTATCCAGGACAATAGTGCCCATCAGTCTCGACCTACAGGCAGAGTCTGGGAGCTATTCAATCAATCTGAAAAACACTGATGTGGTTGACAGGGCTTGTGGATGAGGTGGTGGGAGCAAAAATCTCCCTTTTCTAAACGGGGAGCAGGAAGTGTGCTGAGCACTCTGGTGAGTAGTGACCAGCATGGGCACAGGGAGCAGCAAGGAAGAGAGGCCCAGGGAGAGCGGGAAGGCGGTGGTTCTTTAGGACGGAGTGCTGGACCCATCCGGAAAGCATGGAGTGAGGGCAGCGGGTGGCTCACCTCCTCACCCGGAGGGAAGGGGTGCAGGGAGGAGGCTGCAGTTTGCAGGGGAAGGGACCTGAAATGTAAGGACCGGTGAGAGCCGACATGCTCCCCAACCTCAAGGGTTACAATTTAGAAACTTAAAAATATTCCCTCCGTGTTTGCTTCCTTTGATGTGTACACACAAGGCATTCTAGTTGGAGAGAGGAAAAAAATAAGCCAAACTGCTGACTAACATCCTTTTGAAAAGAAATACATACTTTGAAGAACTGCAAGGACTTGTGGAAGCTTTCAAAGGGTGTTTTCTTTTCTTATTTTTAAAAGCCCAAGGGTTTTGGTGAAATCAGTGCTGTTGTCTCAGGCTTCAGAACAGTATATGCACAGCTGGTGGCCCAGGGACACAAAGGAAACCCCCATAGAGCTGTCTTATTTCTTTTTTCTAAAACAGTTTATTGACTTATTTTCGGGGTGGGGAGGGGAGGGAGAGAGAGAATCCCAAGCAGGCTCTGTGCTCATAACACAGACCCGGACGTGGGGCTCGAACTCACGAACCATGAGATCACGACCTGAGCTGAAATCAGGAGTTGGCGTCTTAACTGACTGAGCCACCCAGGCATCCCCATAGCTTTTTTCCTAATCCTTGTCCCCAACACTGTCGAGGGCTGGTGGGTGGCCGCTCCCCTCTGCTCGCTAATCTCAACTCTGGGGCTGCCACCTGCAGGCCTGCTCTGAGGATGCCCTTCCCTGCAGGTGCTGTGTTTGCTCCCCAATTCTGCTCCCCTGAACCCCTCAGCTGCTCCAACAACCCCACTCCGCCCTGGCTCTGCCTCAGGGGTTGGGCTTTCAGGCAAACCTTGCATTGGTTACCCTGTTTCTTTCTCCCTTTGTCTTTCTTTGTTTTTAGGAGGAGCCCTTGTTTTTATGACCCTCCTCACCACCCCCTCCACCCCTGCTCCCTGCTGTTTTTTTCAGGGGTCAAAGTTTTCATCTCCTGTTTAACTGTCCTTGTTGCCTCACTTACCTTCATTGTTCTGGGCTCTCTGTGACCTGCTTCCAACAAGGCTGGCTGCTTCTTCAAGCCTGACTCAGGCCCTCCGAGCTGTGTGGCTTCCGTGTCTCTCTCGGGGAAGGGTTTTCTGTTGTTCTGTTTGGCTTTTCCGCTCTTCTATTTGTGTTTCGACAGGCAAGCATATGGGGTGCTTATAGACTTCTCAGGAGAGTGTACTTTTGAGATGGGAGGGCTGCTTCTGAATTTCTGGGGCTCGCTGCATGGTGAGATAGACTGTCTTGAAATGCCTGCTGTCATTTCTGAGCATTTCCACATGCCCCCTCCTCGTCAACCTGCTGTGTCTCTTCCTGCATGTGTCTCTTCCTAGGGCGGAAGGCAAATTAAAGAACCACTTCATCCACTTAATACCTTTCGCCCTCAAACTGCCGCATTCTTCTTCTCCTTCATCTCCTTCTTCTCCTCTTCCTCCTCCTCCTCCTCTTCCTTCTTCTTAGATTTTTTATTTTTAGGTAATCTCCACACCCAACATGGGGTTCAAACTCACAACCCCGAGGTCAACAGTCGTGCGCTCTGACTGACTGAGCCAGTCAGGCGCCCCAAAGCTTCTTCTTTAAACTTAATAAAGAGATACCACAAAAGATCAGAACAGGGAAGAAATAAAAATTCTCAGCTGTGTCACAAACAATTCTTCACTAAGTTATTCAAATATTGCAGTTGTGTGATACAGATTAAAAACATTTATTGCTCTTAATCCTTATTACTAACCCTCTAAATCTTTGCTTTCACAATGTGGTTCCTGGACCAGCAGCATCAGTATCTCCTGGGAGCTGGTTGGAAGTGAGGATTCCTGGGTGGCTCAGAGTTGGTTAAGCGTCAGACTTCGGCTCAGGTCATGACCTCGAGGTTAGTGAGTTTAGGCTCTCTGCTGTCAGCCTGTTTCCTATCCTCTGTTTCCCTCTCTCCTGCTGCCCTGCTCATGCTCTCTCTCTCTCAAAAATAAATAAACATTTAAAAAAACAAGGGGCGCCTGGGTGGCTCAGTCGGTTAAGCGTCCGACTTCAGCCAGGTCACGATCTCGCGGTCCGTGAGTTCGAGCCCCGCGTCAGGCTCTGGGCTGATGGCTCGGAGCCTGGAGCCTGTTTCCGATTCTGTGTCTCCCTCTCTCTCTGCCCCTCCCCCGTTCATGCTCTGTCTCTCTCTGTCCCAAAAATAAATAAAAACCGTTGAAAAAAAAAAAATAAATAAAAATAAAAAAACAAGAAAAAAAAAGAAGCAAGGATTCTAGTCCCATTCCCAACCTACTGAAACAATCTGCATTTTAAAAAGATCCCCAGGTGACTCCTGTGCTTATTAGCATTAAAAAAGTCCTGCTATAATCATCTTTAAAAACATTAAATGGACCATTTTTAATGAAACCAAAAAAAAATCAACCAAGTACTTACACAATCACTTGACACAGCATGAAGACTGTGGCCAAAATATCTCATTTTATTTTATTATTATTATTTTTAATTCTTTTAACGTTTATTTATTTTTGAGAGACAGCATGAGCAGGGGAGGGACAGAGAGAGAGGGAGACACAGAATCCGAAGCAGGCTCCAGGCTCTGAGCTGTCAGCACAGACCCAGATGCAGGGCTCCAACTCACCAAGGGCGAGATCATGACCTGAGCCAAAGTGGGACGCTTAACCCACTGAGCCACCCAGGCGCCCCCAAAATATCTCATTTTAGCCTCTGCTCGCAGCGAAGCCATTAAGTTGATCTGGTCTTAGTTTCCATGTGCCAGATGGGATGACAAGAACCCCCGACCGCCCTCTGCACCTAAAAGTGTCGTGTAAGGACTTTTTTGGGTAACGATTAAGTGAAACAAAATGGGTCAGTGCACTTTGTAAAGCACCATAGAGGGTTCGCTGTTACAATGTATACACGGCCTCATTTTATTTTATTTTTTCTTTAACGTTTATTTATTTTTGAGACAGAGAGAGACACAGCATGAATGGGGGAGGGGCAGAGAGAGAGGGAGACACAGAATCGGAAGCAAGCTCCAGGCTCTGAGCCATCAGCCCAGAGCCCGACGCGGGGCTTGAACTCGCGGACCACAAGATCGTGACCTGAGCTGAAGTCGGATGCTTAACCGACTGAGCCACCCAGGCGCCCCTACACGGCCTCATTTTAATTGTGGGTGTCTTAGTTCTTCCTCAGCCAGCATCTGCCTGATGCAGGTATGGATGGTGAGGAGTCACCACCGGTCGTGTTGCATTAGCACGGGACATGTGACAACACCTCATCTGTAACTTGGATAAAAATGACTCCTGCTTTAGGGGACACCTGCCAGTTTTTTGCCTTTGACCAGCATCTGAAGGTCCTTCCTACACACTGGTGAATTTCCGCCCACATGGGTCTTGGTGAGAAGTAGGACGGTTTCAAGGTAAGAAAGCCTAAAAGGCCGACCCTTGCTTCTTCCTGCTGGGCTGCCAGCCTCTACCTCCAACTGGCCAGCCCAGGACATTGGCACACATCAGCTCAGGTGCAACTAAGCCCACCCTTTCCCCCAGGAGTTTGAATCTAGGATCTGTGGTGCAGAGACACAGGGATGGTGGAGCTCTATTCAGCAGCCACAGGTGCAGTTATGACTGTGACAGATGCAGGGACGTGTGCCCATCCAGCGATGACATTCGCTCTTCATGACTGAACTCAGGTCCTGGCTTCCCTTGGAAGCCCATTTTCTGAACATTCCCTGTAATTCTCTGAGATGCCCGATATCCTCTCGGTAAGCTGTTTTTCTGATGAAATCACCCTAGTTCGTTTCTGTCACTTGCCAGCTAGAAGCCTGAGTGATAACTCCATTCCCCTTAGTGGCTTGCTCTGAGAAACAAGGTGACAATACATAGTAGATGGCACTTAGAAATGCCCCGTTGGTGGCACCAAGAATGAACGAGGCATCTGCTTTTGTTTCAACTTGATAGAGCCCTATTCTTTGATCACTGAATTACAAGATGTGGCTTCTACTAATTCATGGGCAGCTGGACATCTTTACATTCCCATGGAAAGGAGCCCTGCTCCCTGGATGTCCTCTCTCTGCCCTTGGTCAGAGGTCAACCCCGGGTCCTGGTCCTCCAAGGTCAAAGCTAAGATCCAGCTCACTCTTCTTTTCTTGTCAGCAAAACCAAGGGTGACAATTTCTCAGACTTCTACCAACGTTTTATCCAATTTGTCCACCAGCCATCTACCATTGACTCTCTCTCAATTTCTTTCTTGATCTATCAAGAGATGAGTTACCAGAGGCCTTCTATTATCCCCCCAAATTCAACACGAAACAAACAAACTTCATCAAAGCCATTATTTCTTGCTTTTGGTCAAAGTTAACATGAGGGGTCTTCCCAGGAAAGCGGCAGGATAAGTTATATGATTAACGTTATTCCTCGGTTAGCTCATGTCAAAATCTGTCACGAAGAGCCTTATCTCCCTTGTTCCATTTGTTTCCTTCCAGAGCCATATGCTGGTGATTACCAATCTTTGGGGAGTTGAAATACCTTGTCATTATTTCTTTGATTCCAAGGCATGCCTGCCTCCCTCCAACAAAAAAGGAAAAAGGATCAGAGTGTGTCATTTATTTATTTTTGAAAAGGAGGCAAATGAAAATTAACTTTGCGTTGAAATCTTCCGAGAGGTCAGGTTGTCCCTTGAAATGATGACATCTTAACACTGAGAAGCACTGCTTCAGAAACTCCAGATTATGTGAAAAAAACAACTGCTTGCTTTCATTTGCCTTTCCTTTCTTTTTTTTTTTTTTTTATAATCCTGTGTCCCCAACCTTCCTTTGCAAAATGGAAAAATTTCAACCTAACACCTTCTACCTTCTGCTCTTTTCCCCCCTTTTCCCTCTTCTTAAGAAATTTAGCTGTAAACAACAACAACAAACAAACGAACAAACCCTGAGCAACGCCCCGGAGAAACTCCCAAGCACATGCCCAGGGAAACATGTATCTGACAGTACTATTAGTCATCACCAACGACTGGGAGCACCAGTGTCCCTAGATGGGAAAATGGACAAACCATTGAGATATACTACTCACAGGATAGGGTGTTACACAATAGTGAAAATGAACAAAACACAGTTGTCTGCAACAGCATGGAAAAATCTTAGAGACGTGGCAGTGAGTGAGAAAAGGGGGGCTGCAAAAGACTGAAAGGTGCATGTGCCACTCCTGGGCCGAAGCATTTTGTGGTGGTGATTTTGGGGAGGTCTCATATCTAGATGGTGGTACCCCCCACCCCCAAACCAAAGCATCCTGGACTGGAGTTGCCACACACAAGACAGTTGTCCTGGAGAGCCAGCTGGACCTCCAGTGGGTTTGGCTTGAGCAGGAAGCGAACCTTTGGTGGTGTGCCAGGCGGCCGAGATTTGAAAGACTGCTTTGTTACTGTAGCGTGACTTTGCCTGCCCTGATCGCGGCAGACGCGCACCCGAAAGCCATGTGAGGGGTGAGGAAGATAGTGATGCACCCACAGCTCAGGATATGGCTACTTCTGGAGGAAACTCGTGGGTTGGGAACAGGATAGAGCACACGGGGAGATGGAAGTGTGAAGGTGATGTTCTGGTTTGTAAGCTGGGTGATGGGTTCATGGGTGTGCATTTTTAAAAAATTAATTAATTAATTAATTAATTAATTAATTTTAAAATTTACATCCAAGTTACTTACCATATAGTGCGACAGTGATTTCAGGGGTAGATTCCTTAGTGCCCCTTATCCATGTAGCCCATCCCCCCTCCCACAACCCCTCCAGTAACCCTGTGTTTGTTCTCCATATTTAAGAGTCTCTTATGTTTTGTCCCCCTCCCTGTTTTTATATTATTTTTGCTTCCCTTCCCTTATGTTCATCTGGTTTATATCTTAAAGTCCTCATATGAGTGAAGTCATATGATATTTGTCTTTCTTTGACTAATTTCACTTAGCACATGGGTGTGCATTTTATAATTAGGCTTTATAATTTATACATGTTCATGTAAATGCCAAATGTGACATGATAGGAAAGTTTTAGACACTCTAAATTAGTTTCAAAACTCAGCAGCAGTAAAGGCAGCTATGTAAATAGGTGGCTACCTTGAAATTCTCTCAATTTGTTTGAAAATTTCCATAATAAAGTGTTTGATAAAAACCCTGAATAGCCAACAGTTACATTAAGAACTTTTACAAAAGGCTACCCCAACACAACATCTATTTTGCTTTTTTTCCAGCTCTTCTATCTAGGCGTAGTGTTTTCATAGACGTGCTTGTAATGTATGTAGGATTTTATAGCTGGCTTTTTCGTTTAATGTTTTATTATCCACATTTCCCCAGAATTCACGTGTTTAGGTGCGTTCATTCATGTTTGGGGAATTCCTTCTATCCCATGCAAATATGGGTATCCCTTTCAGACCCCAATCACACTCCAAAAGCCAAAGATAGTTTTTCACTTGGTGCTCAGAATAATTAGAGCTCTAACATACACTACTTTGTTGCAAGTTTCCTTAGGAGATGCTGTGTCGATCTGCCAACCACTATTTTCTTGAGATAAAAGGAGGCTGTGTGAATTTAAGACACGGTGGGTAGTAACAGCATTTTCCCAGTTCATTGTTGTATGCAGACTATGTGTTGTTAGGTGCGGGCTAGGGAAATCTGTTACCTTCCCTTCTGGACTTCTCTCTCTTAGCCTCTGCTACTTCTGTCTCGCCACCATCTCAAAAACAGCCCCGACTTAAAAGTCTCAGCGGGTATAAACTTACAAACTGCTTAAAAAGCCTACCTATGTTTGGAAGCATCCCTCCTTTATTTTTTCCCCGATTACAAAAGTTTTTATTCATGTTCATGGCAGATAATTGAGACAATACATAGAAATAAAATCCACCCGTCTTTCCACCATCCAGAACTAGACTACTGCTGGTGTTTTAGTCTTTTAAAGAAATGTACTTTTTCAACAGTCTTTCTGCCTGAAGGCGAAGCGTTAAAAATACAACGCTTCTACTTGTTTAGTTTCTACCAGGAGCCTGCACGGCCGTAGCCCAGATGAAATTAACACCAGTGCCGTATGGTCCGTCACTTTTTATCCAGGCGGTAGCTGTAACAAGAAGGCTTCCCCGTCATCATTAAGATATGATTTAATATGTCGTCAAGTATATAAAAGGCTCCTCCACTCAGAATAGCAAACAGCTGTTCACCATCTCCAGTGAGCCTGGAGCCAGAGGAAGGAGACTGAGCGGTTGGGGCTCCCGGCAGCTTCTGGTCCTGCACGGGGAGGGCAGGCAGTTCCTAGAGGGTGGGGGCAGAGACTTATTCCCTGTAGCACCTGAAGCGCCCATCTACCTGGGCTTTGGGTATTTGGGCTTGACACTGTAGAACAATGACTTGCGCTCTCTGTGTCTCTGTCTCTGACTTTTCGGGACGGCGTGATTGGTGGCTTATACTGGGAGGGCCAGGGGTGGGCTGGTTCTTTTAAAGTAGCCTGTGCTGTCATCTGAAGAGCTAGAGTGTGATCTCAAGTGGGATGGATTTTGTGACCTCTGTGGGTTCTGTCCACACAAATCTGACTTTGCCATTTCTGCCCTCAGCTTCCCTTCCCAGAATTCAATTCTCCTCTGTTCAGCTTCTGCGGGCTGCCCTCTTGCTCGCTAGTCCTCGCCAGCTCTCGGGAGGAGGGCTGTGTCTCTTGCTCCACCAGTTGGAGGAGTGGATAGAGCCTCTGGCTCGGAGCAGTGGGTGCCTGTTTAGTCCACCAACCTTCGGGAATGCCCACCGTGTGTTGTCTGTGGCTCTGGGGGCTTGGGATGGGAGCAGACACCAGAAAAATCACATAGTATGGAACTCTGAGGCCATCATAGCAACCCTCTTGATAAAGAAGCCAAGGCCAGGGGCACCTGGGTGGCTTGGTCGGTTAAGCGTCCGTCTTCGGCTCAGGTCATGATCTCACGGTCCGTGAGTTCGAGCCCTGCGTTGGGCTCTGTGCTGACAGCTCAGAGCCTGGAGCCTGCTTCGGATTCTATGTCTCCCTCTTTCTGTGCTCCTCTCCCGCTCATGCTCTGTCTCTCTCTCTCTCTCTCTCTCTCTCTCTCTCTCAAAAATAAACATTAAAAAAAAAAAAAAAAAGAAGCCAAGGCCAGAGTCAGCCACAAGAGTAAAAGAGAAATAAAAGAAAAGTTACTGCCCTAAGGGATTTTGCCATCTGAATCTGTATTATGTATGTCTCAGTAGGTTATACTACATACTCATTTGGAGCCGAAAGATTTAAAAATTTTTTTAAATGTTTATTTTATGTACTTTGAGAGAGAGAGAGAGAGACAGAGCACGTGAGCAGGGGAGGGACAGAGAGGGGATCCCAAGCAGGTTCTGCGCAGTCAGCTGCAGAAGTCAGCACAGAGGTTAGTGCAGAGCCCAGCACAGAGCCTGACACGGGGCTCGAACTCATGAACTGCAAGATCATGACCTGAGCCGAAATCAAGAGTCTGAGGCTTAACCGACTGAGCTACGCAGGTGCTCCTAGAGCTGACACATTTTAGAAGGCTATGAAGAGATGTAGGTAGGAACTTCACGTAAATAGAGGCCCAAAGCCATCAGAAACCCATGCTATACTGCGGTGAGAAGGCAGGTTAAGGGGATAGACACGTGTTATCAGTACCCCCATTCGTGCCCTTTGGTCCTCACCTCAATCTGCACCAACGGTATGCCCCCACTTTCTACCATAAGCACCTGCACCCGAGGGCCTGAAGGCTTTCTCTTAGCCTGCCTGCACAGGCAATTCTCCTGGAAATTCCTAGGAGGTCACGTGCCCAGGAGCATCCCTCAGCCAATGATAGATGGGAGCTAGAGGAGAAATACCCCAGCTCTCCCCCTCCGAAGATGGGCAATTGATGTGTGTCCTATAGTCTCCCCAGATTTCCTTGTGGGACAGAGCCCCTCCGTTTTTACCCAGCTGGCCCCTGCGGTAACATGGATATCCACACTCCGTTCGTTGGCTCTTTTCCCTTCTGTGTCTCCCTTCCGCACTCCCTCACCAGGGTTTACTGGGACCACCTCCCAGATGAATTGAATTCTTGTTTTGGGTCAGCCTCTCAGGGAGCCCCAAACTACCTCAGGAGGTATCATCACCCACTGGCCTCGCTGAATGTTTGCCCAAGACTGTATCTCCATGGGAGACATGGTTGTTATCACCCAGGACTCAGAGCGAAAACCTACGGAAGATGGTTGGGGTGTCTGCTCTGAGCCAAAAGCAGCTGGGCGAGTGCCCACACTCCTGCGTGGAGATGACCTGGTCTTGCAAAGGGGCAGGAGTGGGTGAGTGAGAAAGCACTTACTGGGCACACGGCAGACGTCTGCCAGGCTGTGTTAGGTAGCCGTCTGCATGAGCCCTGTGAGGCAGATCCTCATTTAGCCCCATTTTGCAGAGGGGAAAAGTAAGGCCGAGCAACTCGCTAAAAGCTGTCGGTAAGTGGTAGAGCTCACATTTGAATCCAGTGCTGTCCGACTCTAAATATAGTGGTTTTCCAAGCTCTCAGGCTGCAGCCTAAAGCTTACAAAGATGCCCACCAGCCACGACCCTGGACTTGGGGTGCCCTGTGGCTGGCAGTGGCATTCTCAACCGTATCCTCAGCCCATAAACCCTCCTCCTCTTCCCATTCCAAAACAAGTCCCCGCAGCAGTGACCCTGCATTCTCCCTTCGATACACACGTGCCCTTTTGGGGGGCCCATGTTCCTCTCCGTTTCATGGGTCACTTGTGCAATAGTCCATAGCAGGAAATGAGGATGGCTGGGGGTGAGGGGTCCCAAGCTCTCCTCAGGGGGGACCTTGGTCATCGGCCAGCCTTTGGTTGCCTCCAGTTGTGCCTGTGGTGCGACTGTGGGTGTGCGGGGGGTTAACACTGGCTGGGCTGGTGGGGAGGTGGGGTCAATGGCTATTCCTGGGCTGAGCCAGCTCTCCACATGCCTCCCCTGCCATCACCTCTGCCTTGTTTTATGACACCGTCACCCGAGTCTCATTTCCCCTCAGGTTCCTTGAGGACAGGAGCTAAGTCTCTTTCACTTTTGGGCCACCAAAGAATGTGGAGCATTCCGTTAGCGACAATAGACATCTGCTGAATGAATGACATGGCTACTTTCTAGAACCAAACTCCACGAGCATGTGCTTTTTTAAGGAATAAACTTTATTTAGGCTGCTATTAAACTTTTTTGACTATTTTTAACAAAACTGTTCAAACTATCAGAAACAGTATAATGAATACTTCTGATCATAACGAGTCATATAACGAGTGCCCCTATGCACGTCACCTAGATTGAACAAATAGCATTTCCCACATCTGACGTAGCTCCCAGAGGCCAGGTTTCGTACCTGCTCCGATTGCAGTGATACTGTCTTGCGCAAGGACATCTCGTCCAGCACTTCACAGACATTGTACGCACAGGGGCAAAGCCTCAAAGTTGACTAGTCACTTAATTCCGCACCACTTGCTGAGGGCCCAGCGTGTGTCGGGCCATGTGGAGGGCACAGAGTGACCTCATCTTTTTAGGTGAGGAAGTCGTGGTGGCCGTCCTTGAGACATTCACCCTCAGCCTGGAAAGGGAATAGATGTGTCAATAGACACTGCATTATGATATGCTGCGTCTAATGCTCCAGTTTAGAGATTGACAAACCGAGAACCTGTGAAGTCTAAAGTCTCATCTCTCGTGAACATCAGCAGTTCGAAGCGGGGGAAACTGTGGCCTTGAGCTCCTGCTTTGCTGCGGCTTAGCTGTGTGATCCTTAGCAAGTGTCTGTCCAACTCTGGGCCAGTTTTGTCCCCTGTAAATTAAGGGGTCAGGCTGGAATATTTCGAAGGTCCCCCTTCAACTCTGAGTTTCTAGAACTTTTTACAGTAAAGTATTTAACCAGCCCCCTTCCTCCTTCTTACTTGCCTGTAACCTCCTCTCTGAGCCAGAGCCCGAAGGAATTTCCAGCTTTGCCTGGATTCCATGATGGGTTCTAATTCCACTCTCTGGTTACCCATGCCAGGGATAATTCTCCCAGTCAGGAATTCCTCTTATGGAGCTACCCCATGTCCCTGTTGCTGCAGTTTCCATTAATTTCCTTTGACCTGTCCTTGGGGGAAGCTCATGATTACTGATAATTCTAGTTAATCCTTTAACTAGAAAAAGGAAACTAACCATCTAATAGGCAGAATGAGGGAATGACTTGGCTTGCCATCTGCAAAATATAAACCGAAAATATTCCAGAGTGTTCTCTGGGAGGCCACAGCCGTTAATGCTGAGAGCTGGCTACTGCAGGGCCTCGTCTCCCGGTGGCGGGCACGCTTCGGAGCCGAGCCAGGAGCGGGCACAGGCGTTGGCGGCCCCTGCTGTTTTTCCTTCTCTGCGTGTTTGCGGCATAATCATTTTACTCGCGAAGGCAGAACAGCCCCAGCCCTAGAAGAAAGGCCTTGCTGACATCTCTCTGAGCAGCTGGCCTTCCCCTCATTTCAGAAGATGTCATGGCTTATTAATTCCTTGCAAAAGCAATAGGAACTGGGTATTGGCTTAATTTGGGACCAATTTACCGTTATGGTAGAAAAATGGGCTCTGTCTCCTTTTATTCAGCACAGGGGCCTGTAGTTCCTCCCTTAAGCCCTCCTGTGCCAGGCTCTCCCCGCACCCACCCCCACCCCCCCCCCGCCCACTCCTAACTGTGTCACCTTGGGCTGATTATTTACCCTTTCGGGGCCTCAATTTCCTCAATGTAGAATCGGGGTAACCGTACTATGCGTTTCATAGGATTGTTTTGAGTGGATATGAAGTTACTGAGTTATTTTCAGGTCTCTGTCTACCGAAAGCTTCGAACTGAAACGCTATTTTTGAAAATCTGGGGGATTTCACATAAAAATACAGATTTTCAGCTTTTCACACATAAGTGGAAGCCATGCCAACCTTATGTCCACATTCTCCGGGTGGAACGATGGTCCAGAGCGGAGTAGAGGCGGCTCCCTTTAAAAAGGAGGCCCTGTACTTTCCCAGCTCTCTGGGCCTTCTTGCCCAGTCCTACAAGGCCAGGACCAGGGATTTTTTTCATGTCCTGCCTGGCCCCAAAGCCTTGAGTCCGTGGTCTGGGTTCATCGGCCAGGAGGGAATTTGAGGTGGGTCTCTGGGTCTTTCACACATTCTACAGGTAGAGGGCGTCAAGCATATATGTGGCTTTGTTTTAAGCTGTGTGGTGCTGGTCAAAGAGAGTGATTTATTCATCTGCGTTGCCACGAGATGGCGTGGCGCCTGCCCCATGCGAGCTGGTCAGCACACGTTTGTTAACTGAACCATGTAACAGTGAGCCTTCCAAAAGGATTGTCTTAAAGGAGTTTTTATAACTTTAACCTACATTATAATGCACCTGAGCACCAGGAAATGAATAGACACAGGGGTCTTATGTGCCCTAAATGTGAGTCTTCTTTTAAAAACATTTTCTTGGGGCTCCTCGGTGGCTCAGTTGGTTGAGAGTCTGACTCTTGATTTCGGCTCAGGTCATGATCCCAAGGTCGTGAGATAGAGCCCTGTGTTGGGCTCCTCACTAAGCACGGAAGCTGATAAAGTTCTCTCTCTCGGGGCGCCTGGGTGGCTTGGTCGGTTGAGCGTCTGACTTCGGCTCAGGTCATGATCTCGCGGTTCGTGAGTTCGAGCCCCGCGTCGGGCTCTGTGCTGACAGCTCAGAGCCTGGAGCCTGCTTCGGATTCTGTGTCTCCCTCTCTCTCTGCTCCTCCCCTGTTCATGCTCTGTCTCTCTCTGTCTCAAAAATAAATAAACGTTAAAAAAAAAAAAGTTCTCTCTCTCTCTCTCTCTCTCTCGCTCTTTCCCTCTGCCTCTCTCCCCAGCTTACCCTCTCTATTGCTCTCTTTCTTTCTCTCAAACAAAACACCCCAACATTTTATTTTTTCATGCATTATACAAGTAGTAATGAATGTTTACTGTAGAAAAATACAAATAAGCAAAAACAAAAAACAAAAAAAAACAAAAAACCAAAACCATTTCAACAAGGATGTGATGGAACCACGGACCTAAGCGGAGCTGCAATATTCTAGAGCTCTTACCTCTCTTCCTGTAGCACCAGACCTCACTTCTGTGTTCTGATGCCCATTCCCTGGGCCTTGGCATTATCATCTTTGAAGGAAGGAGCCCTGTGAACAAACGAGTTCCCAGCATTTAATGTTTCCACAAGCACAGCTCAGGGTAGGGCTGCAAGTTGTTTAGCAGTATGCAAGCATGCAAGTTGTTTCGCGCAAATGGATGTTCCCGTTTTCTGGAAGAGTGAAACCAACGTGTCATGGGAGACCACTTCATGCCTGGCATGCTCACAGACATTGCCTGATTCCATCCTCCCTAGGCTCCCCACCAAATGGAATCTAGGGCTTCAAAGGACCACTCAGGTTGGCTGTGAGTTGGGGAGTGCACACGAGCCGTCCCAGACACCATCTTGGATCTGTCCTACGTCAAGGGTACAGGACTAAGAGCAACTTCCCGACCTTTGTCACCTGCTGTCTGGCAGTCCCATTACTGAGCGGCCCCGAAATGAAAAACAAGCCATCACCCAGACCTTGTAAGTGTGATTCTATGTGCTGTGCTGATGCCAGCTGATGCAGCATGTGACGAGAGCCTGGCAGGAGTGGCTTGGAGGACTGGATTGACCCATGGCCGGCACAGGCCACTTTTCCTCTCCTTGGCTGAGCTCTCCCTCTGCAACTCGGGACAATCACCTGGCCTTACCATCCGTTCTCTGAGATGCGGTGAGACCCAAGGGTGCTATGGAGGGTAAAACGCCACACAAGAGTATTTTCTTTCCACGTGCGTGAAAACGTGACTCGGCTCGAGTTGTTCTGGGAGAGGCGGTTGTTTCTTTCCTTCCTTCACCTTCTGTACCTCGCTGTGTTTCTCCCCGCGGTGTCGGCGTCACGGGCTCCTCGGGAGCCCCCATTGTGGCTCCTCGACTGCTAATGTTCACTTCTGTGGAAAATGATAGGTGACAGGTTGCTCCCTGAGATACCCACAATCAGATAAGCCAGGAGGGGAAACAAGTTCTTTGGGAAGAGAAACAGACTGTACTTTGGAAACTAAATATTCCTTAGAGGAGCACGGGAAACTTAAGATTCCAGCCACGGGTTTCCGAGGAAGGCTTAGCACAGAGACCGCGCCATCCCCCCGGTGAGGGCTGAGAAGGGTGGAAGTTCTGCTCCTGACATCTGCAACTGTCATCTGGGGCCGGGTCTGGGCTCGGTGACCACCCCCACCCAACACAGGCAAAGGGGTCCAACCCTCCTTCCCCTCTCCCCGCCGCGGGTGCCCCAGTCCCCCTCCATTCGCTCAACAGAGCGTCTTGAGCCTTCCAAGTTAGTATCTTGATGTTCACTTTAAGTGGGGATGTGGGAAGAGGACTGTTACTGCCATTCCCAATGTGGGGAAACTGAGGCACAAGAGGTTGAGCAGGAGCCCAAAGGACAAAAGAACTGAAGACTGAAGTGTGACTGCCCTTCTGAACAGAGCTCCAAATGTGCTCGTCTTTGCCCACTCTGCGGGTGCGCACACACACACACACACGCACACACACGCTGAGTTTTACAGCTCTCTAAAATTTATGAGGAAAGTCGAGTACCCAGAGATCTCTTAATTAAGCGGCCTTCCCCTAGGAGAAAGGAAATGGGCCTCCATATTCTTAGCACCAACATCGGATTGCATGATTTACTACCCAAGGCCTGTGCCTCTCCCCAAATCAACTCCTCCCGTAGTACAAACATCTATCACCTTGAAGGTGGTTCAAACGCCACCTTCCCCTCCTCCTCCCCCTTTCCCGGTACCCTCCAGGCCTCAGCATTTCCTCCCATCTCCCCCTTACGCCAGAGGTTCAGGGTCAGGCTGGAGCCCGGAATAGACACCCTACTGTAGCCAGGCCTGGGAGAGAGGGGCTGCCCTCACCCATGTGGGGACAGAGGGGGGTGCCTGGTTCTTCCTCACGGCCCACTATGGTTGCTGATGGCTGCCATGAAGATATATGGGTTTAATCAGGCCTCTGACAGGTAAAGACCCTAACAACGAGGACAGTTTGTTCTCCCAAACTGTTGAGTATCTAAGCCCAGTGTTTACTTTGGAATTGAATGAATAACATTGTTCTGGGAAAGGAAATTTAAAAAAGCAGGCTTGTAATTTACAGTAGAGAGGAGAGCAGATCCGGAGGTCTTGTCCACTCCCCCCTCTTCCCAGGCCCGAGCCCCCCTCCCACAAACCATCCCTCTGTCTCTTTGCTGTTTTAAACTTCTAAACACACCACAACCAACCAGCTCATCTTCTTAGCCCTGCCAGGAAAGGTCTCAACATTGCCAGCCTCCCTAGAGCTGCCAAGAGAACTCACTGCTTCGAGGCAAAGGTCCTGTCCCTCCCATCACCGCCCCCCGCCCCCCCCCCCCCGACTGGCCCCGCCACAGCTTTTAAAAATCAAAACCAAATGCCACTGAAATTCCAAATGCTGTGAGACCCATTGAAAATGTGGAGTGAAGGGGGATGATCAGGGGTAGGCCAGAGGTTCACCTGCTCCCGCCCCACCAGGCCAGGAGACAGTGACTTCTTACCAAAAAATAAGGATGGGGCGGGAGTGGCGGTGGGGGAGCCTGCCACCCTCTCCCCTCCCCGCCCTCCAACTCCCCCTACAAGCCAAACCTCGTAAAATGCGTGGCTCTGTTGGGATTGAGGACTCCCATCACTGAGGAAGGGCGATTTATTTTTAAAATAAATAAATGGAGGGACAGAAGGAGCGAACGATAATTCCCTTATAGCCAGGGTCTAAAAAATCCCCAGGGACTTTTTTGAAGAGAGACCAGTGGTACCTCTTGCCTGTGCTAAGGCATGGGGTAGTGGTTTGCGACAGTGAACACCCTGGTCAGCCAGGGGGTGCTCAAGACCAGCCTGTTTACTCAAAACAGACAAGTCTCATTTCCAGATGAAGTACTCATCTGCCCCACGGAGACAAGCTCAGGGCCCTCCACCCAACTTCCCTTTCTGGAGTGCCCTTAAATGTAAGACAAAAGGAAAGGACCTGTGTTCTCAGGCTGCTCAGCTGGGGGAGGGTGTTCCTCCAGAAGCGCCCCCCCCCGGCCCCCCCCCCCCCGCCCCCCACCCCGGGTCTGGCTGTAGGCTGGAGGGGTCTCTCACATTCCCAGCCCGGCCTCAGACAGGGATACCTGCCTCCCCTGTTCTCTTCTAGAAACCAGGGCCTCGATGCCCGCCTTCCCCTCCTACCTACTTCGGATGCCTTGGATTAGCTAATTGATGGGGAGGGGGGACCACTTTGAACATTTCAAGGCCTGGTCAGGGGCCAAGTCTCATTACTCCGCTTCAAAGTCAGAAACTCCATAAAAAGTTCATTGGTGGAGTTGATTGTTCCAGATTGTCCCAACGGAACTGAACCCACCACGGCACCCCGGGCCTCAGGTTTTAATGTGGGGCGAGAACACGTGTGTGGTACCGTGCCCTGGCGGGGAGGGGGAGGAGCAGGACCCCCTGCCCCGTTTGCGTTTTCTTTTCTCTTTTCAAACACTTAAAAATTACAAAAGGACTATAACCACATTACCCAAAACTTGGAGAACAGAGAGGAGCAAGAGCAAATATTCCAGAAGCCCACACCTTAATACAATGCTAATATTTCTTTCTAAGCCTTTTTCTTACGTGTAATTTGTATACACTACAAGTTAGCGTATGCATGTAAAATGACCTGGGTATTTTGCCCTTTTTTCTTCCTCTGAGCATGAAATCATGCTTAGAACTCTTCAAAGCCAGTATTTTATTTTATTATTTTTTTTAAGTTTATTTATTTATTTTGAGAGAGGGAGAGAGTGCATGTGCCTGCGCAAGTGGGGGAGGGGCAGGGTGAGATGGGGGGAGTAGAGAGAGAAACCCAAGCAGCACAGAGCCAGATTCGGGGCTCGATCTCACAAACCGTGAGATCATGACCTGAGCTGAAACAAAGAGTTGGACGCTTAACCGACTGAGCCACCCAGGTGCCCCCAAAGCCAGTATTTTAAGTGACTGTGACATTCCGTCCTGGAATGTGAAATAATTATTATATATTTAGGTTGTTTATAGTTTGCATTTTTATGAATAATATGAACATAGGCTTGTTTCCCCAGGATTGCGTCTTGAATTTTCTTTTTTGTAAAAAGTAACATTTTTTCTGATTAGAAACGTCACCCATATTTTTTTTTTTTAAAGTGTGGAAAAGCGGGGAAAGTAGGAAGAAGTTAATAAAAATCACCCATAATTGTTGTGCCCAGAGAGAATCACTGTTTAATTTTGAGCATATTTCCTTTATATATATATATATATATATATATATATATATATATATATATATATTAGAAACAGGATCGTGCTGCACAGAAGTTTTGTAGGTCCCTGGGGCCGGGAGAATAAAATTGGCAGAGGAAATATTATTTCCAGGAGAGATTCAACGTGTGATATGTGCGGATTTGAAACTGGACGGCATTTTCATCCTGACCGGGCAAGGCGGGACCGACCTGTGCCTAGCTGTGGGGTGAGGAGGGTGCCCCAAGGGCCGTTAGCGATGCAACTTTGTCAAGCCCCGTGGCCTTGCTTTGCAGATGGGGTCAACGGCAAGGCCACGGTGGGCGCGAACAAACGCACTTTCCTCATTTCTTCTGACAAGCACTGCAGAGCCTCTGATTTATGGCCACACTTCACGGGACACTAGTAAACGTCCCATAGTGTATTTTGTAAGAGTAATGAAGTCTCAGTAACCCCAGCCCTCCCCGCAGCCTCTGCTAATAAATTTCCTTCTGGGCGAGGGGTGAGCCTGCCAGGCACTTGGCAGAGTCACTGGGCTGTGGATTAAGCAGAGGGGCACTAGGGCCCCCCAGGGCTGCTGCTCTCTCCCTAGTCTTGCTCAGAAGGAAATGGAGGGCTTGGCCGTGCCCCCCCCCCCCCCCACCTCCAGCCACCCCTAGAATGTCGAGCTCTCAAAAAGCAAGAGAAAGATGAAAAGTGAGTCAAGGAGCTGGAAAAGGAGGAGGAGAAACCCCAAACCATAATTGCCCCTTTCCTTCTGCAGCTCAGATTACTGGCCAGGGGCTGAGGGGCGGTGGAGGCTGTTTCTTTTTTGACTACTGTTTCCCTTGAGTTGGAAGATGAACTATGGGATGAAAGAAGACGGAGGGGCAATTGAGATGGGCTGAGTTGGGGGGTGGGGTTGTGCAGGGTCACCACAGACCAGGAATCAGGGGGGCCCGGATTTCCTCAGGCTCCAGAAGTAGGGTGGGGTAGGGGTTTGGGGGTGCGCTGAAGGTATTTACATCTCCCCCACCCCGTGCCAACACAGGCACTTCAAAAGGCTAGGACAGAAGAAATATTTGTCCCTTCATAGATTAGCTGCCCCCCCCTTGGACCTCCCCTCCTCTCTCATATATTTGGTTTGGATGTTTCTTCACTCATTATTTTAATTCAACACTCCTTTCAGCCGGAGCCTGCCAGGTCCCACACGGGGGGCTAAGGACACAAAGATGGGTAGATACAACCTTTGTGGAAGTAACAGAAGTCTGAGCTAATACTTCGCAAGTGCTTAGGGTACATCAGGCTCCGTTCCAAGTCCTTTACGTGTATTGATTCATTTACTCCTCACAAAACCCAAAGACATAGGCATTTTATTATCGTCACTTCTGTGTTACTCAGGGCTAAGTGGCTTGCCCAAGATCTCTCTGGTTCCTGAGTCCAGGCTCTCAGGGGCTCCTGGAGTCATGAGCTCCAAGCAGGTAAGCTACCCAGACGTCATCCCCAACAAGCATGTTATTCTACAAACTAAGAAACTGAGGCCCAGAGAGGAGAAGTGACTTGCCCAGGGTCACACAGCAAGGGGGCAAGGCTGGGACTAGAGCCCAATGGCGCAACCCCGTGGCCACCTCTCTTGCCATTGTATTGCCAGCCGTCCTGCAGCCATCTGGATCTCCCTCATGCATATTCTGAGAAGACAGTGAACTGAGAATACTTTTCTGATGTCTGGAAACTTCCTGTTTGCAGTGAGCAACACTGAAGACCGGCGGACGGGCCCAGAAGGAACCGTGAAGAAGGCTGGTTCAGGAAAGGATACGAACTCCAGACCCACCAGCTGGGGAACGTTCTGGTATCAGTGGGGTGGCGAATGAGTTTTGAAAGCTAAAGATTTACATTTTAGTAACCATAATGTGTAGAAACTTCCCATATAGGGTTTACCAATTTTCTCCCCAAGACTTGCAGCCCCACGGTATGATTGCCAGGATAGAACACCTTGCGTGAATGTCTAGAACCAGCAGACATTCTGGTGCGTGGGGAGAAACGGCCCGCGAGCAGTCTCCTGGGTGTCAGAGCCCCAACTGCTGTGCACTTTGGAGGCTTTGATCAGGAGGTGATGTTGGTGCCCCAGCAGGAACTCTCACACCCTAAAAGTGATCGCAAGCGCCTGAGACATGCCTCATGAAGAAGCAAACCTCACAAATAAAATCCGGGTTTTGACGCAATGGGTTGGGGAAAAGAAAAATCAATCCGGGTTTGAATCGCAGTCTTTTGCTGCTCTGGGTTGTGTCTCTGTCCATGTTGGGGGTGGTGGTGTTTGCTTCCGTTACCACATTTGTAAGCAGGTGAACACTACGAATACCCCTTTAATTCTGAGCACCATGGTGTGATTCTTCCATGGAGGATGGGTTACTATAAGCAGAGCTCAGAAGAGGCTGAAAGTCATTTATAGCCTGATGTCACCCAGAAAATCAAACATTCAAATTCACTTAAAAAAAAAACCTCCCCCCCCAAAAAAAAACCCCCCAAAAACCTGGGTTTTGAAAATAAATTGCCTGGCCTAATTCGATGGTGGTGGCTTGGGTCTCTGTTTCTTGTTAGAATTCCCCTGTGCTCTCATACGGGGAAAATCCCAGCTCATTGCAGCCTGGTTCCTTCCATAGCAGGACTGGGGAAGGGCCATCAGCTGGGAGTCATGTCACCAGCCAACATCGACACCTCGCATCTCCCTCCGTGGTTTGGATGCAAAATGAGGGCGGGGAGACATCTTGCAGCCTGTAGGGGGAGGTGGGGGAGGTACGACCCAGCTGTCACTGTTCCTCCCCCCAACCCTGGGCAGCGCCTGTGCTGATGGCCATTTGCGAGGAACCACCAGACATTAAGGGCCTCTGGGACTCAGTACTTGGAGGGTGGGTGTGAAATGACACAGGAAGGTGCCGTTGCAAGTACAGAAGTGCTTGTTATGACAGCACTGGGTGTTACAGGCAAAAGAGGGGTCACTAAATTCTACTCCTGAAACCAACACTACACTATATGTTAACTAACTAGAACTTAAATAAAACCTTGAAGGAAAAAGTAGAAAGAAAGAAAAGAAGCACAGAAGACCCTGTTTGTAAACTGTCTCCACCAAATGTCCTAGCACGCTGCTGGCAGGTCTGTACTCTCAGTCTCGTCTCTCCTTTTCTAGGGCAGGGGACAACCGAAGGGGACTACGTGCTGTGGTAATGGAGCACTGGATTGTGAAGATTTGGGGGACCTGCGTTCGAGTTCTGACTCTAACGTTAACTGGGTGACAGAGAACAACTCCTTTTCCTCTCTGGACCTTGTTGCTTCCTCTGGGAAATGAGTGGCCTCCCTAACTCCTTTTCCAGGCTCTCGGTTTGGGGTCATTTAACCCTTAAGGACCAGCGCCTGGCTCCCAGCAAGCCTTCAAGGAGTATTTGCCTTCAAGGAGTATTTGTCGAACTGGGTAGGGTTCCGGCGGGGCTCACAGAGGGGTCCCACAGATCAGATACAATGGAGAGGATGAACGTGATTCCCGAACACAGCTGGAGAGCTATTTGTCTCCCTCAGGAGGAGGAGGGTGAGGACAGGAGACCCCGGCACACCCCCTTCTGCGTTCTTTGCAAGGACGCTGGGGAGTGGGAGGCGTGCCCCTGCCAGAAGCAGACACGTTTGTGGGATTTCTCAGCCTTTCAAACCCAGACCTTCTGATGAGCATTAAAAAAAATCTCCTACCCTTTCTTGATGCTTTTTGAAATTTCAAAATAAATGAAATAGGTGACTTAAAAAAAAAAATCAACGATCGTTTTAGAGCGTGCTTTCCTCAAACTTCTCACGTCCCCTGGAGATTCTGATAAACACAAGGCAGGCCCTGAAATAGGCTATTTTTCATTCCGGGCAGGCGTGAAAATTGAATCTGTCGGCGCTGCCTGGGCTTTAAGTAAGGAAGGACACTCGTCTCTCTGCAATTCCTCTCGCTGTGAGATTTTCAGGATCGGGTACCCTAAGGGTGACCCTGACTTGCCCCTGCCAGCAGGCCATGGTGACGAGGCTCTGCGACGAAATAGCGTGCTATACAACACACGTTCTTGATATTGTTAACAATGTGCCTATAGTTATTTTTGATTCTGTGCTTTTCCATTAGACCACACTGCTTTTTTTTTTTTTTTAATTTTAATTCAGGTTAGTTAACTAGACCACACTGCTTTTTGCTTTTGGCTTTTGGCTTTGACTTCTCGCTCAGCAGGGGTGGGCTGCAGGCAACTTAGGGGTTATCTCTTCGCTCATCATTTATTCTGTTCATTGCCTGGGCTGCACCCGCTATTCTTTTTTCCTGTTTGTCAATTTGGGCCAGCACTTCCTGGGTGTCCATGACATGAGAGGATCTCAGAAACACCCGCCTTTAAGGAGCTTAGGCTAGTCTAGAGGAAACCAGATGGAGACCCGTCGTAGGTAAATGATTAGGTGTCATTATATGGTTGAGTGCCTTAAAAGGCAGCCTTTCTGTCCAAGGTAACTATTTTTTCAACGTTCTCTTCCATTCTCTAAGGCCAGAACAAATCTGGCTTAATTGCGAACTTGGGCGATTCATCTAACCTCTGTGAACATCAGTTGACTTGAAACCAAGGCTCAGTGAGATGGTGTTTAAAGCCCTTTCCAGGTCTGCCCAGGATCCAGGGGACTCCTGTCACCACTGGAGTGGGGCCCATTGCCCTCGAGATCTGTAGGTCCCTTGTCCCTGATATCCTCTGCTCCCACCCTGATTGACTCCCCTCAAAGGCACCTCCCTGCTCACTACCTGGTCCCTTTGGTTTTCCAACTTCTTGTCTTTTTTCTTCTGTCTTTAAGGAAAAAGTGAAAATTGGAGAACTGGCATGTCTAGGACGTTGTGGGTGGCCTGTAAGGGGGCCGATGAGGTAGAGGACTGGGGGGAGGGGCACACTGTTGACTCACTGGGTCATCGGGTAGAGCCATCTCACATCATCACGGCCCTGCTCACTGCCAAGAGACCAACACTATGCTTGTGGTGGACTCACGGCCAGCTGGCTGGCCCAGTGCTGGTAGGAGGCCTCTCGGGAGCCCAGAGTGAGGGGGAAGGGGGACGGCCACTGGGCCAAGGGCTGTGAAGACCCTTCATCGGACAGACGTCGGAAGGCCCCGTGGGGGCTGTGCTTCTCCCCAGCTGCAGGCACCGAGCAGGAGAGCCCTCCTTTCCCCAGGCCCACTCCGCCTGGCCCCTCAGACCCAGCCTTGTGCCCCGCCCTGGCACGTACTGAGCACAGCAAGTGGCTGCTGCTTAGCACGACGTCTGACCACACAGCTGGTAGGTGGCCAATAAAGGTCAACTTAATGAGTGACTGCTTCACACCCACGCCATGTTAAGCTAAAATAGTCACGCAAGTGACAAAGGACTTTTTACAGGTCACTTATTTTCTTATTAGGATTTATTTATTTTGGGGAGTGCCTGGGTGGCTCAGTGGGTTAAGCGTCCAACTCTTGGTTTTGGCTCACGTCATGATCTCAGGGTTGTGAGATCGAGCCCCGAGTCGGACTCCATGCTGAGCGTGGAGCTTGCTTAAGCCTCTCTCTCTCCCTCTACAGCTCATGTGCGTTCTCTCTCTCGAAAAAAGAAAAGCCAAAAAGATTTATTTATTTTTTTTCCTGTCCAGTGCTCGTTGTTTTGAAGACCCAAGGATGATGGGGTACATTTGAACTGGGAACAAGAAAGCATAGGACAAATCCCTCCGCTCCCTGTGCCTCTGTCGTGGGACAGCACAGGCAGTGGTGAAGACAGCATCTTTAGCCTTGCTGGGGGATCAAGGCCACTGGCAGAGGGGAAGGGTCTGGGGCAGTCACAGTGGCCGTGACAGGTGGGAGGGGCTGTCACTGAGATGCTCCACATGTGCAATAACCCCCAAGAAGAATGTCCCCCATTCTCTCTGGTCATTGGGTCCCACACGCCACATTTCTGGCATCATCCAGGGAAGGCTTTTGCCCTACTCCATAGCTTTTTCAGGATTGGCAAGTCAGGAGACACGACCGGAGTGGGGAGTGGGTGCAAAAGATGCAGGAGAGGGGCCAGGAGTGGTAAACAGCCTCAAACACGGCACCCGATGATCCCTGCCTCCTGGCATTCCTGCCTTTGTATAATCCCCTCCCTTTGAGTGTGGATAGTATCTAGCAACTCACTTCTAACAGGGAGAATATGGCAAAAGTAACGAGCTGTCACTTCCAAAATCAGCTGCAGGAAAGACTACAGCTTCCTTCTTGAGTGCCCTCTCTAGCTCTCTCGCTGGCTCTCTCTGAGGAAGCCAGTACCATGTTGGGAGCTGCCCTGAGGAGAGACCCATATGGCAAGCAACTGATATCTCTGGCCAATGGCCAGTGGGGACCTGAGACACTCAACCAAACTGCTTATGAGGAACAGAATCCTACCGACAAGCACACGAATAAGCTTAGAATTGGGTCCTCCTCCAGTTGAGCCTTCAGATGAGACCACAGCTTGGCTGCCATCTTGACTGAAGCCTTATGTGACCTGATCTCGCTGCAGGTGATGTGATTCAGAACGAATGAGGCCAGTTTCCCTAAGCCATCCAAGATGGCAAGTTCTGTGGGTTTTCTTCAGGACTTCAGCTTAAATGTCCCCTCATCCTTTTCTGAATCAGAATCCTCAGAATCCTTTTCTGAGGCGACTAAAGGAGTGAGTGGAGTGAACAGCATCTGCAGGAAGAGAATTCCAGAGGGGCTAGCAAGGGACAGTTTGGCTGGGCTGTGTGAGCAGGGCCAGCTCAGAGCGCAGCCGGAGGCCAGGGTGCCCTGGGCCTTGCAGACCATGGGGATTCTTGGGATTTCATGCTAAGTGCAGTTAGAAGTCATCGGTGGGTTTTGAGCAGGGAAGTGGTATGATCTGAGAGAGAGGGAGGGTGAAGATTGGATTTACTGGTGGACTGAGTAAAGGAGCAATCAATGACAACTTAGAGGCTTTTGGTCTGAGTAACCAGATGAATGGGCCGTCTGTCCTCTTGGAAGCCATGTCCCCTGCACTGGATCTCGCAAGATCTCTTGTCCATTCCTTTCCGTTTCTTCCGCTGCTGCCTTGTTCAAAAGCCCATCACTCCTCACTGGGCTTCCTGCAGAGGTCCCTCACTGCCAATCAACACAGTTAATGAAGATTAGGTTTAATTATTTATTTCACGTTCATGCTTGAAAACTTGGAGGGCCCCTTGTGTCTATTACTGTGTTAAATTAAGTTGCCTAGCAGCTTAAAACAGCAAATATTCATTGTCTCATGGGAATCTGGGTGCATCTTAGCTGGGTCCTCCACTCAGGGTCACATAAGGCTTCAGTCAAGATGGCAGCCAAGCTGTGGTCTCATCTGAAGGCTCAACTGGAGGAGGACCCAATTCTAAGCTTATTCGTGTGCTTGTCGGTAGGATTCTGTTCCTCATAAGCAGTTTGGTTGAGTGTCTCAGGTCCCCACTGGCCATTGGCCAGAGATATCAGTTGCTTGCCATATGGGTCTCTCCTCAGGGCAGCTCCCAACATGGTACTGGCTTCCTCAGAGAGAGCCAGCGAGAGAGCTAGAGAGGGCACTCAAGAAGGAAGCTGTAGTCTTTCCTGCAGCTGATTTTGGAAGTGACAGCTCGTTACTTTTGCCATATTCTCCCTGTTAGAAGTGAGTTGCTAGATACTATCCACACTCAAAGGGAGGGGATTATACAAAGGCAGGAATGCCAGGAGGCAGGGATCATCGGGTGCCGTGTTTGAGGCTGTTTACCACTCCTGGCCCCTCTCCTGCATCTTTTGCACCCACTCCCCACTCCGGTCGTGTCTCCTGACTTGCCGATCCTGAAAAAGCTATCTGTTTCCTGTTTCCTGTGTCATTGCCTTTCTCTGGTCACTGTGCACTTCCTGCCTTGAACTCTTAAAGATTTTCTTCTGGTTATTATTTCAGGCTTGGAAGTTATGTCTTTGAGTGTAACCCCCCTCCCACTTGCCTATACCAGCTACTTTAGTCCGTGTGTTCACTCCTTCAAGTTTACATTTGTGCTCTGTGACAGTCAGGACTGTGTCTTTTTCATTTGTGGGGTCCCTATTGCCAAATATGGTGCATAGCACATAGTAGATACTTATTTAACTCTTTGTTCAGTGCGGATGGGTGATTTTTTTAGTTAAAGCAAAAGAAAAAATTCAGGAAGGAAGCTTCCTCATGGGATGGATTCCAAGGTTAAACAGGGCTGTAAGATGATCTGTTCTGGATCACCCATGCCTAACTTCCTCTCCATTGGGAATTCCTAAAAAACTGCTCAGCGACTCCTGTGAGTATCCAAGTTACCTCACTTTGGGCCTCTCACAAATCTTGCGAGACAGGAAGGGCGGCAATCATTGTACCCATTTTATAGATGCAGACTGAGGCTTAGGGAGGCTAAGGGTCATGGCCACAGCTGAATGGCTAGTACCTGGCTCAGTTCACTTCAAAACATATTTATCAAGCCTATGTTTCATATAGAAAATGCCCAAGTTTTCATACGGAAAAGTAAGATATAGTCCCTGTCTTCAAGGGGCTCACGGCTTATCATGATGACTGACACGTAACAGATCGTTTCCACTCAATGAGGAGAGCCACTGGTATGACTTTTCTACCATGTGAACTGCCTCTGAAATTATTCCGGTTGTAAAAATGTGACAGTGTAAGGCCGGAACTGTGGACCCCAAATCTGATAGGTCTTTGGAACCATCTGGAGAGCTTTTAAAGAACATAGACTCTGTGCACACCTGGATGGCTCAGTCAGTTAAACATCTGACACTTGATTTCAGCTCAGGTCATGATCTCACGGTTCATGAGGTCAAGCTCCACATTTAGGTTCACATTGACAGGGTGGAGGCTGCGTGGGATACTCTCTTTTCCTTTCTCTCTGCCCCTCCCCGGCTCATGTTCTCTCTCCCAAAATAAATAAACACACTTAAAAGAAAAAGTTAAAAAAAATACAGGCTCTGATTTATGGGTCCCGAATGAGACCCAGGAAGTATTATTAAAAACCAAGTAATACTGATAGGCAGGCAGGTTTGAGACCATCTGGTATAGTGGGTTTGGTCTTAGGAGAACAATCAGATCTGGAAGTGTCTATCTAGTGGGAAAAAGGGGGATTTCCCACTAGCTCAGCCTGTTAGAGCTCTACAGGTATTTCTCTTCCCTGGACTGCCCCCACCTTGGAATGGGCCTCTGGTCTTGTCTTTTCCCCGCCTGGTCCCTACTCTCCTTCCCTGAGCCCCAGTTACACCCTTTCCTTATATTTCTGGTCACACCTCAGCTGAAACCCTACCTGCCTTAGGTGTCTCTCCCAAGTTGCCAGCAATAAAGCCCTCCTTGGAGCAGATCCAAGATGGCGTGCTCTCCTCCCCGGTTGCAGTGGTCTGTGGTGGCTTCCTCTTCTGAATTCCCACCACCCTCCAGTCTGGCATTTCTCGAGACATCTGCTGCTATGGCCGTCTGTGAACAGGCCTGGTAAACCCGTGAAAGGCGATCAGTGTGGGGTTTAGGTTTTGACCATTCATTGCCTTCTAGTCTTGGTTCAGATGTGACCTTCGTAGTGAGACTTTCCCTGACTACGCATTGAAACCTCACTCTTGCCTCCTGCACACCCAATATCCCTGACTGCTCAAATCCCCCCATAGCACCCATTACCTTCTAATTCACTAAATTAATGATCTATCCTGTTCTCATCTCTCTCCTGACGATGGAGTACAGTTCCCAGGAGGATGGGGATTTTTGTCCCCTCTGTCCACGGATATATCGTCAGCACCTAACACAGTGCCTGACACAAAGCGAGTGCTGTAGAAAGCTGTGTTGGATGCATGAATCTTGAGCAATGCCCTGGAATGCAGTGGTGCTCTCTAAATCCTATTTGTTTGTTTGGTTGATTGAGAAGGCCAGCCTAATTAGGGCAAACTAATCTCCTTCTCTTTGGGAAGAGGCCCTGGTCAGACAGCCCTGGCTTGGAGACTCTCCTTTCTTGAGGTTGATAGAATGAGCCTTGTTGAGACTGTCATGGCCTTCCCAGCTGGGCTGAAAAATGCCTTTGGAATCAGATGCCAGGGAGGCAATGGGCCAGCTCCAAGACTTCCCAAGGAGCCGGAGTCAGGGCTGGCTTCACATCCCCTTCGTCAGCCCCAGCACACAGAGGAGAGGCCTTCGGCTGCCAAGGACTTTGTTTTATTGTCACTGCAGTTGGCTTGCCTCTAGGCAGGAGCTGCCAGGGCAGCAGCCATCAAGCCCTGGACACTGGGCTGGGGCAATAATAGCAATTCCATAATTCTCACCCGAGCTGCCGCCGAAAGGAGGAGCTGCTGGAGGGGGCTGAGAAAACAGAAGCCCAGCAGCAGCAGGAGGAGGAGAGCTGGTACTGGCTGTTCTCTCACTTCCTCGCAGACCTGGCCGGGGGACGTGGCTCAGGGATTTTCTTCCAGCCCAGTGTCAGTTCGGTTTTTCCAAAGCTTGTCACAGAAAGAGGGCCAGGGTCTTATTCTTAAGCCATGGGGACCTGGCAGAGAATTCTCAGGTAGAAAATTGTGATACCATCTTCCATAGACAGCCTGCATCATTGGCAAGGGACGTGGCTGCTTTGGGATGCATTTGAAATGTTACTTCTGTTATATGTGCCTTCTAACTTCTGGAAAGACAGTAGCTTGGACGGAGAAGTTCTACAAAACTGTTCTCACCGCTCCAGAGCTGTGAATCCCCCTTGTGTGTGGGATGATAAATCTTTGCACCAACTCGGTCGGAGATACCCCTGAGTTCTGGCCTTGGAGTGGGCGGGTCTACCACATTGAGGGACTGTCTGGGAATCTCTGAGCTATTTTGTACTCTCCGGTTTCTCATTTAGGAAGAGGAAATAACGAAGGACCCGAAACGTGTCTTGTCAAAAAGCCTCCCGGTGGTACCTGGATGTAAAACCAGAACCGAGAGCCCAGATTCTCCATGCACTGGGCAGGGGAGTGAAGGTGAATGGACACCACCCTCAGAGAACAAAGCTGGCAGCTCATTTGAATACCAGTTATGTAATTGCATGCAGGTTATCCCTCCAAGACCATATTTAAGGCTCAGTAACATCCCAGTCTTCTCTCCAGCAACTGTTCAGATCAGCTGTTCCTGAAAACCACCCCCTGGCACACGAATCCTGGTGCATATAGTCTACCGGGAAACATAGATCTTGAGGATGAGCTTCTAGAAATACTAAAGGTTGGTTGGACCTACTTGACATCATTCAGTCCAGGGCCCTGTGAGATTTTTGTTCATGGCCACCTGGCCTCCCAGTGAAGCCCATTGGACCGTGAGAAGAGCATAGGATGGTTTGAGCTCACTATAAAGGCCAGCAGCAGAGCTTCTGCTCCGGGCTATTTTCAGGTGGTGGAATGTTTCTGTCATCCACTCAGTCACACAGATGAGACCAGACCCTAGCAAAGTTAAAATTGTATATAGGTCTGCCTGTAGACATCCTCTCCATTCTCCTCTTTTCACCACTTCCTCTGGACACCCTCTCTGGTGTTACCATCTGCCTACCCTACTAAGACAAAGCACCGACCTAGATTATGTGCTCTGTTTCCCTTTCTTTCATCAAAATGTCCCCTCTGCCTGAAAGGCCACAGACTGTTGAACCCTCTAGTCTTAACAATATGACATTTCTCCTCTAGTGTCCTAATCCTATAGCTCGGTGAAAACAACAAATAACTATAATAGTTTACACTTGTAACTACATCTTATTCATGATAGACTTTCCTACCTATTCTTCCCTCAATGGACTCCATTGAATGTCTACAATAGACTTTATCGTGCCCACATTCCTTACTGGGTACTGACGACACTGCCGGTTGAGAAGGAGTCATAAGAAACTAGCTGGAACATCACAGTGATGTGTTCATGACTATGGGGCCAGCAGGAAGGGAGGGTTTGCATCTCTTGGTTCAGATGAGGTTCGGTGCAGAAGGTGATTGGCTCACCAAGGGGACAAGGAATAAAGAGGGTGGCACAGGCACATTTGGTTCTCAGGAAAATCCTAGAAGTTTGGCATAAATGGTATAGTTGGCCTTATTTTTGTCACTGAAAAAGTGAGGCCCAGAGAGAGGCAGAGACTTGCCTAAGTTCATTTTGAAAACCAGAAACAGGGCAGGAGCTTCCTTAGCTACTTGAGACACTGGGGCTCTTCTTTCTTGTGAAGGTGGATGACTTTTGTGGCAGACATTTTTTAATAGTTTATCATACAAGTATGCATTCTTAAGTGCTGCATTTTAGTTTTGCCCACATCTTTGATATATCTTTTTTTTTAATGTTTGTTTATTTTTGAGAGACAGAGTACGAGCAGGGGAGGGGCAATGAGAGACGGAAACACAGAATTTGAAGCAGGCTCCAAGCTTGAGCTGTCAGCACAGGGCCCAATGAGGGGCTTGAACCCACGAACTGTGAGATCATGACCTGAGCTGAAGTTGGATGCTTAACCGACTGAGCCACCCAGGCGCCTCCTTTGATATATCTTTTTAAGTCCCTTTTTGTATAAACCTTCCTCCCCCATCCCCTTTTCCTTGCCATGCATTTGTTGAAGAGCCAGGACCATTTGATCTATAGGGTTTTGCACAGACTAGATCTTGCTGATTGCAGCCTCATGGTGTCAGTTAGCATGTTCTTCTACTCTGTGCATTTTTGATAAATTACTAGTTGGACCTTGAGGCTTGATCACATTCAGGCTTTTTTTCCCCCCTAGGTGATATGTTCTTATTTAGGAAGAGGAAATAACTAAGGTGCTTTTTCATCAGGAGACACATAAGGTTTGCTTGTCCCTTTTTTGTGTGTGATGCTAGTAACTGTTGATCCTCAATGCCTAGATTGATTAATTAATTCATGCTTTGTTCTGATATCTCCAATCTCTGCTTCAAGGCATGGCATCTGGCTTTGCCTTTGTGCTCAGCCCTCCGGAGAGACATGACTGTTTTTCTGTTTCTTGGGTCCTATCCTTTCAGCCTACACATCAACCCCAGTCTTCTCTACCCAGCTCAGGCTCTCATTACATCTTCTTGACTTTTTATCAAAGGTGGGTATTTGTAGAAATCTTGTTTGACCATCTTGAGCTTATGAAAGGAAGGATCCTGCTCAGGCTCATCTCACTGCCTGGCTTTCAGATCTGCTTATGGGCCTTTTGCATACAGATACAGTTGTAATAAATGGCCAGGGAGACCTTTTTGAGCTCAGAGGAAGGAGCACAACAGGACAACTTGGAAGCATCATAAAGATTTTGTCATCCTGGAAGCTGAATTCTGCAGCTTCATAGTTGCTGAAAAGACTGCCAAGTTGTTCACTGAAAACATTTCCTTTGTCTCCTGGCCACAGGAGGCTTGGTACCCCAGGCTCTTTTGAGTTAGATGTGTCCGTGTGATTGAGTTCTGGCCAATGGAACGTAGCTAAACATGTCACTCAAGTCTAGCCCGTTAATACCAGCAGAGTGATTCCATATCTTTTCTTTCCCATCTGCTGGCTGGCTGACTGGATAGGGTCCAGCAGGGGACTTAGAGTCTTAAGAGTATGGCAGACCCACAAGATAGAAAAACCTTAGGGCACTGAAAGACCATATGGGAGTCTGTGCCCTGGCTTGGAACATGTGCATTGGACTTTGTGGGAGACAGTAATGACTTTTTCTTTAATTAAACTATTTTAATTTGAGGGGTTGATATAGCAACTAGTGTTATTTGCCCTGGCTTATAAAAACCTTTTGGAGAGTGAGGGAGTGGCTCATGATGAATGTAGAGGAAAGGAAAGCAAATCCTAAAGAAGTTAAGGTAAAATAATTGAGGCTTGATCACTTCCGAGTAAGTTTCATGTTGTAGGATGCCTTACTCAATATGATATCACTTCTATCCCAAAGGAACTATTTCTGAAAGTCATGACTTTTCGAATTACCTGAGTACCCCTCATATATGGGACGCTGTCTTTGGAGAGGAACCAATGAATCACTGCGTAGTGCCAGAGCTCCTTCTGAGGTTGAAGAGATGTTTCTGGAAAGGGCAGGGCAACAAAGTCATAGCCTTGCCACTCCTTGAGATGAGGACCCTGAGTCACCAGTGGGGCAGATTCTGGCCCAAATAATGGGAAGGAAGTTATTGTATTAACAGTTGTGACAAAGACAGAAATAAGCCAAGTTTTAGAGGAAGGACTGATAGAAATCATCACAGATCTGAAACTCCAATCACAACATTGGCTGACTCCATCTGACTCTATATGTTCATTCAGATGTGTCTTGGGCAGAGAACACTAGAACTCACCTAAGAGGTAACCAGAGGATGTCTGCTAGTTTAGGCAACATTTTCTCCTTACGGAGTTTTCTTCCTTCCTTCTTCCCCATGAGACTTTTGTTTCTCAGACCTCTATTAACACTCCACCTCTTTTCCAATGGTTTTGCAGACTTTGGAGATCAGATGGATACTCTGGCTTTGGTCTTATTTAATCACTGTTACTCTTCAGACTTTCAGACACCTGACAACTTAAGTTCACCAGGGGCTAGCATTGTGGGTCTCTGCTTTTTGTAACACACACACACACACACACACACACACACACACACAGAGGCAGTCATCTCCCAAAAGTTTTCAAGACAGGCAATGAGTGTAGTAGTCAAGAGAAGCCTCTGGGTGCCATGACCATTCAACGGGATGGGGAACAGTCTTTTCAAGAAATCATGCTGGAACAACGGGATATCCAATGCAAAAGAATAAAGGTGGATTTCTATCTCATACCATATCAAGACCTAAATATAAAACCCCCAACTCTAAGGCTGTTAGAACAAAATGTAGGAGCAAGTCTTCCTGACCTTGTGCTGGGGAAGTCCTTAGATACTCCATCAGATGCACAAACAACAGAAGAAAACAATCGATAGTTTGGACCTCACAAAAATGAAAACTTTTGTGCTTCAAAGGATACCATCAAGAAGGTGAAAAGATGACCCACAGGCTGGCAGAAAATCATTTACCTGTAAGGTGCTTGTATCCAGGAGATATAAAAAATTCCTACAACTCAACAATAATAAGACAATCATTTTCTTAATAGTCAAAGCATTTGAATAGATGCTTCTCCAAAGAAAATATATGTACAAATAGCCAATGGGTATGTAAAAAGATGCCCAACATCGTTAGTCATTAGTGAAATGCAAATCAAAACCACAATGAGATACCACTTCACATTCGCGAGGATGGCTATCATCAAAACAGTGGGAAATGACAAGTGTTGGTGAGGATGCGGAGGAACTGGACCCTCCTTACGTTGCTGATGGGAAAGTAAAATGGTGCAGTCACTTTGGGAAATAGTTTGGCAGTTCCTCAAAGAGTTCAACATGGAGTAAGCATGTGACTCAGCAATTCCACATCTGGGTGTACCCAAGAGAAAAGAAAACTTGGGTATGTGCAAAAACCTGCAAACAAACGTTCACAGCAACGTTATTCGTAACAGCCAAGAAACGGGAACAACTCAAATGCCCTTCAGTTGACGAATGGATAAACAAAAGTGGTATATCTGTACGATGAGATATCATTTGGTTATAAAAAAGACACGGAGTACTGATGCATGGTACAACACAGATAGATCTTGAAAACATTATGCTAAGTGCAAAAGCCAGGCACATATATCGTAGGCTTCCATTCATACGAAATATCCTGAACAAGTTAATCCATAGAGACAGAATGTCGATTAGAGATTGCCAGGGCCTGGGAGAAGGAGGGGGTGGGAATTAGGAATGTCTGCTGAGGAGTATAGGGTTTCTTTTTGAGGTGACGAAAATGTTTCAGAATTAGTGATGATAGTTGCATAATTCTGTGAATACACTAAAAACCCACTGCACTGTATACTTTTAGAAGGTTAGCTGTATGGTCTGAGAATTATATTTCTTTTTTTGTAATTTTTAAATTTTTTAAAACTTACATCCAAATTAGTTAGCATCTAGTGCAACAATGATTTCAGGAATAGATTCCTTAGTGCCCCTTACCCATTTAGCCCATCCTGCCTCCCACAACCGCTCCCATAACCCTCAGTTTGTTATCCATATTTATAAGTCTGTTCTGTTTTGTCCCCCTCCCTGTTTTTATATTCTTTTTGTTTCCCTTCCCTTATGTTCATCTGTTTTGTCTCTTAAAGTCCTCATATGAATGAAGTCATATGATATTTGTCTCTTTCTGACTGACTAATTTCCCTTAGCGTAATACCCTCCAGTTCCATCCATGTAGTTGCAAATGGCAAGATTTCATTCTTTTTCATTGCCAAGTAATACTCCATTATATATATACTACATCTTCTTTATCCATTCATCCATAAATGGACATTTGGGCCCTTTCCATAATTTGGCTGTTGTTGATAGTGCTGCTATAAACATTGGGGAGCATGTGTCCCTTCGAAACAGCACACCTGTATCCCGTGGATAAATGCCTAGTAGTGCAATTACTGGGTCATAGGGTAGTTCTATTTTTAGGTTTTTGAGGAACCTCCATGCTGTTTTCCAGAGTGGCTACACCACCTTGCATTGCCAGAGAGTTATATTTCAATAAAGGTGTTTAAAAAAGAAAGGGAGGGGGCACCCGGGTGGCTCAGTTGGTTAAGCATATGACTTCAGCTCGGGTCATGATCTCATGGTTCGTGGGTTTGAGCCCCACATCGGGATCTCTGCTGTCATCGCGGACTCTGCTTCGGATCCTCTGTCTCTCTCTCTCTGCCCCTTCCCCACTCATGTGCTCATGTGTGCTCTCTCTCTCAAAAATAAATAAACATTTAAAAAATAAAAGAGAGAGGGAGGTCAGTCTCTGGAGCCTGACTGAGTTCAAACCCCAGCTCTTCTGATTACATGTGTGATTTTGGGCTAGTCATTTACTCACTCCGTGCCTCAGTTTCCTCATGTGTAAAATGAAGATAACAGAAGTACCTGTCTCATAGGGTTGTGAGGATTACATGAATTAAGAGAACAGATCCTGGCAAGAACAAGCACTCCATAAGAGTTACCTTCTTTTTTAAAGAAATTATTGGTGACCTATGTCATTATGTACAACGATCCAGCAATCTGTACACAAATCAAGGGCCAAAGAAGCCTTGTCAGTAGGGAGGGCCTGGTCCATGGTGATGTCCACAAGCAGGACCGTGGCTTGGAGATCAGGGTAGCTCCCACACTGAAAGAATCACTCATGAAACTTGCAGAGCACTTAGTACACCCAAACATACATAAATACAGAGTCTGGCTCAAGCTTTTTGGCCAGAGTCCATTGAGAGTTATGAATCCCTCTTTGAACAATGGCAGCTATTATTAAAATCTAGAGACTTTGAGTTGGATGCTTTCTCTAGCCCAGACACTGATTCAGAGCTGCAACATTCTAAATAGCAAGGCTAGAAATTGATGCTGTTTTTGAGCTGATTTATTGAGAGGTTTCTTGATTTGGGTCAGGTTCCTGCAACATTTGGAAAGTGACGACTATAGCATCATTATTTCCCCCAAATGACCAAAATTATAGCCGGTAACTTGAGGCCAGTAAATTTCCCTGCAGCAGATGTTAAACTCTTTTAAAAGATGATTAACAATGGGAGACTTGGCTCTATGGCAGAGCAACCAATCGGGTGGCGTTGCTGAAGTCAACGTGTGAGGTAAGGGGCACATCCAGAGCCCCACGGCATGGTGGGGAGCCCCGGCTGGAGACTGCAAGAGCCCACATGTTGTGATGTAAATCAAGCCTGTGGTCCTGGGTGGCTGGACATGTGGTGCTGTGACAAGAGACCTAGCCTGGTGTTGGATCTTGGGTGTTGGGAGACTGGGGCTTGGGGCTTGCTTCTGCCAGCCGTGTGACTCAGGGCTAGTTCTTTCCTTTCTCTGGGATACGGTTTCCCCATCCTTTAGAATAAGGAAGGACCACAGTCAGTGGTCTCTAAGGTATTTTGTGAATTTTAGACTGATTTGTTCTATTACTTGAGAAGAATGCAGATACATCATTTGTTAATCTCCAAAGAATCTATGATTTTTAGGTGAAACAACCACAAAAGAACCACAACCACAAAAGAAAGTACAGCAATGAAAAGGCATGAGGCTGGATCCAGAGAGGCCATCCCTGGGAATCCCAAACCAGGTCTCTGGGACCAGACATAAATGTTTCCTGGTTGAGGACAAGACTCCATCAGAGTCCTCCATACGAAAGGCTATGCAACTTTTGTTCATCTTTCCGGCAGGAAAGTTCTCCACACGTTCATCTCTCCTCCCTTTCCAGAAGGTTTGTCATCCATTCATGAGGCTTGTGAACCAACTATTCAACATACACACTTACACATACGCACATGTACATGTGTGTGTACATAATTGTTGGGTGGAGTTGAATGGTGTTCTAATGACCTCCAATGAGGGTGTCTTGGGACTCCTTCTCCATCCATTCTGATCTCTCCAAATACACTCCCAGCTTGAGGTCACTGGCGATTGGAAAGGCACCATTGGGATTCTTTAAAAAAGTCCCAGGTGGTCTCCCCCCCCCCCCCCCCCCCCCCCCGCCAAGGGGAAATGGCCCAGATCATGCATCTCATACTGCTTCAGCCTTGGGACTTTGGAGAGTAGAACTTGAGTTATTCCAAGCTTTTTTCCCCCATATGTAAGACAACACAGCAAATCCCTTGAAGAATCAAGTATGCGTTCATTCAATAAATATTTATTGAGCACTTACTAAGGGTCAAGTTTGACACTAGCTCTGGAGATGCAGTGCTGGACCATCAGAAGGAAAGAGCTTAGAATGTTTTAGGAGATAAAAGAAGGTCAGTGTGAGGAGAGACTTGGTCCCTTCACTCAGGCTACTATAATGAAATACCATAGATTGGGTGGCTTATAAACAACACACATTTATTTCTCAGAATTCTAGAGACTGAAAGTCCAAGATCAGGGTGTCAGCATGGTTGGGAGAGTGTCCTCTTTTGGGCCACAAACTTCTCGTTGTGTCCTCTCATGGTGGAAAAGTTAGGGAGCTCTGTGGGGTCTCTTTTATAAGAGCTCTAATCCCATTCATGAGGGCTCCTCCAAAGGATACCATCCCATTTGGCATTAGGATTTCAACGTATGAATTTGGGGGGACACCAACATTCAAGCCACAGCAAGGAGCAAAGTAAGTGAGTGGAGATCCTGCCAGAAAGGCAGGCAGGGATCAGGTCTTGCAGGGTCTAGGTGACCCAAGAGGTCAATTTGTTCATCCACAGTCCTGAGGGAAGTGGAACACAGAGAGACACGGCTGAGGGAAGCCATGAGGAGTGGGGGTAACCAAATCAGATCTATCAGATTGAATGCTTAAGTTATTTCTAAACACACAAAAAATTAGCTTGTTAATGAAATGGATTATTGAGCATACATGAGAAATATCTGTAGCAGAAAACAGAGCAGAGGCTTTAGATTCCAGCCTGAATTTGAATCTGGGCTCTGCTTATTGCTGGGTGACTTTGGGCAGGCTATCTAACTTCTCTGACTTGGGTTTCTGTCATTTGTACAATGAAGGCAGTAGTACCTATCTCATGGGCTTCGTAGGAGACGATACATAAGGTCATGCAGGCACAATTTACAGTTCCTGGCACATAATTGGTACTCTCCCCCCCAACTAAGCTCCACTCTACCATATGGACCCCTACATATTATGGTTCACAGTTGCAAGCAACAGAATCTATTCTGGCTAGTTTAAGCAGAAAAGGATTGTATTAAGAGATGGTGACAAACTCCCAGACTTGTTGGGATAATTGCAGAAACATTCAAGACTAAGGCTCCAAGAGCACTCACAACCATGCTGCAGAACTGACCCTGTCTGGAAGCTGCTTCCCTCACAGATGACCTAGAATTACCACTTCACATCTGCCATCACTTATACCAGTAAGAATGGAAATCCCTGAACCACTGAAGTTTCTGACACTTGCCTGGTGGCCCATTTATTCTAGGGAACATTCTGTTCCCCAAGTAATAAAGGCCTAGAGACCCCCTGCTGTCTCTAGTCACACAAACTTGAGCTAGCACTGTTTTCTCTTCTCAAGCTGAGTTATCTGATTCTCCACAAGCTCACTTTGGGATGGCATATTCCCTAATAAAAAAAAATTATTTTGTGTACAATTGATCGATGTCAGTCTGTGTCAGAACTCCTAATATATATATATATATATATATATATATATATATATATTTTTTTTTTTTTTTTTTTTTTTTTTTTTTTTTTTTACTTTTTCTAGCCTCTAGCAGGGAACAAAGATTAATTGTGCCATTTGGGCTTTTCCTTCAAGCGGCTGCTCTCTCTCTCTCTCCCCCATTTCCACACAGGTCTTCTGTTTCTCATTCTTTGTTTTTCTGTCTTTTCTTCATTGCTTTAAAACCAAACAAAATCACAGACTTTTTTAAAGTTTATTTTATTTATTTAGAGAAAGAGAGAGAGATTGAGAAAGAGAGAGAGAGAGACAGAGAGAGACAGAGAGCAAGCATATGCATGGGAGGGGGAGAGAGAGAGAGAGAGAGAGAGAGAGAGAGAGAGAGAGAAAGAGAGAATCCCAAGCAGACTGTATGCTGTCACAGCACAGAGCCTGATGCAGGGCTCAATCTCATGAACCATGAGACCATGATCTGAGCTGAAATCAAGAGTTGAGGCTTAATGGACTGAGCCACCCAGGTGCTGCCTAGACTTATTTTTTGAGAAAACTTTGAGACTGTGAACTCCAACCCAACAGACAGCTCAGAGTGGGGCTGTGGCTCGTCTGAGATCACTCAGCCAACTGAAGATCCTTGTGACCTGAGAAGGTAGAATCAGGGGCTCTGGAGTCTTATTTCAGCCCAGCCACTAACACAAGATGAGAACCCTTGACAGGGCACTTCCTGTTCTAGTTAGGACTCTAGGCTGTAAGTGACAGAAACTCAACTGAAACCAACCTTGGCCAGAAGGGACTTTAATTGCTCATGCCCTCTGGAAATGCAGGAGTGGGCTGGGGGGAGGTAGCAACTGCTGACTTGAAGTCACCAGAAGTCTCTCTGTGGCTTTTCTCTACTTTCTCCTACCTCATTTGGGATTTCTTCACATAGTGGGGGTATGGCTGCTGCCTGCTCATGACTCACATTTTCCAGATTTATCACTGAAATGGAAAAGGCATGCGACCCACCCTTTGGACCAATCATTGAAACCAGCCAACTGTGATTAGCTGAGTTTGACAGACAGCTATGGCTAGGGTCATGGAGTCACAAAAATGTGAAGGGAGAGAAAGAAGATTCAGGTCCTCTGAAGAAGGACTCTCCATGGTCATGTCTGTGCACCCCCATCAGCTTCTTCTCCATGATTTGTGTGGCCTCCACTTTATCTCTGCAGGTTTGCTCTTCTCATCCTTCTGTATGGTACTATGGAAGGAAAACAGGTCTAAAGCGGAACAAACGAAATGTGCTTGAAGAGAGATTCCCCGATACCAGTTTCCTAGGAAGAAGAACATGCTAACGCCCACTGTCCAATGGATACAAGCCAATTCATACTTATCACCCAAGAGGGCAGGATTCTGAGGGAGTGAGACATAGGACTGGTTATTTTTATGGTGGGACAAGAAGTTGGAGTGATAGTCTTTGGGTGAGGGGTGGGGGACTGTGTTTTCCTGCCAGCAGTCCCCAAATTCTGATCCACTTCTTGGTCAAACTCATTAAATTATTTGTTCTGGTTTGATGACAGGCTCTTTTAGGAAATGGTAGCATTGTTGTCTCCACCATGACCATCAGGCTTTGGCCTGAGAGTCTTTTGTTTTTATTATTGTTGTTGTTTAAAGCTTGCTCATGAAAGCATAGCTTCAGGGCCCTGAAGTGATGTTGCTGCATTACTATAGACCTAATCCTTGAGTACTTTTCAGGTTTCAGGAAAGGGCTTTGTTTGACTAAATCTTCTGAATAGCTGACTGACTTACAGGGAAATGGTTTTGTGTGAAATTTTAGGGATGAAATCACGCTAGAACATATCAGCCCTTATCCCATGCCAGTAAGAGGAGTGTGATGGCAAGGGGCAGCTATGGAAGGAGCAAGTCAGAAGTCAGTTATAAAGCCATTTGCTCGCTCTGAATTCATCTTTTTTTTTTTGAAAGAGGGAGAGAGAGAGAGAGAGAGAGAGAATCTTAAGCAGGCTCCACACTCAGTGCAGAGCCCGAGGCAGAGCTTGATCCCACCGCCCTGGGATCATGACCTGAGCTGAAATCAAGAGTTGGACGCTCTACCAACTTAGCCACCCAGGCGCCTCTGAAATTCATATTTTGTTTATAATCTGATCCAACCATGTCTGCCCTTGTCATCTTCTCTATGACTTCTTGACTTCTTTGGAAAAGGTAAAATTTTCTTATCATATTAGTCACTAGCCACGAGGAGTTCACTCTTTTCAGCAGTTCTGTGCTGCTCCTAAGGTGCTACACCTACCACTCTAGCTTTGTCCTGGATTTATTTTCACAGCCGACTAAAGAGGGGTGACTGTTCCTGTGTGTGAAGAGCCAAGGGCAAGGCTCTACTGAATCCCGATTTGCTGAAATCTGGCTGTGACCTGATTTCATGTCAATCAGTCATCCTCACACATTCAAGACAGTGCATTGTGGGGCAACAGCTCCAGAGGGGAAGCAAATTTGTGCTTAATTTATCTTTCTCATAGTACAGAGAAGTTTCTCATTGTTCTATGCAAATAAACAAAAATGTCTGGCTCAATAGATTCTGCTCTTGGATATTCCCCCAAACACAATATATCTCCTTGAAAGAAGACAAAAATGTAAAGGATATCTACACGGTGTGGTCCATGCACCCATTCTTTGTGAATGATGTGGAAATGCTGTGTGTGATTGCTGGATGATCCCTGCACCCATTCTGGGAGATCTGGGACCTGGTTTACGGAGGCTTGAAGTTTGCGGTGGGTGCTTTGCTCATGCATTTGCCTTCTTCACTTTGCAGAAGGTGTGGCCTCTGATAGTGAGCACAATCAATTCTTTGTTTAATAAGTGACTCAGAGATAGAATTGTGAACATAAATAATCATTTAAAGGAATTGTTGAATTTGGGCTAAAAGTGAACTGATCCCAGGGTTTATTCTGGAAGCTGAGCTTTTAAAGAAAGTGCAGATGATTTCTCTCTGGGAGTGTAGACTTATGATCTCAAGTTCTGGCCACCTGCCATTTTATTATATAGAAACGTTGGAATGGGTGGGGGAGGGGAGAATTTGGAGTAAGTTGTTGTAGAACTAGAAGTATAGACACAAGGTGGTGTAGACATGACTCAGACCAGCAGTAAAGATGTGCTGACAATACCAGACTCCTTGCGCATGGCCCTTCCCTGACTTCCTACCCTTGGTTCATTGGGGGATGTTGCATTTCAAAATTTACTGGCTGAATATACCACATTGTTCTTCTGAACCCCAAATACCCACTGAAAAGAACTTCCTTTAGAAAAATCAAAAAGAAAGGAGTCCTCACATTCCACTCAAGGCCGTCTAAGCCCTAATCACAGCACTGTCATGAATAAGGAGGTGCGTTATTGCCCCAGGACCAGACATAAACAAAGCTAGGCTTTCATTTCTCCATTAGGCGTAGGGGAGATGGCCTCATGTGAGTAAGCTCAGCTCCATGTGTTTTGCGGCATATGGTACATTACTCTGCTGTGCTGTTGGGGGAGGAGAGGGCTACCCTGCATGGTCATATAACTGGAGGAGCTCTAATGTGCCATCCCACTGTCCCGATTTCTTCCCATCACACAGCTCTGTTGAGTTCTCCCCATCCAGACTGGCCTCCTCTCTGTTCATCTGAATACTGAGCAGATAAACATTTACTAACATAAGCAATACTAAGGCTCCACTATGGAGACTTCCTGCCCTCCTCAGTTCCTTACATCTATTTTTTCTGATATTGTTTGCATTTCCAGACTTCTTCTGGTTAGTATTTGACTGATGTATCTTTTTCTACCTTTTTTTTTTTACTTTCAACCTTTCTGTGCCATCATGTTTTCGATGTGTCTTTTATAAGAAGCCTATAGTTGGTATTTTAAAAATTCCTATCTGATAATCCCTGTCTTTTAAGTGATGAGTTTAGTCTTTTTACACTTACTGTGATTGCAGACATATTTGGGCTTATTTCTGTCACTTTACTTCGTACTTCTATTTGTCTTGCTTTTTCTTTTTTCTCCTTTCTTACTCCTTCATTTTGGATTAAGTTTGTTTTCTTATTCCATTATCCCCATCCTCTCACTAATTTGTGTGTGATACATGCCTTCTTTTCTTTCATTGAAATTTCATTATGCATATTAAACAAATTTTAAGTTAATCAGTTTAATCCTCTTCCCAAATAATACAAGAAACTTGTAAGACATTAACTTTTTGTGCACACCTTCCAGACTTATATGCTTTTTTTTTAATGACAAGATCTTTAAAAAAATTTTTTTAAATATTTATGTATTTTTGAGAGAGACACAGAGTGTGAGTGGAGGAGGGGCAAAGAGAGAGGGAGACACAGAATCTGAAGCAGGCTCCAGGTTCTGAGCTGTCAACATAGAGCCCAGTGAGGGTCCTGAACACATGAACTGCGAGATCAGGACCCATACTGAAATCAGACACTTGACTGAGCCACCAAGGCACCCCAAAACTTACATGCTTTTATGTTCAGTATTTAGTTCTATCTTTTTTAAATCCCAAAATAGATGTCATAATTTGTATATATAAAATGTTTGGTTGGATTTACATAAATATGTATTAATCTCTTTGTTAATCAATCCTTTTTGCATCTTAGACCTTCTAGCTGGAATCATTTTTCTTCTTAAAGTATATTCTTCAGAAGCTGTTATTATTATTTTTTTTTACTACTGGCTTGTTGGGTTTGCTCTTTTCATTTCATAAGATGTCTTATGTCACCCAAGTTCTATTTTTTAAAAATGTGTATTTATTTATTTTGAGAAGAGAGAAAATGGAGGAGGGGCAGAGAGAGGGGGGAGAGAGAGAATCCCAAGCAGGCTCCCAGAGCCTGATGTGGGGCTCGATCTCACAAACTGTGAGATCATGACCCGAACTGAAGTCAAGGGTTGGATGCTTAATGAAATGAGCCACCCAGGTGCCCCTCACCCAATTTCTAAAAGATTGTCTTTTTCAGGTACACAAATGTAGGTCAGCACAGATTTTCTCCCAGCATTTTGAAGATGGTTTCCATATTTGCCCTTGAGAATGATGTTTTCTAAGTCTTATGCCCTTTCTTGGATGATCGGTCTTTTCTCAGGCTGCTTTAATATCTTCTCTGTATTGTCGGTGTTTTGTAGTTTACTATCATATATCCAGGTGTATGTATGTGTGTGTGTTTAAATACTTTTGATATCTTTCGTGCTTCTTGTACCTGTACCTGATTTTTTACCAGTTCTAAAGAAAGAGAGGCCATTAACTTTTTGATAATTGCCTCTTCTCCATCTCCATTTTTCTTTCCTTCTGTAACTCTGATTAGAAATGTTAGCCCTCCTCATTCTATCTTCCACATCTCTAAATGTCTCCATTGGCCTTCCTCTGCTCTGCAGTCCTATACAGCTTCTAGTTTATACTACGACACTGAATGAAGGAATGATTTTTTTGCCATTCCTTGTTCTAGCTCTGTCTCCCTAACTAGACTGGAAGCCCCTTGAGGACAGCGCATGTGTTTCGTGTGACACTTTGTAGTCCCACACCACTTGGCTCAGTGATATAGTAAGTGCTCAATAAATACTTCATCCATACCGGCCCATTATTTCATGCTTCCAAAGTGCACCCGACCTGAGGATTACACAGGTGACCTCTCAGGAGCCAGACGAATGCACTGGACCAGGACACTCCCATTCTTCCTCTAGAAGTCCTTGGAGGGTGTAAGTGCTCTCTTCCACTGGCCTCAGCTGACTTCCTTGGACTGTACCTTTTACCTCCTTCAGCCCAGGGACTCAGCTGCAGTACTGGAGCTCACTTCTTGTTTTTTCTTCTCTGTCTGGTCTTTTCATGCCATTCCTGTTTGCCACCCACAGTCTAGAAATACAATTTCAAGGTCAGACCTTGAAAATATTTGGGAATGAGTGCTGCTTCTAAACAGCAATTTAGAATTTGACACCTGCCTCCCCTGACAGTGTGGTCCTGGGCTGTGAGCCTTAGTTTCTTCACCTATAAAATGGGAATGATGTAGTGGTAAAAAAAAAAAAAAAATTGAGATAGTGAGTGTGAAAGTGCTTTCCAAATGTTGGGCACCGTTATTGTCTGCAAAACACTATTAAATGATGGCTGTGGCCATTAGACACAGGAAACACAGAAAATGATCTATATACTAGTTGAATAAAATAAAGTTAAACTATATTATTCTGACTTTTAAAAGATTATTTAAAAAAAAACCTTCATCAATCTGACTTCATTGAAAAAGTGCTGCAAGGAAAAACAACAGTTTTTTTTTTCCTGCAAAATAAAAATAATTAAAAAAGGGAATTGAGAGGTTTATTTAAAACTCTGAGGGGCGCCTGGGTGGCTCAGTCAGTTAAGCGACCGACTTCGGCTCAGGTCGTGATCTCACAGTCCGTGAGTTCGAGCCCCGCGTCGGGCTCTGTGCTGCCAGCTCAGAGCCTGGAGCCTGTTTCAGATTCTGTGTCTCCCTCTCTCTGACCCTCCCCTGTTCATGCTCTGTCTCTCCCTGTCTCAAAAATAAATAAAATGTTAAAAAAATAAAAAAATAAAACTCTGAGCACCTTGAACCTATTTGAAACCCTGTGTCCCCTTTAAATCAAGTTGCTCCTGAGTTAATAGATAAGATTACGGCCAGGAAGAATAGGCTAAAGGGAAATAGGGGAGCAGATTTAAAACATAAAAATTGTCAGGCTTTGGAACTTCAGGAATGCTGACTCCCATCTCCTCCCAGCATCCTGCTCCGTAGGCTTTGGAGAGGCCACTGCACTTGCAAGGATCCTCTTTCTGCAAACCGCTTGAAATCAAAGTCACGTGCCAGCTTCGCCCCTCCACCCTGTGACCTCCCTCCAGCTCTGCAACCCAGTTCCTGTTCCCTGGGGTCCGGGGACTCTGGAATCTTGAAGCCCCTTGTAAGAAGCAGCTTCATCCTTGAACACTCTAGTGGCAGCAGAGAAGAGTCCTAGTCACGACAGTCGATGTCCCTTGTTGTCTTCTCCTTCTTCTTTTTTTTAAACGAGTCATTGTTACAGACGTGAGGTCATTTCTTCTCTACCACCCAGTGCTCTGTGAGGTGAACAGGACAGACCAAATTCCCATCTCATAGATGAGAAAACTGAGGCCTGCTCCAAGTCACAGGGCTTTTCAGTGGCTGATACGGAATGGCATCGCTGGTTTCCAGTATTCTCCCAAGACTGGGTGGGGCTGGGCCAGTGACAGCACCACCGCACGCGAGAAATGGTCTGGAGACCAGGGGCTTGCCAGCAGTTTAAAAAAGGTGTGTAAGAGAGGCCAGCTGGACATCCCATTTCATCAGTAAGAACACTAAGGCCCCCTTATCCACGGGTGTACCCCCAGGGGCACATTTTCAAACCTGAGTTTTGTGACTTTTCTTCCACACTCAAAGTGCAGTTAGTGTTATGGATTCGGATTCTTTTAAAAAGTGGAAAATCTGTATTTGATGCTTTTATTAACTAGAGGAATTACAGTTGACCCTTGAACCACGTGGGGCTGCTTACATGTGGATTTTTTACAGTATATTTTTTCTTCCTTGTGAGTTTCTTTTTTTTTTTTATTAATTTTTTTTTCAACATTTTTTATTTTATTTTTGGGACAGAGAGAGACAGAGCATGAATGGGGGAGGGCCAGAGAGAGAGGGAGACACAGAATCGGAAACAGGCTCCAGGCTCCGAGCCATCAGCCCAGAGCCTGACGCGGGGCTCGAACTCACCGACCGCGAGATCGTGACCTGGCTGAAATCGGACGCTTAACCGACTGCGCCACCCAGGCGCCCCTCTTCCTTGTGAGTTTCTTAACAACATTTCTTTTTCTGTGGCTTCCTTTATTGTGAGAATACAGCGTATAATACATATAATATACAATATATGTGTTAATCGACTGTTTATGTTACCAATAAGGCTTCCAGTCAACATTAGGCTATTAGTAGCTACGTTTTTGGAGAGTCACAAGATATACATCGATTTTTGACTGCTCAGGAGGTCGGCACTCTTAACTCTTGCGTTCTTCAAGGGTCAACTGTTAATTTGCAGTGAAACTCGAGCTTTCGGTCACTGAGCTCTCTCCAAAGTATTTTTACATCCTCTGTCTTATTTGGTCCAGACACCCCAATGCTGAGCATGCCAATTAGCCGGGACCCCCTCTCCATGGAAGCTGATGTTCCCTGGCTATTTCCACAAGCTCTCTCATTTCACAGATGGAGAAGTGGAGTCATAGAAAACAACTTTCCTAAACGGAGTTGACCCAGAAGCAAAGTTGCTCCCTTATCGCTCTAAATCACCCACCTATTGTGCCTCCTGACTCTCCTGGGAGAAACACAGTTCATGGAAAGATCTCGGCTTTGGGATTCAGGAGACCTGGGTTCAAGTCCTACCATTGATGCTAGTAGCTAGCTGAGTGACCTTGGGCTGGTCACCTTCCTTCCTCTAAGCCACTTACTTTCTTTATCACTAAAATAGGGGGAGATAGTACCCGCTTCAAAGAGTTTCTGAGCATATATAAGGTGATTGTGCCAAAGTCAATGTTTGTCGCGCAGAGTGTGCTCAATAAACATTAGCTGAATTGGAATCCTTCTAGGATTTAGTTTCCTTATCAGTAAAAGAAGGATGGTAATCTCTGCCTGCCTTCTCCACAGGCTCATTAAGTGTCCAGATGAGATTGTGGATGTAAGAAAACTTTCAGAAATACTGTTAGACAGTATTGCAATTATGAGAACTTTATAACTGTGTGGAGGTTGCTGATATTTTTTTGCAAGTAGGAAACTAGGCACGTCTTGGCTTTTGCTCATGCACCTCTCAAAACTGGGGAGGTATGACCACCCCCAAGGAGGGATTTGCTTGTGTCAGCACAGAATGTAGAAATGGGGTCAGACATGGAAGCCTGGCATCATGGATAAGTGCCCAAAGAGAGGCATAAGGAGGCAAGAGAGTTCATATTCTTCCTGTCAGGGAGGGCTCACAGAAGGGCATCTGGACAGGTGGGTTAAAAACTGGGTTACATGGGGGGCGCCTGGTTGGCTCAGTCGGTTAAGCGGCCGACTTCGGCTCAGGTCATGATCTCGCGGTCCGTGAGTTCGAGCCCCGCGTCGGGCTCTGTGCTGACAGCTCAGAGCCTGGAGCCTGTTTCAGGTTCTGTGTCTCCCTCTCTCTCTGGCCCTCCCCCATTCATGCTCTGTCTCTCTCTGTCTCAAAAATAAGTAAAACGTTAAAAAAAATTAAAAAAAAAACTGGGTTACATGGAAATAGAGGGTAACACCAAATGGGCATAGGCAGGGAGATAAGTAGGCATGGCCAATGCAGGAGAGAGAGTGAGTCCTCTCATTTGGCTGGAGCAAAGGGTTGGGGAGAGTGGAATTTATCAGAAAGTGCCCAGACCAAGAGTCCAGCCTTAGACCACCAACAGAATGGACTAGAAGGTTCTGGAGTGTGACAGGAAGAAAGATTCTACTCGATCCTTTGTGGTGGCCGGGGGGGGGGGGGGGGTGGGGGGAGGGAGCCCAGATCAGAGCTTTAGGAGGCATCTTTGCTAAGGGTGGGACCCAGGAAGACATCCACCTGAAACAGGCAGATGGATTTTCCCCTATAATTATTACTCTTAATGGTTAGGTTCAATAATACTTGTGTCCAATGATAGTGAGATCCAATAATTTTAGTTGCTAACATTTATAGAACGTTTTGCATGTGCCAGGCACTGTTTGACCAGTTGTATCAACTTCGTAGGGCCGCGTAGGAAGTACCACCAAGTGAGTGGTTTAAAACAACAGAAATGTACTCTCTCATAGTTCTGGAGACTCCATCCAAAGGCTCTAGGGGAGAATCCTCTTTTGCTTCTTCCAGCTTCTATGGCTCTAAGTGTCCCATGGACGGTGGCTGCATCCTTCCAGTCTCTGCTTCTGTCTTCTCATGGGTTTCTCCTCCGCGTGTTTCTTGTAAAGACACTTGTCAGTAGATTTCGGGTCCACTCAGGCACTCCAGGATGATCTCATCGTGAGACCCTTTGCTTAATTTCACGGGCAAAGACCCATTTTCCAAAAAAAATTCATGTTCACAGATTCTGGAGATCAGTGCATGGGGATATTTTTTTGGGGGGCCACCATTCAAACCATACATGATGTCATTTCATCCTCAAAGGGTGGTGACACTGGCGGGTAAGCAATCTCATTATCCTGGTTTTATTTTTATTTTTATTTTTTTAATTTTTTTTTTCAACGTTTTTTATTTATTTTTGGGACAGAGAGAGACAGAGCATGAACGGGGGAGGGGCAGAGAGAGAGGGAGACACAGAATCGGAAGCAGGCTCCAGGCTCCGAGCCATCAGCCCAGAGCCCGATGCGGGGCTCGAACTCACGGACCGTGAGATCGTGACCTGGCTGAAGTCGGACGCTTAACCGACTGTGCCACCCAGGCGCCCCTCATTATCCTGGTTTTATACACGAGGAAACTGAGGCTCAGAGAGGCCGAGTAACTTGCTCAAAGTCATAAGGCCAGTAAAGTGGCATAACTGGGTATGAATCCCAGTGGTCTGGCTCAAGGCTGTGTGTACTCCTAACCGTCATGCTATTCTGCCTCTTAGTGATATTTGAGAGGGACATCACTCTCACAGACAAAGACACCAAGAATTTGGAACCCTTCTGTGGCAGGTCGGGGGGGGGGGGATGTTCAAAAGGCGTGAAAGTGTGGCCAGGGAGACAGGGCTCTGATAAGTGGAGAACAGATGCAGCTAGGCAGGAGGACAGCCGACAAGACTGAGTGTGTGTGTGTGTGTGTGTGTGTGTGTAGGCTGCGTGGGCGCCCAGGTCCTCTGGAGCCGTGAGATCTCTCTGGTGTTACGTGGGTTCCTGGGTTATGTTGTCTTCTCTTCATCTACCCCACGTGGCAGGCGTGGACTCGTGGAAGCTGGGGAAAGGGAAGAGGAGCCATGGGGTCACAGGGGAGTAGGGAAAGAGGTCAGCAGCCATGACAGCAGTGACTCGGAGAATGGACACCTCCCAGGAGTCTCTGGATCTTGGGGTCAAAGCTGCTTCCCCACATTTGTGGGGGATGAGTCTGGAACCGCTTCATTTGGCTGTTAAAGGGGGACCAGGGTGGCCTGTGCTCCAGGAGGTGGGAGAGGGTCACCTGGGACACAGGAGGAGGGCGTGTCTCCCTCCGTGGCTAACAGAAGGCACCCCCGCCCCAGGAAGCATGGTGAGGATGTGCCCACAGGAGAGGAAGCAGCCCCTCACAGCTGCGCATTCTGGGGGCAGCAAGCAGCTGCAGGGAGCCCCAGGGAGGACAGGAGGATGCCTTTCTCCACCCGTTTTTTCTTCCTCCCCAGTGGTATTCTGGGAGGGAGGGGATGTGAGGACTGGGGTCGGGTCAAGGGAGGGCAGAGTTTGCCTTGGTTTTCTTCCCTTCCTCTCTCTGACATGCTGTTTTCCTGTTTTTCATCCTCACTGCCGTGGTGGCTCAACCTAGAAAAGTGATCTTCACAGAGAAAGGCCTAGAGAAGGGCCTGGTCCCCTCCCAAACCTCTCCCGGCTCCCCTGGCTGGGTTCTCGCTGAGGGCTGCACGACGAGGCCACCCTTCATGAGGGTCCCTTGGAATTTTGTAGGAAAGAGCAAACGAGACGAGCTGCTAGACTGCCACTTGTGGACCACGTGGTCCTACACAAATGCCAAGTGACCGGGTGCCTCCAACCACTGGATGCCTGGCGCAGTCACCCAGGAAGTTAGAGCAGACTGTGGCTGAGGAAATCAGAAGTCAAAGGTCAAAGAGACCCCAGCTGCTTCTTCCCATGCTGGTCCCCACAGTGAGGCCTGTGACCCGGTTCCCGGTGCCACACACCTTCACTCAGCTCTCCTCCCCGGCAGTGCCTGACCTCAGGTGGAGTAAATGAAGGGCTCGTCCAGGCCCGACGCTGAAGCGCGAGTCTTTGCTGCTGCCCAGTCTGTCCAAACCTCAGCGAGGCTGCCCCGGCTGCTGTGGGCGGAGGTGGAAGGAAAGCAGGTGAGGAGTCAACGTCCTATGCGTTAGCAACAGGGGGCAAATAGGAGATTTCTTTGGGCTTCCCCATTATGAGCACTGCATTTGCTTGTGACGGCTGCCTCGGGCTCAGGACGGAGAAGGTGGCAAAGCACAAGGCCTGGTGGGGCGTCGTGATGAGGTGACGGTGAAACCAGGCCAGAGACGTGCTCCCCAGGTATTATTCCACGTGCTCCTGGGTATTGTTCCCAACCTCTCGTGCGGTGAAGGAGGAGTCAGGACTGGTTCTGGCGAGGCGACCCTGAGCAGAACGATGGGTGTCCCTTCTGGGCTGAGGCAGTCATAGCCGGTGTCCCCCTTCCATGCCCCGCTCCTCCTGTTCCGGCAACCCTGGAGACCACGTGGTCCAGATGGGTCAGCGGCAAGATGGGGGAAGGCTGCCCAACCCACACTGGAATTTTCCCTGGTGGGAAATAAGCTTGTAAGTGTACCGAGCCCCTGAGCTTTGGAGGTTTCCTGTGGGACAGGTAGTGTTAATTACTTTGATGAATACACCCCCTCATATCAACACAGCCCCTTCGGTTAGATACCACCTGCTTTTCATAACCACCCACAATAGCCTCTCTTCTTAGGAGTGAATTGTAGCAGTGACTTGCCCAAGGTCACGCAGATAGAAAAGGAGCTTACGGGACTGTTGGAGGTGAAGCAGAAATACAGAGGGGGCAGTAACAGTGAAACAAAGAGGATGCCCTTCCCTTGGTTTAGAGAGCCAGGTAGGAGGCCAGGTGGAGATAGGGGTAGAAGAAAGAAAGAATACTTCCAGGAGGCTGTTGGCTCCTTTTCCCCTCTATACCCTTAACCTCATGACCTGTGCAGTTGCAGGCAAGGGGGTGCCCTGTGTGAGGCCCCCCAGCACCAGGGAGGTAGAACCACGGAAATGTGTCTTTGGGGACTCACGTGCCCGGATGCAGGTGTTCTCTGGATAGGAGCACCAGTGGCAATAAAACCACTGAGACTTTGCACAAAACTAAAGGAGCAGAATGGAGATGTCCAATGAGCACTGTGCCCCAAAGCTGCCCCTCATGTTGACCAGGTTGTCATTGCTCAACGTGCTTTGGGGCCTCTCTTTGGGGTGTGCCCGTTTGCTAGCCACATCCTTTATAACTAAGCCACTGAAGTCCTGCTTCTGTTTTTTTCTTTCTGTAATATTTTTTAACATGTATTTATTTTCTGAGAGGCAGAGAGAGACAGAGCATGAGTGGGGGGCGGGGCGGGGGTAGAGAGCAGGAGACACAAAATCCAAAGCAGGCTCCAGGCTCTGAGCTGTCAGCACAGAGCCTGACGCGGGGCTCGAACTCACAAACCTCGAGATCATGACTTGAGCCAAAGTCGGACACTTAACCGACTGAGCCACCCAGGCGCCCCTCTTTCTGTATTGTTTTAAATTTATTTTTTGAATAGATAACATATATAAGGCTCAAACATCTAGAGATGCTTAAAGGTATAGAGTATAGATGCTCTCCCACCCTTGCTCCCTCATGCTCGGTTCCTGTTCCATCTGACGGGTAACCATTGTTGTTAGGTCATTACTTTCATTCAGACTTTGTTTTGTAAGTTTGCAAGATAATCGTATTATTTTTAGCCTTGCTTTTCTCATGAATGGTGTCACATTACACTGTATTTTGTTTGTTTGTTTGTTTTCACTTAAGACATCTTGGAAGTATTTCCATACTGTAATAAAGAGCATAAAGAATTCTCTCTCTTTTCAACAGATACATAGTATTCCATTGTCAGGACGTATTATGAATTATTTAACCAGTTCCCCATTACTATTACGAAGAGAAATGCAATGAACATCTTTCACATTTACCGTTTGCATATATTTAAGTATACCTGAAGGGTGGGTTCTTTTTTTTTTTTTTTAACATTTATTTTTGAGAGAGAGAGAGAGACAGAGAGAGAGAGACAGACAGAGTGTGAGCGGGGGAGGGGCAGAGAGAGAGAGGGAGACACAGAATCTGAAGCAGGCTCCAGGCTCTGAGCTGTCAGCACAGATCCTGACGTGGGGCTGGAACACACGAACCGTGAGATCATGATCTGAGCTGAAGTCGGATGCTCAACCGACTGAGCCGCCCAGGCTCCCCTGAAGGGTGAATTCTGAGAAGTGGAAATGCTGGGTCACAGGATAGAGGTATTTTATATTTTGATAGATGCCAAATTGCCCTCTGTGGGGGTTTGTTGTGCCAATTTGTATTGCTATCAGCGATGTATGAGAGCGCCACTTTCTGAACAATTTCACCAGCATAATTTGTGTTCAAACTTTCAGGCTTTTATCATTTGATGAGAGAAAAGTGGAGTAGCTTTGTATTATATTATCCTGAGTGAGGTCATATATATTTTCAAATGCTTAATTCGTAGTTCTTTTTTAGAAGTTATCTGCTCCTATCCCTTGCCTATTTCTGTACTGTTTTTGGTCTTTTTCTTATTAATTTGTAGGAGCCCTTTATTTATAATAGAGACCAGCTCTTTGTTACTGGGATAAGTTGCAAATATTTCTTCCTAGTTTGACTTTTAAAAGATTTTGCTTCTTTCTTTCTTTCTTTCTTTCTTTCTTTCTTTCTTTCTTTCTCTTTCTTTCTTTTTGCTTAGGATGTTTGTTGTTTTTTGTTTTGTCATGGAGGAGTTTTTGGGTTTCACGTAATCAAATCAGTCTTTTTCTTTTATAATATGGATATTCCGTTATAGTTAGGCACACTTTCCCTATTGCAGGTCTTTAAAGAATTCTTCCATATCTTTTTTTTTTTTAGCACTTATATAGTTTTATTTACCTTTTGTCTAAGTCTTTGATCCATTTTGAATTTTCTAATTGAGTCCAAGTTTATTTTCATCTAGCTTGTTAGTCGATATCCCAATTAGTCAATCCGTTATTGAACAATCTATTTTTTTCACCCATGATTTGAAATGACACTTTTATCATTACAAAATCCTATATTATTTGGACCCGTTTCTGGTCTATTATATACCATTGGTTTAACTATGTATATGGCAATATGACCATTTTTTGAAATGTTGAACATGTTTTCTATCATGTAGATCATGTAGGATACGGCCTTCTCATTTCTCTTTTTTTTTGCAGAGTTGTGTGGACAATGTTTTTTGTTTTGTTTCCTCATATGAAATTTAAAATCATATAATCTGGCTACAAACCACACGTTAGTATTTTTAGTGGAATTTCAGTAAATCCTAACAGTCACTGAAGAACGATGGTCATTTTACTTGGAAATTGAGTCTTGTTATCTGAGACTGTGGGGTGATGGTCATTTGTTTGAGTCTCTTTGCCTCTCCATCACTTCTAGGCTTGTTTAGAGATGAAAGGCTTTTGGGAGATACAAACACTTCCAAATCCCCGAGTGTTAGCTGTTCATCATACAGCAACGACGAAGGGCCCGGGCCTGGTCTCTAACCATCTTCTCCTGGACCAAAGCTCCACCTGGTTTGGGTTGGGGTTTGGGGGGAGAGGGGAGGATCTGTCACCAACAGATTGGAGCTGGGGAGGGAGCTATCATCTGGGTATCCAGAACTGAAAGTCAGCAATCTCGGACAAAGATAGAAGGGGCAGGAGTGGAGGACTGTGGGCTACCAGTAGATCTGCAGGAAGGTGAGGAGGAAGAGAAACCAGAGGGTGGGCAAGAGCAAACTGTGGGGGAGGAGGGGGAGAGGGAGGAGGGGGAAGAGGTGGGAGGGGGAGGGGGAGGAGGGAGGAGGCAGCATCTGGGCAGGAGCCCGGTTCCAGTGAGGCCCTAAAGAGACTGCAACCTCTTCAAGGGCTGGGACAATGTCTTCAGTGGCGACATCTTTTAAAATATGTAATAAACAAGATACATAGAAGACTGTAGAAAACATATGTGCGCTGCTTACTGAATGGCTCTGAAGTCAACTCCCTTTCAGCCACCACCAGGTCAAGAAACAGAATGTTTCTGCCAGCTAACCACTGTCCTGCCAGTTTATGATCAGAAGACAATTGTTATTATAATAAAGAAAAAAACGTTGACAAATTCAAGACCAGGGCTGAAGTGTGCTAGAAAGGGGATTGGAACCTTGGCCAAGAAGAGAGACCCAAAGAGTAAATCAGGAAACTGAGGCAAAGGTGTAGCCAGGGAGCAGAGGTCTGGGAACAAGGCGACTACTCCATGGGGATGTGAGCCCCCTGGCATTTGCATGTGCCCCCCCCCCCCCCCCCCCCCGCCAGCTGCTTGGCTCAAAGCAAGCTGCTTAGGCTAGCCAAATAGCTGGGGCAGAAGCTCAGCGCACATACATTTAGGGCCTCTGGAGGCCTGTAGTGCAAGATTATCTTAGTTTTAAGGAGCAGAACCCCACTTCAACTAGCCCGAGTAACCAGGTGCAGACTAGGCGCCTCCCAGGACTGAGGTCAGCTGGTCCCAAGACTCTACTGGGGAAATGAAGAATGCAGATTTCTTTCTTTCTTAATTTTTTTTTAATTTATTTATTTTTGAGACAGAGAGAGACAGAGCATGAACGGGGGAGGGACAGAGAGAGAGGGAGACACAGAATCTGAAACAGGCTTCAGGCTCTGAGCCATCAGCCCAGAGCCTGACGCGGGGCTCGAACTCACAGACCGCGAGATTGTGACCTGAGCTGAATTCGGACGTTCAACCGACTGAGCCACCCAGGCGCCCCATAGATTTCTTTCTTTCTTAAGTTTATTTATTTTGAGAGAGAGACAGTGTGTGGGAGAGGGACAGAGAGAGAGAATCACAAGCAGGCTCTGTGCCCTCAGCACAGAGCCTGATGCAGGACTCGATCCCATGAACCATGAAATCGTGATCTGAGCCGAACTCAAGAGTCAGACGTTCAACCAACTGAGCCACCCAGGTGCCCCAGAATGAAGATTTCTTGAACTCTCTGTGGGCTACTGGTCTCTCTTCCATGCTTCTCCTGGCTTCTTTCTCTCCTTGCTTTCTAAGAGTACTTTTTCCTCTTGCCCAAGGCCCAAGAGAACCCTTCTATATACACCAGGACATTTTTCAGCTCCTGCTTTCAAGTGTCCTCCTGCTTAGATCCCTTCTCCAAAGGAAGAAGTCTGATTGCTACCCCCTACGCGGGTCCCACCGTGGGCCAGTGGGTGGTGCCCTAGGCCCAGAGAGTCCACCTCATTTCTGAGGAGATTTCTGTAGTTTTGAGGTTTGATTCATCCCTGAGAAGTAATCAGGTAATTTGCTGAGACCTGAGTCTCAATGGCCTCTGCCATGGGGTGGCATGGGAACGAGGGTCACGTGAGCAGTCAGCACCCCCTTCACCTATCAGGGGTGCATCTCAGAACTTTGTTTCTTGGTGACAAGAAACCTTCACAAGAGAAAGTTACTGGTGGCTTTAAAGGTGGTTTTCTTGGAGTGGAAAGATAGATTCAGAGGACTCAGGATTCTCAATGTCTGAGGCCTGGTAAAGACAGTTTTGCTTTTCGGAGTTGGAGTGTTTGTGAATGTCAAGGGCATCTGTGCTTGACTAGTCAGGAACAAAAAAGGGCATGGCCCATGTTAGTTTCTGTTGTAGGGAAGCATGAAGCTTGGAAGTTTGATGCCAGGGCAGGTCAAGGGAATGCAGACAGATGACTGAGGATGCTGAGTGTGAAGTAAGGCGGGGCGGGCACTTCTGGAACAAGTGTGTGCCTGGGGTGGGCCGCCTGCTTGTGTGTGGCTGGCTCCATGGTAAGGAGTCTGGCCTCTTGGTCTAAAGACACCTGGAAGGACAAGGCAGGAGGAGCCGATGCTCTCCCATGCATGGGCATTTAGGAAGGGACTCTGTTGTTTATTTTTAGGAAACGGAAGGATCAAAGTCATTCAGTCCCCTCGTGTTTCCATGAGGCCAGGCACCATGGGCAGGCAGTGCCTATGTGGTAGTCTATGAGGAATCTCTGTGGGACCCCATTAGTTCCCTAACATCTCCGCCATTGCCCTTTTAAAATCTGGAAATCCCTACCCAAAGGGATGTCTTTGGCTTGAGAATATTGCTAGAAAGCCCATAACAAATCGTTTCCATGTTCAAAGCCCATCTCAGTGAGGTCCATCTTGACCACCATATTTTATTCATTTATTTTATTTTATTTGAGACAGAAAGAGTGCACTCAAACAGGGGACAGGGGCAGAGTCAGAGAATCTTTAGTGGGCTCTACGGTCACCATGCAGCCAGACCCAGGGCTTCACCCCACTACGCTGGGATCATGACCTGAGCCGAAATCAAGAGGTGACGCTCAACTTACTGAGCCACCCAGCTGCCCCTTGACCACCATATTTAAAATCACATTCCCACCACCAGAACCTTCCAATTACCCTTATCCTGTAGTATTTTATTTTTATGGCACTTTTTACCTAATATAGGATACGCTTTTCATTATTTTCTGTCTCCTTTTACCAGGATGGGTACAATCCCACTGCCTAGAAAACCATCTGGCATACAGTGGGCGCCCAGAAAACACCTGTTGAACCAAATCTCTAACCCGAGGATGCTGAGATGGGGATGGAGGGCTGTGTAATATTTTAATCTGGGATTCCCAACCTTTTCCAGGGAAAAGTCCTCTTTCAAGCTCACAACATTTCAGGGAGATGCATATAGATAGTAGCTATACTTGGAAAGTTCTAAGTGCTTTGAATTTGTACTTGAAAATGAATTTTACTTTACTAATCTATATACGTTTGAGAAACAGTATGTTATGTTCTCTATTCGTATCCATTTATGTACTATCCTAACACTGCCTGACACACGTATGTTTTCTCACAAACTGTTTGCAGTAACTCTGAGAACACCAGAGCCTGCAGCCCACAGGTCAGACTCCTGTTTACAGATGTAAGGTGTTTGCATAATGACAGCAACAGCGAAGGGCCTGCTTGGTCTCCATGCGTCTCCTTCTGGGCCGATGCTCACTTCCCCCACCCTCATGTGGTGTTTGGGTTGGGTTTGGGGGGAGATGGGAGAACCTGTCACCAAGAGATATAAAGAGTCAAGAAAGGGGTCATTGGAGCTGGGGAGGGAGACTCCATCTGGATATCCAGAACTGAAAGTCAACAATCTTGGACAAACATAGAAAGAAAGGGGTGGGCATTTAAACCGTTTAAAACCATTAGCAACTATGGATAATTGAACCCTTATTAGTTTATTGGCTGTTTAGTTATCAGAGATGAGACTCAAAAGGTTTGGAATGGCTGACAGCTAGGTTTTGAGTGGGGCAGAGTAGAGTAAGGTGAACATGGGCTTTGGGGCTACAGAGATTCTTTCTTTTTTTTAATGTTTATTTATTTTTGAGAGAGAGAGAGAGAGAGAGAGAGAGAGAGAGAGAGAGAGAGAGCGCCCAAGCTGGGGAGGGACAGAGAGAGAGGGAGATAGAATCTGAAGCAGGCTCCAGGCTCTGAGCTGTCAGCACAGAGCCCAACGTAGGGCTCCAACCCATGAACCATGAGATCATGACCTGAGCTAAAGTTGGACGCTTGACCGACTGAGCCACCCGGGCACCCGACAGAGATTATTTCAAGTTTGTGCTCTGACAAGGACCATCTGGGTGACCAGGAAGTTACTTCTTTCGTTGCTTCTGGGTCATGGAGATGAGATGGGATGGCGAGTGCCAGATACTTAGTGGTATAACTGGGACATCTGGGTGCTCCACAAATGCTCCTTTCCTGTAAAGTTCTGAGGGAGGGGGCAGTGTCCAGGAGGGTCCTGGGCATGTGGGGGCAGGGCACCAAAGCGGGAACGAGGAGGTGCTGAAAGATGTTTTGTGCCAGGGCTGAGGATGTCTTGTGCGGGGACGACAAGGTGACCTCCAATGTCAGGGAGTTGGGGGGACGGTTATTACTCACTCCCTGGGAGCATCCCCTTTGGGTGGCAAGGTGGAGTCCCTGGGTGCATTTGTAGTGGGTGAGGGGCACTGCTGTCCCCGCAAGTAAACCATGAGCTCCCTGCTGAGCAGCTGATGAGATGCGGTGCCCTAATTAGCGAGACAGTCCTGCTGGGAGCCTCAAACTGAGACTCTAATTCCAATCAGCATTTTGATTCCAGTACATTTGGCAAAATAAAAACAGCTGTGAAGAGAGCCCGTGAAAAAGACAAGAGTCCTCCTCATGCTTGCCTTTCAGCCCTCCAGCTTTTGGAGACACTCGGCCACTTCAGTTGCTTTTCCTCTCCCGCTTCTCTTTTCGGCTTGCCAGGGAACACGATACCTGCCACCCGGCATAGGCTTCCATCCCCTGACGCCCAAGGAAACCACCCAGGTTCTGATTAGGGCCGGCCCTCTGGCTCCACACGGGTGTCTGTCATTTCAGATGGGCTCTGTGGCGGGCCCAATCACACAGATGCGAGCCACAGGGATGCCAGAGGGTCTATTTTCAAGAGACTGGTCTGGGAGCAAGTCACAGACAAAACCAGAGAACACAACCCATCGCCCCAGAACGCCACTTTTCAGCTCCTGATGGGTTTGGCCTCAGTCCTCCCTGCTTTTGTGGGTAAGTCCAGAAGTGTCCACTTACATAGGATGTAATTTTAAGAGCCCTGAGATGCCCAACTACCTTTGGCCTGAAATAGAAATGCTCCTTCTGGGAGCACGCCTTCAGGTCAAGGAGGCTCCTGTGAAAAAGAAATAGCTAACCAGAGAGGGGCAGCCTGCTTCACCCATTAGCAGGCAATAATACTAGAGCAGCTTCCTGTTTTTTTTTGGAGGGGGAAGGTCCATGGTAAAAGGCGTGTGACATAGGATAGGCACCTTTGGATATGGGGGGTGGGTACAGGAAGATATCTGCAGGCGGGGGAGGAGCAGCTTGGGGACCCGGTATCTGGGGAAACTGTAGGGAGAAGTGCAGAGGCCATCGGCCCTGGTTTCACTGACTTCACTGGCTTGGCCGACTGACCGTGGATTCAGGGCCATCCACGAGGTCTTTTGTCCACAGAGCTAACAGTTCATTTATGAGTCTGCCGGTGCTCTCCTATTATTCTACTACGTTCTACAAGGGAAGGGAAGATCCACCTCCCCCCCCCACCCCCATTTCAACCCACACATCAGGGAAAGTCCTAACTGTCCTCTAGAAGACTCCAAGTTGGAGGGTAAGGCCATGGCTTTGCTGCTTGAATGCCCTTTAGGAGATGGGGGGGGGGGGGAGTCAGATGCATGCACTTTTGTTAGGCTCTGTGATTGATGAGGGAACTTGCAACCTGGTTTTGCTCGGTCTACCGGGGAAATTACCTCAATGCAACTCAAGGCCTCAAAGGAGGCTTAGTTGCTACGAAGTAGGGCAGTCTAAAAATAGAGGCTGTTTCTGTACTTGGCTCAGCTGATAAGAAGGAAGTAAATCTATCAAACAATAACATATTTAATGTTCTCAATATTTCTGATGTGCAAGTTCTGGGCTGGCTACGGAGGGGGATGCAGCAGGAATATAAATTGGGGGGGACCATACTTCCTGTTTCCTGGGGCAGTCTTGGCTTGTTGTCATGTAATTCTTATTAGCTCCCTCTTTTAATCTCAGGAGTGCCCTGGTTTGGACAATACATTATATGTTCATCTTCAGTAAAAAAAATGCTGCTGAGTTAGAAAAATTAAGCAGCTCGTGTTTCTGGAATGAGCAAAGTGCGATTCAGCTGGCCTGCGTTAGGGAGCAGCTGATGGGAGTCCATGCACGTCCAAAAGTGAGCTGATGTTTCCCTTCCACTTGCCATCTAGGTTCCTGTCGTGGCTCCAGGTGGCATGGCTATGGGGCATCAGTGCATCCATCCCATGTTGGTAGCACCTTCTGGAGACATCCTTAAGATCTACAGTGTGAAGGGTTCCCCTTAGAGTTGTGTGTCACAGCTCCCTGGGTCTTGGGTTTGGAAAGGGCAGAGAGATTACTTATTTGTTTTTTTAAAGTTTTTATTTATTTATTCTGAGAGAGAGAGAGAGAGAGAGCATGTATGAGCAGGGGAGGGGTAGAGGGAGAGAGAGAGAATCCCAAACAGGCTCTGCCCTGTCAGCTTGGAGCCCAGCTTGGGGCTTGAACCCACAAAACCGTGAGATCATGACCTGAGCTGAAATCAAGAGTCGGATGCTTAGCCGACTGAGCCACCCAGAGTCGAGAGATTATTGTCTTATTTCCAGCTGTTCACTCTCACCTGGGAGCTTGCCAGCACCCTGGGGGCAATGGTCATGCTTGTTCATCTTCCCATGTTTTGGCACAAGTGTGTACAACAGAGCGGTTCTCCAATACATGGGAGATGAACTGAGTCAGATTTAGCCATCAACCCCTAACACACGCTGCTCAAAGACCTTCATGAAGATGTTCTCCCCGGGGGTTGTTGGCCATGACTGGGGAGACACTAAGCTGACTCGTGCACCTGAGTCCCTCACAGGTGTATGGTGGCATTGACATCTCAGTGGTGGGGCCTGGCCTGCGTGGGCTGGGATTAGAACTCCTGGTCTCTCCTCTCTGTCGTCTGCGTGGTGATGGGAGGCCAGGTTCTGCTAAAGGGCCAGATCCACATTGGGTGGCTCTCACAGCCTGTGGTTTTATGGTTCCCATTTGCTGGGTTCCCTTCAGAGGTGCTGACTCTGGTATAGAGAATAAATCCAGCCTAAGGGCCTTCTTCCGGGGGCAGGTTACAATTCTGGGAGCTGTTAAGGAGAAGGGAGGGGTCTCTGGTCAGGAAAAGGGGTGGCTGGGAGCAGACAGAGGGCAGGGTGTGGCTGTATCACTCACCGAAGGCCACCATTACCTGATTAAAATGTCCCTCCAGCAGGGCCAAGGGCAGGCAAGAGGGAAGAGGTCAGGGAGTGTGGGTCCCCAGACTTAGCCCCATACAGGGCCTTCTGAGCATTAGTTGCAGAGGGTTAACTGTGACTGGCAGGGGTCACTAATCGGTTTAGAAAGAGGAGTATAGCTAGGGCAGGGATGGTAAAAGAAGACAGAAGGGGCGATAAAAAATAAGCATATCTGATCCCATAAAAGGGCTTGGGGACATGAATAAAGGGAGGTTCTTCACATAAGGACAAGTGGAATTTGATGAAGTAGCTTCATCGTCCCCAAGCTATTGTCCAAGATGTCAGGATTCACCAGGTTGGGGTAGAGCAGAGCAGAGGGCAGGCAGAGGAGACACGGGCACCTCCGTGGACAGCACAAAGGTGTCTTGTGGCAGGCCCAGATTTCTGCTGATGAGAGAGGTGTTTTCAGGACACCAGAGTTCTCCCTGGCCAGCCATGAGCATGCAGCTGTCATGTCAGGGAGCCCGAGGGAGGCACGACGCGGTGGGGCAAGAAGGAGAATCTGGGAGCTAGTTCTGATGTTTCGATCAGCTTTTAAAAAATTGATTGCTTTAATTCCCTAAGCGCCCTGGGAGTTGTTTCTATTTGCGCTGTATCATTTTTCAGATGGGGAGGCAAGAAACAGACAGTGAAAACAGATATACTTGGACAGAGGGATTTCGGTTCCCCATAAAATGCTCCCCACCAAAAGTGACCCTAAAGGCTTGTGGCCTGGCTTCCGCTCTTGAGCCAGATAATTAACAGTCCAATTCCAGTCTAGTCACTTTTTACCTGGAGGCTCCCCGAGCCTCATTCTTAGCCTGGTGGGCTGTGTGAGGATTGAGGATGATGTATGGACGTGGCTCCGTGTCACCTACCTCTGTCAGTGCTCAGGAAATGGTGGATGCTGGTCTGTGGGCATTATGATAGGAAGCACTTACCCAGTGCCCACCAAGTGAGTCCTGCTAAACAATTTGCACACCACAGCCCGTTCATCCCTTCAGCCCACTTCACAGATGAGGACAGGACATACAGAGTGACTCCCAGAGTACATACACAGCGGTTCAACCTCTTGTTAGTGTGGTAGAGTTGGGATTTGAACCCAGGCAGGCAGCCTTCAGAGGCCAGGCTTGTTGTACTGCTTGTGTTCACAGATATAATTTATATCAAGGCCAGAGGGAAACCCTACCCTCCCTTACTCCGGTAAAACTTGTGACATTGACACAGTTCACCACGGAGACTTTGTCCTCTCTCCCTGGGCTGTCCCTTCCCTTTTGTGATGGCCCAGATGCCCAGAGCCCTTCAATTTTTCCATGTCTCTGTTGCTTGGCTCTTGTGTGCCCGGTGTGGTTCGAGGCACTCTGAGTACATCTCCTCATCAAATCCTTCTGGAAGCTCTATGAAGATCCCAGTTTACAGATGGGAAATGGTGCTCCTTGGGTCACCCAACATGGCCCTCCCTTCCTCAAGGGTCCTGTTTTCCAAGGGGGAATGTTCTAGGTTACGGAGCAGTGTGGGCAGAAGCTCTGAGGCACCATGGCCTTTTGGGGAGTCTGCACATGTCTACATGGTTGGTGCATTGTAAGAGGACGGCCTGTGGGGAGACAAGGCCCGGACTGTGCTCTTTGCTCAGCCTGAGCATGGAGGGCTGTGGTGACCTGTTAGTCCTCCCAATGCACCTGTCCTCATGCACCTGCCCTGATTACAAAGCCTTCCTATTTACCTGTGGGTCTGCATTTAGAGCCGGCCTGGGGAGACCAACAGTCCCATGAATGGTGATGAGGGAGTCATGGTCTTGCTTTTCAGCCCTTCCAATGGGCTACAGTGGGATCTCTCGACCTCAAGTGATGCTGGGTCCTCCTTGGCTATCAAACTGGTGTAGGTGCAAGGGCGGACGTCTCTCTGTTTGGTGAGGAAGGCAGCTGAGATAATGAGAAGGGGCTTCTTGGGAGGGAGGTGTGTGTCCAGGTAGCTTATGGAGGAGGCTACGTTGGGGCAACATGGAGGCTTTCAGAGACACACTGGGGCAAAAGAGGGTTTGTCTCTGAGGGGAAGAGTAGGAAACTGGCAGAGAAAAAGGGGTGGTCACAGTGCCCTCCTCTCTTCTACTGCTGGGTCAACACACTAAGTGAATCCAAACCAGTTGGTTAATCCCACCTAGCTTTTGTTTGAACTTGTCTCTGTGGGTTTCCTTCCTGGCTCTTCAGTGAGAACACATGCAGTCATGGTGACACTCTTACCTTCTCATTCCCCGAGAATCTTTGTCTTAGTGAAGCAGGGTTGGTCCCATACTCTAGAGTTGTGGTTCATAGAGGCAAATTTTCCAGGAGATTTCTGATTGCCAATCCTCTGCTCTGAGGCAGAATAATCTGCGGGTTCCACACTTTCCAAAATGTCCACAGCCACCCTCCATTTTCCCAGTCCTGAGTGGCCATGAGAGGCAACGGCTGTGACCCTGCTTCTTATGTCTCGGTTGGATGAGGCCTGTGTTCCCAACTCAAAAAAGACCCTGGGGTTCTGTGTCCCAGAATTTCTAAGAAAGTCTTGATTTCAAACAGCCTGCTGTGTTGGGAGACCACATGTCAGGCCAGTGCCAGATGAATGTGTCCTGATTTTTGTTTCAGAAAGTATGGTCAGCATAAGTGGGGAGAGAGAAATTGGAAAGGACAGTAATTGGAGCCTGGTCCTGGGCATGAGGTGGAAACCACAGAAAGGCTCCATTTCAGTTTGCTTAAGCAACGGTAGCTATCATAGCCTATCAGGGTGCAGGGGCCATCAACGTCAAGGTTGTCTGGTTCAGCCTCAGTCTTTCCATAAACATGTCCTGGCGGTGTTGAGTGCTGGCTCAAAGTCAGGTAGACACAGGTTTGAATCCTGGCTGTGCCACTTTCTAATTTGGACCTTGGGCAAGAAGCGTAACTTCAATCTCCAGTTTATAAACCTGGAAGAATAACGGCACCCTATACCACAGGGTTGTTTTTAGAATTAAACAAACAAATGAATGGAAATTGATTACTCCAGGGCTGGCTCAGTAGTGGTTACCGTCCTCCTGGTCCTCCTCACCGTGTGCCTGGTGCTGTGCTAGGGTGTGCGGACACCAGAGTGGATAAGACGTAGTCCTGGCCTGGGGTAGACACTGCTCATTACCCACTCTTCATCCAATCTGTCTCCCTTCCTCCCTTCCTTTCTCTCTTGCTCCCTCCTCCCTTCTTCCTTCCCTCCCTTCCTTTCTGCCATGATGAGCCCTGATTTATTCAGGTTAGCAAAGTATCCCTCTAAAAAACCCCACCATTTCCCAATTTTGTTTTCTTTTGGTGATAGAGGTGTTCATGTGATATAGTCTGAGCCAATGAGATGTAGGTGGGAGTCACTGGTGGGATCTAAAAGCCTCTTTATAAGGAGATGGTGTTAGAGGCACCTGGGTGGCTCAGTCATTAAGCGTCTGACTCTTTGTTATGGTTCAGGTCCTGATCTTGCAGTGTGTGAGTTCAAGCCCCACATTGGGCTCTGCACTGACAGTGTAAAGTCTGCTTGGGATTCTCTCTCTCTACCTCTTTCTCTGCCCCTCCCTGCTCATGCTCTCTCTCTCTCTTTCCAAATAAATAAATAAACTTTTTTTTTTCGAAGGAAATGATGTTAGACATGGAGTAGCCATTCTTGACAGTGATGGGATGAGCCTGATGACAAAGTCACATGCTAGAGCAGAGCAGGAAGAGAGAGAAGGAATTAAGTCCTTAACGGCAGAGTCAAGAAGGTAGGAACTGTAGGTCAAACCCAGCCTGCCATCTGTTTTTGTCAATAAAGCTTTATTGGAATACAGCCATGTCCATTCCTTTATGTATTATCTGTGGCTGTTTTCACAATACAGTGGAAGAATGGAGTAGCTGTGACAGAGACCATGTGATCCTCGAAGCCTAAACTATTTCTGATCTAGCCTTTCCAGAAAAAGTTTGACGATCCCTGCTTAATGGGATCCGTGTGTCCTGTAACAACTCTGGAGTGCTTAGTCCCAAATGTCTTAGTGATGGTAATATAAATCTGTGTCAACCATTTAATTTAGTGGCTGTTTTGCTTTCTGATTCTCCAATGTAATACCAAACCATGCACTGCCCTGCAACATTAATTCTTCCAGTTTTGCCAAGATGTTGTAAACTTCTGCTGGAAGACTCAGGGGAGAGCATCTGTGAGGGGTCATAGGCTACAAGCAAACGAAGCTCCTTCTAAGCCATCAAAGGAGAATGGAAAGTTCTGGAAAGACCACAAAAGGCTTGAGAAGTGGTCTGAGAAAGGACAAGTACTAGGCAGTTCGAGGAATATCAGAAGGCAGGGGAGAGCAGCACTTCCATTAACAGTCCTTTCAGACAGTTCCATGGGAAAGAGGTTCATTCCCAAAAAGGATTAGGGGGCTGCTGGAGTGCCAAAACTGTGAGTGTCCATCCCTGAGGGGAAAATTCCTACCTCCAAAAGAACCCAGTCATCACTGTGCAGAGCCTGCTGGTTGCCAGCCCCCAATACCAATTCTCCCCTCCCCCTGCTATGGTAATAGAACCTCCAATGTTTTTTAACAGGTTGCATGGCCACTCAGAATATCAATGAGTTTCCCGGTGTCCTTTGCAGCAAAGTGAGGGCATATGACTCTGTTCTTGTCATTGGGATGGGAAAAGAAGTGATGTAGGCAGCCTCTGGGGTGTGAACTCAAAGGCTGTACTCTTTCTTCTTCCACTGCCTGGGATGTGGGTGTGGTGTTTCTCCATCTTGGACCATGTGGGGGACAGTACCAACCTAGGGGAGGCAGCTCATAAAGGGAGAAGGAGCCTGGATCTGAGACATGGAGCAGTCAGACCAGTTCCGGATGGGTCACCTCCAGAAGACATTTACTGTGACAGAAAAGACACTTCTCTCTTGTCTAAGTCACTGTTAGTTCTGGTCTTTGTTATGCCTATCCAATACAGTCATGGGCTTCCAGGAAGCAATTACTCATACTGAGCTGAGTGCTGAGTTCCAGTAGCTTCCACCCAGTAGATCTCCCCTTGGGACCGTACATAAAATTTCTGAGTTCTCATCCAAAAGACAGTCCGTCACATACTTCCCCAAGCCCCATCCAATCTCCATATGCTGTCTTTTCACCTCTAGTTTCTGCACTGTTCTCTGTGGGACACGCCAGTCTCCCTGGAAAGTGCTCCGTTTATCTGCATCCAGACACTTCACCCCACAAATACTCAGGCCAAGCAAGGGGACACAGGGGGACTGTCTTCTACTCCACTTTAGATTCTCCACTTCACAACTTCTCAACCAGCTTTCATAAATGGGCAGCGAATCAACATAGACCCCGAATGCTGTCACTTTAATCTTTTTATCTAGCCCCAGTGAGTTACGTAACATATTGTGTTAGTTTTTGGTGGATGCTGTAACAAATTGGTACAACCACCAAGGTAAAAGAACACACATTTATTACCTTAAAGTTCTGGAGGTCTGAAGTTTGGAGTGGGTCTCACTGGGCTAAAAGCAAGGTGATGTAGGGCTGTGTTCCCTTCTGGAGGCTCTGGGGGAAAATCTATCTCTCGCCCCTTCCAGCTTGGCCACATTCCTTGCCGTCCACATTCCTTGGCTCATGGTCCTCTTCTTCCATCTTCAAAGGCCAGCAGAATGGGGCCAAGTCTTTTCATGCTGACATCTCTCTGGTTCAGACTCTTCTCCTGCCTCCTTCTTCCACCTTGAAGGACACTTGTGATCACGTAAGGAGCTCATCCAGAGTAACCTCCCGGGTGTAAGGTCAGCTGGTTAACAACTTTGATTCCATCTCCGAACTTCATTCGTCTTGTCACGTAGCATGACATATTCACCGGTTCCAGAGACATCTTCAGGGGGCCATTATTCTGCCTGCCACACATATTGGTGGTGGTAACTGTGATTATCGCTGACTGGTGCTTTCTGTGGGCCAGGTGCTGAAGTAAGAACTTTATATACAGTGTCTTATTTAATCCCCTAACCCTGGGGTGGCAAAATTCTAAGACGGCTCCTAGAAGTTCCGCCCCTGGTGTACATGTCCTATATAATCCCCTCCACGTGAGTGTGGGGAGGACCTGTGAATATGATGAATGTCACTCCTGTGATTAGGTTACATAATACGGCAAAGGATATGAAATCGTTAATCACATGATTAGGCTACATAAGACTTCATTTTAGCAGACGGGGAGAGGGATTCTCCTGCTGGCCTCGAAGAAGTGAGCTGCCATGTTGCAAACTGCCAGTGGAGGGGGCCACGTGGCAAGGAGCCGAGGGCAGCCTCTAGGAGCCAGGAGCAGTCCTGCCCCACGGCCAGCAAAAGAATGGGGACCTCAATCATACAGCCGCTAGGAGCTGAATTCTGCCAACACTTGAATGGGCCTTGGAAGCAGAATCTTCCCCAGAGCCTCCAGAGGAGAAGGCAGACTGGCCAATACCTTGGGAATCTCTAAACAGAAGACCCTGCCTGGATTCTGACCGACAGAACTGTGAGACAATGACTACATTGGTTTGTAGTAATTTGTTATGCAGTGGTTGAAAACAAATAAATCTCAATGTGAGAGACTGAAGCTCAGAAAATCTAAGAAAACTGCCAAGGTCAGAGAGCTCACAAATGGCGGAGCTGGTATCCAAGCGAAGGTCTATCTCCAAATCCAAATTTGTAGCTGCTACCACATCCCAACTGACAAGCGTGAATAAAAGATTTGGCATTATCTTTTATTGTGAGTACTTCATCCGAGCCTGATAGGAAATCAAATTCTTTTCTAGCCTTTTGGAAATGAACTGATAACTTTTCTCTTCTCTGCAGTGAGATATCTCACGTGTTCTGAACCATCTGGGCATCGCTGGGTTTCCACTGGGCTTCCCGTTGTAAAGTGATGTCCCGTTTTTGAACACCATGGCGCCAAAATTTAAATTCTAAAACAAGCCGGATGTATGCGCAGGTTTGAGGTAGAAACTTTTTTTTTTGTCCAACCAAACTCCAAGTTGACAAAAGCTATAAAGCAGTGCCCGTGAGCTCATCAAATGAAGTCAGCAAGCCGAGTCTTGATCCAGACCTAGAGAAATACTGATATCGCACCTATGTACCCAAACAGATGTGGGTCTCGTGTTGTAAAGGAAACAAATCAATTGAAAAACGTTGCTGAATTGTTGGTGGTTGTTCATCTTTAGGAGTGCCCTCTACCACAGATGTAAAAGACATCACTACTGTCAACAATGTCAACATGAAGAAGGGGCCTTCCTACTTGAAAGCTGGGAGCCCCCGCTTCGCCTGGGGTCATGTTAACTCGTCTGTGCCCCCACGGCCGGTAGCTGCGCACAAAAGTTGTTTTGGTTATCCCGGGTTCTTTGCTCTGCGGCAAAGAATGCTCTTTTATCAGATGGTCCCCTAAGCCCTTCTGATATAAACAGCATCTCATAATTTTCTAGAAGGGAGCTTTCAGTGAAGCTGGAAGCTGGGTCATCCTGAGCAATTTGTGGCTTACTTGTCAAGGTGATTAAGAAGACTGTGGGAGAGCAAAGCCCCTAAGATTCTGGCTCTTAGGCCTTATTAGGCGATTAACCTGTGCTCTGGAGAATGGTTAATCAGTAGTTTCCCACTCATTCTTCTGGGCCCGAGAAGGGGCAGGGCTTTGGACACAAGTAGCTTAGGTGGAGTCTTCTGTTCTAAGACATGGTGGGCTACACCCTACAGTTAAGGTTCCCCTTAAGGCTGATCAGTTCTTGATCAGAAAATCCCAGAATCCTTAGCAAAGAAATGGACTCCACCACCCCAGGCAGAGAACTCCTCCCAGTGGTCTTAAGTTTGGGCAAGTCATTCTACCTCAGGAGCCCAGTTTCCTGGTGTTGGATGTGGTTAACATTTTCCTCACAGATCGTGGAGAGAACCTCACAGAGCCAAAGTGTTTAGTTTTCTGTTACTTCATGACAAATCACCACACACTCAGTGGCTTGGAAAAACATACTCCTTATCTCAGGTTCTGTGGGCCAGGAGGGCGGACACGGCTTAGCTAGGTCCTCTGCTTAGGGTCTCACAAGGTTCCAATGAAGGTGTCAGCAGGGGCTCAGTCTCATCAGAGGCTCATCTGAGAAAGGATCACTTTTGTTAGCAGAATTCAGGTCCTTGCAGCTGTGGGACCAAAGGCTTTGCTTTCTTGCTGGAGTCTATCCTTGAATCCTTGAGACCCCTGTCAGTTCCTTGCCACTTGGCCTTGCAATAAAGACAGCCTACAACATGGCAGCTTGCCTCTTCAAACCCAGCAAGGGAATGAGAGAGGCCAGCAAGATAGGTGTTACAACTGTATAGAATCATATTATCACATACATGTAATCTCACACAACCTGTCCCATTTTTCCTATTCTACTGGTTAGAAGCAAGTCACTGGCCTCAAAAGCTCAAGATCTGAGGCTCACACGAGGACGTAAGCACCAGGAGGCAGGAATCATGTAGGACACGTTAAAAGCCCATCTGACATAACCCCTCAACCCCTTTAAACCAGGACGTTTGTTCAAACACTGTATACCCTTTCTTCCTGCTGAAATCATCAAGCCCTCCAAGGATATGGTCAATAGTCACCATAACCCGTTCATTTGCTCCTTCACTCACTCAACAACCAGTTGAGAACTTGCTACGTGCCAGGCAGTGAGTAAGGCGCTGACCTTTGACCCCTTCTTCCTTCCCAAGCTAAACGTTGGTCAGAGTTGAGGTCCAAGAATTTGGGGACAAGATGAGAAAATGTATCTTTTGGTGGAAACAGAAACTACAATGAAATGTATGCAATTGTCCATGTTGAGAACAACCTACCAGAAGATGTAAATTGAGGATTGGGACAACGTTCAAATCTTGAAGGAAGACACAATCTAAAATGTGATTATTGTAAGATAAACTATAACTGAGACTCAAATAAAATGATAATTTTTTTTCGGAAATTATTCAAAATTATTTGTGATAGACGATGTTATAGTTCCCAGTTATTTGCCACTTGCCTATAGGAGGACCATATATCCCTGCCTGTCGCCATGGGATTCACAGTGTCCCCTTTGAGAAGAGTACACTTCCCAGCTCCTGCTGGGCATGGCCATGTGACTTGCTTTGGCCAATGGAATGTGGTTAGGAAGTAGTGTATACCACATCCGCTTGGGAGCTTTAGAAGCCATTGTGACTTTCCTTCTCCTGCAAGAATGGCATGTTCCAGATGGGGGCTGCCCCTTTAGTCTGGGCCCTGGAATGAAGACATGTGGAGGAGAGCCACACCTGCAGGTGCATAAAATATGAGTGAGAAGCAACCCGGGTTGCTTTGAGCCACCGACTGAGATTTGGGGTAGTTTAAACTACAGCTTCGTGAGAAGTGACAAAACATAATCCGGAACCAACTGTGCTTTCTGTACACGTAAGAGCGGGCCAGTTGGTGCTGTTCCTGGTGTCTTGAATTTCTGCTGAGGCCCTAAAGCAGAGGGGAGGAACGGAAGTTTGAACTAATGAGAGACTGAACTTTTGATTTAGATTGTACCGGACTTCCTAACAACTGACAATGATTATGGAGGGATAGTAAGATAGGTAAAGGGGATTAAGAGGTACAAACCGCCAGTTGTAAGATAAATAAGACAGGGGGGTGTAACGTAGGGAGTATGGTCAAGAATGTAACAACTTGGGGATGCCTGGGTGGCTCAGTCAGTTAAGTGTCCTACTCTTTTTTTTTTTTTTTTTAATTTCTTTTAACGTTTATTTATTTTTGAGAGAGAGAGAGAGAGAGAGAGAGAGAGAGAGCGCAAGTCGGGGAGGGGCAGAGAGAGAGGGAGACAGAATCTGAAGCAGGCTCCAGGTTCTGAGCTGTCTTCACAGAGCCCGAGACGGGGCTTGAACTCATGAACCATGAGATCATGACCTGAGCTGAAGTCGGATGCCCAACCGACTAAGCCACCCAGGTGCCCCTAAGCATCTGACTCTTGATTTTGGCTCAGGTCATAATCTCATGGTTTGTGAGTTCGAGCCCTGCATCAGGCTTTACATGGCAGACCCTGCTTGGGATCCCTGTCTCCCTCTCTCTCTCTCTGCCCCTTCCCACTCCTGCACTCTCCCCCTCTCTCTCAAAAAAAATAAATAAACATTTTTTAAAAAGGTAACAACTTTCTATGGTGACGAATGCTTATTAGACTTATTGTGGTGACTGCTTCATAATGTATATAAATAACAAGTCACTGTGTTCTACACCTGAAACTAATACAATGTTGTATGTCAATTATTCTTCAATTAAAAAAAAAAAAAACAAAAACCATGAGACTGTTACACTTTCTAAAGGGGACAAGAAAAGCTGTCGTCCAGGCTGGGAGAAGTCAGATCCAAGAGCCTGTGACTGAAGGCGATGGTGGTGACAGGAATGCAGTTCTTGCCTTTTGGTGTCCTGGCAGACACCAAAAGCTGGCCCATTTCGTAAGCCCGTTACTTTATTTTATATGACTCTCCCTCCTGACAAGAGTATGAGGAGCTGCCGAGGCAGCTGTGGTACCCAGTGAACACATACCTGGTCTAGAAAAAGGCACTAGTTTTCTTAGACTAGGAATTTGGGAATGGAAAAGATTCTAGAAGCCATCAAATCCAACCCCTTTATTTTATAGGTGAGGAAATTAGGATCCAGAGAGTTGAGGAAATCAGTTTACGTTACTTTTCTTTTTCATTTTTAAAATTTATTTATTCATTTTTATTTTGAGAAAGGCAGAGACAGCATGAGCGAGGGAGGGGCAGAGAGAGAGGGGGATGGCGGACCGGAAGCGGGTTCCACGGTGCCAGCACTGAGGGGCTCGAACTCATGAACCGTGAGATCATGACCTGAGCCAAAACCAAGAGTCAGACGCTCAACTGAGTGAGCCACACAGGCGCCCCTCAATTTACTTTTCTTTATCCTCTGCTTGCTCAGAGAATTGGGGGTTTAATCTCTACAGCGGACCTTCCCCTGGGAACAGATGACTACACCAGTTACCCTGCCATGTAAAGGGCACACGGCATTTTCTTTTATCCCTTCTGTAAATGAGTGATCATGCCTCGACCGCCCAGGTTTCGTGGGGCCCTGAGTGTCCTGATAGAATTGAGCTGTGAACCTCACTGCACCCTAAGCTTGGGGCTCCCCCAGGAAGCAGCTTGCAACACCCCAGTTCCTACTGGGTCATGGTCTTTAATCCATTTGGCTCTGTTACGTCAGATCTTTCAGCTTCTCTGTTTTACTTCCCTTGAATGCTTGGTGTGCTTCCCATAAGGATGCTGGTGTGAGAGAAGCAGCGTGGAGCCCCAGGCCAGCCTAGGCAGATCTTCTGAAGGATCCCACCCCGGTCTCATTTGCAGAGACATCACTTCTGCGGGGCAGGGAGGGCCTGGTGGAGGGTTTCACCCATCACACACATGCACACACAGGCACAGCTACCCTCTGAAATGTCGGGATGATCTCCCCCGAGCCGGTGCTGTCATCATGGCCCTCCCTTCCCCACACCAGCGTGGCAATTTAGTTGGCTTGCCTTGGGTTCCTCGATGACACGTCAACCTCACCATCCACCTTAAAGGACTGAGGATTAGGGGCGCCTGGGTGGCGCAGTCGGTTAAGCGTCCGACTTCAGCTCAGGTCACGATCTCGCGGTCCGTGAGTTCGAGCCCCGCGTCAGGCTCTGGGCTGATGGCTCGGAGCCTGGAGCCTGTTTCCGATTCTGTGTCTCCCTCTCTCTCTGCCCCTCCCCCGTTCATGCTCTGTCTCTCTCTGTCCCAAAAATAAATAAAAAAAAAAAAAAAAAAAAAAAAAAAAAAAAAAAAAAAGGACTGAGGATTAGAATGTCAGCTCTGAGGCTACAGGGCCCTTTAAAGAGCGCATCCTTGGGGCGCCTGGGTGGCTCAGTCGGCTCAGGTCATGATCTCACTGCTGGTGAGTTCGAGCCCCGTGTCGGGCTCTGTGCTGACAGCCTGGAGCCTGGAGCCTGCTTCCGATTCTGTGTCTCCCTCTCTCTCGGCCCCTCCCCCACTCACACTTTGTCTCTCTCTCTCTCAAAAAAATGAGTAAGTGTTAAAAAAATTAAAAAAAAATAAAGAGCACGTCCTTAATCGCCAGATTTCACTTTTGAATGCTAAAGATGGAAGCATGTGGGGGAAATTGACAGGAATGAAGACAATGTATGGAAGTTGCTGCCGTTGGTACCTTCCGTCTCTGCACCTGTGTGACCTATTCTGTCGCTCCATCCTGCAGGGTGGGCTTTTTACTCTGCACCTGTACGTGATTTAATCCCTGGGCTAAGTCCCCAGTGGGGAAACCAGAGAAGGTTACCATGCAGGTTCCACAGGCAGCTCTCCTGATGGTAGCCGAGTGCCTGGCACATAGTAAGTGCTCAATAATCCCCAGCCCAGGGCAGTGACAACAGAGCAGAAAACCCACGGGAAGCACAAGAGACCTGTCTTTCGCTTATAATAGGGGAAGGACTTGTTCCTTCGGGACTCAGGGACACCAACCATAAGTAAGGGACCCAACCCAGCTGGCTTCCCTTGACTTTTGGTTCCTCTGTTTAGAAATGCAGTGTTTGTGGCTTCAGATACATCAAGAGAATTGAACCTGAGAGATAGGCAATTTGGCCAGGTTTCAAACCCACTGAAAACTCCAGCTCTAAATGTAGATGTGATCTGGAAACTTGAGTTTCAAGTTCCCCTTGACTTGGGCAAAGCCTGAATTTCAAATTACTGCACGTTTGATTTTATCCATTCTCAGGTTGATTTCCACACACTTCCTCCCTTCTCCCAGCTCGTCACTCTGGTCGTCGTATCTCTCCTTTGGCCGCCGGCTGCCCTGGCTTCTCTCGCACTGTTGACTGTCATTGTTACTCACACCTGTACTGTGCGTCTGTGCAGTCTTGTGTCCTCTGCCTGAGCGTAGACCCCTTGTGGGCTGGGGCTGTGCCCAAGCCCCTTTCCTTCGCCCTCAGTGAAACTTGCACAGGGTCCAGCGTCTCACCCGCCACACGTAAGGCTTGAGGGCTAACCAGGCGAAGGTGAGTTCCAACCAGATTTCCAAGGCTTGGCTTTCTGATTTGGTTAACTGTGCATTGAAAGTAGACAAGTAAGGGGCGCCTGGGTGGTTCAGCCGGTTAAGTGTCCGACTTCAGCTCAGGTCATGTTCTCACAGTTTGTGGGTTCGAGCCCCACATCGGGCTCTGTGCCGACAGCTGGGAGCCTGGAGCCTGCTTCAGAACCTGTGACTCTCTCTCTCTCTCTGTCCCTCTCCCGCTCATGCTCTGTCTCTTTCTCTCTTTCTCAAAAATAAATAAACATCCAAAAATTTAAACAAAAAAAAAGAGAGTGGACAAGTAAATAAGTGATGCAAACCTCTGGAGGATAGAGGTTTGATTTAAGAAGTTTACACAATTTAAGAAAAGTTTGGTGAAAACCAAGCAACGCTACCCGGCAAAACTCAATCCATTGCAAATAGCTTTCTCTCACTCCTGCCTATGGCTACTGCCTGACTGGTTTGTCTCCATTTTGTTGGGGGAAGTAAAGGAGTAAAAGGTTAGCTGGCACATGGGACAGAACTAGAGTTCCGATCGCACACACCTTTTCATATCCCCCCCTTTTTTTTTTTTTTTTTTTTTTTTGAGAAAGAGGGATTATTAGTTTCCAAGCGTTGCCAGCAAAATACCACAAACTGGGTGGCTTCGACCACAGAAATTTATTGTCTCACAGTTCTGGAGACCAGAAGTCTGATCAAAGTTCTTTCCGAGGCTGTGAGGGCAAACCTGTTCCAGGCCTGTGTCCTAGATCCTGGGGCTTTGCTGGTCATCTTTGGTGTTTCTTGGCTTCCAGCGCTCTGCTTTCATGTTCACATGGCGTGGTCCCCGCGTGTGTTTTTGTCCAAATTCCCCCTTTCTATAAGGACATCAGTCATAGTAGATTAAGGACCCAACCTACTCCGAGGTCTAAGGTGACCTTGTCCTAACTTATCATATCTGCAGCAACACTGTTTCCAAAAGAAAGTCACATTCTGAGCTACTGGACGTTAGGACTTCACATATGGATTTTTTTTTTAACGTTTTTTTTTTTTTTTTTAATTTATTTTTGGGACAGAGAGAGACAGACAGAGCATGAACGGGGGAGGGGCAGAGAGAGGGAGACACAGAATCGGAAACAGGCTCCAGGCTCCGAGCCATCAGCCCAGAGCCCGACGCGGGGCTCGAACTCACGGACCGCGAGATCGTGACCTGAGCTGAAGTCGGACGCTTAACCGACTGCGCCACCCAGGCGCCCCATGGATTTTTTTTGTTGTTGGGGGGCAGGGGACACAGTTCAACTCATAACAGAGAACATATTCTTCTTGTTTGAATTTATTGTTCTCCAAATCTGGGTGTGCCAATTGGATTCAGTCCGTGCCACACCTGTGAGTTTGGATGATAAACATCTGGAAGAAGCTAGTGATGGGCTTCTTCCTGTCCCTCTCCATACAGTGATCCATCCATCCATCCATCCATTGTTCACACACACACACACACACACACACACTTTATACAGCTGAGACTTTGGAAATTTATAATTGGAGGTCTCTGCCATGCCAGGGGCACTACTTGGAGTCCTATTTGTACGTGTCGCATGAGCTACCTCAGAGGAGTAAGGCCTCGGTTCAGAACACAGCCCTATACTTACCAGCTCTGTGATCTCAGTAACCTCTTCCTCTCTGAGCCTTGCTTGCAAACACAGGAGCAGAGCCCGGTGCCCGACAGGTCCTGGGAAAATGATGGTGGCCGTTAGCGTTATTACTTTTGAGAGGTGTGGAGAGACAGAGCGGAAGCGTGGCCTCCCAGTTTCTGGGAGCTCAACCTGAGACACTCCCCCCAGTGGAATCCCAAGCTCTGTAGCAGATGCCATCTCATCTGGTTTGCCCTTACGCCAGTCCTGGAGCTGTGGTTCTTAACTCTTTTGGGAACTGGATCCCCCCCAAGCACCTGATAAAATCTGTTCACCCTTCCCCACACAGCACATGCACAGGGACTGTCCGCCCAGGTTTGCGTGTGGCTTCAGATGGTCTGTGGCTCCTCTCCAGCCCGTCCATTCGGGCTGAGAACACTCCCTTAAGAAGTAGCAAACCTCAGAAATCGGTCCATTCATTCACAAACCCTCGTGTGGCTGCCACACTCTGGGGGCTGCAGGCCAGGCCGGGGAGTGAGGGAGTGTAGGCTAGGAGACCTTGCCCCAAGTGGCTCACAGGTGTCGAGGACCATACTCAGAAGCAGAAATGACTCAGTCTTGTAGCAGAAGTGCAGCAGTACTTATGTGAGAGCTCAGGGGAGGGAAATTGTTTCCCCTAGCGGGGAGTACAGAGTCATCAAGTGGTCCAGTGAAGGGAAGGACGTCTGAGTTGGAAAACGGAAGACAAAAGCTTGGCTTCACATCGTATGTTGGCATTCCCAAGGTATGTGCTCACACAGGTGCACATCCATCAGTCTGTTGGTGTTTGCTGTCACCTGAACGGAGCTAGTGGGTAGAACCCTAAAATGCTGTGCCTCTGTTAAGAAACCAAGTAAGAATGCATGCCGTACTCTTCAAAGACGGTCTTCCTAACTCAATGCCCACCTCTGTAACTCACAGTTCAACCACTGGCACAAAGCACACAGGGTATCGATCTTCTGCCTGTCTTCAATCTTCACCTTCGTCCTGGGCTCTCTGGCTCTCCAGGGACCGCTCTCACCAAGCCTGGGTAGGATACAGCTCGGGTTTCTGTCCCGCACCATAAACACGAGTCTCAGATGCCCTAATGGGGCTTCCAACAGGGAAGTGCACATCCAGGGGTAATTGACCACTTCTCTCCATCAAGAGAGAGTTTCTTTCCACCCATACCCCCTCTCTTCTTTGTCCACGTCACACTAATGGCCAAGAGCTGAAACTTCTTGAGGTCAGAGAACATTCTGATATGCCCAGGTTCAGCTCTGCTTCCGTTGCTTTGAAAGCGTATCCATTTGGTTCTGGTTCATAACGCTTCACTGGGAATTTTTCTGCAAGACTTCAGTTCCTTTTGCGGTTCAGCGAAAAGATTGGTATTCGGGCTGGGTGCAGATTAGGGTTAGGCCAGGGTTGGGGCTCGTTCTGGTCGGGGTTTTACAGGGTGGTCGTTTGCAAGACCCTTATCTCAAGCCGTCCCAGATGGAGACGGCAGGGCCACGTGGCCTGGGACCCACTTCGCAGAGAAGTTTCACTAACTTCTAGGAGGAGAACACAGCGTGCTCCCCCCATACACGGCAGCAGCGAGCGGTCTTTGAAGAGGAGCTCACTGCCGGAACGAGTCTGCTGTAGCAAGAAGCTAGGAAAGGGATTGCTGGTTCCAGCTTGAGCACAAACCTGCAATATGAGCCCAGGTAAATCAATTCTGCTCTCTGGCACTTGCGTTCCTTATGTGTAAAAACAAGGAAATTGGACGAGAAACTAGATGAGGGTTAAAGTACCTTTCAGAGCTAAACGGTTATGATGCTGCAAAAACACCTTTATTTTAAATTAACTGCGTCTCCAAGGAAAAGACGCAATGTGTCCCTTCCTCCGCGGCCCGCCCAGGTCTGCCTTCCGCAAAATTTATCCCTCCCGTGTTCCCATAACACTGCGCTCATTAGAGAGCTAACTTAATAGCTTCAGCAGCCTTCCCTGACACCACTTACGTGTTCCCGGGGGCCGTGGACGTCATCATGCGAGGCTCCCTCGGGAGCTGGGCTGCCTAACAGCCCCGTGGGCACGCAGGTCACAGACCCTCCCGTCCTGCCTTGCCCCTTCTTGCCTTGTAGGGGACTTTGTGTGGGGAGCTTACTTTGCACGAAACCCTGCATTAGGGCAGGTTGGAGCATCACACACACACACACACACACACACACACACGGGAACGCGCCTCTTGAGGGCGCTAGTGAGCCCTCCAGCCCCGTTGCAGTCCCGCAGGTTGTGGGGCTGAAGTGCACCTAGCACGGGGGTCCTCAGGTCTCCACCACCTAGCACCACAATTGTGCCATGTAAGCAAGTGTTTGCTGCACCCGGAACTCACCCTTTATTTTTTTTTTATTAAAATTTGTTTTTAATGTTTATTTATTTTTGAGAGAGAGAGAGAGAGAGAGAGGGAGAGAGAGAGAGAAAGAGTATGCAAGCGGGCAAGGGGCAGAGAGAGAGGGAGACACAGAATCTGAAGCAGGCTCCAGGCTCTGAGCTGTCAGCACAGAGCGTGATGTGGGGCTCGAACCCGTGAACTGTGAGATCATGACCTGAGCTGAAATCAGCCCCTTAACCTACTGAGCCACCCAGGTGCCCCGAACTCAGACTTTAAGTGGCAAGATACTCTCAGGGTGCCTGGGTAGCTTAGTTGGTTAAGCATCTGACTTCGGCTCAGGTCATAGTCTCACAGCTGGTGAGTTCGAGCCCTGCCATGGGCTCTGTGCTGACAGCTCAGAGCCTGGAGCCTGCTTCAAAATGTGTGTGTGTGTGTGTGTGTGTGTGTGTGTGCACCCCTCCCCTGCTCATGCTGTGTCTCTCAAAAATAAACATTAAAAAATGATATTTTTTAATTATATTTTTTAATATAAACATTAAAAAAATTTTAAAAATAGAAAGATATTCTCATTCATTTTCGATATTACAGGGGAACACATCCACTTTTGGTTTCTTGCTTCTTGGCCTTTTTAGCTGGGTATCATGAACCTTCATCCTGATAGGTATCAGTAGTCCTACTTTAGGTTTTCGCAGGTAAATTGAGAAAAACATAACCTCCATTTGAGGCCCAGTGAGTTTGCAAATAAAGTGCTTAGTTAATAGTAATTATTATTCTAGCTGCCAATTGATTAGGTAATGATCTATGCGAGGCAGTTGATTTATGTAGAGCCGTTTGCCCTTCTAGGAAGTGGTCCCTAAACCGTCAGGCACTTTGAATTCTTGGATGTGAATTAAACAGTTTCTCTTCCTCTCCCTCATTTCCAGTTGCATGGCTTGCACCTGACTGGGGTGGCCTTCTCTCCTCCCTGCTCCCTGCCAAACCTTCCTTTTCTTTCTCTCTCCCCTCCTCTTTCCTTATTTCTCTCTCTTCAAGTTTACCGGGAGTATTTCATTATTAAAGGACTACACACTCACTAGAGGAAATTTGGAAAAAGAAAAAACCCAGAAAATTAGAAAAAAAATGGGGGTGCCTGGGTGGCTCAGTCGGTTAAGCGTCTGACTCTTGATTTTGGCTCAGGTCATGATCTCGCCGTTCGTGAGTTTGCGCCCCTGCACTGAGCTTCATTGCTGCCAGCGTGGAGCCTGTTTGGGAGTCTCTCTCCCTTTCTCTCTCTCTCTCAAAATAAATAGTTTTTAAAAAAGTAAAAATGTCCCCTGGCATCAGAGAAATCCACATTTTGGTATATTTGTACTTTATCTCCTTTTTTTTTTTTTCATAATTTTGAGCTCTGTTTGCTTGTTTTACATGTGGAGGTCATATTGTAGACATAATTTTGCGTCTTGCTTATTTTTAGTTACAACATGAACATATCCTTATGTTAATTTTAAATTTATCCCAGGGCACCTGGGTGGCTCAGTCGGTTGAGCATCCGACTTTGGTTCAGCTCATGATCTCGCGGTCCGTGAGTTCGAGCCCCGCGTCGGGCTCTGGGCTGACGGCTCAGAGCCTGGAGCCTGCTTCGGATTCTGTGTCTCCCTGTCTCTCTGCTCCTCCCCTGTTCACACTCTGTCTCTTTGTCTCTCTCTCTCTCTCTAAAAAATAAACATTAAACAAATTGTTTTTAATTTACCACAAACATCATCTATATTGGCTGCTGCAATATGGCTGCACTTGAGGCACCAGATTGTTTAGGGAGGTCCCTAAGGGTTAGGGTTGATACTCACTTCTTTCCAATTTGTTGTTCCTAATATACTGTGGCTGGGAAACCACCCGCCAAGCCTGTTAGAAAGAGTTACTAGGTCTTGTGATCTTGTGGGAAGGGCTGAGGGGCTTTCCTCAGGAGCCTTTGAGTTTGAATTTTGTAACATATTCTTTAGTCTCTCAAAAACGTCCTTTACTTACCTTTTCAGTGTTTTTTAATGTTTATTTATTTTTGAGAGAGAGAGAGGGAGAGAGAGCAAGCAGGAGAGGAGCAGAGATAGAGGGAGACACAGAATCCAAAGCAGGCTCCAGGTTCCGAGCTGTGAGCACGGAGCCTGGTGCGGGGCTCGAACTCATGAACTGTGAGATCATGACCTGAGCCGAAGTCAGACGCTTAACCGACTGAGCCACCCAGGCAGGCGCCCCACCTTTTCAGTTCTTGATTGAGGCCTGAAAGGTCGAGATTATCAAATAATTGATCTTTTTATAAATGAATGAGTATTGCACTAGAAAAAAAATGAGAAAATCTACTCTTCTTCCATTAGAGAAATGTCATATTAAAGAGGTCAAATAATGCAATTGTTAAGAGCTGTCTGTGTCCACATCCCAGCCCCCCACATCTTGGCTGGGTGACATCAGGCAGCCTCTCTGTGCTTCAGTCCCCCACATAATGGGATGGTGATAGTTTCCACCTCACAGAGTTGTTGGGAACAGTCAGTTAACCCATGTAGGGTACTTAGGATAGAAGCTGGTGTTTGCTAAGCTCTAGCGAGTGTTTGCTATTATTGCGGTCTATGTATGTACAGAGCATTTTAAAATTCCTCTTAAACATTTTGACTACTCTTTTAGGCTTTTTTTTCAACTGAAGTATAACATAAATTGTTATATTAGTTTCAGGTGTACAACATACTGATTTGACAATTCTATACATTACTCAATGCTCATCATGATGTAGTCAGCACACAATGTTATTACAATATTATTGACTATATTCTCTGTGCTGTACTTTCCATCTCTGTGACTTATTTAGTTTATAACTTGGAAGTTTGTATATCTTAATCCCTTTCACCTATTTCATCCATCCCCCCCACCGACCTCCTCTCTGGCAAGCACCAGTTTGTTGTCTGTAGTTAAGAGTCTGGTTTTTGTTTGTTTGTTTGTGATGAATGGATAAAGAAGATGTGGTACGTATATGCAATGGAATATTAAGCAGCCATGAAAAAGAAGGTGATCTTGCCATTTGTGGCAACATGGATGTACCCAGAGGGTATTATACTAAATGAAATAAGTTAGACAAAGACAAATACCATATAATTTCACTTATATAGGGAGGATTTTTGTTTTTTAAAGAGGCTCAGGAGTGGAAGGAGGAGGCAGATCAGAGGGCAAGGCCTGGAGAGAGAAAGAGCAAGGAGGAGGAGACCCGGGGTTCAGGGAAACAAGGCTGACACCTGGGTGCCTCTGCCCCTAAGGCTGGTGAGTAGGCTCTGGTCTCAAGGCCTCCTGGGCATTGCCCAAACTAGGCCAGGAAGTGAGAGTTAGGGCCCAGCAGGGGAGGGGGACAGGAGCTGAAAATTAGAACCTGAAGGAGGAAGGGACTGGGGTCTACCCTCCCCACTGTCACCACCTAGGTGGGAGACGAGTGCAGAGTCTGGGGTCAGGAGCAGGGGGAGAGTCTAACTGTAGAATTTGCAGTTTTCCTTACAGGGGGATACAGAACAGTTGCATTCTGGTAACGGAAGTGAAATTAAAAATACGAGCAGGAAATAAAATTAATTTAAAAATATCTGAAAACATGTATTTTGTGGCTCATCCAACTGGCTGAGCTGGGCTGGCTTGTTTTTCCTCAGACTGACTGATTAATAGGACAGAAGTGAGGAGGTGTGAATTTATCTTGGACCCAGGTGGGGGGCCAGGGGGCTTGGCATCAACCCACTCTGACTAAATCTGCATTTTTAAGTCAAGGAGAGATGCCCACATACTGGGGGGTGGAGGAGCTGGACGAGAAGCATTTCAGACTGAGCTCCTTCTCAGCAAGCTTCTAGAAGCTGTTTGCTTTCTTCCGTCTTTTGAAAATACAGCCACGCAGGCCCAGAGGCAACCCTCTGGTGACTATGGGACTCGGGAGCCTGTCCCTGGCTGGGCTGAGGACCCAGAGCTGGTCCAGGAAAGGAGAGAGTGGTGCAGACATCCAGCCTCAAATGCTCTCTGGGACGAGGAGGGAGGACCAGTCGGCACTCAGGGACATAAAATAAAATCCTGCTGGGCTGTTTTCCTCCCTGAGCATGGAGAATCATTTAACAGCATGAAAGGTGGTCGAGAAGCAATAAATAATCTTCAAATGAGGAAAAGGCCACCGTCTGGGAGGTAGAGAGAATGAGAGAAGCTGATTTTGCTGTAGCCCAAGACACATATAATTAAAAACAAAGACATCTTTAAGATAGATCTAAGTCAGCCTCCCTGGCCGGCTCCTTCAGCCTGCAAATTCCCCATGTCCCCCTGCCCCCCCCCCCCCCATCTCCTTTTCCCAGAAAAGCCTGGGAACACCCTCAGAAGAAAAACTCATCCTAACGAGAGAAGACATGTTCTTGAAGAAATTTTGACTTCTAGTTTACGGCTCGGTAAGCATTTCAGTAGAAAGATGCCCCACACTCAGGCACCAAGTCAAGGGCACATAGTTCCAACGCTAGCCTGCGCCTCGGTGTGATTAGTTTTACAACATTTGCAATTAAACGTAGATTTTCTGCTGCCTGAACCTGACCGGACTAGGGGCTCTGGGGCTTCTGGATCTCTCAGCGCACACGTGGAGGCACAGGGAGCTGTGTGAGGGTCCCTGCAGCGCGCACAAATGGAAACTGCCCGGAAACACACCTGAACGTGGAAAAGCCGCCTTTCCCCAAGCCTTCTTCATCAGAAACAGATCTGCTCTACTTCTGTTATTTGATATTGATCGTTGAAATTTTCCTCAACCAGAAGTGTAGGGTTAAGGATCTCTTTTTTTGAAATACTCCAGAAATCTAGAAGATAATATGATCGCATAAGCTCGTGTATTTTGGCCTCAGGAGAAATTGGTTGTTGTGTGTGTGTCCGCGTGTGTGCATGTGTCTCTGTGTATGTGTGTGTCTGTCCTGGGGCGGGGTGGGGGTCCAGGGAAGAAGAGCGCAAGAAGGAGAAACGTGGCGGGTGTGGCAGAAGTCCTGGGTGCCACAAAAACCATGACGGGAGAGGAATGTGAAAATCTGGCATGCCCTAACAAGCAAACCCCTGTGAGCTGACCACCCAGTGGACTTCCTGAAAGTTCCACATTGCCCTTTCTCTTGAGATGGCCAGTGCTGCCCAGCATTGATTGGGAGCAACTTGCAGGAACAGAAAAAGATTGATTTTTTTAGTCCTGCAACTACCAGCCCCTGCCCAAGCCTGCATGGTGTGGCCTCCAGCAAAGCGAGCGGTTTTGTGCTTTCTCAGGTCAGTTCAAGAGGCAGTAAAGCAGGTCGGAGCCCACATCTCCAAAGTAGCTGAGCAGAGTAGGGAACAAGCCAGGCCTTGAGTGGCAAAAAGACCTAGATTTGAATCCCAGTGGCCACTTTATAACCAGTGCGATCCCGGGAACGTTCCTTGACCTCTCTCAACCTCAGTTTTCTCATCTATAAACTGGGGCCAGAGATGCCCATGATGTGCCATTCTCGTGAGGCGCTGAGAAGGTCACGTGCGCGCAGTGGCTGGTCTGAGGTGGGTGCTTAAGGGGTTAGAGGCCCCGTGCTGCCCTCTCCCACAGAGCCCTCCAGTCTGCCGCTGTCATAGACCTGGCAGAAGGACTGCTTTATTCCCTTTTGGGAAGCCGCCCCACCCTCCTACACCCTGGCTGCCTCCCTGGCCATCCCCTCAGCACTTGGAGCTGGAGCCTGTCACTCGGGTCCAGGAAAGACCTGGAGAAGGTTTTCAGAAAGGAGAAGAGGGAAGAGTTATAGCTCCACCCAGGCGGGGCACTGAGGCAGGAAGAGGTGGACCTGACTCGGGAGGCCAATTCCTGCCTGCTCCCAGTCTCCCAAATAGCTGGCCCAGATGTCTTCACTTTCTTCTGGAAAGCTTCCTCTGGTTTAGTCTGACACTATCTTTGACCGCCCTGAGCAGCCCCCCATGGGAATAGTTCTGGTGCTGTCTGTCCCTTACCAGCTGGCATTTTTAGATGAGGTCATTATATGTTGCTGGGGTCTCTTTACATCTTGCCTGATTTCTCCTGAAGCCCCTGGGTTATCCACACCCACATATGGTTGTGCCAGCCCTGTGAGAAAGAATCCAGGAGTAAGAGTCACCACCCAGTAACGAGGGTGGAAAATCACATCAGGTGAGGTCTGTGGGGTGGGCGTCATCGATTCAGAAGTTGAAAATGGGACTTTCAGATGTTGAAACTTAGTCGATTGTCAATTTTTACGAACCCACCTTTTTTTTTTTTTTTTCTCCACAGGAAAATACTTGAATGTAAAACCTCCCCACCCTTTACCCAGACTTCTCTGAAGTTGGGCTTTTGACATTGATTTTCCCAGCTCAGTATCAAGTATAGCATCACTGAAGATCACCGAACTGCTGTTTAGACATTTTAAAGATGCAATTTGAGTTCTAGTCGGGGGAAAGGGGTGGATAAAAGAGATTATATGATAATGATATGGCTGTGGAAGCCTGTCAAATAAAGTGCATTTTCTCTAGTGGGCAGGCTATTTCTGGAGCTGTGCACGAGTTGCTACACGGAGGGATGTGTTTATCCTAATGGGAAGCAGGACTGAGCGAGGCCACAGCTCCCTGCACAGTTTTTAGAGTTTTGAGATACCACAGAGACATTTGTGGTGTCCAGAAGACGCATTTAGTCTGTGCTGGCCCTTTCAATTTGTGCTGACTTGGCTCTGACAGGGATCAGAGGAAGGCAAGAAGTCTAAAGGCTAAAGTGAAGGAATGTGTGTCTGTCCAGACATGCCCATTTAATAAGAAGAGATATAAGAAAAGAAAAGTCAATGCAAACTGGTTTAAACAATAAGGAGTTTACTATACAAGCTAATAAGTAGCCCAGGGTCAGGGGCTTCAGGTAGGGTATGATCAAGGCGTTAACTCTGTTTTCCCATAATCCCACCTGCTCTTCCTTCTTCTAATTCTTTTCCTTAGTCTGACTTCCTCACGGCTAAAAGATGGCCGCCAGCAGCAGCTTTCACACTTGCCTCTTTGGTCATGTCCAGGGAGAAAGGGAGATCTTTCCTCTGAACTGGTCAATTTAAGCCACCCCCCGGATTAATAGCAGTCACTAGTCTGACATCCTGGGCTGATTGGCCTAACCCAGAGCTCTGAGCCCAACACAAGCCAGGTGATTTGAGTCACCTTCACTGGTGGGATCAGGTTCCCCGAGACACCGATATTACAGAGGCGGGGGTGGGGCGGATGGGGAGGAGCAGACTTTGCAAGGAAGGCAAGGGGAGAATGAGTTAGAAAGGAAAGCAGTTCAGCAACCCACAGTGTTCCCAGCCAGGAATGTAGAAGCCCTGTTTTAACAGAGCTCTACGGGCTGAGAGACTGGAAGTCTGGTCTTTCTGCCTCACATAGCCTTCCAGAATCAAGAAAGATATTGGGAAAGTAAGAATGTGAAATAGATATAGACAGTATATCTATGTGTAAAATATATGTATATGTATTACTACTGGCGCCACCAACTTCACAGATAAACAATTTTATGCCTCAGTGTTCTCCCCTGTAAAATGGACACAGTATTACTTCCTTAACATCCTTTGCCATGGATACAGAAGCTTCAGATGTTAATTCCAGTGCTTCTAGAGACCTGCTTCACGGCCCAGATTGGGGCCTGATTTCCCCCAGAGTGAAATGGTAACCACCCAGCCCCCCTTGGTACTCTCTCCCCGTCGCCCGGGGCCCACCCAACCTTGGCTGGTCTTGGCAACATTCCCTCTGGAAAGTATAAAAAACAAACTTCTCCAGAGTTGTCAATCAGTGCCCACTTAACGCACTGGGGCCTGGGCCTCCTGGATAGAAAGCGTGGCGGGATTGGATCACAAGTGGGAGCCCTCCACCCTCCAACAGCCTGGGCATGGCTGATCAGGGCCAGTCCCTCCAAGCCTGGCCATGAGCCTGAGGGCGTGGACCGGGACGGGGAGGGAGCCTGCTGGCTGCGACCCAGGACACGCTGCCCTGGGGACAGGGAATGAAGAGGGGTATTCCAGGGTGGGAGCGAGGAGCAGGGTCTGCAGTGGGGCCTCAGGTGGCCTTCTGCGCCTTGCAGTAGGACACTGGAGTGGTTGTCACAGGTGGTTTAAGTCTCCGCCAGAGCTGAAGTCACGGTCGAGAAGGCTGTGGCTTCCGGTCCTGGGGCCGCCCCTGCTAAATGGGATTTGATCGTTTCTGTGGGCGCAGCCTTGATTTTCATGGCACAGAAGCCCGCATTTCTGTCTCCCAGATGCCAGCAGGCCAGGAGCTGCTCTGTCTGCACAGACACGCAGGCGTGCACACACACATATACGGATTCACGTGCGCGTGCAGACGTGCACGCATGCTTAGGTCCCTCTGTCTCAGGTGTCGTCGGCTCTGTCCCTCCGGCCACCCCACATGGAGAGAGGTTGTATTCCACTTTTGGGCATGGACGGCAAGCACTGGAAAGACTGCTTCCTCTTCCTTCCTTCCTGAGAGGCACTGCCTGTGGGAGCTGCTCAGAGGGAGAGCCGCAGAACCGCAGGGCCCTGACTTTGAGGGGAGAAGCCGGACTCCTGTAAGCTTTCTGCATTTCCCACAGTGCCTGGCGTGAACAGCGTCACGGGGGCTTGTCATCCAGGACGATCTGAAGCTTTCCAGAGGGAAGTCTAGGGCCCCAGAGAGGAGCTGCCTCCGGCCACCCTGCGGGTCTCCAGCGGAGCCTGGTCCAGGGCCTGGGTTCGGGGGAGGTGTGGGGCAGTTGAAGCCCGAGGGCAGGACTGCATTTCCAGAGACATGTGTGAGCTCCTCTGGGAGCGTGTAACTGGAGAAAAGTCCGGAGAAGCCATGGAGACCTCTGAGGCCCACCTCTGCTCACCACAAGATGGCAACAGAGCTTTGTGCCAGCCCCAGCGATGGGGAGGTGTCCAGCACTCTCTGGGGACTGGACCTCGCATCCCTACCCTTGAGGGCCCGAGTTTTCCTTCAGCATCTTCAGGTTAGGCTGGGAGTTCATTTAACGTGGACCTGGGTATATCTGTCCTTCCTGTTTTATTGCCTTGAACTCCATTTGCCTGTGGATACAGGCAAAAATGCATCATTGAGGGCCATATGGGGTGTTGAATGTACAGTTTTCATTTTGGGAGAAGAGTTTCAAGTGGCTCTCCCACCTGGAAGCAATAATGTTTGAACCGTGCACCCTCTTGCCAGCAGCCCCCCAGGCTCCCTTTTTCCTCTGTGCTCTTTAGCGCTCCTTCCCACTGGGCCCACCGGGGTGGGCAGTTGTGTGAGGCAATAACTACCTAGGACGTCAGAGGAAGAGAAGATTTCTTTTAACTTCTGTATAGGCTGGAGGCAACAAAGCACCAGAGATGGAGAATATAGACATTCAGGAGGGAGATAATCAATAATACTGACTCATCCAACAGTTACATGAAATTACCAGGAGCCAAAAAGTGCTCTGGGCTCTGGGAATGTAGGAATGAATATCATATGATCCCTGTGGTCCAGGCTTCTGGTGGAGTGGGAGCAAACAGGTGTGGAAGCCAGAGGTTTGATACATTGCTATAGAAGTTCCACAGATAAGTGTAGGGGCAGAGGAAGCAGACAAGGCAGGGCCAAGTCTATGGGAGGGAGTGGGACAGATGTGTGGAGAGAGGCACTGTTGTTCTTTTTAAAAAAATAGACCTGGGGCGCCTGGGTGGCTCAGTAGGTTAATCGTCCGACTTCGGCTCGGGTCATGATCTCGCGGTTCATGGGTTCGAGCCCTGTGTCAGGCTCTGTGCTGACAGCTCAGGGCCTGGAGCCTGCTTCAGAGTCTGTGTCTCCTTCTCTCTCTGCCCCTCCCCCACTCATGCTCTCTTTCTCTCTCTCTCTCTCTCTCTCTCTCTCTCTTTCTCTCTCTCTGTCTCTTAAAGGTGAATAAATTTTAAAAAAATTAAAGAGGGGGCACCTGGGTGGCTGGGTCGGTTAAGCGTCTGACTTCGGCTTAGGTCATGATCTCAAGGTTTGTGGGTTCGAGCCCCACATCTGTGCTGACAACTCGGAGACTGGAGCCTGTTTCAGATTCTGTGTCTCCCTCTCTTTCTGCCCTTCACCTGTCATGCTGTGTGTGTCTGTCTGTCTCTCTCTCTCTCAAAAATGAATAAACATTAAAAAATAATAAAAAATAGACTTTATTTTCTAGAGCAGTTTTCAGTTCACAGCAAAACTGAGGGGAAGATGCAGATATTTTCCGTATATCACCTGCCTTTACACACGCACAGCCTCTTCTATTGCCAACTTCCTGCATCAGAGGGCACCCTGGTTACAATGGATGATGCTCCAGTGACACATCGGTATTACCCACCCGAAGTCCACAGTTTACATGAACTCATTCTTGGTGTTGTATATTCTATGGGTTTTGACAAATGTATCATGACACGTGTCCACCATCATACTGTACTATACACAATAGTTTCACTGCCTTAAAAAATCCTCTGTGCTCCCTCTGTTCATCCCTCTCCTCCCTCCAACCCCTGACAACCACTGATCCTTTTACTGTCATCATAGTTTTACCTTTTCCAGAATAAGCCTGTAGTTGGGATCATACAGTCTGCAGCCTTTTTCAGATTGGTTTCTTTCACTTAGTAACATGCATTTAAGTTTCCTCCACACCTTTTCATGGCTTGATGGCTCATTTTTAAGTGCTGAATGATATTCCACGGCCTGGATAGATCACTATTTATTGGCTCACTCACCTGCTGAAGGACGTCTTGGTTGCTCCCAAGTGTTGACAACTGTGAATAAAGCTGCTGTAAATACCTGCGTGCAGGTTTTTGTGTGGACATAAGTTTTTAAACCCTTTGGGTAGAGAAAGGTTTTATTGGGGGTTGCACCTGAAACGGGACGCTGGGTGTTGGCCAGGGGGAACGTGGGGGATGAGAAAGCCCTCCCAGCTAAGAAGACAGTGTCAGCCAAGGCACAGGTGGAGAGGAAGCTAGGCTCCTGGGGGAGTGCACCCAGCAGAGTCCAGGGTGGTGGGCAGGGTGCGGGATCACAGTGAGTTCTGTGATTAGAGGCACGGGTCAGGTGCAGGCCATGGAAAGCCTAGTTTAGCTAGCCTGAAGGATTTGGACTTTATCTCTACCTGATAAGGAGCCATCAGAGGGTTTAGAGGGACCAACAGTCCCTGTTTGCCTGGGGTCTTTCTTGCAACAGTGAAATCCTGCATCCCAGAATCTGCCCCCAGCCTGGGCGGACTGGGAGAGCTGGTCGCCCTACTTTTAAGCACCAGAAGGATATGGTTAGATTTGCTTTTAAACATACCTTTTTGTTGTAGGAGTATTTTGAGATTCAGAGAAAAGTTGCCAAGTTCAGGGTACCCCTCACCAGGTTTCTCCTACTGCCAACATCTTACATACATATGGTAGCTAATATGTGTCGATAGTACGAGGTTAACATTGATACATTACTATTCACCAGATTTCAGATGCTCTTTGGATTTCTTGCAGCTTTTCTACCAACGTCCTTTTTCTGTTCCGGTGGGAGGGGTGGCCACGGCCCCGGAAGGCTAAGGGGGTAGACTCGGTGGGACTCAGGATCGTCACTTGCTGATGAATCCGACTGAAAGAGTGAAGTGGAATGTTACCACATATTGCTTGCTCCTACATCTTATCCGGTCATCTCTGGGGCAGATTATCCCTGAACACCTGCCAGGCACTGGTCACTGATGTTCTCCGGACACACGGACGGCAAAACGCCCCGCTCCAGTTCTAGCCCGGTTTTCCCATTTCCCAGTGCCCCCCGACCTCCGCTGTCTGTGAGTAGGCTAAACACGAACAACTTCTCAAAAGAAGTCCAACTGAAAGAATTTTCACAGCCTGTCCTTAATGCTGCCAAGAATATATATTACCAATTTCCAGTGGAAGCTCAAATGTCCCTTTGCAATAACCTGGCCTCTGAACGCTAAGTTTGAGGGGTTACCGCAAGTCGGGACTACACCTCAGGGGCCCAGTGCCATGCTGCCCGGTGAGAGGTGTTGGGGGGCGGGTGCCGGGGAGGGAGGCATGAGACAGTGATGGGGCTTGAGACCCAGAGGGTCTGGGTACATACTCCCTTGGGTCGCAGCCCAGGGTTAAGAAAAAAAAAAAAAAAAAGAATCCAGAGAAATCCTGGTTGGCATGTTTCTAGCCCAGATGGAAGAGAAATAGGACAAACTTCTAGAGGTGCCAAAACCAACACATGAGAAGCGCCAGCTGCCAGCAAATTCGAGGTATGTTGGCGTGAGCAGCCGAAGAGAAATGCATTCACCCTGTTGGAAAGGGGGAGACGAGAAGACGGACAGCCGTTGAGAGAGAGCGGGTGCTCCTTGCCAACCGTGAAACGCCAGCTCGGGAAGCACGGCCGCTTCCAAATGACCGAGCGGGACTGGAGCAAGCCAGGGGAAGGGGCGCAGACAGCCAGGCGACAGGCATCTGGAGATGCAGGGCTGGCGGCTCAGCGGCCTGGCTCCCCCCCTCCGAGCAGCGCCCTCGGCCACTCAGCCTGCTCTCTGCACCCGCGGGGAGGCGATCCGTGCCCACACTCCTTCTCGTCTCGGCCCCTCTCTCGTGCTGCTCCCCCCTCCATCTCTGCTGTTCACACTCTTCCCATCTTTGGGGGGCATTGGTCACCTGGGGGCACATCTCTGCATATCCTCCTGACACTCGGGATAACTCTTGCATCCCAAATCCCGCGTCCCGAAGGGAGAAGCCAGGACCCTCGCATCTCTAGATGCCTGTGCGGCACTCTGTATGTGACGTGTCCGCATGAGACTTGGTTTGAGGCCGCGCCCCCACCAGGGGGGCAACACGGAGTGGCAGGGATTTGATTCCTGAGGGCAGAGGAGGGATTGAGCTTCTGGTTTCTGCTGCTGAGGGTCCTATGTGCCGAGTGGCCGTGGGGTCCTCTCTAAGAAACCCCTTCGTGTGGTTGGGCGCTTTACGGCGAAAGGCTTCAGAGTCCAGCTCTCCTGGACATCTGTGCACTCTTTAATGGTCTTGACTAAACTCCCCCCTTCTCCCCCTTAAACGAACAAGAATGGATTCTGTTGTTTGCAACTAAGAATTGTAACTGTCACGCTGTCTCAGTCATCTGGGGCTGCCCTAACAAGCTACCACTGACGGGGTGGCATAAACAACAGGCACTTACTTCTCATAGTTCTGGAGGCCGGGAGGTCCAAGGTCAGGGTGCTGGCAGATCAGTCTCGGTGAGGGCCTTCTTCCCAGTTCGCGGATGGCCATCTTCTTCTTACATCCTCACATGATGGAGAGAGAGACCATCTCTCTTCTTCTTCTTTTTTTTAGTATGAAATTTATTGTCAAATTGGTTTCCATACAACACCCAGTGAGATCATCTCTCTTCTTAAAAGGGCACCAACCCATTCACAACGGGTGATCATCTGCCAAAGGCCCCACCTCCTACCACCACCACACTGGGGACTAGGCTTCAACATTTGAATTTGGGGGGGGGGGGGTGGACACAAGCATTCAGTCCATAGCACCGTCCTTCAAGAGCAGCTGAAGACGTGACCTCTCTACAATTCTCTCTGGGCCCTTAGATTCTGTGGAGGTGCCCGTCTTTAAATGCACCACCCCATTAAAAAATTGTTTTTTAATGTTTATTTATTTTTGAGACAGTGCAAGTGGGGGAAGGGCAGAGAGAGAGAGACACAGAATCCGAAGCAGCCTCTAGGCTCCGAGCTGTCAACACAGAGCCCAAGGCGGGGCTGGAATTTGTGAACTGTGACATCATGACCTGAGCTTGACCGAGCTTAACTGATCAGACGCTTAACCGACTAAGCCACCCAGGCACCCCTAATGCACCACCCCATTTAACATTAATAGCCTGTTGTCCTCTAGTGTTTGAACTGGGCGGGGGGGGGGGGTCTGCTCCCTCACTGAAGGCAGTGAGCCTAGCTTTTCTTCTTTTTGTTCTTGCTTGTAGCATCCCGCAGCTGGAAAAGAATCAAGAACATGTTGGCCAATCCACCCATTTTACACACAAGGTGCTGCTCAGAGCAGTGACCAGTCGGGTGAGTGGCCAAGCACCGGAGGGGGCAGGACCAGAGGAGCCACAGCCCTGTCTTTCCTCCCACGTCACCTCCCACCACGTGGACCATTTGCGTGGAAGATGCATCGTGACACTACTTGAATTGAAACAGGGCCTTCTGAGGAGTTCAAAACACTTCACCAACCTCCAGGTTGTATAATTTATGCTCCTGGGAAATAACACAGATCGGAGAAAGCCTCTTCTATTGACAGTAGGTGAAACCTAGGTCCCAAGGAACCGACAGGATTTGCTTGCCCACAATTGGTAGCAAAGTGACGAGCCTCCCGCTCCTTGGATTCCGAAGTCTGTTTCGGGAAAACCATAGCATGTGGGTTCTGGTCATGGAAACACTTCCCAAAATGCACTGGGGGTTGCCATATGACTGATGCTGAGTCCTCAGGGGCTCCTTGGAGAGGAGAGGATGGAAAGTCCCTGTGTTAGGTATCTATTGCTCTCAACACTTTGCCCCGAAGCTTTGTGGCTTGAAACGACACCAGTCATTTGTTATCTCTCACAGTTTCTGTGTGTCAGGAATTTGCGCTCAGGTCATGATCTCACGGTTCGTGGGTTTGAGCCCCATGTTGGGTTCTGTGTTGGCAGTGAGGAGCCTGCTTGGGATTCTCTCTTTCTCCCTCTCTCTGTGCCCCTCCCCCGCTCGCACTATCTCTTGTCTCTCTCAAAATGAATAAATAAACTTACCAAAAAAAAAAAAAAAAAAGGAAAAGCTGCTTGGGTTTAATTACCCATTGGTTTGCTCCCTGCAGATACCCTGGAGGAGTTATTACTTTAGGCAGCTTGCCAAATCAGTCAATGTGCAATTATCGAGGACTCTGTTTACCCAACATTGTGCTAGGGATCGGTAATACTCAGTGTAAAATCTTGGTTTATATCAAGTTTATAGTGGTGGTTCCTGGCTTCAAATAACCCCATGAACCAAGCCCCACAGAGCAAACCATTTAACCAAGTATCGATCACCTGGATGACACGCAAGGCTCTGACTTCACAGAAGTCACACCTTAACCAGAACTTTCTAGGAAAAACAAATAATTAATAATAGCGTGCTTTTATTAAAAAAAGCACACATACATATGACGGCAGAGAGCTCGAGCACTATTGGAAAACCTGAAATGTGTGGCAGCTTTCTAATTAAAAAGATCATTTCCTTTAAACTCAGATGGAATATCCTTCGCCTGCTTCTATTTTTCTCCCCGTGAAACAAACTCTCTGCAAGAGATGTGAAATTTATTACGAGAGGGAACATGCTAACTTTCCAAACATCCCAGTCAGTCCAAGGAAACGAGGCAGTGATGACTTGGAAAACACCTTCCTTTACACACACGTCCATTCACTGTGTCCGGCACGGCCAGCCCTCAGCAGACTCGGACAGCGGGGGGCACGTCCGGTGAATCAGAGCAATGCCGACTGAAATCGCCCATTGGGTCTCCTGTGCCCACCACCAGACTAATCCAAACTCCAGCTCTGTCTATAGTACATCCTCCACGACTTTTCCCAGCCAAGGCTTAAATGACTCAAGTTCCACCATGTTCCCTGGAGGGGTTATCCTGCAGCCAAATAGAACGAAACTCACCATTTGGAATTTTTCCCCCTTTATTGAATCTAATTTTCCCTTCACTTGTTTTCCTACTGTCATGTTCTTGCTGGACCCCTTTGGACCACCCACTGTGCCTGCTCTTCAAATGTGTGCACTGGAACTTCCCATCATCATTTGGCCTGTGACACATTTTTGAACTGTCAGCAGTCACGGCCGTGGCACTGGGGTCCCATCCCTTAGATTCAGACACACTGTGGGTCTAGCCGTCTGGCTAACCACACTGTTGATTCTCTATTATGTACACACACAAGCATCGCCTCTTTGTGCCAGGGTCCCATCGTCTTTGCTCTCAAACTCCTGAGTCAAATTTAGCACAGTGCATCAAGAAAATCCAGGATGTGGCAAAACGGGGAGAATATCTTTGAGACCCAGAAGAAGGCTAGGCTTCTTCTGAGAATTATCGTCAAATAGGAATCTAAAGAAAGTGAAACTCGAACCCCCTTCCATTATTCCCTTAGGCATTTTTGCTCTTTCTTTTGACATTCTTGCTACTTTTATTCAAAATTCTACAAGTTTTCTAAGTCCTTTTTCAAACCCTTAAGCCAAAAGCAACCATGTCTAATTACAGGCAAATAGAATCCTCTGGCTGTTTAATTCAATCATAATATAGGAATACAAGAAATAGGTTTGATAGTAACATTCACCGTTATTGATAAATGTACCCAAATATATGCCGTCTCACTGAAGTCCAGCTCATGTGTACGTCACTCACACAGATGTCACGACATTGCATCGGCTGGGCCTAAGTCATCAGGTATAGATGGGTCATGGGTAATTAGGACTTGGCTCATCCGGGAAAGCATCAGGCCTGGGCCCGGGAGAGGCTGTTGCACAACAACGTCCTTTGTGGTTTGTTTCTACTTTTGAAAACCCCCTCAGGGCTGAAAATGATGCCGGTGGCTCCAACCATTGCTGAGGCCGGTATGCCAAGCACCTGGGGAACCAGAGTATCTGTGTTAGTTATCCAGAGGCGCCTGCCCCCCAGGATCAACAGAAAGAGCTCTGATCCCAACACTGCCCCTTCACTTCTTTCAGAACTTCTGTTCTCCGGGGGTGACTCAGTCGGTTGAGTGTCTGGCTCTTGGTTTTGGTTCAGGTCATGATCTCATGGTCTGTGAGTTCGAGCCCTGCATTGGGCTCTGCACTGTCAGTGTGGAGCCTGCTTGGAATTCTCTCTCCCTCCCTCTCTCTCTGCCTCTCTGTATCAAAATAAAATAAAAAAAAATAAAATCTAAAAAAAAAAAAAAAAAGAACTTCTGTTCTCTGTGCTTCAATTCCCTAATCCATACAATGGGTATATACTATGTCTTCTCTCCCTTCCTCAGAAGGATCTTGCCCCCAAATGACAAAACAGAACTGCCCTGCTGTTCTTGCTATTTCATCCAGGAAGAGGGTATGTTTTCCCACGGACCCTTGACCAGGAGGGCTGGCACAGCTCAGTGCTTCTCCAGTCTCTGACCATCCTGTCAGTCCCAGGAGGCTAGTGCCCAGGGCGCCGGCCCCATCGGCATACTCCCAGGTCACACTGCTTCTCACATGCCCCACCTGCATGTAAATCCCATCCTTTCTATGGTCACGACTCAGCTCCAATTCTGAATCCGTGGCCTGGTGTCTGTCAAAAGTTCTGGGACGTTCTCGGCTCTGATACCTTCAGGTCGCCTCTGCCCTGTGTCCTCACCTTCTGAAACACTGCTAGACAGCTCTCAGAGCCTTTCACTCTATCCTCTACGGCTTTTCATCTCTCTTATATTTTCACCTCTTTATCTCTCTGGGATACATTCTGGGTAATTTCTCCAGCACTATCCCCCAGTTCTCAAGGTCTCTCTTTGTGTGGTACATGGCCTGCTATTAAATGTATCCATTGAGTTTTAAATTTCTGTTTTATTTCCTTATTTTCTACAAGTTCTGTTTTATTCCTTCACAAATCTGCTTACCCGGTGCTCATATTTTAAAGGTCCACTTCCATTTGTTGATTCTGCTGTCATTTCTGCTGGCTCTTGCTTTTCGTGCCTTGTTTCCTTATACTTGTGGTGATTTTTAGCTGTGAGCTTCTCATCTTCCTTAGAAATTGCTGGAAATTCTTCTAGGCCCAGGGAAAGGTGGATTCTTTCAGAGAAGATTTCTGTTTGCTTCTTTGGGTGCCTGCTAGTTCCTCTAGTCTGTGATCCCTTTTAGGTTTCTGCCTGGTTTTTTTTCAGATGACCCATGTAGAGTGAATTTAAGCTACAGATATACAAGAAGTCTGGTTTGAAGTTCCCAGGAGAGATATTCCCCTCTTCACTCCAGTGCCAAGATTCAAAATAAGGGCTTTCCCTTGGAAGTGTAACTTGCTCCCCAAATCTGGGAAGAGGTTGGTTTTATTTTCAGTCCTTCCTTACACTGCAGGTGTGGCTCTTGGAGGTCCTAAAGTTATGGGACATCTCCTGTGGGACTGTCCACCTTGGGCACACCTAGGTTCGGTCTCCTTCCCACAGACCCTCATAAGGCTCCAAACATATCAATTTTCAAGTTCACAAGATCCAGAAAATTCCTTCAAGGAAATCCTTCAAATGCTGGCTTGAGTGCTCTTCTCACTGCCTTGTGAGTTCTGCCTTCATTTATTTTTTTGGCCAGTACATTCCATACTTCCTTGACAACTTGTGGAGCCATTTAAAGACAGCAGGGGCACCTGGGTGGCTCAGTTGGCTGAGTGTCTGACTCCTGGTTTCAGCTCAGGTCATGTTCTCACAGTACGTGGGATCAAGCCCGGCATCAGGCTCTGCTCTGACGGCGCAGAGCCTGCTTGGGATTCTCTCTCTCCCTCGCTCTCTGCCCCTCCCCCACTCTCTCTCAAAATAAATACATAAACATTAAAAAGTAATACAGGCAGTAAAAATATTTTTCCCCCGCATTTTTAGTTGTTTTGGGCAGGATGGGTAGTGTGGACACCTAGTCTACCACATAGCTAGAAGCAGACATCTCAGCTTAAACCCTACCTTTTCCGCAGCCTCTTCAGCAGACAGAGCATCGACAGCTTGGACCCCATCTGAGCCTGGTGGTTTTTTGTTTTTTGGGTTTTTTTTTCACCTTCTATCCCATCTGAGACCAAGAGCTGACCCGTTGAACAGGAATGGTAGGTCTCTTCCTCTCCCTTTTTTTCCATGTAGTATATTTTACATCCCCTCCCCCCCCCACCCCCCCCCCCACGCTTTGGTTCCTCTCTGCTCTCCGCCTAAGTAAGTGAACAACACTATGACTGTCGCCAGGCTAACATCAACCCCTCTACTTTATTTGGGTCTCGATGAAGTACTTTCTTTCAGGAGCCTGAGGAGGGCAAGAGCTCATTTTTCTGAACTGAAGGAAACAGTTGGTCTGGGGTCGTACGTTTAGATACTCACATGATTATCATATGCAGTCAGTGCGGAGACCTCTGTGTTGAAGCACAGCTGATGTTTCAAATTGTAAATGCGAAGAAAGAAAAGTTAATTCAACAGATGTTCGCCTCTGTGACATGAGTCACTGTCTGTGTAAAAAGTTGCCATGCAATCAGAAAAATGTAAGAGTCTTGCCTGAGATCTTTCCAAGACATTCGACATTTATCCATTAAAAAAAAATCCATTGAGGGGCGCCTGGGTGGCGCAGTCGGTTAAGCGTCCGACTTCAGCCAGGTCACGATCTCGCGGTCCGTGAGTTCGAGCCCCGCGTCGGGCTCTGGGCTGATGGCTCGGAGCCTGGAGCCTGTTTCCGATTCTGTGTCTCCCTCTCTCTCTGCCCCTCCCCTGTTCATGCTCTGTCTCTCTCTGTCCCAAAAATAAATAAAAAACGTTGAAAAAAATTTAAAAAAAAAAGAAAAAAAAAATCCATTGAGCACCTATGGCATGGGACCCTATGCTGGGCACAGTGTCCAGGGGTGAGCAAGACACACACGGTCTTTGCATTTAGAAGGCACACGGTGCCTGGGAATTGGATGGAACATGAGGCTGGATGAGGGCGGGCGGTGGGGTGGAGTGTAATGTGGATGAGGCATCGGCAAGAACAGCAGGCAGCTCATGCTTTCTCCAAAATACCTGCACCCGGGCCCTGATCCCAGACAGTATGGACGACCTATATACGTTTTTAAAGCTCCCAGGTGATTCTAATGACTAGCCAAAGTTGGAAACCACTGCTTGAATCAATAATTTCGGGCAGAGTCTCCAGAGAGGGGTGTGGGGATGGGTCACACAGTGCAGAGGTCTTGGTTCACTTATCCCTCACTGCTGCCCAGGTGTGGGGTAGCCAGAGCCCCCAGGCATGCCCCCACCTCAACAGGCAGCTTCACCTGTTCGCTGCCCTGGACCGTACTAATGTGATACTCCCTATGTGTGCCATAATGTGGAAAAGGTTTGGGAGTCCTGCGTCAGAATATCTGTACCATGGGATTTGGTTGAGATTGGCAGTGTGATTCAGTGAAAAAAAAAAAAAAAAATCAAGGATTTGGGGTCAGATCACCTTAGGTTCAGTATCCCCGCTCAGCCGCTGACGGTGTGAGCTCCCACAAGTTACTTAACTTCTTTTGACTTCAATTTTCACATCTGTGAAGTGGAAATACCACCTCCTTCCCATGGTTCTTATAAGGATTGGAAATAATGCCTGTAAAGCACTTAGACCAGGAGTCAGTTCCTACAGGCAGGTGTTTAATAAGTAGTGGCCGTTATCATTGACGGGGTTACGATCGCTAGAGAATTCTACCCAAACCGCCAGCAGGCCCAGAGCCAAAGAGTGAAGACTGAAAGAGAAAAGGATGGACTTGGGTAGAAACATGAGTTATGGTCCCTTCAGGTCTCAGTTGTGCATTGTGTGTTATGTGCAGATTATTGTGCATTATCTCTTCAGGGCCATGGTGGGTTCTAAGGCTAGTGCAGCAACGTCAGATCAAGCCCACTGGGAAGCGTTCGTGGAGGGATTTCTGCCCACACCTGCTGCTCCTGGCCTCCAGGGCTTCCTGTGCGTTGCTGTTTTGAGGCCACTAGAGGAATCTCTGGGCCAAGTCTGGGGGCTGAGGGCCTGTCCTGGAGTCACCTTGGGTCTTCCAAGCCAGCCTTCTTGGTGTCAGGAGGAGACGCATGAGAGGCTGGGCAGGTGCTACAGACCCTGAACACGGCCTTCCCCTCCTCTCTGGGACATGACAGAAGGAAAGAGACACAGCAGATGCCCCGCTCCAGGCCTGCTGCCGAAGCTGCGGGTTCCATGACAGATTGAACCTCAGGGTAACTTCCTGAGGAAAGGCAGTACCAGGGCCTGCAGGCTTCGGCCAGCAAGCAGGTCTCCCACCCAGACACTGACTGCAGGTGTCCTTGGGGTGATGATAGCCTGAAAAGTAGAGGTGAGCGTGAACACCGGGACACCTGCCCTAGGTCTGGTGGGGTGCGTCCCTAGGGAGCCATGTCTGCAGGACTCTTTCCCATCACAACCAGATTGGTGTCAGTGCTGATCTGGCCATTTAGAATGTTACTCATGGGGTTTGTCTTTGTCCCCCTTCCATCCCTCATGTGCCTCCAGTCTCCAAGACCCTCAGCTGTCCTCCTGACACATCTTTTGCATCTCCCTTGGTCTTCTGCTTAATCTGTAACAAGAGGAAGACACTGACGACCCCTATGTAGATGCTAACCCACACTCCATTAATGGCCTAGCTGGGGCTCCAATCCACACTGACAGATCCCTAGACTGTGCTCTACCCAGACCAGACTTGTCTCTTCAAAAAGATGGTCAACTCCCTGAGGGCAGGGACTGTGTCTCCTGTGTCCTATGTGGCCCTGGCATAACCTCCGCGCCTGTTGGAAACAGAATCGGCCATGAATATTTCCTGTGAGCCTGCTCATGGCGGTCTGCTGGAGAGGATGACCTTTAGTCCCTCCCACCTTCATGGAAGCCCGAGGCTCTCCTTGTTCCTTCTTGCAATAAGGCTGCTGGGCAGAGGAAGCCCCTTCGGCTGGGGGTGGCCAGGATGGGTTCCCTCCTGTGGGGCACTGGTTCAGGGGAGGGAGCCACGCCTGGCTGAGTCAAGCTAAAGCCCCCTCCTGCGCTCAGGAGCATCTTCCCATTTACACGCCATCACCTTGGTGGTTTCCAGGAGCTGTACTGTGGACATTGCCTTTGCATCACAGCCTCTTCTTGGTATTTCTCATCCCTCCTCCTCTTCCTCTCTGATGGTCTGAGTCCCAGGATCCACATATGGTTCATTTTGGCATTAAAAAAAAATTTCCTGGCCAGAGGGTTCTGGCTTCCAGGAAGGCTCTCCCATAGCGTGTGGGAGTCGGAAGCTGATCCAGGGGGCCTGATTGTGGTCAGGCCGTCTGCGCTCCCTCCTTCTGGAGGCTGTCTTTGACTCACCTCTTCTTCCATTGTGAGTTATTCTTGCCTTGACCAGCCAGACCACATGGGTAGAAGTCCTGGAGAAGCCCACAGCTTCCAGTCAGCTGGAATGGCTCCTCCAGAGGATTGGGTGTGACCTTGCCCAAGACTCTCTCCATACCAGGCCTGTCTCCTCACCTGCCCAAACCCGAGGGTTGGACTAGATCTGAGCTTCCACACTGGATTTGTAACCCATTTTGCCTTCTGATGAGAACTGAAATCCCATGACTTCTCCTGTCATCAAAAGATACTCTGAATGGCTTCACGTGAGAATGATACTTATTTTACATACATTGCTTCATTTAACTCTGTAGATAGACTCTACCTAGACATAGGCCCACTAGCCAAGAAGATTTTGGAGAGCTGGTCTTTCTGTCTCCTAATTTGTGAGTCTTTTATTCTTCCAATAGGATGTCTAACAAGTATTGGTGAATGGACAGGTGATGCTCCCTCACCCCATGCCCTACTTCCTAGAAAAATACATAGAAGGAGGTCAGGGGAATGGAAAGGGCACTGGGCGATGTGACTCCATGCAGAAAAGAGCCCCAGCAGCTTATGCCCCCAGGAGCTATGCTGGGAGAGGCCAGCTTGGCTGTGAAAGGCCTTTACCAGGAAAGTATGCTACTAGGATCCAAGGCCAGCTAGCCTTCTCTCCCCCTCTCCTTTCTGGGACTCATGGGGCTGGAATGAACAGAGTGGGCCCGACACCCCAACATGGGAGACCAAGAAATGGAAGAAGGGAGACCCTGGGTGAGGGAGCTAAAGGCTAAAGACACCAGGAAGCCACAGAGGGCCTCCCACACCCCCATGGACTCCTTCTAGGACAGAAGATAAGGCTCAACCATGAAGTCAAGACTTGGGTCCATTTTGGGACTCCCTGCTCAAGCTTGACTGACAGGAACAAGGCTGATACACTCCCGTTTTACATCAGAGCCTGTGATTATATCTCTTTTACACCACATTTTGTTCTCTACCCCTTACCCTGGGGATTTCAACACGCCTGTGTCCCCCTCCCCCCAAAATCACACAAAGTCTACCTCCCCGACAGTCTTTGTTCTATGACCCTTGAGAAAGTCCCAGGTCTCCGGCGCCTCACTTTCTCAACGGCGTCGCAGCCTTGATTTCCCCAAGATTTCACAGATAAGAAGTGCCTTGGATCCGCACCTTCAGGTCCTCTTGTCTGCATTCCTCCTCCTTGAAGTCCTCCCTCAGTCACCAACTTCCACATGGGCAGCAGCCTTTGACACAATCACACAGCCTCAGTTCTTTCTGCTTCCTATAGGCCGTGGCCTTCTTCCCAGAGACCATTCCCAACCGAAGGCCTCAAGCTGGACCTGTAACTCATGATCCATCATCTCACTGTTGGAGCCTCCTATCCACAGTCAGAGCCCCCCACCCCCACCCCATCCAGGGCTTCTCCAACGGATGAACACAAACAGAATATTTGGGCAACATAATAAATAGCACAGTATTGGCTTATATACCAAACTCTAAAATAAATATCCACGAGTCCATACTTGTATATAAATAAATGAGTGAATAAATAAATACATGAGGGAGAAGAGACAAATCTTCCTAGAGAAAAACTCCAAATTATAGGTACCTACTCCCTTCTCCTGGGGGAGGAGCTTAATCTCCCTCCTCTTGCGGACAGACTGCACACAGTGACTTGCTCCCAGGGAGTGGAGTGTGGAATGGGTGGGGGACACTTTCCCATGGAGAAACCTTGGCCAGGTGATCAGCGTCGGTCACCAGTGTCAGGTCATGTGGACAGCACATGCCCCCAGCATGGGCACCTTACCTCTAAGGTTTTCTTCCGAACACATAGCCCTAATCTAGTCATGAGAGGACATCAGACAGACCCAAATGAAGGGGCCTTCTACAAAACACCTGGCCAGCACCCTTCATGGTACCACGGAAACCTAAGATGGTAACATTCGGCGAAACGCACTGGGTGGCAGGTGTAAGAGAACGTTCTGTACTGTTTTGTAACTTTTTTGGGTAAGCCTAAAATTACTCCAAAATAAGAAGTTTCTTTGATAAGATGAGGTGGGCTGGGGCACCTGGGTGGCTCAGTCGGCTAAGCGTCTGACTTCAGCTCAGGTCACGATCTTGCACTTTGTGAGTTCGAGCCCCGCGACGGGGTGTGTGCTGACCGCTCAGAGGCTGGATCCCGCTTCGGATTCTGTGTCTCCTTCTCTCTCTGCCCCTCCCCCATTCGCACTCTGTCTCTCTCTCTCTCTCTCTCTCTCTCTCAAAAATTCTTTGTGTACTCTGTTACTTTCTGTCTCATTTTTAATTGAACGTGAAGGGAATGCAGTATTTTCATTGTATCTCTGCCAATATCTTTTTTTTTTTTTTTTTTTTAATTTTTTTTTTCCAACGTTTTTTTTTTATTTATTTTTGGGACAGAGAGAGACAGAGCATGAACGGGGGAGGGGCAGAGAGAGAGGGAGACACAGAATCGGAAACAGGCTCCAGGCTCCGAGCCATCAGCCCAGAGCCTGACGCGGGGCTCGAACTCACGGACCGCGAGATCGTGACCTGGCTGAAGTCGGACGCTTAACCGACTGAGCCACCCAGGCGCCCCTCTGCCAATATCTTTATCTAGAGGCCTGTTGCCATTTTTGTCGCCAAGAAAGGCTGGATTACATTTTTTTTCTTTCAGATGGCGTTGGTGTAGTGTATTCTTGGTTATCAAAATACTCCTAGTTTGGGGACTTGGAAATGGTAAAATTCATGGTGTGTAAAAAAGCACGATACGTAACTGTACAATGTTCATTACATTAAAATGCTTAGTTGTGTAGATTCACGCATGGGACCTAGAAGTCAAACTGTAAACTGCTTTTGACTATGGATGACTTTGTTCTTTGCTTCTTGTGTTATTCAGTTTCCTTTTGTGCACGTGTCAACTTTTAAAAAAATAAAGATTTTTAAAACCAAAAAAATAAATAAATAAACATTAAAAAATGTAAAAACAAAAGATGGGGGGGCTAACTGAGAGGACTTCTTGCTTTGTGAGTCTTTTGTGAGACTCACAAACAAGGCTTTGTGCCTTGTTTCACAATCAATATACAAATACAATCTCATTACACAGAATTTAAATGGGCAGAAGCTTACAGAGCAGAACCCGGAAGTCTCCCGTCTGGCCTATATCCCTGCCTCTTCAGAGACGATAGAGTCAGTTATGGCTCAGACCTGGGCACTGCTCACCCTCTGCCAGGCCTTGCCGGAAATGTTCTACCTCCACTGGGTGGCTGAACTTAAGCTTCATAACCATCCATTGACGTGGGCACTGTTAGTCCCACTTTAAAGACAGAGAAACTGAGGTACACGGAAGTCAAAGATGTCGGCCAGGGTGGGTAATAGGGACTGGAGCCAGGTAATCAAGTGCCAGCATCCACGCTGTGGCCACCTAGAGAGGATTCTAGAATCCAGAATTATCTGGCCCCAAATAGCAACGGTGCTGAAGTGGTAAAAAAAAAAACCCCGCGGTATGGTCTTCTGGGGCAAAACCAGAAGATCCTAAGATCCTTCCAGCTCCAGCATGCTTCATGGATGCATCCTCTCGCAGATCCAGCACTTTCCAGCTCTCCCTGCTCCATCCTATACTGTCTCTTTCTGCGCGCCCTCCCTCACTCCCCACCCCCTGGCTCTCCTCGCAGAACGTGAGCACTTCTCGAAACCATACCGTGTGGCATCTCTTACAAGGCACCCGTGTGGCATCTCTTACAAGGCACCTCGCTTTTCCCTCAACTGAAGTGTCAGCTCTGGGAGAGCAGTAATGGTGTCCGTTTCTGTATCATCCACGGGGCCCAGCACGCAATGCATGGTGAGAGAATCAGACAATGTTGTCTCTCCCATTCCTAAAGAAGTCTAACTATTCAAGGCAGTATTTTATCCCAGGACCTCCCAGGCCCTACTGCACAGTAGAATCACCTGGGAACTCTAAGTAAACACAAATGTCAGAGCCCCTTCCCAGATACCAGTTGAATCACGGTTTCTTGGGATGGTCCCCCACATCTACATTTTTTAACAAATTTCCTCAGTGATTCTAATGTACAGCCTGGAAAGAGAGCCACTGGGCTAGTGAATTACCCCCTGCAGAGTTATCGCAAACATCTGAGCCGGATTCTTGCAGTTCTTGAGATAACTCCTGGTGATAAATTCGTGTCAAAGAAGGGGTCACGTCAAGTTTCTGTTCTCTAATCCAGGGTTTTTCAAACTGTTTTGTGCACATGAATCACCTGGGGTTGTGTGAAACGCAGACTAGGATGCAGTAGGTCTGGGGTAGGGCCTGAGACCCTGCCTTTCTAACAAGCTCCCAGGAGTTGCTGATGATGCTAATCCAGGGACCACACCTTGAGTCACAAGGCTTTCCATGTAGTGTCCATGGCTGGGGACCTTCAGGCCCCTCCCCAAACTTAGGTTATGAAATCATTGCTTGTTCCCTGGCCAATCACCCAGTCACCCTCTTGGAAAATTCACCTCAAGCACAGTTGAACTGAAACAAAAGCTCTGAGGAAAAATGGCAAATGTTTACTGGGAGTTAGGAAATAAAATGGAGGAATAGGGGTGCCTGGGTGGTTCAGTCAGTTAAGCGTCCTACTGCGGCTCGGGTCATGATCTCATGATTCATGGGTTCAAGCCCCGCATTGGGCTCTGAGCTGACAGCTCGGAGCCTGGAGCCTGCTTCGGATTCTGTGTCTCCTTCTCTCTCTGACCTTGCTCCACTCCTGCTCTGTCTGTCTGTCTGTCTCTCTCTCGAAAATAAACAGTAAAGATTTTTGAAAAAAATAAAAAAAGTTAAAAAAGAAAAAAAGAAAAGAAGACCGAGGAATAAAGCAGAAATGTGACAACTCCTAAAGCTTAAAACACACACACACACACACACACACACACCCAAAGCAACTCCAGCAGGAACTTCAGGGCCCCTTCCAGTTTTAACAGTCCCGACTCAACGTCCATTAGAATGTCAGCTAAGATCCATCAAGAGTGCAATTTCCTCCCGCAGACCAGGGACCTCGTTTTTTGCTGTTCTAGCCGCACTCTGTTCTCCATCAGTGGGATTTACGCATATGGAACCGAGTGTGGAATTGGGCCCATTACATTTAACTTCCTATATCTGACATATTTAATACCTACTTTTCAAATAAATGAAATCCCTGTTTAGTGCTGGCCAGGAAAGGTGCACTTGGTTAAGGGATTTCCACGGGCAGTTCTGTCTGTGCAAGGTGGTTCCGTCAGACCCGGCAGCCTCTTGGAGAATGTGCGGTGCCCAGAGTCTCCCGGAAATCAGGGCAAAGTTATAGAATAATGAAACAACATTTGTAAGAAATGGGCAAATTTTTTTAAAAGTCTCACTAAGAGAAGAGCTGCTTTATGTCAGAATTATAATCACTTACACTTAGAAATGTATGACTCAGGGGTGCCTGGGTGGCTCAGTCAGTTAAGCGTCTGACTCTTGGTTTCAGCTCGGGTCGTGATCTCATGGTTCGTGAGTTTGAGCCCCACATTGGACTCTGCACTGATAGTGAAAAGTCTGCTGGGGATTCTCTTTCTCCTTTGTTCTCTACCCCTCCTCTATTCATGTGTGTGCACTTGCTCTCTTGTTCTCTCTTTCTCTCTCTCTCAAAATAAATAAATTAATTTAAAAAAAAGAAAAGAAATACATGTCTCAGACTTAGGATGAGAGAAGCCTCCAGAAGTCATCAGATTTACGTGCCTACTTTATTAAGTACCATTCCAGAGGGGTTCATGGGCCCTGAGTTTGTAAAGTGCAAGGGTGAAGTCACAAGTTGGCCCAGTGTTGACTGATCCTCCCGGTGCTTGTGAATGTTCTGAGCTGACCATCAGCGACTTAGCTCAGGGGACTGGGACTTGGAAGTGGGCAGCCAAGACTAGAGGTCAGTACCCACCTACACTCTACCTTTACCAACCGGCTGCCTGGCCGACAGGTCTCCAGAAACTCGAGCTTCTGGGAAGAAGATCGAGGCAACCCCAGCCCCTGGCCCCCACCCGAGGACCCCTTGGCAAGAGCTCATTTGCATCTCATTTGGTCTCTTGTCTGGGGCTAATGGGGAAAGTGACACGTGCACAAGTTAAGAGGTATCTAGGAGGAGAGAAGAATACGGCTAATAGAGGAGATAATGTGCGTTTCCTAGTCTTGATGGAGAGAAGCTGAGAAGCTCTGTTCAAGACCTGCTCTGAGAGCTTCCTGGGTGCAAGACAGGATGGTGGGGGCAGAGTCAGCCATTCTCCCCTTTCATTCACAAAACCCCACTCCTCTAGCCAGAGTCACTATCCTGCAGTTGTAGAGGGTACTTCATGGCAAAGCCTGTCCTTACCCCCAGTCTCTGGGTTTGGGGTCCTGGGAACGGCCGGGTGGGGGTGTGGAAGGAGCGGCGTGACAGTAGAGTGTGCAGGGGGCACTGTGCTTGAAGAATGCGGGAATGTGGCTCTTGGCTTTCTAGTATTCCCTTTTGGGGGGATACAGCAGAGCTCCCAAGAAGAGAATAGTTAGAAAAGCCAAAAAGAGACCCTGGAGAAAAATCCATCCTTGTGACATTGCTGCTGTAAACGTCCTCAAACCGCAGTTCAAGTTCAGAGCTCAGCTCACTCGTCATTCTCCTACCCTCTTGCAAGGTCCTGGCGTGCCAGACCACCTGCATACCAGTATTTAGGCCGGGCGGGTCCCTTCCTTCTTCCTTGTGCCCACGCCTCTGCTGCTGGAGCCATCTGAGCGGCTCCCAACAGAAGACAGACGGATGCGGAGCTCCTCTCTGCCCCCAGCCCCGCCCCCACCTCAGCCGTCACAATAACAAACAGCCCTGTAAAAAGCACTTACATTTATGAACTGTTTATAAATTTACTGACATTGATTTATGACCCTTGGCTGGACCTGACTTTAGACTCTTTAGGGGTATTTCTTTTCTTTCTTCCTTTCTTTTTGGGATTTTTAAAAAAGTGTTAATGTTATGGTTCACATTCTTAATATAGCCACACGCCAGGAACTACACGGAAGACAGCTGGGAGCCCAACCAATGACCCATGGGCAGGAACTGAGACTTGATTTATGCCGGGGACTGGGGCTGGCGGAGAAAACCGTTTCTGATTGGTTCGGGGACAAGCTGTCACTCCAGAAGAGCCCTGAGAGGCCAGTTGGGGCGGTTGGGGGAAGCAGGAAGAGGACAAAGTGGATCGAGACGTGTGTGGACTTGGCCACTTCCTAGATGCACGACCTTAGGCAAGTGACTTGATCCCCCTGAGCCCCAATTTCCTCACCTATGCAACGGGGACAGTAATACTGACCTGAAACGGTTGTTTCAAGAGTACACAAAGCAACATTTGCAACATATCTGGTTGTGTCTTGTCTAGACAGGTGCTGGCCAAATGGGAATCGGGGGGGGGGGGGTAGAAACACAACTGTTTGGGGCACACTGGGCCCTGGAGAACATTCCAAGCAAAGCTTAGTCAACAGGATTTTGCCTTATTACTTATTCACCAGTTTCAGGCGAAGTTTGGATGGAAGTGCGTCACTAGTCCTTTTCATGGCGGTGTGGTCAGGGTCACGGCATCAACCCAGACACCTCCTCCTAGTCGCGCAAAGACTCTGGAGGGGGTTGGAGGAAAGTGAGATCGAAGAAGTTCCTTCTACCCCCAACTTCTCTGCCCACCCCTACACACGCCAGTGAAAATAAATGTTATTTTCACTGTGTCATTAAACTTTATTACCTGTATCATTGTCTGCATCTCCTTACGTCTGCAAAGAAAAGAAGGCACGATCGTTTATGGAACATTGTGCACTGCGAAGAACGTGGCACGACTTCTGTCGTCCCAAATCTCACAGAACCCTCTGAAGCGGGTGTCGCTCTCCCATTTTCACAGATAAAGAAACTGAGGGTCAGAGAGATTAAGGTAACTTGCCCATGATCACACAGCCAGTAAGTAACTGAGATTAAGACTCCTAACCAATCCATTGTCCCCAAATCTTCGATCTTTCTCTATATATTAAAGACAAAACAAAATACTGACTGAGGGTCTCTGGGAGCTCCTTGTGACGTGTGAAAACCAGCCCAGAACACAACATAGCCTCTGCATCAGGAAATGTCCTGGGTTAGCTTGTGCCCGCTCAGCTGCTGTAATAGAGGCCGACGCCACTTCTCACCACAGAGCCTTTCTGGCCCCCCAAAGAGCAGGATAAACAAAGGCAAAAGCGAAAACCTGCACTCGTTCCATTAGGCCAGAACCCACCCGCAGGGACCCTCTTGGACACCAGGTGGCGCCCGAGTAAGGCCAAATGGGGCGTTTCAGGCTGGGCTGGTTTCTGAGGGGAACAGCATCCACAAACTGTCAAATAGAGTGGGTGAAGCCAATTGCCAGCGAAAGAGAGGTGTCCCGGCTCCAGCTCTGGCAGGGTGGCATTCTGGCGAGGGACTACGTGACGATGGCCTATCTCAACACTAAGCCATCGTGGCCGACCTCCTGCTGTTGACCGTGGTTGAGTGACTGGCAGAGGCTGTGGGCACAGGGAGGCAGGGCGCCATCAGGCAGGCTGGGGGGACAGAACTTGGAAGGCGTGGGTGGGAGGACTCCTTCCGTCCATCTGAGAGGCCCTCTTCCCAGCATCCCCACGAAGAGGCACCCCCCACCTCCCCAGCTCTGGGTGGCCCTCCATAGGTGCCCTGGGTGGACACCTGCACATGTATGTGGTTATATCCGAGGAGTCCTCCTCAGACCCCAAGCTTCTTCTTTTTTTTAAACTTTGATTATTTATTTTTGAGAGAGAGAGAGAGAGCACAGGGTAGGGGCAGAGAGAGCGAGAGAGAGAGAAAATCCCAAGCAGACTTCACACTGTCAACGCGGAGCCTGATGGGGGGCTGGAACTCATGAACCATAAAATCATGACCTGAGCCGAAATCAAGAGTTGGATGTTTAACCAACTGTGCCCCCCAGGGCACCCCGCCCCCTGCCCCAAGCTTCTAATCGCAGTTGAGAGAGGGAAGGAGAAGACTCTTTGAGCAGCGGCTGCCCCTCGGAAGATAGGCCCTTCTATCCATGGTCTCATCCCCTCTCCCATCGTCCCCCGAGCCTTGATTTTTGATTTCGATGTAGTACAATGTTTGAGTGAAAACATGGACATTGGGGGTTCAGGGGACATGAACAAGCCAGAGACCTTAGTAACATGGCCATGTGGAGAAAGGGATAACTTAGTGTATCTATGTCTTCAAACCTCACCTCCTCATTACTAGGACTATCTCAGTCCTTCCAGAACACGTCCATCTCAGACAGTTTTCTCCCAAATCACTGGATGTTGTCTAGAAAATGCAATATTCAACCTGGTATTTCCCAAATAGCTTGTCTAAGCCAGAAGTGGGATGAAACTCTGTCAGGCTAAATGTTTTGGTGGTTGGTTTAGATGATAAGGCCACCATGATACATCTTATCTCCCCAGGGGCTGGCGCCTGTTGGGAAGGGGAGATGGTTCCCTTCTGCCCAGGGAGCACCCACGAGGACAGGCCCCCTACCTCCTAGGCTTCCAGCCTGGAGACCCTTGTGTTCCTCTCCATCTATGTGTTGCGGATTCCAGAGCCATAATCTGCTAGTTTCATAGACAGAGACAGCTCACTCAGGGAGGAAGGGAAGAAAAAAAACTCACAAAAATGTTCATTCAAAGTTAATTGCTGCCCGTAGTCTTACTAATTGAAGTAGCTCAGTTGGTTTGCACTCATGTACCTGCGTTGTGTTTAAAATGGGATATTGCACAGTGTAAACTAAGCCACATCACAACCTAACGATCTGGAAAATCCTGGTGTAATAAACAAAGCTGGCTTTGAGTTACTCAGGAGAAACATACATTTGCCTGTGCCCACTGACACACACACACACACACACACACACACACACATCCCCAAAGCATCAGGATCTCAGACCTTCTGTTCATATCGTTTCCTCCACAGCTCAAATTAAACACAGTCTCAGCCTCTTGCTCGCTCTCTCTTCCTCTCTCTTTCTCTTATTAAATTTATTTTTAACAGCACCTCAAAAAAAATAAACACACCCCTCTGTGCCACTCTTATGCCAGGTGCAGCCAGGGGCAAATTTTTACAGCTGAATTACATGACCTGAAAAAAAACCCGAGTACATAATGAGGACATTGAGAGACACCCATCCATAGCGCCGGGCCAATGGCTGGTGTAATAACATTCCTGGAGAGAGCGGTAGCCCGAGCAGCAGCAGAGTCAGGGCTGGGGCCCTTACTCAGCATGAGGAATTATATATATCTTGGAACTCTTTCCCGAACCTAAACATTATTGCTAAGAAAAGGATAACAGTGCGAGCAGCCGTGGCTCTCCAGCCTGGGCTCGCGCACTGCTGCGTGTGACTTCCCACGCGAGGCTGAAGGGACACCTGCCAGACCCAGCTCTGCCCAGGACGGCATGCGGCTGAAGGCCTGGCGAGCGTCCAGCTCTGGAGAGAGAGACACGGCCACGGGGCAAAGTTTGGCACTCTGCAAGGACCCCTGGGAAGGGTCGTGGACCTTTTAAGTCTCGGGAGCCCCTCTGCTGTGACAGCTGTCTGGCGCCATCTTGAAACCCCCAGTTGTGTGGGGCTCAGATTACAGCCCCTGAGCTCGGCCATCAGCGACCCCGGAGAGAGCCAGGAGGGGTGACAAAGCTGCAGGAATAATGGCAACACACATGGCTTTTAGAGGGTGGCTCATCTTAGACAGTTATACATACAAATATAAATATAAACATAAATATAAATATCCACACACATATATATGTGTGTGTGTGTATATATATATATGTAATTTTTTAGATAAAATTCACATAGAATAAAATGAACCACTAACCATTTTTAAGTGTACGATTCAGAGGCATTTAGCCCATTCACAGTGTTATGCCACCACCACCTCTGTCTAGTTCCAAGACATTTTCATCACCCCAAAAGGAAACTTCATACTCATTAAGTGGTCACTCCCTGCCCTACCCCCACCAACTGCCCCCCAGCTCCCAGGCCACTTTCTATCTCTTTGGATTTACCTTTCCTGGATGTTTCATCCAAATGGAATCATATACTATGCAACTTTTTATGCAAGATCTAGATTTTAAAACCTTTTAGTGCTGTCAATATGCATACAGCATACACATTTGAACTGTATAGCTTGACAAATCTTCGTAAGCAGACCACACCCAAGTAACCACCACGCCAATCAACAAACAGAACGTTACTAGCTGCCAGAGGCCACTCGTATTATCTCTCCAGTCCTGCTACTCAGAGAGAACCATGCTCCTGACTCTGTGGCATGGGTTACTTTTACTTGTTTTCGTCCTGTTGTGCATGGTTGTATTTGTCCGTATTCATTGCTGTGTACTATTCTGTTGTGACTACACCACAATTTATATGTCCATTCGACTGTTGATGGACATTTGGGTTGTTGTATTTTTTTAAACATTATTTTCTTTTTTAATTTTTTTAAATGTTTATTTAGTTTTGAGAGAGAGAGACACACACACACAGAGCATGAGTGGGGGAAGAGCAGACAGAGAGGGAGACACAGAATCCGAAGCAGGCTCCAGGCTCTGAGCTGTCAGCACAGAGCCCGATGTGGGGCTCGAACCCATGAACCATGAGATTATGACCTGAGCTGAAGTCAGACGCTTAACTGACTGAGCCACCCAGGCGCCTCCCAGGCTATGTATTTTTTTTTTTAATTTTTTTTTCAACGTTTTTTATTTATTTTTGGGACAGAGAGAGACAGAGCATGAACGGGGGAGGGGCAGAGAGAGAGGGAGACACAGAATCGGAAGCAGGCTCCAGGCTCCGAGCCATCAGCCCAGAGCCCGACGCGGGGCTCGAACTCACGGACCGCGAGATCGTGACCTGGCTGAAGTCGGACGCTTAACCGACTGCGCCACCCAGGCACCCCCCAGGCTATGTATTTTTAATTGACATTCAAGTCCAACAAATGTGTTGAGTGGATTTCTCAGATAAATAGCAGATTAAAAGCATTGAAATAGAAGGAGTGGGTCATAGTGGGGGGGGGGGGTTGGACTAAACGGCCCCTGAGGTTCTCATGGCTTGGATATGCTATGATTTGAGTCACCCCGAGGGAAAGCAGAGTGGAGGGTGAGCACCTCAGGAGTGTACTCTTCTTAAATAAACTGGGGGCCTTGATGGGTTAAGGGTCATGGAGTCAGAAAAAGCCCAGGCCAGTTTCTAAGGTTCAGAGTCACCTGTCCTTTACCCCCCGTTTTGGACCCCAGATGGCCAGCTGCATGCTCTGCTGACAAGGAGAGTGTGTTGTGAATCCGGACTTGCCCAGGGCTCACAGTCCTGGAAGCTGGTAAGCTCCAGCTTGCACCAAAACCTGGCCACTGTGGAGAGAGGACATGCCTTGAGTCTGGTGTCCAGTTGATTTTGGCCAGACCTAGGAGAAAGACACAGGAAACCTCCGATACTCCGCTTCACAGTTTGGCCAAGGCAAATGCTCAAATTACCCCTCTTTGGAAATAGGTAACGCATCAAAATATATTTTCCTTTCCATATGTTGAATTGTACCTTTTCCTGTTACACTATCTATCTCACTATCCACATAGCTGGAGCAGACTTTTTCATCCATAGATTTTGCCTTGGCTGGCCCCATACATTTCTGGAATAAAAGTTTGGGGAGCCACTTTGAAAACAAACAAAAGATCCAGGCTAAAAAAAAAGCAAGCACACAGACATCCAGACTTCTTACCTCCCGGTTTTATGCAGTTAAGATCAGGCCATTCTCGATGCCTTCATTTCCATCCTCTGAGCTCAGCACAATCTGCGTGGGGAAATGGAGAAAATGCTCACCCACCAGGAAACTTCCAGACATTCCCTTTGTGGGGGAAAAGATGCCTTTGAATGTAGATTTCTCAAGCTTCATTTCCTTTCCCATCGTGGATGCTGTTAGAATCCTCATCACCTAACATCCCTGTGGACATTACATCACTGGGGAGCTGGCTTAGGAATGGAGCTCTTGGCAAAGAAATCAGTGGAGAAGAGAAGGGGCTTGCTTATCACCTCTGAGAGCAGAGAGAGAGCCCAGAGCAGGGGCCTGATTTCTGGGTGACCTCGGATCTCCTTGCTGTTTTGTCTACTCTACTCATCTTTCAAGGTTCAATTCAAGTCTCCACTTGCTGAGAAACCTGTGCCAACTTGTCCCCTCCCTCTGCGTCACCTCCACCTCCAGATCCTACAGCCTGGCTATCTGCTGTCACTGACCTGGCCCTTGGTGTTACACTGTGTGGTTGGTCTTTCCTCTGTGATTTCCCCTCCCCACCAAGCCACAAGCCCCTTAAACCGCGGGAGGAGAGGGGAGGAGAGCATGGCCCACGTATTCTGCCTGTACCCCAGATCCCATCAGCACTCAGCCAGTTTCAGGGTCTCCGTAGCGTTTGATGGTTAGTAACAACAGTCTGAAGTAACTGTTTGTGTACCTGGGATTTTCTCTGTCGATGTATTAAGAAATCGGGGCTTTTTTTTTTTCTTTTTTTTAAATCTCGGAATTCTGGGAAATTGAAGATAAGCGTGGGTGAGTAGGTTTGAGGCTCGCATCTGTTCTCCCCGATGGATCGTGGGTACCCAGAATCCCCTGCCGGCGTACCAAGAGTGGTTGGGCTCAGCGGGGAAGGGTGCTTAGATCAATGAGCAGTGTCTTCCGCGGGCACCGGGCGGCCAGGAACAGCAAGGGTGCGACGCATTTGCCGTGCTTGAACTCCTCCAACTGCTTCAACTGCTTCACCTTACAGTGGAGGAGACTGAGGTGCAGAGAGAGGAAGTGACTTTATCCAAGGAAAATCAATTTCCTAAAAGGACTTTGCGCTCGGGGCGGTGAGCTAACACATTGGCACCGTTCGCATGCGGCCGTCTTGAACACAGTCTCCCTAAGACCATCTTCCGCTTCCTTTGAGGTGGTGGGTTTTGACACGGGAAGACATATTAAGGGAAAGGCATGAGTCAGATCTTCTGAAGCCGCTAAAGAGCATATTAAGCCATCGACAGCTTTTTCTGATTTTCGGTTTCTTACAGTAGTTGAACTGATTTTCTTTTTTCTTTTTAATGTAAACAGACTTTCCCCTCTGTAGCCAGCCAAGTCCCCCCTGGTGAATCTGTTAGAGTATGGTGGCTCTTATGACTTCACAACTGAAAGAGCTGAAAAAAGCAACTGGATGTCATAAGAATTTGTGCTGCTTGTTCTGAGATCAGTCCCCAAGGTTTTAGCTGGGACTTTGCTCTCTTCATTCCTTGAAATTGGCCATGCCCTGTCATGCTGCTCAGAGTCTACTTAGCATTGACTTCATTCTGAATTATTTTCATGCCAGTTATTTAACATTTCGTAGCCCCAGTAGACAGTGAACTTCTCAAGGGCAGGGGCCATGACTTAATATCACCATGTACCCCGCTCCCCTCCAGCCTAGGAGACTACCTTGAACTCTGCCCACTCACTAGTTGATTCATTCATGTGTGCCTGCATGCAAAAGCCATTTGTGGAGTGCCTACCTTGTCCCGCCAGAACTCATTATGGAAGGAAATGCTCTGGCAAGATGGGGCATGCAGTCTTGACGATTAGAATTCTCATGGAGCAAGGACTCATCCCAATGTGACTTTTCTTTGCACCGCTTAATGCCTTCTAGGGTGGTGACCACACTGGCACAGGGTTCCAGAGGGATCTATGAAAGGGCAGGTTTGGGAAAGCTGGGAAGAAGGTCACAGCAGCACCCTGAAGAGAAAAAAAAATCTCCAGCTTCAGAATCTTATCCACTATTTCTCTCCTTTTACTCTTTTTCTTTCCTTTTATGTATTTTTATGTGAAAAATTTCAAACCTAGGCAGAAGGGTATAAAGAACCCGGTGCCCTCATCGCACATCAATTATCTCTAACTCATGCCCAGTCTCGTTCCATCTTCGTTTACTCTCTGTCCCTGACTCTGGATTACTTTGAAACGAAGCCCAGAATCATATGAATTGTTCGTATGTTTCTCCAGGTATGGCCAAAGAATGAGATACAGAATTTTTAAAAAGATACTCATAGTGTCATTTCACATCTGAAAATGAACAAGTCCTTCATAACACCAGATAATACAGCTCTGGGATTGTCTCATGAATGTTCCTTTTTTATGTGTAAATAGTTACAAATGTACTTGTTTGATTTAGTATCCCAATGAAGTCCATGCATTGTGATTGGTCAATATGCTTCTTAAGCCTCTTTTAATTTATAGCGGTAGTACTTATCTAAGGGCAATTTTGCTCCCACGGGGTGCTTGGCAATGTCTGGAGACACTTTTCTTATTGTTGCAACCTGGGGTGGGTGCTGCTGCCATTGAGCGGCCAGGGGTCAGGGATGCTGCTCAACAACTACAATGCTCAGGACTGTCCCCATGACGGTGAACCGTCCAGCCCCAATGTCAAGAAGATGGAAATTGAGAAACCAAGGCCTAGAGGTTCTACCTCTCTTGGTTTTTATTGCAGTTTCTTTGTTGAAAAAACATTTTTTTTTTAATGTTTATTTATTTTTGAGAGAGAGGAAGAGAGAGAGGGAGACAGATGATCCAAAGAGGGCTCGGAGCTGACAGCAGCGAGCCCAACGTGGAGCTCAAACTCATGAACTGCAAGATCATGACCTGAGCCGAAGTCAGACGGTTAACCGACTGAGCCACCCAGGTGCCCCACGATTTCTTTGTTGGGGACACCAGGCTTGTGAAGGCCCTGCAGAGTTAGTTCTCCTGCTCTGGACCGTGTTCTGAGCACCTTTGTGGTGAGTTCAACACGGCCCTCTGAACGCTGAATCCCCTATAACTTGGTAGTTCTGTCTCCCACATTTCCTCAAGGTTTCTCCTGTGCCTGGGTGTCTCACACACACACGTGGGCATCTTCCTCAGTGGGCCACACCCTCTGCCCTGAGCTGAGTCCTTGTGTCACTGGCCCACCTGCCTCAGAGACGGCGTGCGCCTGTGGGGAACGCAGTGTGAGTCCTCCTGTCACAGAAGAGGCATTTCTGGAAGGGACAGACTCTCCTGGTGGCCCCATTCGGCCTCCCTGGGCAACTTTCTCCCAAGAGGGCTAGTCATCTTCCAGCTCGAGCAAAATATCAATCCTTTTGTGGTTTTGAATTTGACACTAAGAAACGACATTTACACAAGATGCAAGCTTTCAAACCAGGTTCCAGGAATTAAAGTCATTCTTAATCAAATTAGCCCTTGAAACAATCTGGAAGCTCTGGTATATGCAGCTGTCGTGTGGTCCATCCACATTCCCAAATCTGCATAAGGTATTTCACACACACCCATGCAGCGTACCCCATCACTCGTCCAAAAGCCAGATTCCTGCCTCCCCGCTGGTTTAGGACAAAGCCATAGACAAGGGTAGAGATAAGACTCCTGCGTGGTGAGGAAAACAGCTCAAGTCTCTGCAATTTAATTTTGCCAGACAGGCGAGCCCTTGCCCAATAATTGTACATAAAGGAAGACACAGTCAATAGCAAGAGGTGAGAATTGACAACAGAAGAACAAACAGAAGGACTATTAAAAAAAAAAACCAGTGGGAGCGCCTGGGTGGCTCAGTCGGTTAAGTGGCCGACTTCGGCTCAGGTCACGATCTCGCGGTCCGTGAGTTCGAGCCCCGCGTCGGGCTCTGGGCTGACCGCTCGGAGCCTGGAGCCCGTTTCGGATTCTGTGTCTCCCTCTCTCTCTGCCCCTCCCCCGTTCATGCTCTGTCTCTCTCTGTCTCAAAAATAAACGAACGTTAAAAAAAAAAAATTAAAAGAAAAAAACCAGTGGCCTGGGCCTATTTAGGGTGGAGATGAATAGCCTTACTCGTGTAGCCTACGGTTGTAATTACCACTGTCGTCCTCAGTCTTGAGGACACCGTCTAAGGCATAATATCAGGAAAGGAAGGAAGACGGAGCCCATGTGATTGGGGGCTGACTGCTCATCGCCAGCTGCTCTGGATGCTCGGGAACAAGAAGGAAAAGGCACTTGGTGCTCCGGAGGTCCACGTGGGCGCACAGACAGGATTTTGTTGGGGTGACATAGGTTCCATGAATGAAGGAGCCCAGTGCAGCTCCCTCATGCAGCCTGGGAAAGCTTCCAGAAGGAGTTGTGAAAATGGGCAGCTGAGTAGAAGGGGGACACAAAGGCCTGGCTGCTCTGACCCGCAGGAAGCATGTTCTGGAGCAGGAGCAGGGCACTGAGGCGAGGGGTGGGTGGGGGTGCGGGGGTGGGGAGGGGGAGTGTGGCTGGGCCAGCCGAGATGCTTGTGCAGCAAACCAAGCGTTCACAGCTTGTCCTCAGAGCAAGCCGGGCAGAGACATAGTGTGATTGACATTTTGGAAAGGTTATTCTGGCTGCAAGTGTCAGGGAGAGGGAAAGAGAGGGGCAAAACCAGATTTCCTTAGCGGTTGGCAGTAACCCAGGCGAGCGAGGGAGAGTGTGCATGAAGGCAGTGGAGACAGAAGGGGATGACAGGATTATCTCATTTAATCCTCTCCACACCCCCAGAGGTTAAAAATCATCTCTCGCCGTGAGCAGGCCGCTTCCTGGCACGGTCAAGGTCACAGATAGTAAGTAATGCCGTCTGGATCTGAACCCAGCTCTGACTTCCAACTCAAAATTTGTTCCAGGCCACCAGAGGCATCCTTCAGTGTAGGTCTTCAAGTTAAATGATGCTCAGCACAATGTGCAGGAAATAAGGCAGGAAGGCATGACACGTTTTGGAAAGATTTCCGTAAAACCATTAAAACATCAAAGAGGGCATTGTCTGGGGAAGAACCTGGTAACTCAAGAAGCCGGTGTTCCTATGTGAAGTGGGGATCGTACAAGCCAAATTCCAGCCACTGGGAACACGGGCTCCCAGACAGGCCCCATCCTCCGTGGGGGACAGCAGGGCAGTGTGGTGGTCCCCCACAAGGCACATAGCTGACTTAGAGACTCATGGAAAGGTGAAGAGCCTTTGGGAGAGGACAGTGTGGGTGGCCTTGAAGAACAGCACAGACCCAGGACCTGTTCCCCCGGGCAAAGGGCGCCTGCCCACATCAGACACACCTACCTTCTCCAGGGGAAGAGAAGAATGGAATATTTCAGCCTCTCTCTCTCTCTCTCTCTCTCTCTCATTCTCTCTCTCTCTGTCTCACTTACTCCGTCGCACACACACAATCTTTTAAAATGTAAAGAGCAAGGGGAAAATGTCTATTTGCACCATCTGGCTTGTTCTTTAAATAGCTCATTCCAAGAAAGAAATATGTTCTCCTTGCCTTAATTTATGTTTCTACCTTTTTCTTCCAATAAGCCTGCAGAAGGAAACGGGGGAGGGGGGCGGGAGGGGGTGCAGTTCTGATGCCTTGCAAAGATTCGGCCATGGCTTTGGTATGCTGCTGCCTACACAGCAGTATTTAACCCAATTACAGGATAATAAGGGCTCAGACAAATTATCTGCAAATAGATATGTCTATATGTAAACCCTCATATTTGGAACATGCATCTGGGGCCAAGGAAAAGTTAAGCGCTTAGCCAGAGAGGGACTGAGCTCACAGCTTTTTTTTCCCCTAGCCGTGCGTGTGGAGACACTTCAATTAGATAAATAAGAAATCCCAGGTACAGACTAGATGGTCCTGCTTTGAAGCTCTTTGGCTCTGAGACCATGGCCCTCTAGGGTCTGTCTGCCCAGCCACCCAGGGGACACTGAGGGGCTCTGCCAGGTTGGCCCAGGCCCCCGAGGGTAGGGCGTGCACAGCCACCCTCCTCCCGCTCCCTCCCAAAGCAGCGAGGACACAGGCTGGCCCAAATGCGACTGCTTCAAGCCTAATGAGCAAAGGCAAGGGGCTGGGCTGGGAGGGCAAGGGGACAAGAGGGTAAATGACAAAGGCACCAGAAGTTGGCATTTCGTGGTTCTAAACCACCGATCAGCCCTGAAAAATCAACATTTTCACTTTAAGGTAGAGCGGGAAACTGAGGCCCCCCAGGGAGAAGGGACTGGCTAAGGCCCCCCTGCTGGCTGGTGGGGAAGCGGAGACAGAACCCAGGCGCCCTGGCCCCAGCACAGCGCCCTCTGGAGGGCCAGCGCTGCCCTCATAACAAGGCCGGAGGAAGGAAAGGCTTCTCAGCAACATGACTCTTCTCTGTGGATACAATTTAAAAGAGAAACTGGACTTCATTTTCTTTTTTCCCCTAATAACTTACACCTAAAGGGGAAAAAACTGTTAAAATATGAGGCATATAATGTGTGCAATAAAAGTACAGATTGCACGAGGCAACATTCCTGTTGCCAGCGTGGGGGCGCATGAGCACACGTGTGCTTGTGTGTGCGACCAGCTCTGGGTAGGGGTCCCTCTTCTGCCCAGCACAACGACATGGTGTTTTAACAGTTCCCACTTGGAGCACATTTCTCTGTCTGCCCCATCTTGGCTCGCCTGTCCCCGGTTTTCTCCATCATGATGATCGGCCGCACCTTACAACTGTTTTCTCTGTACAGGGTGTTTGCTGTTTTATTTGGGGCAATGAACACTAGCCTACATCGAGGCCTCGGAAAATAATTTTGGTTCCCAGGGAGAGGAAGGTGGTCCAACGGCAACAGCTCTCCCAGCGTCTGGCGGGGGGGGGGGGGGTTGGGGGGGAAGGGGGCTCTCCAGTGAGGCCTGCTAAAGACACCTTTAAAGACAGTTTCCCTCCATCATTTCCAGGAATGTCTTAAATCAGTTTGAACATCTGCAAGGCTTTGAAGATGGTCGTGGCAGGGTCTGGGGGAGCCTGCAGGAGGCGAGGGAGGTGAGGAGGAGGGGGAGTTATCGAGAACAAGCCCAGAGGCCCAGCCTCAAAAGTCTTCTGTCGCGAGATGCCTCCAGTCTGCCCAGGTCTCCCCCTGCCTGCTTCTATCACCTGTTTTTAGTACCAGCGTTTTCAATTCGTTTCAGTTTCCAAAGGGCAGGGGGCAGCCGAGCGGGGAGCAGGGCAGGGAATGGTGGAAAGACCAGGGTGTTGTTTTTGTAGACAGGAGGCCTGGTTTTCGTCGGGCGTGAGGAGATACCCAGGTGTTTTTATGCAGCCCCTAGTACGGGCCTGGCCTGCTGGAGTGGATTTCAATTCTCCTTTGCCAAACTACACTTTCAAGAGGTATCAGATATCGAAAGCCTCTCCCCGAAGCCAAAGCAAGCTTTTGGGGGAGGAGAGGTCCAGAAGGGGCGAGGGACGGTAGGAGAAGATGCTGGGTTTAAAAAAAAAAAAAAGAAAGAAAAGAAAAAAGCAAAAGCAATAAGAAAAGTTCCTTCACATAGTGTTCCAAGTTGGCTGTTTCTTTTTAAAATAATTGGTTGAAAACGGTGCATGAAGCCAGGTAAGTCTGTTCTGCATTGCAAAGGAGCCTGGGCAGAAACCATTCTTCTTGGCACAGGTGGGATTCTTGGGGAACCAGGGCTTTGTAGGACAAGGGAAGGGGCTGTGTCCAGTGACCCAAAGCGACCTGTCCCTTAAGAGACATCCGGAGGGAGGGAAGAATTGATGTGCGGGAGGGAGGAGAAGGGGAAAAGACAAAGGAGGAGGGAGAAGGCAAGTGTGGAGTGGGGCCCCTAACTCCCTGCCCCCCCGGGATGGGACAGGCTGGCAGAGCTCGGGGACCTGGTGGTATTTTCCCATGCGGGCCTCCTGTCTCAGCCCTGAAGTATCAGTAACTGTGTTGAGTGTTGCCCCTTCTATAGTGTTCAGAATTCTCCTCTCTAATGACTCATGAAAGCATAAAATTAAGACATTCTGGGAAGCCAAAGGAATCTGGTTTAAAATGTGTGTTTGGGGAATGGAAGGCATTAGAAAAATGCTCATGTCTGGACGATTCTGTTGTTTTCTTCCCCTGTTTTCTCTTCAAATTAATGAATGAGTCACGGTCGTCTTTAGGCCTGTAAAATGCTCCAGAAGGGGAATCAGGGAGGGCCGGGGAATCTGACAATCTCATTTTCTCTGGCTTTTTGGACGGTTCAGACTCGTTGCTGGTTTTCTCTTCCTCTTTCTGTCTCCGGAGAAAGGCTCTTTCCCATCAAGAAGGAACACAACTTGAGTCCCTCTCTCCTCCCACCTCCAGGCCGAGACCGCCCACCTTGAATAAAATCCAGCCAAATTGGTGGGATATGCAGGCCCTGATTCCAGGACCTTCTTGAGGACTGGATTTGGAAAGCCGGCCCCACCCCATGCGCGCCTGGAGCGGGTCTAGTCGGGGGTCTGCCTTCTCACCTCAGATGCACACCCCAGTGTCTGCCCTCAGTCAGCTCCCAAGCCAAGGGCACACCCTCTGGGCACACCCTCAATCATCAGAGGGTTAAAGAGTAACCATTTAGCTTCTAGAAAGCACAGGCGACCCCCATTTTGCTTCTGGTGCCTTCCCTCTTGTCTCTGTCCAGTACTCCATGCCCCACCTCATCTGGATGCACGGTCCAGTCCCCTCCCCAAGCCTGACCCCTTGCCCACAGGTATTACCTAGCCACCAGGAACTTCAGAAGCGACCCACGTTCTATCATTATTTCTTGAGGGAACCCCTTCTTTCCTCTACCCCAATAAAAACACCTCTTCCCTCAATGGTTATCAGGAATTAGTCTGGTAACAGAAGGAGAGGAAGGAGGAGGAGAGGAGGGTCTGACATTTGAACAGCTCTACAGAGGATGCCCTAATGGAGCTTTCCAAAGCCCTGGTAGTTACTGCTGACCGATAGAGAAGTGATAACCTGGGCCTGCCACCCTGTCTGGTGCCCCTGACCTTGTCTCTGGGCTTCTGTGACTTCTCAGCTTCCCTGGGAAGAGAGGAGACAGGGGACCACAGGCTTGTTTTACTGAGCACCTACAATGTGCCCAGAGTCATATATCTCTGCCCGACAGAGCCTGCGACTGCATCATGGAGGCTGCTGGGATTTGTGGAGGTCAATAAGCAGCCCAAGGTCGCAGGCCCCGGCCACACCCGGAGTCGTCAACCTACAGGGCAGGAGCCACCTGCCCCCTGGGGCCCCAGAAGCATCTTCCCAAGCTCTGACTCAGTTTTCTTCTGCCAGAAGACAGAACTGGCAGCATCTGCTGCAGCCCACCGTCCTCAGATCCCCGGCTCAGCACTGGGAGTGCATTTTAGCTTGAGGTTGGGCTGTCTCCTGTGCCCAGATCAGACCTGCTGGGAAAGGGTGTCGGGGGAGAGGACTGGGACCCCAAACCCTCACCTGCTCCTCCCTCTCCTTATCCTAGCCGATGTCCAAAATGTTTGAAGCTGTGCCAAAGTTAGGTGAAGAACACGTGTGCCTTATTAACCCATCCACAGAGGAACAACTATGTAAACGATTAAATATGTAGCAGATTCACTGCACTGTAAGTTTGATTTAATTACAACACTAAAGCTCGACATGCATATATTCTGTTTTTATAGGTTTTTGCTTGTTGAGTATGGTCATTTGCTCAAAATAAATTGAGGGAACACTGTTTATATATGCCAGTCTCAGAGCCAGGAGAGAAAAGCTGATGTTTATGCAAGACGCGATTATAAAATAATGACTGTGTTTTTTCAGCAAGCAGACTAGGACTCCAAAGACATTCCACTGGAAAGCTCCGTTCTACTCCAGGGAAGTTGCCATTGCTCAAGTGCCTTGTGGCATCTCTTTTGGAATTGCCTTCAGAGTCCATTTGTGTGGGCCACATGGAAAAAAAATAAACCACTCCGCCCCACCTCGTTATTGACCGAAAAATCCTATTACCCAGTTTGATTACTCACCTAATTCCCTGGGATTGGCCTCAAATGGCTTTCAAATGCTTCTAAATATCAGATCAAGCCTCAAATGATGAGAACTAGCAACCTTTGAAGAACATTTCCAAGAATGCTGAGCAGGCTCTGGGAGCACTTCCAAAAGAATTGAGATCCAGGCGGGGTTGGTGGGTGAGGTCAGCGTTGAGCAGAGCCTTGAAGGACAGGAGAGATCTGAGTGATGATACGCCCCATCTACACTTCACCGAGTGCTTTTCCCACCTATTCTGTCTTGGGAGTCTCCCAACGGGGCAGGCATACTGATGATCACCAGATTGTAGATGAGGAATTTAACGCCAGGAGAAATCATGGTGTCCTTGTCACACAGCTAAGCAAATGAGTAACAGAGTCAGGACTTGAGATCAAGGCACTTTGTGTACCTGAGTGCATGGGGCCCACTGTCGTCCTGTGTCCTGCAGGATTTCAGGAAGTAGAAGCCGGTAGGCTGGGCTGCCTGGAGGAGAGGATTCCTACACAAGAGAGGCGGAAGGCCACACGGAGGGAGTAGGCTGCCTGGGAGGCCTTTGGAGCAGATGAAGAAGTATGGCAGAGACTGATGCTGTAGCTAGTGGCGATACTCTTTCACCTGGACCTGGATGCTGACCCTGTAGGCTGGCTCACGAAACACATGCCCCAACCATCCTTCCTGAACTGCCCCTGGCAGCCGGAGTTCTGATGATGGCCTGGGTATATACCAAGTGGTGGCCGCGGGTGAGGTGTGGAAGGTAGCAGTGAACAGTGGGACGTGATGGCCAGATACAGGGACATCAGATCCCCCGGGGGAGGTACTTGTTTACTCAGCAACCATCCTGGACTGGTCCCCAAGCTCCCAGGTGCGGAGTTTCTGCTGAAATTGTCTTGCAGCTTGGGTGGGAGTTTCTGCAGGCTGCATTGTTCCTGGCTTGGTTTCCTAGTCTTCCGAGAAATTTTACAAACTCCCCACAGGCTCTAAGAAATCCCTAGCTGAAGTGGATTCTGTCGTCTGCAGTCGAGACCAACTATACAGTCTGGTCACGCTAGCCATCCGTTCATCGCACAGATATCTTCTTCCAACAATTTATTCAGCACCTGCTGTGTGTCAGAATGTGTGCTTTGCTGTGCGTTTGTCTTGTTGAATATGACAACTCCCTTGCGACACAATTATACCCACTTAGAGAGGTTAAAAAGCAACTCAGGCCACACAGCTAGATTCGGACACGATCTTTTATTTTTCCACTGCCCCCTGACCTAAAACTTTCAGGATATTTCTGAAAGAAGTATGAAAGGTGAAGAGAAAAAAGGCATGAGCATCTTTTAGATCGGCATGACAGTCTGGGGGGTGTTTGGAGGGGTTCTGGCTCCACAAGGTTTTAGAAGGATTAGATGCAAAGGACCTGAGCAACAGGCTAGTTCTGGGCATCCCCCTGGGGAAGTCATTAGGTGTGTCCTATCCTTGGCTGTGCCTTGTTTTCCAAGGATGGTGGAGTCTATAAAATGGGGACCAGAGTCCTGTAAATTGACACCTATTTGATTATTTAAAAAAGATTTTTAAGTTTATTTTGAGAGAGAGAGAGAGAAAGAGAGCGAGCAAACAGGGAAGGGGCAGGGAGAGAGAGGGAGAGAATCCAAAGCAGGCTCTGCACTGTCAGTCCCAACACGGGGCTCGAACTCATGAACCGTGAGATCATGACCTGAGCCAAAACCAAGAGTCGGTCACTTAACCAACGGAACCACCCAGGCATCCCCAACACGTGTTTTAAAGACACTCCGATAGCTCACTGTTCACAGGACTGGTTTAGAACTTCTTTTTGTCCCAGGAAAAAGCCTTTTGCAATTGAGCTGTTCCCTCACTATTGGCAATTCCAGATTTTTACAGAGTCTAGGCAAAGTGGGGGCCACTTCTCTCCCCTGGGAGTCTCATCCACGCTCTTCCCAGCACTCTTTGGACAAAAAGCTGAGGCAAGAGGAGGAGGAGCATTTTGATTCCAACATTTTCCCCTCTCCTTGAAGCAGGTGAATTCTTAGGTTTAGTTCTCTGGAACAAGGATCTAAAAAACCCAGGGCTTGCTTCCTCTAATTAAGTGACAAGGAAGTGAAAACATGGAAGGCAGAGATTTACGTCAACCGGAGCAGGGTTCTCACGCTGGGACCCGCCCCCCCTGCCGCCCCGCCCCTTCCAGCCCCGCCCCCTGAGCAGGCAGGGCGCTGGCCAGCAGCCAGAGGGGCGCTTCTGGCAGCCAGATGGCCTGGGACAGACCTTGGGAGTCTGCCTCCCTCATTCCTCAGCTCCCTCATTTCCTTACCTGCTTCAGTTCTTCAGCCCCTTCACCTCCTTCACCTCCCTAACCCCGCACTCTCTCATCCCTCCCCTTCCTCATAGCTTTACCCTTCTCTCATCCTCTCCTCCCCATCCCCACCCCCATACACCCCTACTCTTCTCATGTCTCCTACCTCCTTACTCTTTGGACCCTTCACCTACTCACCCACACCGCCCCCCAACCCCCACCCGTCACCTCTTCACCTGCTCACAGCCAGCTCCCTATGCTTCCTTGCACCTTGGGCCCTCCATACAACTACTTCTCTACTCCAGCTGCAATACTCTAGTAGAAGCAGCCGGATTTGGAGAAAACAAGCCCAGAGGCCAACTTCTTGGAGATTCTGGGTGTGATCATTTCCAAGGAAATGAATAGAAAATCCAACTCAAAAATGACCTGGACAGTAAGGAAATAATGCATTAGGAAACATAACTGAAATTCTAGGACTGCGGCAACCTTCAGGAGTGGGTTGATCAGGGGTTATGTCTTCATTTCTCTGTGATGCTCTCAGCACCAACTCATTTGGGTTGGCGGCTTGCCTTCAGTGCAGCCTGAACTCCCAGATAGCAATCTGTTGCAAAACAGCTCAACCGTTTCAGGCCTCACATCCCACATAGCCACACCACGGAAAGCAAGAGAGAGGTAGCTTCCCTGGCTCACTACCCACCCCTACCACCACTGTGTTCTACAGAAGTTCTCCACTTCACTCTGATTGGGCCAGCCTGGTCCAATCGTCATGGCTAGGAGAAGGTTGAGCACTGATTGGCTGGCTTCCCCCCGTCCCTGAACAAATCACTGTGGCGAGGTGGATGAGACTGTGCTGATTGGTTTATGGATCTGGAAGAGGGATTAACTTCCCTAAACCAGAATTGTGCCCCACTGTGGTACAGGGCTAGTAGCGGGCTGGAAGGCTATCACATTGTCTGCCTCCCCAGGGAGCCGGTTTTTGGTCTTGGATACACTCTGAGCCATGGGTCATCCTAGTAAAAGGATGGGCTTCAGGTCCTGACAGACTCAATTTGGACCCTTGTCTGCCACTGTCACGTTATGGAAGCTTGATCAAATTGCTTAACCTCAATGAGCCTTAGTTTTCTCAGCTGTAAAATAAGCATAATTCTACCTGCCTTCCAGAGGAGGAAAATATATGCAGGAGGGTCTGACACTGTAACTGTGACGTGAGGGTTTTAAGCCCCCAGGGCAGGAGCAGGCTGTCTGACCCCCGTCCACCCACCACTGCCCCCTGCTGGGAGGAAGCAACCCTTTGCCTCGTATCTGAACCAGAGGCCAATACAAAGGCCTCAGGGGACCTGATGAGCCTCCTCTAGTCTCTTTGGCGGCAGGTGAGTCGAGTCAAGGCCCATGGAGATGCCGCTTATCACCTCATCCGCTGCCCCAGGGCACCCTGAGAGAGATTGTTCCTGATGACAGATTCAGGACTGGCAGACCGCAGCCCTTGAAAACATTCTTGTTTGCTTCTGGAGTACCAAACAAGATTCTGGGAAGAAATACAACAGTCTTGACCCTGGACATTGGTGCTGAGCTTCAGAGGATGGATGGGCTTTGGATACGGACAGCCCTGGTTCCAATCCCAGTGCTGCCATTTAGGAAATACGTGGTTTGCCCCTCTGAAGAATGATTTCCTCGTTTGTGATAAGGAAATACTAATGGGGCTAACTTCAAGGGTTTGTTGTGGGGATCAAGCATGCACTCAACCCAAGACTGTGTCAAGGAATAGAAGACTGTAGATAAATGTTATTGGCATTATGATCAACTGCCAATGGAATATTTATATTTGAAGACTCTCTTTTTATTACATTTCTTTTTTTTTTTTTAGTGTTTATTTTTGAGACAGAGCATGTGCATGAGTGGGGGGAGGAGCAGAGAAAGAGGGGGACAGAGGATCTGAAGCAGGCTCTGTGCTGAGAGCAGTGAGCCCCACGTGGAGCTTGAACTCGTGAACTGTTGAGATCATGGCCTGAGCCAAAGTCAGATGCTTAACTGACTGAGCCACCCGAGTGCCCCTTTTTATTGCATTTCTAATATTCCAGGGTCTTTGGATTGTATCAGGGGTTCACAGGGATAAATAGGGTGCTCTGATCCTCTCGTGCATCAACACAATTCAACCAATATTTACCTAGCACCTACCAAGTGCCAGGTACACTGCCAGGAGCTGCAAACATGATGGGCTGTGACGTATGATTGTACAAGTTGTGCACTGCACAATTCCAGGTGTCCAGTGACATAATGACCCCCATACCCTGGAATTGTACAGTGCATAACCTTCATGCCCACACAAAGTGCCGTACCTGCCCTCTGCTCAAACCATCCCACCATTACAGAGTTGGAAATTTGGATTTGTATAATGTAGTATGGTGAGCTTTTTATCCAAGGAGAGCTGGGGCAAGAGTCAAACCATGCAGGGCGTTACTGGCTATGTTAAGGATTTGGAATTTTATTCTTGAAGCAATGAGGAGCCCTTGGAGGACTTTTAAAGGAGAGCAACATGATCAGGTTTGCATTTTAAAAGTATCCTCTGGCTCTTCTGTGGAGAATAGATAATAGGGGGAAGTGTGGAAGCAGGATGTCATCCATGCAGCTTTTATGGGGAAGGAATGGTCATGGCTTGGACTATGGTGGCAGGAAAAGCCACAGGAGGGACAAATTCAAGAGTTAACAAGTGCTGGGATGGGGAGAGGAAGGACTGAATGGCTGCTGGCAAGTTTTCTGAGTGGAGGAAGCTGATATTTGCTCCAGACTTCGTAACGAAATCTGTGACGGCCTTTAGTCCTTATATTTTCGTGCATGAGGGTTCCTCAGCAGCTCCAAAAGCTGAGCTCTAAGGGGCAAGAGGACGAGGTGAGGTGGAGAAAGAGGTTGGGGGACAGAACCCCACCTCAACTGTCCTGCTCAGAAAGATGCTATGGTCTCAGTGAAATCAGGGCCATTCCATTGTCGTGAGCTGTGCTGCGAGCCTCAGAGCAGTGGTCCTCACCCACGGGGGACAGCAAGGCCAGCACTTGAATTCCCCAAAGAAAGGAGACTCTGTGGAAACCTGCCAGAGACACTGGAATGATGAGTCAATCCCAGGCACCAGAAGTCTGGACGGATTGAACCAGCCTTGGGAGTTTACCTGTTGGAACACCTATTATTAGACTTCTAAACTGCCTTAATCCAACCCACAGAGGCGCACCCTGCCTGCATGCAAACCTGCTTTCCACCCTTTCCTTTGCAGCCATTAGTCACCCGTGTCTCCTGGCTCCCAATTGTACTTCTGCCCCACAGACATTACCAGGATGGACTTGGTGCCTCCCAGGGCAAAGGTCCCACGTAGATCAATTGCTCTCCTTCTCTACCACAAGGTTTGACAATGACCATGGCCCTGCACCCGGGCAGATGGGCCACCCCCTCCTGGAGGACGGCGGGCCCTCAGAGCACCCCTTTTTCCAAAGCTTGATTGTGGAGACTACAGACCCACGCCTGAGAGTTAGGCTCAGTGGTGGGGGACCTGCTGGGTGCTAGCTAACCCGATGGGTGATATTTCCAAAAGGGCCTGCCCTCTGACACCTCTAGAAAAAAAAGAAAAGCTCCCACAGGTTGAAGCCAAGTTGGACGAACAAGTTTGACCTCTCAAAAAGAATGACAGGAAGATATATAGGCTTTCCATCGAAAGATTCCAAAGCGCCTGTCTTTTATCACGTGCTTTCTCGGTTCATTCACCCAGGAAGTATGAACTGGGCACCAAGTCTGTGTCAGGTGGTGTGTTGGAAGGTGGGGAGGACTAAGAGAGCAGAATTGTCACCCCAGGGAATTTACATTCTAATATGCTAGAACCAAGCAGCCCCTCTCTGCCCAAAGTCTGAGAACTTGTGCCTGCTGTTCAGCTATGCCCCGTCACCGTTCCCAGCCGTGATAAAAGGTGCATTTTTATGTTTTAAATAACCATGATAGCCCCTGAGTATAATGACAGCCACCCAGCAGGAACATGTGATATTCTTATAATACCAGGCAAAGAAGATAACAACCATGAATTCAAGCTCCTGTGACTGGGATTCTAGAAGCATTTTTTTTTTTTTAAAGTTCATTTATTTATTTTGAGAGAGAAAGAGAGAGCAGGCAGGGAAGGGGCAGAGAGAGAGAGAAGGAGAGAGAGAATCCCAAGCTGGCTCCAAGGTGTCAGCACAGATCCCAATGCAGCGTTCGAACTCATGAACCATGAGATCATGACCTGAGCTGAAACCAAGATTCAGACGCTTAACCGACTCAGCCACCCAGGTGCCCCTCTAGGAGGATTCTTCTCCCTGACTGGGTTCTAGGACAAGCACACAAGTGAAAGACAGTAGGTACTGTGTGTGGACAGGATTGAGGACTCTGCCCACGTGCCGATGCAATTGGGTAGGAGAGTAACTGATTGAACACCTCTATTCAAGGGGTAGAGTGACTGAGTGGATGTTACCCTGGAGGGCACTTCTAGAGGAGAACCACGTTCTTAGAATGTTTAACCAAACATTCTGACAAAGCTGCCCTCAGCCTTATCTTGGTGACTTGGATAGATGGTGAGCTGCTGTGTCTTCAAGCCTGCAGAGGTGGGCTGACAGGCCAGCGGGGGCCACACAGAGCTCTGTCTTTCAAGGCGGTGGTCTCCCTGGAGGAGGAGGAGGAGAGGAGGCGGTTAGAAGCACTGATGGGGGGCAGATGGCCTCCAGGAAAGAAAAGCAATCACCACTTAGCAGAAGGAGGCGCTTACTGGCAAGGAGGCCTCCGCTGGATCAGGTGGGGACGCTGGTTTGTGGCCTCCTATCCCAGTCCTACACACCCTGGGTTCAAATCCCATAAGACCCTTGTTGAGTCAGCCCGATGGTGTTCCTCACTCAGCCTGCCGGCCACTTCCTGTGATTGGATCCCTCAGAAGTGACATCAGTGTGAGGTTTGCAAGCAGGGGCAGAGTAGGGACGGGAGTCAGGTCTCCTGGCCCAGCCTGCACTGTGCCCCCAGACTCCTGTGAATGTCAGGAGTCACCTGTTCAAGCTACTCCAAACCCTCAGGGGAGTTAGGGGAGCCTGGCTCAGGTCACGATCTCACAGTCTGTGAGATCACTACGCCGACAGTGCGGAGCCTGCTTGGGATTTTCTCTCTCCCCCTCTCTCTCCCCCTCCCCCTCTCACACTCTCTCTTTCACTCTCAAAATAAATAAACATAAAAAAAAAAAAAGTCAGCTAGAAGACATCCCTGTCACTGCCACTCACTGCCGCTCACAGATTAGGGGGAATTAGTTTCTTGGTTTCCAGACGAAGGACCAAGAATAGAATGGAGATCAGGTAGTATTTGTCTTCCTAAGGGGGAGAGGTTAAGGAACCAGCCAGCGCACGGTCTGCCACCCGGGCCCTGCAAAGCCAGGTGTGAGCATATGTCACTTCCCATTACTGCTGTGACAAATCACTTCCAACTCTGTGTTGAAGCAGCTTTATTCATTATCTTCGGTTCTGTGGGTCAGAAGTCTGGCCCAGCATGGCTCCGCCTGGACCTCACAAAGTCCAAGTCAAGGTGTCCCACGGTCCAGGCTCTTCTCTGGATGCTCTGGGGGAAGGCTCCCCTCCAAGATCATTCAGGTTGTTGGCAGAATCCAGAGCCTTGCTGGACACCAGCCGGGAGTCTCTCTCAGCTTCTTAAAGCCGCGCATACTCCTCACCACCGTGCCCCTCCACCTTCCCGTGGCGAAAGTGGGTCGAGTTCTTTCCATGCTTCAAACCTCTCTGCCTCCCATCTAAATAAAGCACCACCTGCTTCACAGCTGGCCCCAGGGCGTGCCCTGCTGAGTGTCACAATCCAGGCTGGTGATGTTACCTGCCGTGAACGTGTGGTTCCCTGTTGTCGGTTGATGTTGCTCAAGGGCATTGGCATTTCCACCGCAGATAACATAGGCGGCAGAGTCAATACGTTGGTTTGCCCACACGTAGGCTAACAGAAATGACTCCACCACTGGAAAATAGGAAATATCATTGTATTTTCGTGTAACCAGGGGCAAGGGTTTAGTTTCTTTTTCAGGTTTTTTGTTTTTTAATACTATTTGTCGGCCTACAGTTGGAATTCCAAATTCTATGTACTAGCTAAAAAAAAAAATCCCTAAAGATAAAGGACAGAGAAGAGGTGGTAATGGATTACAGCATCATTCCCTACCCTACACACACACACACACACACACACACACGCACACATGCACACGTACATATGCACACACAAACATGTAAATATACGTACACTTTGCACACACACACGCACAGGTGCACATGCACTTACGTGCACCCACTGGGTGTGTACGCGGCACAATTCCTGGAATAGAACACAAGCTGGATAGTTGCCATGGTTACCATCCCACGTAACACCAGTCTAGTGGTACAGTGTCACCCCAAATGGCAGCAAAGTGGTGTTCCTTCATTCAGGCAGTAACTGCGGGTGTGCCTTTGCTCTCGAAGGGCCAACTCACAATGTGGCAGTGGAGACAGACAACACACTGTGAGCAGGAGCACAGCAGGAGTGAGAAGAAAGGGTTCGGGCCCCCACCCCAGAGAACTGAGGGAAGGTCCTCCATTCCCTCTGGAAGGCCACGGGGTCTCCAGGTGACTCACGCGTGTTCCATGTGGCCATCAGGGGCTCCAGCCACCCTGTTCACAGGCACCTTTTCCTGGCTAGTGTCTCACTGGAGCTGTTTTGTCCCCTCCAGCCTGTGTGCCCAAAGTGGGGGCCGGATGCCATCTCATCCCTGCAAGAGATAGGGGCTCACACACCAGGGCCTGATGCTAAGATCCCTGTTCCCCTCTCTTCTTTCCTGTTTATTTCCTCACTCAGTCCAGCACCCCTGGTCTGCACCACACTTGACTCACTCTTTCAGGGAGAAGGGGTAAGACAGATGCCTGCAGTCACCTGTGAGCTGCTGGAACTGCCTTGTGCCCAACCTCCCCCAACCTTCTCCTCTTCCCTCCATTCCCCTGCGCAGAGGTGAAGGCTCCATCCAATTCCAGCCCCTTCCTATCCAGAGTGGCCTGTGATGCAAACCAGGCATCAAGAGGAAGCCTCTCCTAAGCATTTGGTTCCACTTAATAGGTTGTATCAGTCAGAAATGATCTTGGCTATACATTATAGTTCATCTGAATTTTTAAAAGCTTTAACCATAAAAACACTTAACTATCTTATAGAACAAGAAGCCCAGATAGGCAGTCCCAGGGTGTAGTGGTCCAGTGATGTCATTGAGACCAAGGTTTTTCCCAGCATCGCACTCCGCAATCCTTAACCTGCACCGGGCTTCCACATTGTCACAAGATGGCAGCCATAGCTCCAGACATCACATTTTCATACAATCTTATTACGAGGATTTTTTTTCACATGGCTTCTGTTTCAGATGTGAGGCGGTCTCAGATTTCCTATCAAGCCCAAACACCCGAGATGGATTGCTATAGTACACACCTTAGCGTTTCCTTGGGTTCTTTGTTCCTACGTAAAGAAGTTCAGAGCCAAACTTTGGATGAGCCCAATCTATTTGCCAAGGAGCATCAGTGTTCTCTTTCCTATCTGTTCTCATCAGCCTCTCCTATCCCTTCCCTCTCACATTGCTATTTCCATGATCCCTGTCTGCGCACAACTCTATTTGGCACCCCTGAAAGTCTGATGATGTTATATAATGGATCAGCAGTCCCAGAGGTGGGAGTCAGGGTGACCCTGTTAAATATAAAAAGAATGTTTGTGGTTCCTCCATTTCTTCATTCATTTGTGCCTTCATTGAACAATTACACAGTGGCACTGCCACTGGAACAGACACCTCCCTGTCTTCAGGAAGTATAATCTAGTGCAGAGGCAAACAGTAACAAAATCCCACCAATAACTGTATCAGTGCACTTTGCCATAGATGCTAAGTAGGACAATTACAGAGTGGCTGTGGGCTCTGAGTGGTCTGGGGAGGGGCGCGGGGTGGGGGGGTGGTGGAAACAGGCCAGAGTTGAAACAGAGGTAGGAGGGAGCCAGGCAAATGGGAAAGCCACAGGCAGTGATGTGCTGCCCCAGTTCGATCCGCGTGCACATCTTGTTCCAGCTCTGCTCTCAGTGGTTTCGCGTCGGCGGCTTGAAACAAACCATAGCGGGCATATCGACACTGTAGAAATTGGCAACTTCTAGATTAGAGCTTCTTTCCCTGGAGAGCCAGGAACATGTGCCAGTAGGCCACTGCGAAGAAGGGTGACTTCTGAGAAGGTGCAAAGATCAGGTGCCCACCTAAAGTCATTTCTTCACCGGGTCTGTCTGCACGCTTGTGCAGACAAGGTACAAATTCTCACCTCTCAGATGCATCATTGGACAGTTTTGAACTGCTCCACGTTTAAGGCTGTGGGGCTGAGGGCACTGTGGTCTGATGAGAAAGAGTGAGCCAGCATTTAATGCTGATCGGCATGACGATGGCGACAAGTGTCACGGGAGAGTCTTTAACCCACAGGGCACCCTCCAGGTCTCCCAGAGCGCACAGCTCTCCTCCAAGTGCAATCGCAGTGTCTCCAAGCACATCCCAGGTCACTCTCTTCTTTAGACCATCTGCTTGCAGTGAAAGCAAATCGAATTCCTTCCCCACCTGACCCACACCCCTGCTCCCCAGATCCTTCCTTCTTTTGTTACTAGTTCACATCTCAGAATACAGGCTTCTCACATCTCCGACAACTGGGTATATTGTATCCTCCAAATTTCCCTTTAAAATCCATCTCCTCCAGTCTCCCTCTCTCTCTGACCCTCCCCTGTTCATGCTCTGTCTCCCTCTGTCTCAAAAATAAATAAACATAAAAATTAAAAAAAAAAAAAAAAGGGGCGCCTGGGTGGCTCAGTCGGTTGAGCGTCTGACTTCAGCCCAGGTCATGATCTCGCGGTCCGTGGGTTCGAGCCCCGTGTTGGCCTCTGTGCTGACAGCTCGGTGCCCGGAGCCTGTTTCAGATTCTGTGTCTCCCTCTCTCTCTGCCCCTCCCCTGTTCATGCTCTGTCTCTCTCTGTCTCAAAAATAAACATAAAAATTAAAAAATAAATAAAATAAATAAAATAAAATAAAATCCACCTCCTCCAGGAAACCTTCCCTGATTGCCCCAAGTCCACCTTGATGTCCTATTATTTGGTGTCCCAGAGCAGATGTCCTTCCCATTTTCCATCTGTGGGGTTGGTTGTTTTGTAACCAGCCTCAGGTTAATTCACAGATGTGCCATCAGACTCCCCAGTAGAGGATAAACTCCTCAAGGTCAGAGGCTATGTCTCAATATTACTATTATTATTATTTGTAACTCCTGAGAAAGGCTATAAGATGAGCCTGGGCACTTGGAGAAATGACCCAAATGGTTCATTCAATTCAATTCAACTGATCATTCATTCAATTACTGTAAAGACGGAACAATGAGTTCTAGAAAAGAAGTGGGAGGGTAGTTGTGTGAGCCTGCTTTTTACCTTCTTGTCCAGAGTGAGGCAGGATGCTGGGGGCAGAGTTGCTAAACTAAGGTCAAGCACGGGCTTCCCTGCCCCTCCAATGAGCAGCTGTGTGACCTGGGCCAGAATTATCCTGACCTCCCTCTGAGCCTTGCTTTTTTTCATCTCCAGACTGAGAACAACAAACGCACCTCTAGGGCAGGGTGCGACATTTAAATCAGAAAGCACTCGGGGAGCCGCACGCGGCCCCGGGGCACACAGCGTGGCCGACTGGCTGTGACTCTGGCACTGACAGATGGTTCAGAAGGGATCTGTTTCCTTGAACCCAAGGGGTCCTACATTGTTTGTTCTTGGACTTCATCTGTTTTGCTCATTGCTGTTTCCCTTGCATCTAGACCAGGCTCGGCACGTATTTGCTTGTAATATTTGTTGAATAGAGAGACAATTGTGGTGGATCCACAATAGCTGTCAGGGGTCAGTTGTGTAGTTTCACACGCACGGTGAGGGTCACTGTGCCCCACCGCCTGCCGGGCCTCACTCCTTGTGCAGCCCCCCACTGTGACAGTCTGCTCTTTTAAGTCTGCAAGTTCTCTGACCCAGCTTGTCCCTGCTCTCTAATCCCCGCCCTGTGGTTGCAGGGTCACCCTGTGGTTTGCTGAAGGTCAACCCTGGACAACTCGGAATTTACTCAAGTGGAATCCAAGTGCCATCCGCTGAGGGGGCTCATGAAGACACTGGGTGGTGGGTCCCCCTCAGACCTCTGGCTCCTTCCTCCCACTGGGGCTCACCCCCAACCCCATAGACGTACTCAGAGGCATATAGTGTTGAAGGGACTCCCCTCTCCTTTTATTTTTTTGCTTCACTGCAGGTGTGTATCAGCCAATATCTAGACTGGGGAGAGCCAGTTTGGGCCAGCAGAACTGGATCCGTTTGGGGTCCCCAACACCTCCTCGTTTCCCCGGAAGGGAAAGGGAGCCATCAGCAGAGGTCGACCCTTCCCTCACAAACTCCATGGCAACATCCTTGGTGGTGAGTGCAGCTCTGTCCGCCCTGAGGAGATGACCGCCAGGAGCTCCTTAGCCAGAAGCCAGCGACTGCCATCCCCAGACTCAGGATTCCCTGTGGATGTTGGCTTCCCTTTCCACGGGACAGCTGTCACCCCTCTACGCCCCTAAACAGCTGGCTCCAGGGATAGAAGCCAGGGCACCCATCCCAGGCTCTGCCCGGACTCCTACGTGTCACTTCCTACACCTCCTTTGCTTTCTTGTTGTTCCTTCCCTCCCTCTGTGCGGCCCTCCCTCGCTCCTTCCTTCTCTCCGGCTTCGAGGCTGTACTCCAGCCATACCTCAGAACTGTGACCCAATGACCATGTTAACTGAGGTGAACTCCGGTCAGTTGTGACATCACCCTTGTGCTAAAAATCTCCACTTGGCTCCTCAGACAAGTTCACATCCACTTCAGGGTTTGGCTGCACTGGTCTTACTTACTCCATCTTGCCTAAAAAGAGCTGCTTACGCTCTGCAAAACCTCCCCAGCCACCGAGGTCGACTGTAGTTCGTGTAACGACCATTCCAACGTTCTGAGGGCAAGGACAGAGGGCCCGTGATGCTTTTGGCTCCTGGGAGCCCTTCTGCGGAAATCCCTGCAACCACCGACCAAGTGTTTCTCAAATCCCCTTGAAACATGTTCACATTTTCAAAACACAGAAAGCAACGGCGAAGTTCGGCGGCTCTCGGGCCACACCAGGAGGAAAGAGGCAGAACTCATTCCATCCTTTCTGTCAACAGGACCTGGTTTTCTGCCAGGAGCAGCTCATCGCTCTTCAAGTCATAACTTTCATGCTGTCAGGGTTCTTGGATGCTGAGGTTTGATCCTTGTCTTGGGGGAGGGGTGGCCGGTAAGGCCACAGTAATAGTAACAAAACAGTATTCCTGTAGCTCAGAACTGTGGCAACCCAGCTCTTCAGTCACAGTCACCCTGGACCCTCTGTGACACCTTCTTGCGTCTTGGCTGTGTCGGCGTCTGGCTCCAAGGCTGCCGCTCCAGACAGAGGCTGTGGTGACTCAGTGGCTCTTTCACTAAGGTTTCTCCCCCTGACGCTGGCCTGTCACTCCCAGATTGCTTCAGTTTCCGGCACACTCCCAGCCGCGTCTCTGAGCGCTGATGGCCCGGAGCAAGCAAAATATCCTTCACCCCTTTGACAGCTCCAAGGCGATCTGCCTTGACCCCATGACGCAATTATCTTTCTGTCCTAACCCCCCTTCTTTCCGAACTGGTGGTAGTACTCACCGCATTCAGGGCCCCATCTCCTCTGTCAATGCCAGGGGAAAGTCCAGGAACTACATTTCCCAGAATCCATTGCCATCAGGCTTGTGGTTTAGATTCCCCCAATGAGGGGCACTCCCCTGAGAACTGAGGGGCAGAAGGGAAACACAGGCCATGTTCCTCCTCCAGGAAGACTCACTTCCCTCTTCCAACTCCCTTTCTACTTGAACTACATAAATTGGGTTCTGTTTTTCTGATGGATCCTTCTTTCTTTCTTCTTTAGAACCATAGAATTAGAACCATTCTTCTAAACCATAGAATCCTGGTTTTAGTAGGGCAGCCGTTTATTTGCCCAGCTAAAATGTCCGGCTGTTGTCACTGTGACTGATAAACCAGAGTAAAAGTCTACCGGAGACTTGGTGGAAACATTTTTGCTTTTTCAGATACCAGGATTGCCCCTTCTTCCTTTTTCTTTCATCCTGTTTTCTACTTTCTGGTTAGAATTTGGACTTAGTGACTGGAAATCCAGCAGCCATATTGTAACCATGAGGGAAAGGCCAGGGAAATTGCAGAGACCTTGGGCTTGAAATTCTTTTTTGTTTTTTTTCAAAGTTTTATTTAAATTCCAGTTAGTTAACATATAGTGTATTATTGGTTTCAGGTGTAGAATTTAGTGATTTATCACTTACGTATAGCACCCTGTGCTCATCCCAACAAGTGCCCTCCTTAATGCCCATCACCCATTTAGCCCATCCCCCACCCACTTCCCTCCATCAACCTTCAGATTGTTCTCTACCATTAAGAGTGTCATATGGTTTGCTTTCCCCCCCTCTCTCTTTTATTTCCCATCTCATATGTTCATCTGTTTCGTTTCTTAAATTCCACATATGAGTGAAATCATATGGTATTTATCTTTTTCTGACTTACTTCATTTGGCATAATACCCTCTAGTTCCATCCATGTCGTTGCAAATGGCGAGATTTCATTCTTTTGGATGGCTGAGTAATATTCCATTGTGTGTGTGTGTGTGTGTGTGTGTGTGTGTGTATCACATCTTTTTTTTTTATATTTTAATAATTTATATATTTTTAAATTCACATCCAAGTTAGTTAGCATATAATGAAACAATCGTTTCAGGAGTAGATTCCTTAGCGCCCCTTACCCATTTAGCCCATCCCCCCTCCCACAATCCCTCCGGCAACCCTCTGTTTGTTCTCCATATTTAAGAGTCTCTGTTTTTACGTTATTTTTGCTTCCTTCCCTTATGTTCATCTGTTTGGTCTCTTAAAGTCCTCATATGAGTGAAGTCATATGATATTTTGTCTTTCTCTGACTGACTAATTTTGCTTAGCATCATACCCTCTAGTTCCATCCATGTCGTTGCAAATGGCAAGATTTCATTCTTTTTGATGGCTGAGTAATACTCCATTGTGTATATATACCGCATTTTCTTCATCCGTTGATGAACGGATGATGGATATTTGGGCTTTCTCCATTGTTTGGCTATTGTAGATAATGCTGATGTAAACATCAGGGTGCATGTACTCCTTCGAATCTGTCTTCTTGTACCTTTGGATAAATACCTAGTAGTGCAATTGCTGGGTCATAGGGTAGTTCTATTTTTAATTTTTTGAGGAACCTCCATACTGTTTTCCAGAGTGGCTGCACCAGTTTGCATTCCCACCAGCAGTGCAAAAGGGTTCCTCTTTCTCCGCATCCTCGTCAACATCTGTTGTTTCCTGTGTTGTTAATTTTGACCATTCTGACAGGTGTGAGGTGGTGTCTCATTGCGGTTTTGATTTGTATTTCCCTGATGGGAGGTAATCTTTTCATGCATCTGTTCATAAGTCTGTTAGCCATCTGGATGTCTTCTTTGGAAAATGTCTATTCATGTCTTCTGCCCATGTCTTAACTGGGTGTTTGTTATTTGGGGGTGTTGAGTTTGCTAAGTTTTTTTTAATAGATTTTGGATACTGACCCTTCATCAGATATGTCACTGCAAATATCTTGTCTCATTCCATAGGCTGCCTTTTAGTTTTGTTGATCGTTTCCTTTGCTGTGCAGAAGCTTTTTATCTTGATGAAGTTCCAAGAGTCTATGTTTGCTTTTGTTTCCCTTGCCCTTGGCAATGTGTCTAGCAAGAATTTGCTCTGGCTAAGGTCAAAGAGGTTGCTGCCTGTGTTCTCCTCAAAGATTGTGATGGTTTCCTGTCTCACATATAGGTCTTTCATCCATTTTGAATTTATTTTTGTGTATGATGTAATAAAGTGGTCCAGTTTCATTCTTCCAGCATGTTGCTGTCCAGTTTTCCCAACATCTTTTGTTGAAGACATTGTCTTTTTTTCCTGCTTTGTTGAAGACTAGTTGACCATTTAGTTGTGGGTCCGTTTCTGGTTTTTCTATTCTGTTCCATTGCTCTATGTGTCTGTTTTTTGTGCCAGTACCATACTGTCTTGATGACTACAGCTTTGTAATGTAGTTTGAAGTCCAAAATTAAGATGCCTCCAGCTTTGCTTTTCTTTTTCAGGATTGCTTTGGCTATTTGTGGTCTTTTGTGGTTCCATACAAATTTTAAGGTTGTTTGTGCTAATTCCACGAAAAATGCTGGTGGTATTTTGGTAGGGATTCCATTAAATGTGTAGATTGTTTTGAGTAGTATAGACATTTTAACAATGTTTGTTTTTCCAATCCATGGACATGAAATGTTTTCCCATTTGTTTGTATCCTCTTTAATTTCTTGCATAAGCGTTTCATAGTTTTCACAGTACAGATCTTTTACTCCTTTGGTTAGGTTTATTCCTAAGTATCTTATGGTTTTTGGTGCAATTGTAAATGGGATCAATTCCTTGATTTCTCTTTCTGCTGCTTCATTACTGGCGTATAGAAATGCCACAGGTTTCTGTACATTGATTTTTATATCCTGTGACTTTGCTGAATTCATGTATTAGTTCTAGCTTTTTTTTTTTTTTTTTGGTGGAATCTTTTGGGTTTTCTACATAGAGTATCATGTCATCTGCAAATAGTGAAAATTTGACATCTTCCTTGCCAATTTGGATGCCTTTTATTTCTTTTTGTTGTCTGATGACTGAGGCTAAGACTTCCAGTACTATGTTAAATAGTATGGTGAGAGTGGACATCCCTGTCTTGTTCCTGACTATAGAGGAAAAGCTCTCAGTTTTTGCCCACTGATGATGATAGTCGCTGTGGGTCTTTCATATATGGCTTTTATGATATCGAGGTGTGTTCCATCTATACCTACTTCCTGGAGGGTTTTTATCAAGAAAGGATGCTGTATTTTGTTAATGCTTTGTCTGCATCTACTGAGAGGATCATATGATTCTTACCCTTTCTTTTATTAATATTGTGTATCATGCTGATTGATGTGTGACTATTGAACCACCCCTGCAGCCCAGGAATTAGTACCACTTGGCCACGGTGAATAATTCTTTTAAGGTACTGTTAGATTCAACTTGCTAGGCTCTTGTTGAGAATTTTTGCATCCAGGCTCATCACTGACCTGTGATTCTCCTTTTCAATGGCGTCTCTGTCTGGTCTTGGAATCAAGGTGATGCTGATGGCCTCGGAATTCTTAAACCCTTGAACTAACAGTAGGAACTGCCTCTCGGGGACTTCTTGCTTTATAAGGGAAAACATTCTCCTTCATTTAGGTTGAGTACTGGCTAGTCATGATTTATGTTACTTTTAGCCAAGAACAGTCGTAACTAATTCAGTATAGGTGCCCACCGACCTCACCTCTTTGGGAATCACTGTCATACTGAGCCACGTTACTTCAGGTGTGTTAAGATAAAAAGCCGGTTGCAGACATCTGTTTGGAGGATTCCTTCCAGAGGCTCCTTGGCCTCTCTCTCCTGAGAATATAGCCCTCTCCAGCTGCTTCACTAGCTCCCAAACATGTCCAGGCGTGCCTGCATCCATGAGATTTCAATAAGATTTAAACATTTTAGACAAACCTTCCAGCATGAAAGCATGTATGGAATTTATCTAGATGTCTCAATCAAAGAAACTCAGTTCTAAAATATAAATTGTCTCTTTCATCTCTATAAAGCCTCCTGGGCACTCACGATGTTATATGTAAATGAGGATCACAAAGTCACACAAATAGGCCCCTTCCTTTTCAGGTCTTACATCTGGCCTACTTTGGAAAAAGTTGTAAGTGACTGAGACCAGGCCAGGAGTAACAGTGACAAAGAAGGACATCGGTTTATGAAAAGTTAGTGGGTGGTGTTTTTGCTTATTAAGGGGGGAAAAAAGGTGATTCTGTCCTAAAATAAAGAGTTGGATTGCTTCAGGTTTTGAAAGAAGATGGTGAGGGCCCAAACCTCTAGGACTAGAGGAAATAGTAGAAGTTTGTGAACAGAGAATGTTATTTGCCTTGAATTATAATGCTTACAAATAAATGAGCCTCCAAAAAGGCAGTGAAATGTAAAATGCAAAATTTTGCCAAAAAAGGCAGTGAAATGTAAAATGCAAAATTTTGCCAAAGCTGGGTAAGGTGCTATGGCTTCATTAACAAGATTTTTTAAAAAAGAAACTTATTAAGCATGTACTGACAAATACTATATCAATGTAAAAGTCAGAGTTTTGTTTCTCTCTACTGAAGTGACAAATTATTCAGTGTGCTCTTAACAAATGGTAGCAAAAGATTTTTCTTTACCTAGATAGCAGATATTCTGTTTCAGAATGTGTTCCTGTGCTTTGTGCTACTGTTTTTAATGCTTTGGGTTATTTTTTCACATAGAAAACTACCAACCTTTCTTCCTTTCAAAAGGCTGAGGTTTTTAAAAGAGTCGTTTCAGGGGTCGAGACCATCTTCAAGTTTGCAGATTTGTTAGAAGAACCAACAAAACCTAATAGCAGGTTACCACCACAGCCAAGGTTTATTGCAGAAAAATAAACTTATTTATTTAAAATCCATAATTTTATTACAGAGCAAGACAGCAGGAAAAAGATTACTTACTATTAATTTAAGACATTTCTCAGATCCATAAAGATAGGCGTTAAGTTGCAGGAAACAGAGTAACAATGTAAATGAACGCTGTTCAGAGGAGATACAACTACAGCTCACCTTTGAACAACAAGGGAGTTTGGGGTGCTGACCACCCCTTCCCTGTGCTGCATAGTTGAAAATCCACATATAACTTTTGACTCCCTCAACACCTAACTACTAATAGCCTACGGTTGACCAGAAGCCTTACCGATGATATAAACAGTTGATTAACAAGTATTTTGCATGTTATATTATATACTCTAGTCTTACGATAAAGTCAGCCAGAGAAAAGATAATATTATTGAGAAAATCATAGGGAAAATACTTTTATAGTACTGTCCTGTACTATAATAGTACATATAATAGTACAGTATAATAGTACTGTCCTGTCCTATAATAATTATTGAAAAATAATAATAATAATCCACATATCAGTGGATCTGTGCAGTTCAAACCTGTGTTGTTCGAGAGTCAACTGTATTTGTCTAGTAGAAAAGATAACTCCAAAGGTTACAGTGTTACTGCTCTGTGGGATATAAACCAGTTAGGTATCTAACTTAGCAGTCGTGTAGTTTGCTATTTATTTAATCAATATTGTTTGCTCACCCCAGTTTTCTTTGAATCAGTCTTACCATTTCACTCGTTCCGCTAACGATACGTGTTCACCTAAAAAACAAAGCCCTGAACACTCAGAATGAAAAAAACATCAAAGTTGAGATAAGTTTCTTAAAGTTCCTTTTAAAATATCATGAATGTCAATCTTCTGACTCTGCAGGAAAAAGAAGATATGATATTAATCATCAACTGTAGTCTGGAACGTCTTCCAACACCAAAGGCAACAAACCCAAACAGAATGTCTTATGATACTGAGGAAGTATTGGTACAAAACAAACCAAAACATCTGTATTTCTGGAATGAAAGGCGATTTACAAATTAAGTTCAACAAAAACACGATTAGATGATTTCGCTAGTCATGGAAGTGTGGGATGCTAACAGTGTTCAAAAACTGTAATTAAACGTCGAGGTGTTAAATACTTAACCGTGTTGTCAGAATGGCAATCCTGTTGCAGTGATGAAGCTTATGGACCAAGGAAAGTAAGTTTTGCAATCATCAGTGAGCCGAAGATTATCTGTCATGAGTTAACTTTGTACAAAGACCAGCATTTGAAGTCATCAACATTTTTTTTTTTAACGTTTATTTATTTTTGAGACAGAGAGAGACAGAGCATAAACGGGGGAGGGGCAGAGAGAGAGGGAGACACAGAATCCGAAGCAGGCTCGAGGCTCTGAGCTGTCGGCACCGAGCCCAACACGGGCTCAAACTCATGAACTGTGAGATCATGACCTGAGCTGAAGTCGGACGCTTAACCGACTGGGCCACCCAGGCGCCCCAAAGTCATCAACATTTTTGAAAATATAATTTATTAATGTCAATAAAGAAATAAAAAACGTTTAGAAAGTACCATTCGATTTTTGTAACAATATCAATTGGTTAAAAAATAACTGAGTATTTTCAGAGATGAAATATTCAACAGACGTCAAAAAACAACAGTTTCAATATGGGCATATTAGTATAGTCTAGGTTTATGGGCCTGCTTGTTATAAAACATTTATCTACTACAACATGAAAATTGTTTTGGGGGAAATTTATACATCAAGACAATAAAATGTGAACCATTAATAACAAAGCTTCAACTGTTTCACATTGAAGTGCTGTGAACAATTTACTTCCATGTAAAATTTAAGACTTTGAAGATAGTTTAATAGATTTTGTTTATTTTATGGAACCAGAAATAGTAACATTTGATGTAATATATTTTAGTTTATCATCAATACTTAAGAAAAATAAGTTTTGGGGCACCTGGGTAGGTTAGTTGGTTAAGCTCAGGTCATGATCTTGAGGTTTGGGAGTTCAAGCCCTGTATCAGGCTCTGTGCTGACAGCTCAGAGGCTGGAACCTGCTTCGGGTTTTGTGTCTCCCTCTCTCTCTACCCCTCCCCTGTTGGTGCACGCTCTCTCTCTCAAAAATAAATAAACATAAAAAAAAAGAAAAAAAAAGAAAAATAAGTTTTCAATGAGAAACATTTACAGGAAAATCTCACTGGATTTTATACAGAGTACCAGGATAATGCTACGGATGATAGCTGAGATTTCAACCAAAATTTTAGAACATTTTCCAGATGTTTTAATTTGATATAGTCTAAGTCACTGTGTTCAGTTGTATTTGAAAGATGCAATGGAGAATGTAAACAAAGTAAGTCACTTTAAATCTTCCTTGCATAGATTTTTGATTTAGCACTATCCTTCAAATAAAACATTCTTAGAGATTAAATAATACCTTTGAAGAGATTAAAATTTAAACTTTTTTTTTAAATGTTTATTTATTTTTGAGAGAGAGAGAGAGAGAGACAGAGTGTGAGCCAGGGAGGGGCAGGAAGAGAGGGAGACACAGAATCCGAAGCAGGCTCCAGGCTCTGAACTGTCAGCCCAGGGCCCGACGCAGGGCTTGAACTCAAGAACTGAAAGATCAAGACCTGAGCTGGAGTCGAAAGCTCAACTGACTGAGTCACCCAGGTTCCCGAGATTAAACTTTAAATAATAAAAACTGGAAGCATATTGGGACCTCAAGAGGCAGCCTGCAGTTTAAGAGCTGCAAAAGTAGGTCGGAAATTGTGTCAAGGTTTGGATGTTTGTGTTAACAGAATTGATGAATATTAATAATTGCACATTTTGAAAATAGCTTTTTTAAATTTATTTTTTAAATAATTTCTTATGTTTATTTATTTTTTTTTTTTGAGAGAGAGAGAGAGAGAGAGAGAGACAGAGATCGTGAGCAGGAGAGGGGGAGAAAGAAAGGGAGACACAGAATCTGAAGCAGGCTCCAGGTTCCGAGCTGTCAGCACAGAGCCCGACGCAGGGCGCAACCTCACGAGCAGTGACATCGTGACCTGAGCCGAAGTTGGACACACAGCCGACTGAGCCACTCAGGTGCCCCTGAAAACAACTTTTTTTTTTTTAGATCTTCGGCTTTAAAAAACAATATCCTAACAAAAATATCAATTTTTTTTTTTCTGGTAAGAAGAAAACGATTCTATGAGAGTTAATTTGGGGGACGGCACATAAAACTAAACATGGGAGATTTACGGAGACAAATACGATGCTCCTGTTTGCCCCCGCGGACCCTCTCTCTTCTTCTCTGCTCTGCTTTCTGTCTTGTCCAGGCTGGCCTGTGTGGGCTCATCAAAGGGGTCCCGTGTACTCAGCCTGCCAAGTGGTTTTGGCAGATGGAAGGATCAGCAAGAGGTCCCAGAAAGGAAGGACTCTGAGGTCAAAGTGATTATGGCGAGGCTATAACTCCCTGCAGCGAGTTACTGCCCAGCTGCATCCTGACCCAGGGCCGGCCGGGCTGCCTTCCCACGGTTGTCTCCCCAGACCTGCTAACAGTTCGCTCCTTCTCAGCCTGGGCTGAGTGAGGACTCCCTACTGCTCCCAGCAGTGTGGGTGCTGCACTGGCCCTGGCCGTCCCTCCTCTCCTCAAATTACCCACACTGAATGTGCCATCTGTTCCCTGCTGCGTCCCTTGACTGATCCGTGCACCGTTGGAAAGAACAAAAAAGCGCATTCTACTCCAAGAGAAGAAAACCCCGATCAATCAGCGAAACAAACAAACAAACAGCAACAAAACAAAGTGTTTACCGTTTGACAACACTAAAGTGAAAAAAAAATGCCATAAATGTTTATGTTCTTTTGATTTATTGAATCCTTTAGTAGTGACTGGATGACATTTGGGTTAAACAGAATTACTAAAGTGAGGCCAAGTAATGAAATAGGACATTCCAATAAATGATCTTGTGGGACTCCTTCCATAATGGAGATGTAGAGTATATAAATGTCTTTTTTTTTTTTTTAATTTTTTTTTTCAACTTTTTTTTTTTTAATTTATTTTTGGGACAGAGAGAGACAGAGCATGAACGGGGGAGGGGCAGAGAGAGAGGGAGACACAGAATCGGAAACAGGCTCCAGGCTCCCAGCCGTCAGCCCAGAGCCTGACGCGGGGCTCGAACTCACGGACCGCGAGATCGTGACCTGGCTGAAGTCGGACGCTTAACCGACTGCGCCACCCAGGCGCCCCTATAAATGTCTTTTAATTTGTAATAGGCAATGAATGGTTGCATGTTTTTAATGGCGGCCATGACACCTCGCGTAACAGAGGGCGCCCCAATGTGAACAATGACTTGAATTCAAATTACACGATCCCGACTTCATTATTATCATTATTTTTTTAACCAAGCACTACTCCGATTTCTTTTGGTCATTGTTTGAGGTTGAATCATAACCACAGTTGTTCACAAAACTTAGAAAATAGTCAAAGGAATAGGCCCCGTGATTTTTTTTTTTTTTTTTTTTTTTTTTTTTTTGCTAGCTTCCCTGGGCCTAGGCCAGAGGACGGGAATGGGGTCCATGCCTCAGCACATACAGCCTGCTCCCCAGGCCTCCAGGAAAGCAAGCTGCTCCACGGTATGAATCCGCTCCGCCATCCCGAGAGACCCAGGCTGCAAGTGTGGGAGGGTGCAGGCTCTTCCGGAGGAGTTCTGTCTCCTGTGATGTGGGGTGTGCAGGGCTGGAGGGAGGGCGTCATCCAGCTGTGGAGATGTGGCCTGCTCTCTTGAGACAGCGGTTTTCCTCCAGCTTCAGAGCTCTTGTTGGCGGCCCCACCAGACTCACCGGGGGACCCCACAATCTTGGAGTGAGACCAACACGGACACAGATCTGCACAAGCCTCCCTGGAGACGGTGCATGCTAGAGGCTGGTCTGCAGTGATCTCACAAGGCTCAGCGAGAGCTGCCAGATCTCATGAAGTTCCTGAGCAAGAGAGGGCTTCTGACACATGTCCAGCGTGGGAGGAGGGGGCTGGGGGGAAGGCACCAGGACAGGAAGGGTGGATTCTGGGCCCTGTGGGACAGGAGGGGAGGCGGGCACACCCTTGCCACCTTGTCCCAGCTGTGCTAGCCTTTGGGCCATGACGCCGTGATGTGCCTGTAAGCCTGGTCTCCAGATGTGCCTTTGCTGATGGTCTCTTGGACCATGGATTCCTTTCATGGTGGGGGATCAGGGACAGGCAATTTCAAGAGAAAAAAAGTTCCCCCCGGCCAGGCCCAAGAAGTGGACAGGACTCTAAGGAGATTTCATTCATTGCCTCAACCCTTTTCTCCCCGAAAACCCAATCCGGGAGGCAGGAGGAATATATTTGATATATTCTTGGCTTGGAGTCACACACACACACACACACACACACACACACACACCAGTCACACTCCAGTTTGGAAAATGTCACAATTTTTTTTTAATGTGGCTGTAATGATGACGTCCTTACATACTGGAAAGGGATTCTCCAGGGGCAGCGGCAGCTGGAGGGGGTAATAGGATGGGGCAGACGGTTATAATCCTCCTGTGACTCTCCAAAGTGCACAGAAGAATCTGTCAGCCATTTAGGAACCACAGTGTCAGGCTGTGGCTGCCCCAAGAGGAGGCTCAGAGACAGTTCACACCATGGCAGCTGAAGCCCGCGGTTTGGAGATGTGTCTCTGCTAAGCCAGCTGTCGGCACCCAGCCCCGAGCATCAGACCGCCCCGAAGGTGGGGCCAGGGCCACTTGGGCTTCGCTTCGCAGGTTGCTAATTCTTACATCATCTCTGGAAGGAAAGACAGGTATGGGCAGCAAGAACAGGGTGGTGCAAGGGACGGGTTCCTGGGCCTGACTCTGCTGGCCACACCAGGACTCTGCTTGCTCAGGGGAAGGGAGTTGGGAGGCAGGCGGCCACTTCCCCTCCTGGGTGATGACCATGAAAGTGAACGTGGGGGCCTCGTCTAGTGGGCGTAGAGCCCAAGCGTGGAGCAGAGAAACAGAAGCACCTTCTCTAGCTGTGTCCTCCCCAGCCAGGAGGGCTGGCCTTCCTCTTGGTGGCTGTGAGAAGTCATGTGTGTGTTCTCCCCAAGGCCCTTCTATCCTTTTCCACAGTGTCAGCTGCCATCTTCGTGGGGACCACAATTTCCACCCACTGCACCATGAAGCACCGATTCAAGGTCTGCTTTCACTCTGCCCGTTCCATTTACTCATACCAGACCCAGCGCTAAACCCGGAAAGCACAAGAACTCAGAAAGACTTAGGTCCAAATTCCAGTTTGGCCACTTACTAGTTGTATGACCTCTGGTGTCGCTTAACCTTCCCGAGCCTCAGATGTTGTGAGAGGGGGACAATGAGACATGCCTTAGAATGCAATTGCCAGAGTTAAATGAGACAGTACCTGTAAGGTGCTGAGCACGGTAGGCAGGTACTCACCTCTTCTTTCTTAGTTCTCCCTCCTTTCCTCGAAGGTGGAGGCCTTGCTTGGTGCGTCCCCAAAGGCCCGGTAGCACCTAGCACTCCACAAAGATGGGGTGAGAGACGTCACCTGTTGTCTGGTGGTAAGCTGGGACAGGATAATGGCCCGGGTGCCTTGCACCGGGGGAATCTTGCTGTGCCCTTCAGCTCTGGTTATAAGCCTTATGGCAGTAGATGTCTTAGCGACACTGTCATCACTGTGTCGTTTTGTTTTATTCTTTTCTCTCTTTTGTAAGCAAATGAGCAAAGCAAGACATAAGGGGTGGCACCTTGCCAATAGGGAAGCTGAGCAGCGGAGTGGGGAGCATGCTGGATGGGGCCAAGAGATCTGGTTCAAATCACAGATATGTCACGAACCACATGTGTGCCGGTGCTAAGGCTGTTTACGCTCTTAATGCCCAACCCTGCCTCCTCCAAAGTCACGTGGCTCATTCCTGACCCGTCTACTCTGTAAGGTTGCTGGCAGGGACTAGGGCCTCGTATAGGCACGATGAAAATGATACGGAGGATGAACAGAAATTTGGCGATAGGGGCTATCACTGTGATTGCTCATTCAGCCACATGTACATTTGTGCTAAATGAGATTATGGTCGCATTGGAAAGAACAGGCGATGGGATTGTTGGAATTTAGGTTTGGAATTTGGACATAGCTACCAACTCGCTGTGTGACCTTGGGCATGCCCTGGTCCACTCTGCGAACCCAGAGTCTGTGTTCGGTAATCTGTCACATCCCTCCGGGATTTGAAGGTGGAATAGTATGAACAGACACTAATGACTTTGAAAAGCGGCAAAACCCACTCCAGCCCTAGATGCTTTGGAGAGTGATGATCTGTTGACAAAGCGCTAGTTGGCTGCTTGAGGCCAGATTCTCCGGGAGTCATCCTGGGGGCGCCTGGGGAGCAGTGCCGGGCTGCCCAGGCCATCACCACAGTCCACGTGTAAGGCAGCTGTGGGGTTGCAAGCACATATTTGAGACGAAAAAAATTTTCCCTCAACAATAAATCGGGCAGCTGTGGGAGGTGTGGGGCCCCGGCCCTGGGGTTTTCCAAGCCCCATCAGACTTCTAACTCCTACCCAGTGTGCTTCTCACACCAAAGACGCAGGGAGGGAAACCTGATTCAGCCACTCCCAGGCCCGGCAGTTCTCGACAGGGGGCTCTCGACAAACTGCCAAGCTGAGCCCATCTCTTAGATCTCTCCCCACTGTTTCGTGCTGTTTTGGCCCTCAGTGGTCCCACATAATATCCCAACCCCACAAGGCATCTCAGAGAATCGGGGAGCCACAGAGCCTCTGCATAGGGAGAATCTAGAGAAACATGATACCAGTGGTCTTCAAATCTGTTCAGTGATTTTGTCAAAACAAAATGAAATCACCCAAAGGGGTACTTTTTTTTTTTTTAATGTTTATTTATGACAGAGAGAGAGAGAGAGAGAGAGAGAGAGAGAGAGCATGAGTGGGGAGGGGTAGAGAGAGAGGGAGACACAGAATTGGAAGCAGGCTCCAGGCTCGGAGCTGTCAGCACAGGGCCCAACATGGGGCTCGAACCCACGGACTGTGAGATCATGACCTGAGCCGAAGTTGGACGCTCAACTGACTGAGCCACCCAGGCACCTCTTAAAGGGATATTTTTTAAAGTTCAATTTGAAAACATTGTCTTTATAGAGCCAATAAACGAGCACAGTGATGCTGTTTGGATGGACCTCAAAATTGAAAATTCAGATTTAGGGGTGACAGTTATAATCACATTAATATCTGCATTCAATTTATTTCTGCATTTGTGGCATTGCAGGTCATTAAGAAGATAAACAGCCACAAATGGTAATGGTTTTTAATGAGCTTGCAATCTTGGAAACCCTTAAATGAAACAGAGATAGCTGGGAAGAATCATTTGAGGTCTGTTTAAAACAAGCTCACATTGGGGCACCTGGGTGGCTCAGTCGGTTAAGCATCCAACTTCGGCCCAGGTCATGATCTCACGGTTTGTGGGTTCGAGCCCCGCGTCGGGCTCGGGCTCTGTGCTGACAGCTCGGAGCCTGGAGCCTGCTTCCGATTCTGTGTCTCCCTCTCTCTCTGCCTCTTCCTGCTCATGCTCTGTCTGTCTGTCTCTCTCAAAAATAAATAAAACATTAAACAAAAACCAAAAAACAAAAACAAGCTCACCTGCCTATCTCTCTCTGGGAGTTAGGATACATCAGCAAATTTAGAAACCACAGGCAAGGTTAGTCAGTGTCACGGAACATGACTTCCACATCTGTATGTCCCAGTGCCCAGCACAACACTTGACTCATAATAAGAACTTGGTAAGTGTTTGCTGAATAAATGAACAAATTGTCAGGTTTACTTGATGTTTTAATCCTGAGTGTATCTTCCTGCCAAAACTTCTACTATATTCTCAGTGAAGGTGGATGGTTGGATGGATGGATGGATGGATGGACGGATGGATGGATGGATAGATATGGATCTAGGAGTGTCTCAGAATCATCTTTGAAGAATCAATTCTCCTTTTTCAGTTCTCTAAATGGAGAGCCCATATTTACATTTTCATACAAAAATCTTAATTTCAGTGGTGGCAGACATTCACCTTGCTAATAACCACATTGCTCAGCCTCCCTAGCAGCTAAGTATGGCCACTAGTTCTCACTAGTGGAACGTAAGCAGATCTGAGGTCTGTAGCTTCTGCATTGCTTACAGAAAACACATGAAAATAAATTACCCTCCGTTTCTCCTCTACCTTGCTTCCTGTGAGGAGGGATGCCGATATGGTAATGACGCAGCTCTAACCACGTGGATGAGGGCAACTCTCTAGAGGCCAACAAAGAAACAAGATGGAAAGAGCCCAGGTGCCAAGTGACAGAACGGAACAGAACCTCCCTGCTGATCGGAGGGGACACGCACCTCCAGACTGTCACGTGACAGAGAAATATCCTTCACCCTGACTGGGGTCTCCATTCCATCAGCTTATACAGCCTACATCCTAACTACTACTACCCCAGTCTGGGATTTACTCCTCAACTGCAGTCATTTTTTTGCGAAGAGTATATTTTGCTAAAACTGTAAAAGGGCCAAGGTCAGTGCGTTGTATGTGCAATCCAAGAGGAAACGTTAGAATTCTCTCCCCGCCGGGTTCACCCTCTCAGGGACACATGTGGAAGGAACCAATGTAGTGAGACACCAGCAGAAGAGGGAGAGGTTCTCAGGGATGTTGAGGCGAGACACCAAGGCCGTCTTCCGTAACCCATAGTTCTGATGCTCCCCCTCTGTCCTAACCAAAATTTGACCCCAGAAGGGGAGGAACAGCCTTTCAAAGAAGCAACGGCTTTAAGTCCTTATCTTCTCAGGGCTCCTGCCTGATGGAGAACGTCCAACCTTTCCCCTCTATGCAGAGCGTGCGTGTGCCTGTGTGTGCGTGTGTGCTTGTGAGGGCTGGAGAGGGCTGGGGCTGAGAATTTAAATGAGGCTCCCATCTGGAAAGCACGCTCTAACTTCCTTCCTGTGTGCTGGGGTGGATTGTGATTCTCACACCAGACTTGGCCTTTTCTCCAGGCCTTAGGGGTACAGACATCGCTGGCTGACACCCTACGGGGCGTAGGTCCCACTGTCCAGCAAGCAGCCCCTTCTCGGCCAGGCCTTCCATTTCCAAGTACACAAGACGCCACAGGGCCAGCAGCTCATCTCGCTCCCAGTGGCTCATGGCTGTTCACTTCCAAGGGCCCAGTCATTCTCTCTTTTGATCTTTCTGAAGCTGACGCAAAGCCCCAGGACTGCAGTGGGACTTTGATCCGAGTAATAGAATCAGGCAGAGGGAAAGACAGCAACATATGCTGCAGAGCCTTTTCGGCCGGCTTTGGGCTCGGATGTTTAATGAGAGCAAATTCTGGAAAACCCGGGAAATAAAAACTGAAAGATGTAAATAGGGAGAGATTATCACCGAATTCTTGTAATTGTCTTACAAGCCCCTCTGGAGGGGCAGACAGTGACTAAGAAGGGGACTCTGCCATGGGATGACGATTAGGGCTTGGCAGGCAGAGGTGCGGTTTCGAGTTGGTCCTGAATGAAGCTAAATGTTCCAATCTGGGTTTTTTTTCTATCACTGGTTTTGTCAGTTTTCCTCCTCCTTTCCCCGCCTGGCAAGTTTGGGAGGCATGAGTCAGGAAGAGGATGCCGAGGATCTGGGGAAGTGGCTGGCTCCTTCCCGGTCGGTGGGTCCCCACTTGGAAGGGCTGGGTTGGCCCCAGCTCTGCCCTAACCAGTCACATGAAGGGACAAGAGCTTCCTTTCACCTCCATAGGCCTCTGTCTCCTCACCGGAGCCCCAGGGAAGGGGTGGCCTCAAGAGGCCAAGGTTCCTGCTGAGGCAGTGAGGCTGAAAGTTGCAGAAGCCCACCCTCAGGGCTGTGCCTGGCTCTTATCTGGAGCTGACCTGGCTTCCGCTAGCTGGATGAACTTGGACATGTTACTGAGCTTCTCCAAGCTTTCGTTTTTTAACCTGTCCGATGGGAGTTGTGAGTCCTGCCATTTGTAACAACATGACGGACGTGGAGGGCATTGTGCTAGGTGAGATAAAGCAGACGGAGAGAGGCAACTGCTGCGTCTGCACGGTACCCCTTACATGTGGAATATTAAAAAAAAGAAAAAAAAAGGTCAAACTCACAGAAAGAGAGAGTAAAAAAATGGCCACCCGGGGCAGAGGCAAATAGAGAGAGGTTGCTAATGTGTACTGACTTCCAGCTGTAAGGTGAATAAGGTCTGGGGATCTGATGAAGAACATGATGACTGTAGCTGATAACACTATATTATGTAATTGAAATTGGCTAAAAGGGTGGGATCTAAATGTTCTCACAAAATATGTGTAGATACACATCTATAGAAATATGCAAGGCGATGGGTGTGCTAACTAGATGGGAGGAATCCTTCCACCCTGCACACGTACCTCAAGTACGATGTGCATGATAAGTATGTGACAATGTTATTTGTCCATTATTCTTCAATCAAGCTGGAAAAAAAAGGGGGGGGTTGTGCAGACTACATCACAGGTTCCATATAAAATGCTTTGCATAGCGCTGGGTTCAAAGCGCGTGTGCACTTGTATTTACTGCTACTACCGTTACGGTCTGGCTTCTTCTTGGGCCAAGACCCCCCGCTTCAAACTAGACCTGGCCTCTGCCTCTGAAACTCAGAGTGTTGACCTGGGTAAACACACAGTGTGTTGACCTCACCCACGGTGAGGGAAGCGCATCTTTAAAAGGTTTTCTTCCAACCGACGAGCCCCGCAAAAACCATTTTGCACACTCGTTTCCAGTCCTTTCGGCATTCTTGCGGGTGAGGCGTTGTTTTCTTCATTTTACAGAGAGACGGAGTCTCAGTGAGAGTAATGGAATTGACTGAGGCCGCACAGTTGGAAAGTGCTGGAGCCAGGATTGTGCCAGTTGAGTCTGGTGCCAAAGCCCATGAAACACCATCCCTGCCACGGATACCAAACAGGCCCTTCCAATGTCACCTTGTCTTCTGTTGTGGCCGACTTGAGCTGAGCGCACAAAAAGGGGGCCATGGATTTGAGTGCACACAGCAGGCCAAACACCTGCTTCTGGCCACATGGGCATCACACTCGAGGCAATGGAGCCAGCCTGCAGGCTGGAGTTTCCTCCCCCATCCCTGGAACACTCGTGGAAGAAATAAAGTTCTGATTGGAGGCATCCAGCCACATATTCCCAGAAAGATGAGGGAACTTCACTGAGGTAGAATTTTAAATTGGGCAAGAGCTGGGGCGCCTGGGTGGCTCAGTCGGTTAAGCGTCCGACTTCAGCTCAGGTCACGATCTCGCGGTCCGTGAGTTCGAGCCCCGCGTCGGGCTCTGGGCTGATGGCTCGGAGCCTGGAGCCTGCTTCCGATTCTGTGTCTCCCTCTCTCTCTGCCCCTCCCCCATTCATGCGTTGTCTCTCTCTGTCTCAAAAATAAATAAACGTTAAATTGGACAAGAGCTGTCTTATTCCTATCTAGAAAGAAAGGACTTGCCAAGCAGTTAATAGATAATAATGTAAACAGGGTTTGTAATCCTGTCCAATTCATACAGGTGCCGGAGATACAGGACTGAATGAATCGAATCTTTCCCTTTCAAAGGGAGCTCACAGGCCAGCCTAGAAGCAAGCAACCGAGTGCTTACACAACAGATAAAAAACAAACAATAAAAACAAACAATAAAACAAACAATAAAATTTAAAGATAAAAAACAAACAATAAAATTAAAAAAAAAAAAGTTCTGCATGAACACAATGATGAGAGGGAGGAATTGGGTTTGGCAAAAGCCCGAGAAAGCTTAAGACTCAATCAAATATTGAAAAACCATTTCTCTTCAGAAATACCTTCCATTGTAAAGATTAATTTCATGTTGGGTTATTCCCATCAAGCTTAAAGGACATCAAAGGGATGATGCCACCTCAATTTTGATAAGCCTAATTGAAACTACTGTATGAGCTTTAAAATAGTATTTCCTCCTTTCTAGAGACATTCTAGAATTTAGTTGTACCTTTAGTTCACATGCATGTTTCTCTCAGTCTCAGTTAAGCCAGCTTCTTGGTCCAGGGGGCCGTGTGGTGACAGATTATGTTTTCCATTTCTCAGGGGGTCTCAGAGTGTTTTTGCAATGAACATTGTCCAGAAAAATGTGGAGGATATGGTAGAGTGCGATTCAGGGCCAAGACCAAATGGAGAGCCCATGGGATGGTACCAGAGGGATGGGACCTGGACCATGGACTTGGCATTTAAAGCAGATTTCTTGGAGAGACAGGGGAGGAAGAACCTGGGAGAAGATGTCAGTCAAGAAATGGCAACGTTCAGAGGCAGAACTGGCAAGAGGCAAGAACAATGGGGCACGAGGCTTTGGGCCTGAGGGGTCTACCTTGGAAGGTGGTTGGGAGGCCGTGACCCTTGCTGACAGGATGTTGGAGCCATAGGAGACAGACGACAAACACTGGGTGCCCTCGATTGTTGCCTCCCCTGGCTGCTGAGCCCGAGTCAGCTCCATGGCATACCCCCGTCTCAAAAACCAACAGCTCTCCTTGAAAAACTCACCCAAGCCCACTACACTGACTCAGCAGGCCCGGGAAGCACCGAGAAACCCTTTGGGGGAAATCCAAAGCCCAGAGCTTATTCTGAGAACCTCCCACCACCGGAAGGAAGAGAAGATCACGAAACTCAGCACTTTCCAGCTCGCCATTCCTCTCCACCGTGGTGGCACCGGCCAGGGGCCAGTGGTTGGCGGCTCTGCAGCTATTTTTACCCTCAGATTTCCGGAACTGCCAACCAATCCTGGTTGCAGGACACCACAGTAAACTCAACTCCGTCCACAACAATCACAAGAAGTCGAAGCCACAGCGCGCAGCTGTGCACGGCCACACTCATCCGTACCCCGGACACACGGGCCCCAACTAGAGTCAAATGCCCAGGCTCCCACTGGAAAGTGAGGAGGCAGCTCCTTCCGACTATCCAAGGTTCAGACGTGATGTGATGCATGGTCGTGGCCAACAGCCTCCGGCCTGTTGGAGGAGGGCACCGAAGTTCAGGGTTCAGGCTTTAATCCTTCAAAGGGCCTCTAAGTTGAATGATCTTGTGGTTTGTGGTGGACCTAGTCCAGAATAGTTCATTACAGGCCCAAAGAGCTACCTTGTTGAAAGCTGTCTTGCTCTTACTCTGTTTTAATGGTCACCAACTCAACAATGGTGTCTCTCCTCCTCCTCTGAACCTCTCACCTGTGACCCTCCCGGCAGACTTACCTTTAGTTTGCTGTCTTCCACTTGTCTCTCAGTCTACAGCCTTCTTTCAGAGGCTCAGAAGCTGGTTATATTTTAAGAAGGAAATACTTCCGGGGCACCTGGGTGGCTCAGTCCGATGAGCATCCGACTTTGGCTCGGGTCATGATCTCGCAGTCTGTGAGTCTGAGCCCCGCGTTGTGCTCTGGGCTGACAGCTCAGAGCCTGGAGCCTGCTTCGGATTCTGTGTCTCCCTCTCTCTCTGCCCCTCCTTGCTCATGCTCTGTCTCTGTCTCTGTCTCTCTCTCAAAAATAAATAAATGTTAAAAAAAATTTTTAAAAAGAAGGAATTACTTCCTCATGGTGTAGATAGATAAATAATGTCAATACTGGGAAGAAAAATTTTTTATCAAGATAGGCTTTTCTTCTGCCTAGAATCTGTGTGAAAAAACCCTGTGGACTGTGGAACTCCACTCCAGGCGTGTTGAGGTCAGCTGTGGGGAGGCTGTTGAAGGGCAATAAAAACGATCACAGCGTTCTCTTCTCCGGCGACAGAACCAAAGGGCTTTGGGTTTCTCTGGGGCGATAGCTAGAAAATGGGCAAAGAATAATTTCTTACGACTGTTGCTAATCATGGAAATTATTATTGCTGTAATGAAGAGATTCCTGTCTGCAGGCCAAAGGTCCTCTCAGCCCTCTCCTGGAAGGAGGACTTCACCCTGAAAAGTTCTAACTCCTCGTGTTCAAAATGTCAACTGGAATCACTTGAATGTCCAAGCTACCATTTCCTCCTTCCACTACTGACCAGTTTTTTAGGCCTCACAATACGAAATTACCAGGCCTTTTCCCATCGGATTTCCCTCAGAAAATTAAGTCGGATCAAGAAGGATTCAGTGTGGGTCGCACGCTAAATCTGCCCAGCTCAGGGAGCTCAAGTGTTGGCCACCAGCCCCTCCTTCGCAGCTCCAGCTTCCGGCGACCGACCGTTCAACAGGGGATTTGCAGCCCTGTCTATTTTCCCTCTCGGTTACGGTGCTGTGACTCACCAGCTGCAGAGTTACCAGCCCACCGGCAAGGGCGCCGCGGGGCTGAGAAGGCCAGGCTGAGGAGGCCGGTGGGGTGAGCTGAGGCGGAGGAAGGGGGGGAGAGTGAGAGAAAAGAAAGTTACAGAACAGCAGACTTGATAGGCCTACGGTTTCATCCTGCAATGTTCAAATATTAGACCCTGGCCCCAAATAAGCTGCTCACTCACTGCCTTTTCCCTTTGTGTTGGCTCCAAGAAACACGAAGCGAGAGGTAGCTGAACAAAATGCCTCATTCATGAGAGTCTGGCGGATGCAAGCGAGTTCACGACTTGATAATCCCTGACAGCCCTCATTAAATCAGGGAGCTGCAGGTGTGAAGGCTGCTGGGGGTGGGGGGCTGTAAGCCGGGCCAGGGCACGGAGCTCTGTCGGTGGAGGGACCTTGTCAGGATAGGGCAGCTTTCCAAGTTGATAAGGGAACAGTGCCAATTCAGAATGAATGCTTGAGGCAGAAGTCTCTTTTCACGGCAAGAAGTCAGAGGCTGTTCTCTGAATTTGATGGTGTGTGTGTGTGTGTGTGTGTGTATAAATGCTTGGTTTCTCCAACAAAATTGAAACTCCAGGGACCCCAAAACTGGCAAAAGGGGGGAGAATCTCCTGGTGGTTAGGGAGTTCATTCCTCTCCCAGTCCTGACTCTTGTCCCTCACAACTTACCCTCCTCTTAGGGATCGGTCCTAATTGCTGTCTCCTGCACACCACCTCCAGGAGACAGCCCCCCACAGTAGCTGGGGCACATCGCGTGACCCCGCTAGGGCCGCCATGCCAGAGTTTCCCAGTGTGGCCCTGGAGAGCATCTCTATTTGGGGAGGAGAAGGGCCTTACCCTGGGGAGCGCTCCCTCCTCTTCCACCTCAGAATTTTATTGGGGAAGTGAGTGCACCTCAGGGCATGTTTGTCTGACAGAAGAACAGGTTTATGTGCAGGGGCAGGACTGGCTGCCACCACTGGAGTGTGATTTTAGGAGTGCCTTCAGGAAAGTCTGAGGTCAAAGAAAATTCTCCCGCACTGCCTTTCTGTCACCGATCCCTGAGATCCCTTCGCTGAGGAATTTGCTAATTTTAGTAAACATCTTGTTAAATTACAAGTACTGTTGAGAGTCATAACGCATAATGCCGTTTCTAATATTACAAGGTATGAAGAGGAAACAGGAAGAAATGAAAGAACACAGGTCCCCAGTGACTCCACCAGCAAATTCCTGATTGGCAAGGCAGTCACAAAAGAGGACTGACTTACACGGCAGCTTTCAAAAACCTCTTTGGTCCTCAGTTTCTTTATCGGTGTAAATAATGGGAATGATGATAAGAGCAGCACCAGAGGCCTGTTAAGAAAATGTAGTCAAGTCCAGAAATCTGAATGAGCACCTCAAAATTATACTAGTTAAGTGAAAACTTCCTAGTATACAGTTCGTCAGAAGATGGGATCTCTGGGGTGCCTGGGTGGCTCAGTTGGCTAAGTGTCCGACTTTTGCTTTCTGCTCAGGTCATGATCTCACGGTTCACGGGGATTGGGCCTCTCGTGGGGCTCTGCGTTGGTGCGCGGAGCCTGCTTAGGATTCTCTCTCTGTCTCTGTCTCTCTCTCTCTGTCTCTCTGCCCCTCCCTTGCTTTCTCTCTCTCTCTCTCTCTCTCAAAATAAATAAAAACATTAAAAAAAGAAGACGATGGGATCTAGGGAAGTGTAACTCTGTTAGACCCTTCCAGGTGGTTTTGGTTATTGCCCTAGCAGAAGACATGCTCTCCAGGTATGGAGGCCGCAGCGTGTAACCCAAAGACTTTGCCTTATGAGGTCCCGGAGTCGACTGTTGCACAGAGGAAATAGGAGCCGTTGAGCCTCTTGGTAAACAAGCTGTCTTGTATCTGTGGGAACACTAGGTTTTCAACTTCAATATGCATACTTAAACTTATACTTAGTGAAAATACCTATTACTAATTAACTCATTCACCTGGTCACCTCAGTACTGGGGCAACTGGAAACAAAAACACCAGAAGTCATTCAAAACAATCCAACCCATTGAAATTCAAGCACCATGTCGACATACTTTGCAAGCAGACGAGAAAAATGTAAAACTAAAGCTAGTTCTAATGGCTTTTGCTAAACAAAATAAACCTAGAGGGGAAAATAAAAGTATTTCTTCCAACTGGAGTTTTTACAAGGGGAGAAAAATCAAATACTTTCCTTCAACTCTACAAAGCAAACAAAACCCTTCAAAAGTCCATGAGAAATGGCAGGTATTTAGGTGATTAACTTTGAGTGGACATGCAAGAAATGTTTCTGGAACACTGTGGGGCGACCGGCCAGGGCAGAGCTTGTCAGAATCATCAGGATTTGACAGTGTTAGAAATGTAAGCCTGGAGATACAAACTTGAAACCCGGGACTTGGAAACTGAATCCATACTTAACTCCCCACTATGCTCACCTCCCAACAGACTAAAACCTTAATGTCTTCAAAAAGCTAAAGTTGTTGAGGAATCACAGGCAAAATATTTGAAATCATTAACATTTACTGGGGCCTTCCTTCTGTTTTTCTAATTGGCTTTTCCCTCTGTAAGTTGCTAGGGCTGTCCTAACAAAATACGACTGACTGGGTGGCTGAAACAACAGAAATTTATTTCCTCACAGTTCTGGAGGCCGTAAGTCCAAGATCAAGGTTTTGGCAGGTCTGGTTTCTCCTGAGGCCTCTCTCCTTGGCTCGGGGATGGCCACCTTCTGTGTCTACACACGGCCACCTTTCTGGGCATACACATCCTGGTGTTTCTTTGTGTGTCTAAATCTCCTCTTCTTATAATGACACCAGTCAGATTGGATTGAGGCCCTATCAGCCTCAGTTTAGCTTAATGACTTCTCTAAAGGCCCTGTCTCCAAATACAGTCACATTCTGAGGTGCTAGGAGTTAAGGCTTCAACATAGGAATGGGGGGGGAGGTGCACAATTCAGCCCATAACAGTGTTCTTACACCTTTGCACTGGGAAGATTCTGCTGTGAGCTCTTTTGCTTGATTCTAGCCTCGTCTGTCTTTACTTTCACCTCTGTATCTCTCTATCTTTCTGACTGTCTCCATATCTTCAGTTCCTCAGTGTGTCCCTGTCTGGGTATCTGTCTCCCAGACCCATCAAGCCTTCTCACCCACCCTATTCTTCTGGTCTTTCTTCAGATATCTAATAAGTAATTTCTATGTGCCTGTTATGAGTGAGGGCAAGAGAAAAATTCTGTCCCTGCCCTTAAGGAATTTTTATTCTTGAAGTCGAGAGATTTGACCTCAAAAAACCATAATATAAAGGCAGCCTGTGATGAACACTATAGGAACCTAGAACAGAGGTTGGAAAACTACAGCCTGCAGCCCAAATCTGGCCTGCTACCTATTTCTATAAAATTTTATTGAAACACGGCCATACCATTTACTGACGTATTATTTATGCCTGCTTTTGCAGAGTGCAGAGTTGTATAATTACGACAAAGATCATATGGCCTACAAATCCAAAGATATTTACCATCTGACCCTTTACAGAAAAAATTTGCTGACTCCTGAACTGAAGTCAAATTTTACAGGAGATGAGAGTCAGGAAGAAGCCCATCTGACTGTTATCTTCTGGGATATGTCGCTGAGAGTGTGTGATTTAAGCTGGGCTTTGAGGTATGAAGAAGAGTTCAAGAGGTAGAGGTGGGAAGGGGGGTTCTAAGCGACATCAACAGCATGAGCACATGTGGGAGGTGGTAGGAATTCAAGGCACAGTTGGGGCTCTAAGTGAAGACCCTCTCACATCAAGATAGGAGCCTGAATCTCTGGAGCATCTTGGAGGGTTTTTGAGTAGGAGTTGGCACATAACTAGCACATTCTATGTGAGAAGCTCTGCATGGAATGCAGATGAGTCAGACCCAATTCCTGCCATCAAGGAGCTTATGACTGTCTAATAAGGGAACGAGGCAAGTCCCCAAACAGCTACAGTACAGGGCAGAATAATGCCTCCATGTGGGAAACTTAAACCAGGAAAGTGATCAAAGAGGGGCTCGAGCAAAGTCAAAGCTGATGAGTGGGTAGAGGATGGGTTATTGATAATAATGATAGTTCAGATGCACTCAGCCTATAACGTGAGTCAGGTCTCTGCTAAGTGCTTTACACACATTGAATCTCATAACAATCCTGTGAGGAGATACTCATGTTATCCCCCAACTTTTTCACCAGGAAAAAATCAGGAGAACTGACAAGGAAAGGGAGACTCAGACTGAGCAGGGATTCAAACCCACATTAGATTCTCCCGTATTCCATACAACCACATGAGATGTTCCATGCTCCGTACCTCCAAGTTAGATTCTCCCCTCCGTGCTCGTCACCACTCTGGTGAGAGGGAAGGCAGGGAGACCTATGAAAAGAAGTTTGCAAAAGTCTATCATTTGGAGAGAAGCAAACAGGAAGGTTTCGTATTCACGGTTTATAGTCAGCCATTGAGTAGGTTTTACTTTTTGAACGAAAGGTCCGAGTGTAGAAGGCTAACTGATGTGCCACAGTACATGTGCTTGGCTCTGATGCGTGGCTGGTGAAGAACGGATCCCCCGTTGTTCCTATGAGTTTGAGGTGTGCCTCCATTTTCCACGTGGACCATGGGCCACCGTGCTTGCCTGAGAGATGGGCAGAGAGGAAAAGCCTGTCCCTCCAGGAGGGAACCCTAAAGAGGAGTTGCTCTCAATACCAGGCCAACAGTGTGCGCTCATACCATAATATTTTGTACAGACATTTAGGTGCACCATAAAGATACTCAAAGAAGCCCTTCTGACCCCTCCCACCATCCTCCCACGGGGCTGCGCCAGACCGTTGGGTCTGTTCCCAGAGACGTCCTGTGAGGCACTGTGCCACTAAGAACCGCATCTAGAGCGGAAGGCCCGTGCACCACCAAGGAGACGTCCTCCAGGCCGTGACTCCAGCTGCTGGTAAAATAGATGCTCTGCGGTCCTAACAAGCAAAACAGTAACAGAGCTTCTTGGCTGCCCGGGGATCCTGACGGGAAAGGTGGGGAGCCACCCCCAGGATGGGAGGGAACACAGAGTGGACTGAACAGAGGGACTCAGTAGCTCTGGAGTGCCCCCCTCTCCCCCGCCCCGCACCCTGGGTTCCTCACATACCACTTGGTCCTAAATGACAAGGACAATGCAATTACAGTAAAGTGCTAAAGTTACAAGTTGTTCTAAACACTCTTCGACAAAGAATATTCTGTGAAAAGGAACCCCAGGCGGTTATAAACTTTTTTTTTTTTTTTTTTTTTTTTTTTTGCTGTGTAGAAACCATAAGGTTTGCATCCAAGAATGTGTTGTCTGTTTGAGGCCGCCCTTTATTCTTTCAGTGGCATGCATTTCAAATGAGCAGTTGTCCGTGGCCCCAGAGTCTGTGGCTGAGGCATATCTAATCAGGTTAAGCAGCCGTTCGTCCCAGCTGTCAGCTCTCTGGAAATCAGAACATTATCGGCAACCACACACAACTCAAATAGAAGGTTGGCGCTGGGAGACCTGAGTCGCTAACTCCTCCCTGACCTTACTGTGGTGGCCCCTGGGTTTTTTGTTGTTTGGCTTTTTCTTCTCCTATGCGACGGTCTACAACGGTAGCGGAGCTCTTTTAGGGATTAAAATAGCTAATTGCAGATTTCCATCAGTGGCTGAGAGGCCAGCCACTCAGAACACAGGTTTGGAGAACACGTTGGTGGTCTTTGCTTGTGGGGAGGGTTTTGGCCTCTTTGCCCTGGAAAGTGGCTCACCCACACCCAGGGCCCACAGAGCTGTTAATTGGAGGCTCTTCCATGTAGGCCACTTGACTCTGGGTGTGAGGAATTTGGGGGAATTTCGTGTGAAAACGCATGTGATGTTTTCTTGGCCTGAAAAGCACAGCTAGAAGGGCCTTTAAAAGTCACCTACTTGGCCTGCTTGCTGCATAGAGGAAGAAACTGCAGTTCAGAGAGTCCCACAAGCCAGAGAGGCAGAGATGGGATGGGTGTCCAGACTTCCTTTCTGGTGCTCTCTCTTCTGAGATGTCTGCACAGCTCCGTCATGTTGCTTAAATAGCTTAAGAGTGGCACTAAAACCGGCTTGAGGCCAGGTTTCAATCCTCCCCCACTTCCCCTCACATGGCAGTATGGCCTTGAGGGGATTATTTACCCTTGATGAGCTGTGGCTCTGCTATCTGTAAAGGGGGATGATCAGCCCCGCCTATCAGATTAGTCAATTAATTCAATGCGATCATGGCTTAACACTTTCAGCACAGTGACTGACACTTTGTAAGTGGCCCCTTAACACTGCTTGATGGACCTGTTACCAACATGACAACGCGAGGCTCCTTCCACTGAGGGAGATTCTGCAGATACCCTGTCCAGGAGGAGATGCACTGAGAGTTGATTTTCATTCCCTGACCGCCTCCAGCTTCCTACGTGCTTCTTCATTTCTGAGAAGTGGTCTGCACAGGGTTAGTGGGACATAGTCCTGAGAAAGCTGGAGACTTGGAGGGGATCAGAGAAATTCAGGAGAAAGATACCTGTTATTTTCCATCAAGAGATTAGAAAGGTCTTTTTTTTAATGTTGAGAGAGAGAGAGAGACAGAGTGTGAGCGGGGTAGGGGCAGAGAGAGAGGGAGACACAGAATCCGAGGCAGGCTCCAGGCTCTGAGCCCAGTGCAGGGCTCGAACTCAGGAACCGCGAGATCATGAGCTGAAGTTGGACGCTTAAACGACTGGGTCACCCAGGCGCCCCTATAGATATAGATAGAGTGGTTGTGCAAGATAACATGCTCCCCTAATTCAGCTTGAGTGTTTCCGCCATCCACCCCGAGGATATGCGCCTCAGAGAAGCCAGCAAGGGCCAGAGAGGTCTTCCCTCCTCCAGGGAAAAGTGTTGTCTTCGTGAGAAAAAAAAAGGACAGGTTCCTGCTTTGCTTGTTCCATCCTCTCTCCCTGACCTGGAGATGCTGGGAATGAAGAGTTTACCCCTCTGCACACAGAAACCTGCCTTCTAGAATACGTGGGAAAAGTTGGAACTTTTTGGCAATTTTGCCAGGTCTCTGAGGTGAAGAAGATAAAAAAATAAAAATAGAAATAAAAGAAACACGGAATGAAAAGAAATGAAAACTGATAGAATATGGCAAGACCGCTTATTGAGAGTCATGGTTGGAAAAAAGAAAATTTGGTGACTTCAACGATTTTTCTCTCTTCTCCTGTCGTCAACTTTTGTCTCAGTCCTATCAGTCTGCTATAACAAAAATACCACAGAACGGGTGCCTTACAAACAACACCGATTTCTCACAGTCCTGGAGGCGGGAATTCCAAGACCAAGGCTCTAGCAGATTTGTTGGCTGGTGAGGCTCCACCTCCTGGGTCATACACAAATGGCCTTCTTTTTGCTATAACCTGTGAGTGAAAGGAGTACGAGAGTTCTCTTGGGCCTCTTTTATAAGGGCACTGATGTCATTTAGGAGGGCTCCACCCTCAGAACCTCATCACCCCCAAATCCATACCCCCCTACTACCATTCTTTTGAGGGTTAAGATTTCAACATATGAATTTGGGGTACAGGTGGGCATAAACATTCAGACCATAGCAGCTTTTCTGTCTCAAAGAGAACATTTAAGCCCAATTAATACAGTAAATGTCTTTGTTTTACTATAAGCCTGATGTCCTTTACTAGTCTTAATTCTCCGCCAGGTCCTCATCGATGATTTCTTAAAGTTGAGCAAGAAATGTGATGTACGGTTTTGTGACTTGAACCCTGTTTCCAGTACAGATGCTCAGAGAATATGTTCAGCATAGAAGTTAAATTTACAGAAGACCATGGGGGAAGGAAAGGGGGAAAAAAAAAGTTAGACAGGGAGGGAGCCAAACCATAAGAGTCACTTAAAAACAGAATAAACTGAGGGTTGATGGGGGGGGTGGGAGTGAGGGGAGAGTGGGTGAGGGGTATTGAGGAGGGCACCTGTTGGGATGAGCACTGGGTGTTGTATGGAAACCAATTTGATGATACATTTCATATTTTTTAAATTATTTGATGGTTATGATGGTTATGATTATTAATAACATTTCTCAAGAAGTAATTATAATAATTATTAATGTTCAGACAAGGGTAGAATAATTCTATATGATGAAAATTATGGGTTTGACTCCTGGTCCCATTTTATTTTATTATTTTATTTTATTTTTAATTTTTAAAAATTTACATCCAAATTAGTTAGCATCTAGTGCAACAATGATTTCAAGAGTAGATTCCTTAGTGCCCCTTATCCGTTTAGCCCATCCCCTCTCCCACAACCCCTCTAGTAACCCTCAGTTTGTTCTCCATATTTATGAGTCTCTTCTGTTTTGTCCCCCTCCTTGTTTTTATATTCTTTTTGTTTCCCTTCCCTTATGTTCCTCTGGTTTGTCTCTTAAGGTCCTCATATGAGTGAAGTCATATGACTTTTGTCTTTCTCTGACTGACTAATTTCACTTAGCGTAATACCCTCCAGTTCCATCCACGTAGTTGCAAATGGCAAGATTTCATTCTTTTTGATCGCCAAGTAATACTCTATTGTATATATATACCACATCTTCTTAATCCATTCATCCATCGGTGGACATTTGGGCTCTTTCCATACTTTGGCTATTGTCAATAGTGCTGCTATAAACACTGGGGTGCATGTGTCCCTTCGAAACAGCACACCTGTATCCCGTGGATAAATGCCTAGCAGTGCAATTGCTGGGTCATAGGGTAGTTGTAATTTTAGTTTTTGGAGGAACCTCCATACTGTTTTCCAGAGTGGCCGCACCAGCTTGCATTCCCACCAACAATGCAAAAGAGATCCTCTTTCTCTGCATCCTTGCCAACATCTGTTGTTGCCTGCGTTGTAAATGTTAGCCATTCTGACAGGTGTGAGGTGGTATCTCAACAATAAATTTCATATTAAAAAAATAAAATAAATAAATAAAATAAATTTTTAAAATTCCATGTATGAGCCAACCCAGCTCAACATCTTACTTTATTTTTTTTTAATTTTTTTTTTTAACATTTATTTATTTTTGAGACAGAGAGAGACAGAGCATGAACGGGGGAGGGGCAAAGAGAGAGGGAGACACAGAATGGGAAGCTGGCTCCAGGCTCTGGGCTGTCAGCCCAGAGCCCGACGCGGGGCTCGAACTCACGGACCACAAGATCGTGACCTGAGTTGAAGTCAGACGCTTAATCGACTGAGCCACCCAGGCGCCCCTCAACATCTTACTTTAAAAATGACATCACATAATCCCAATTATGTAGAAGTTAACCATGAAGAAAAGGATGGTTCAAAACCAGAAAACTCCATCAGTATAATTCCTCATGTTCATGGATAAAGGACAAAAAGAATCACATTATCACCTCATCGCAGTTGCAAAAGAAGCACTTTCTAAATTTCAACACTTACATGTGATCAGAAAACAAAATCTCTGCTACAGGATGAATTTTGAGTCCACCCCCCAAACCCCAAATTCATATGTTGAAATCCTAACCCCCAAGGGGATGGTATGAGGAGGCAGAGACTTTGGGAGGTGATTAGACCACAGGGCTCCATCCTCATTAGTGGGATTAATGCCTATATAGAAAGGTTCCGAAAGCATCTTTTGCCCCTTTCACCACTAGAGGACAGAGTGAGAAGTTGGCAGTCTGCAATCTGGAAGAAGGCTCTCACCAGAACCTGACCATGCCAGCGTCCTGATGTTGGACTTCCACTCTCCAGAACTATGAGAAATAATTTTCTGTTGTTTATAAGCCACCCAGTCAGTCAATGGTAATTTGTTAGAGCAGCTGGAAAGGACTAAGACAACCTCTTTACAAACTAGAAATAGGTGGGTACGTTCAACTCAATAAAGGTCAGATACATCAAAAATCTATAGTAAACGTCATGTTTAAACTTTACAGATCCCTTTTAATATTGGAACAAAACAAGGATCTCACTATTGCTGCTATGCTCAGCAAAGTATTGGTTCTGGTAAAACCTATAAATACCTTCCCCTCCCTGCTGAAAATCCACAATGGAACGAGACAACAATGAGAAAAGGCATGGCGATTAGCAGAGAAGAAATAGCTGTCCTTACCTGTAAATTAGAAGAAAAAAAAAACACAAAATAATCAGCAAACTCATAGAACTGATAAGGATGTTTAGCAAGGTTGTTAGATACAAGTTAACTTACAAAAATATCAACTAATAGCATTCTTTCTAGACTGGCAATAGTCAACTAAGAATATAATAGAAAATAAAATATTATTGTTAATAACAGAAAAACTGAAGTATCCAGAATCTAATTTAAAGAATATATCATGGAAGAAAATTAAAGTTCTTCTAAGAGATTCCAAAGAAAATCTAAATAACTGGGAAAGACATTCCAAACATTTAGATGGCATTGCATAACATTAGTTTGAAATATCTTCCCTAAATGATCTATGAATTCAATACAATCCTAATATAAAAATCCATTGAATATTCTAAGAAACTCAATATATTTATTTTAAAATTCTTGTGGAAACATAGAGGTCCAAAAATAATTATGTCAACTAAACATGAGCAAAAGGGGATGATCTGTCTCACCCAATGGTAATATACCTTAATAGATTTTATAAAGGAAACCCAAATAGAAAAAAACAGGCAAATGATGTGAATGGGAAATTTACAGAAAAGGGAGACCCACATGGCAGGAGAAGCTATCTGTCCGTGTGGAAAGATGCTCAAACTCAACAGAAACCAGAGAAATTCAAAGCAAATCAACAATAATGTATCACTTCACACACACTGAGATATCAACATTGAAAAGTTAGATAATGCCAAAGTTGCATGGCTCTGGGGAAATAGGATGTTTGTGTACCCCTGGTGGAGGTGTAAATAGGTGCACTCATGCTGAAGAGCTACCTGGTGATACTCAGTCACTGAAGTGTGTTTATGCCCCATGTCTCAGCAGTCCCCCTCTTGCACATGTAGCCCAGTGAATTCATCCCCTAGGTCCATCAGGGAATATGTAGGATCCTGCTCACCGCAGATTGTTTGTGGAAGTGGGGGGTAGAGGAAACCCCCGGGTAGACAATGGAGTGAATGCCCTCTAAGGAGTACTGTATAGCTGAGAAGCATGGCACCATGTGGATATATCCTAAGAACGTGGTGTTTGATGGGGGGAGGGGGTGGGATAAGAAACAGAACAAGGTTCACCGGACCGTCTCATTTACACAAAGTAAATATTTGCACCCTTAAATGCCATATTGGTACTTAGACATAAGTATACAAAGTCAAGGGTATACATGAAACACATTAGAGTGGTTGCAGTTGGGGAGAGACGATTGGGGGCAGGAAAGGGGGAATCCACAGAACGAGGGCTACACCTTGCCGACTGACCAGTGACCAAGTGCTGTGAGTTGAGTGTGGTGCTCTGCATCTGTGGTCCATATAAAGGCATAAGAGGAAGAGAAATTCATTGCATATAAAAGAAAGTACTATGCTTGGCATCTATTCTGAAATTGTACAAATGCAAATTCGAAGTGATTTATTCTCCTAAAGAGATTTTGGCGCGTCTATGCAGGATTTGGCACGTTAGATCTGAGGGATTCTGGCTACGATCAACTACGTCTCCAGCATTTTGCCTGTTTCCATTAAATTTTAGAGAGAACTGAGGCCTAAGGCAGTTTGAGCGTCAGTAGTTGAAAACTACGCTTTGTTAAGCATAACATTTAGAGCAAAACATGGTCATTTGGGAGGTTTTTAACACCAACCAGGTAATTTGGAGAAAGAAGTAGAAGGCCTCACTTGAAAGACCGCTATAGGGGCGCCTGGGTGGCTTTGTCGGTTAGGCGTCCGACTTCGGCTCAGGTCATGATCTCACGGTCCGTGAGTTCGAGCCCCGCTTCGGGCTCTGTGCTGACAGCTCGGAGCCTGGAGACTGTTTCGGATTCTGTGTCTCCCTCTCTCTCTGCCCCTCCCCTGTTCATGCTCTGTCTCTCTCTGTCTCAAAAATAAATAAACGTTAAAAAAAAAATTAAAAAAAAAAGAAAGACCGCTATAAAGCTAAAAAGAGATAAAAGAACAAAAATCAGAGATATTAGGTTAGGATGGATGGAAATTTATATTCTTAAAGCTTTCTTGATCTTAAATTTTTGCCCTGGAGAAATATCATCTCAACGTTTCTTTCTACATCTCATTAAGTCCCTTTTCTGTACATCATTCTGTGAATGATCCATACACAAATTCATTTCATTCTCTAACAACCCTATGAATGAGATATTGTAACTTTACAGGAGAAAAAACCTGAAGCACAGAGAGGTCCAGTTACTTTCCCTGAGCCATAAAGGCAGAAACTAGAGAAGGGTTCAATCCAGATATGGCTGGCTGTCTCTAAAGCATTTGCTCTTTCCAACGCTATATAATAAAAGGTATTTGAGCTTAACTATGCTTGTAAAGAGACTTGCTTTTGACATTATCGTATGGTATGCAGTGTTCAGTGCAAGGAAACAGAAAGCACTCTGTATTTTTAGGTAGAATGGGGTTTAATACTATGAAATCGTTGCTTAGGAAATCTTTGTAAGGGTTAGAGGAGGAGGCTGTCAGCTTGACCACCAGAAAGTTCTCCCAGAACACTGTTAAAATGACCTGCCAATCAGGAAGATGGGAGAAGGTAGATCAGGAGATCAGGAACCACCTCAGTAACTGACCCAGGAATCAGGAAACCAGACCAGGAAGCAGTCATCATCACCAATATTGCTCATAAACACCCAGGAATGTAATCATTGGACACTGGAAACCTATATTCAGCTGATAAAGTTATTGAACCGCTTTTCCAAAATCATGTAAATGGAATTGGACCCTGTGTCTTCATAACCTTGCTTCCCAGCAGAAAACAGCCAAAAACATCTGGAAAGAGGCTTCTGTCTCATTTCTGCACCTAACTGGTGGAACTTAACTGTCTTCTAAAATTCTGGCTGAAAGGGAGTCTTGGAAGTGTAGTTTTTAGTGTCCTGGACTTTGTACTATGGGAGTCACACTAGAAAGGTATGGTTATGGACAGTGAGTCCAGCATGGGCATACTTTTATTTGAAACTCTAAGGTCACACCACTTGAAGTAAGAAAGTCAATGAACTATCTTCTTAAACTCAAGAACAAACTCCCTGCCTGCGTCCTCTATGACCATCATCATCTATTATCACCTGTTGGCAACATATCAAAAATATAAAACAGTAGTTAAGAAAAAGTTACCCTCAGTATTGATCCAAGTAGAACTTCTAGAAATAAAAAAATAAAACCATTAAAAATAAAAAAGAAGAACCAAAAAACTCAATGGGCTGGTTAGACAGCAGATTAGATATAGCTGAAGAAAGAATTGGTGAACTGGGAAACAGGTTGAGGAAATTACTCAGATTGGAGTACAGTGACACAAGGAGATGGAAGATATGGAAAAGAGGTGAAGGGTCTTGGAAGATAGATAGATGCCACACATAGGGGCTGCAGAGAAAGTCAACTCAGAGAATGGGGAAAATATTTGGAGATAATTGCGAAATTATTTCTAGAATTTATTAAAGACATGCATATTCAAGTAAGCTAGATAAAAATAAATTCATTCCCCAGGACACCAAGATAAAGACAATATAACAAAAGCAACTAGAAAGGAAAGGTAAGTCACCTTTAAGGGACTAACAGACGGATAGTAGACTTCTCATCAGCAACAAGGAAGGCCAGAAAACATGCAATAATATCCTAAACACATTGAAGGGAAATAACTCCACCTAAAATTCTATGCATAAATTATCACTTAAGGAAGTAAAATATAGATTTTTCCAGTAATGCAGCGACTAAGAGAATTTACAACTCACAGACACCCCTTCCCCCTTCAAAGATCTAAAGGACAGACTCCAGGAAACAGGAAATTGAGTCTATAAGGAAAGGAGATGCAGGGAAAAAATGGTATACAAGGAAACTGGTAAATATTGATTAATTCTAAATAATGATTGATTTGGGGGCACCTGGGTGGCTCAGTTGGTTAAGTGATCAACCCTTGATTTCGGCTCAGGTCATGATCTTATGGTTGCTTTGTGAGTTGGAGCCCTGCCTCGGGCTCTACACTCACAGCACAGAGCCTGCTTGGGATCCTCTGTCTCCCTACCTCTGCCCCTCCCTCCCTCCCTCTATCTGTCTCAAACATAAATAAACGTAAAAAGAAAGAAAGAAAGAAAGAAAGAAAGGAGGGAAGAAGGAAGGAAGGGAAGGAGGTAGGGAAGGAAGGAAGGAAGGAAGGAAGGAAGGAAGGAAGGAAGGAAAAAAGATTGATTTTTAAAATAGTAACAACTGTTTCAAAGTAGGGGGAATTAAAAACAAAAAACATCCCAGAAGATAATGACACAGAAGATAAGGGAGTTAAACACAGTTAAAGCCTTTCAAGGTCCTTGTTTTGTCAGGACAGGGAAAAGGGATACTGATTAATCTTTTTAAAGGGCAGAAATAAATGCAGAAAGGAAAACCAAAGCCTCCTCATCCCTTGTCCCCCAGAAAGGAGGAGAGGAAGAAGTGTTCTTGCTGCAGTCTGCATGTCAGTGTGGAGGACAAGTAGCACATTTTCAAAATAAAGACTTTCCTTTTTTAGTTCTAAGTAAATGGGAGAAACCAGGAGGAAATGGACCTTTTTCCTTGCTGGAGATTTGCTAACCCAACCTCTGTTTGGTGTTGCTCAGCAATTGGAGAGAGTCACAGAACAAATAGAGCTGATCTCCACCCTCTGTCTGGCCTGCTCCCACCTCCACAGCCCTCTTCCCCCGAGCCCTGGCTGCCAGATCAGCTCTAGCCTCTGTCTACCCCCTGAGCTAGGCCTGTGTCTCTCACACCCCCTGCCCACCGGCATCCCCAGCGCTGGCCCGGCTTTGCTCTTTCTTAGACCTTCTCCAGTCCCAGAACTTTGAGCTCGTCCCTGCCTCCTGCTCCGCTCCGGGAGCAAGACCTGCCCCTGCCATGTCCTGCCGTGTCCAAACACTATCTTCCCGTGGCAGGAACTACCACTTGCTGAGCATCTGTGAGCCAGCCTACGTCTTTGGGCCAGTGACTTCTTGGAACTTAGTGTTCTCAGCTGTAAGTGGGGATAATAACAGCACCTACCTCATCGTGCTGATATGTGGCTGAATGAGCTACTGCACGTACAGCACGTAGAATGGTGCCTAGCACAAAGTAACCACAATGTAAGTGTTGGTGGAACAGAAGTTCGTTCTTTTTTTTTTAATTTTTTAATGTTTATTTATTATTGAGAGAGAGAGACAGAGCATGATCAGGGGAGGGGCAGAGAGAGAGGGAGACACAGAAGCCGAAGCAGGCTCCAGGCTCTGAGCTGTCAGCACAGAGCCCGACGCGGGGCTCGAACTCACCGACTGTGAGATCGGGACCTGAGCCGAAGTCGGACGCTTGACCGACTGAGCCACCCAGGTGCCCCAGAAGTTCGTTCTTATTAGCCCCATGTTACAGGTAGGAAACCAAGGCCTAGAGAGGCTCAGTAACTTGCCTGAGGCCACACAGCGAGTGGACTGGGCCTGGCACTCTGGCTAAGCCCTGTGTGCCTCCCTCCTCCTCTGTAGTGATGGGCACTGTGCACCCGTCTACCTGTGCCCAAATATCATCATATTCACAGACTCCAGCACCCACCGGTGGGTGAACCCACGCTGTTCCAGCCTAGGAGGTGGTTTTGTTCCAGGTCCCAGGTTTTTCTGGGGTATCTGTATCACATCCCTGTACCCGACCATGTTTGACTTGAGGAACACGCGTGGGCTGAGCCACCACAATGAAATGGCAGAAAAGCTGGAGAGAAGCGCTCATACCACACTGGAGTGCTCTGTGTGAGTAACAAGGGTGGGGGGGCGGGTGTCCAGATGAATCTAAAATTCAGTGGGCAGGTAGTGTGCCCTGTGATGGGCAGCAGCCAGACCAGCAATGAGGCCATTGGCTTGGCTGGAGTCCTGGAGCAGGCTGCCCCCCAGAGAGGGGGCGTGTCCACCACCACGGGCATCTCCCGGGGTCTGGAAGCACCTGTGTGGATCTCCCCTCGGCCCGTAGGGCCCACGGGCTCATTTCTATAGGAGCTTAACTACCGCCGAAGAAGCCTGAGGAAATGAGCCAGGCAGTCACGAAGGCACTGCTCAGATTGGCTTTGAGGCATGGGTGCCAAAGACACAGCTTGTTTAAATTATCCTCTGCAGAAGAGCCTTCGACAAGGCCCTCTGATGCCTCCAGAATTGAACCCCCGGCTCCTTGCGTGCTGCTCCGGGGATGACCACTCTTGGTTTCCAAATAACAATCCGAGTGAAACATTTTTTCATTGCCATCTCCCCGCTCTGCCCGGTGTTGGCGTGCACACCTCGGGCTCACTGACCACACTCAAGTCCTGGTCCTCCCCCCCTTCCTGCTAGACCGTCTCAAAGGGCTTTGTGAGGGATGAAGGATATAAGCGGCAGAAAACACATAGAAAGGTACACATGCCCCGGAACTAATAGCCCTTTTTATTGGGAGACGGGCAGAATCAAAGCAGGCCGGTTATGAGCACGTGCTTCCAAATCAGGCGATCTGGGTTTGAATCCCAGGTTTCAATTCTCAAAAAAACCAATCTAATCTCCCAGTGCCTCAGTTTCCTCATCTGTAAAACGGGGACCAAAAAAATGCCTACCCTCCGGGCTTGTTGTGAGGATGAAGTAAGGCAAAGTGAGTCAAGAGCTTAGCACCAAGCTGGCACAGGACAGGGTACAATAGTCACAACGACGATAACATTCCTTAAGGAAACTGAAGTGTTGGGAGGTACAGTAACCTGTCCAAGGTCACCCAGCCAGTAGATGGCGGAACTGGGTCCAGAACCAGGTTTTCTGAATCTCCCTCAGGCGATCTTGCCCGGCTCCTGGCATTTGCCTTGGAAGCCACTGCCTCTTTTTCAGGCCCAACGGCCGAGAGCTTGGTTTTTGTGAGGAAGTAGGACACGGGACGCGTTTTGAGCCCTGAAGATCTTTTACGTTGAGCCTGTAGAATCCATCCCATCTCAGGAGGCAGCATCTTGAGGTCATTTCAGAAGAGTGAATTTCCAGTTGGGGGGCAAGAGGAGACACCTTGCAAGAGAACTGGCTTTTAATGGGGGATGTTCTTTGAAAGGATGATTTGACCACACAGAGGAGGGAGCCACGAGGGGGAGAAACAGAGCAAGCTTCCGGGGGCAAGGTGTTGACTGGTAGGGGTGGGGGGGGGGGTGCTGGGCTTCAGGAGGAGCTGGAGGAGAGGCTTCCTGGAGCTGGGGCCAAGGCCGGGTGAGGGGCTCCGTCCACGGCCTCCCCTCTGAGAGACCATCTCCCCACTCTGGGAGAGCTCTACCTGGTTTGTGCTCCACAGATTATTTCCAATTGCCATGTGGAACTGCCAACATTTTCCACATTAAGAACAAATCAAAAGAGATTTTTCACTAAGCATGAGTTAGTGGAAGGGAATGAGAGCAAATCAAATTCATACAAAAATAGAGGAAATTAATTTTTAAAAAGCCCAACCAAACACCCTGTAATTTTCAGTGATTTCCTTTCAGGGAAACTGACCACTGTCACTATAAACAAAGAAGAGAATAAATAAATAAAAAGGGAAAGAAGGTTGTGCTTTTTTCTTTTTGCCTCCCTGATGGATGGTTTATAGAGGCCTCGGGATAAAAGTCAGCCTCTAATTGGTCCCAGATGGTGCCTGCCTCCTCTGCCCCTGCTTCAGTGTTTCCCTGTGCCTCAGTCCGGGTCTGCCAGACACGCTGGTGGTGACGGGAGCTGGACCCTCGTCCCCCTGGCTGTGGCTGCAGCCAGATGCAGACGGGCAACAGAACATCAGGGTCACAGAGACCTCATTACCACCATGGAAATGGCAAGCCACCGGAGCCAGCGCCTGCGTCTGGCCTGAGGGACCTGTGCATCTCGTTCCTCTTGAGGCCCCACCACCAGGGAGAAGGCCTGGCTGGGTAAAGATGTCCTCCTCTTAGGAGAGTTTGCCCTTCCAATGCACTGCCAGTATGGGGGCATCTGGGCCACTTATTATAAGTAGTCTCAAAGTCTTTCTGGAATGAGGCAGGGCGTCTGCCGTAATCAGAGAAGCCATCTCACAGCAGCTTTGTTCCCGTCGGGGGTGGGGTGGGGACTCCACGGACTGCCCTCCGCTGGCATCACTGTCTCATCTGCTAGGAGCTCCCTCACTCCCTGTTGCCACTGCAGCGCTTCTGCGGCCTGCCTGCTTCCTTTGGCACGTGACTCTAGGATGATCACTTGGAAAGTGTCTTCTGTCTCCTTCCCCTCTCCCCCACCTTTAGCCCAGGAGTGAAGCCTAGAATGCCGAAGGAGTGGGTCCTCGTTCCCCGACAACGAGAATTCAGCAAGTATGGGGGCCGGACATGTAGGCAGATTCTGAGCCTCTGTTCTCACCATCTTGGTTTCTCTATTGTAGGGACTCTGGTATTTGTTTTTAACAAGAGCAGAGATTCTATTTGTACATGAGAAGATGTATGCCGTTCTCGATGAAAAATCTGAAAATAACTTTTGAGCTGTTGAATATCTCTTGCAAAACAAATATCATGATGAGTTGGGGTAAATGAATCAGAAACAGATGGCTACAATTTATCTGCAACACACAGAATTTCAACCCAGAGGGAAGGGGTGCGGGGGAGCCTTTGGGGTTTCCATGATCCCCTAATACAAGGAAAGAGGCTTGAGCCCCTCGACTGATCCAGCTAGCTAATCTGGGAGCATCCAGTCCAGCATCAACAGAGACGTGTGTGAGGCCCTCCAAGGATCACAGTTATCAAGAACACAGAGCTGCTATCAAGTTTCTAAAACGTGGCTTCTGAAAATAAGCTGTTCTAATTTATGGTATACCTTCCCCTAACTACTCCCCTGAAGCACATGGCCCCATGGAAGATGGAAATTATTTTGGAGATAACCAGTTGCTGGGTTTGGCATCCATTCTGCAACAGTTACATGTGTGGAAAGGGGCCCTGATTGGTGGGGTGGGAGTGTGCTGGGGAGGGGGGGGGGTGGGGCAGGGGCACACACATCAGTGGTTTCCACAAGAATGTGAAAATACTATATTTTGTGACAAAGTTGCTCCAGGGTAGGCAGATTGTTCGCAAATCGGTTACAGATTTCCTCGAAATATATAGGGACTTCCATGCAGAAGAAAGGGAGTTTGGGGGCCCAAGTGCATTTGGGGTTTCGCTGAGCTCGAAAGTGGGAACGGAGCTGGAGACAATGACTGGTCCCAGCAGTGGCCCCCGGGGCCAGTCCTCACCGTTCCTACACACATGGCCACGCTAGTCGTACATCGGCAGGGGGGCTTTGCAGGATTCTCAGGTGAAGTTGCTGCTTCTTTAGTCTGCCCTGTGGTGTTGTTAGTGTTTCCATAACTGATCCGAGTCTGTGAATACCACTGCCCCGTAGCTATCTTCATTGTTCAAAGGAGGAACCTGCTTTCCAGTTTAGGACGTGGTGTTTTGAAAACGACACCAAAAGTAATTGGGGATCAGTCTGTCCTGAATGTAACGTTCTACCGAAAATTTCAGATACTCAGTCACAGATCCAACTGTGGTCCTTCCCAGAAATTCAAAAGTATCCATTATTTGATCAAACTTAATACATCTGAAGTGCAACTCTTTCTGTTTCCATCTTGATATTCTTAGCTCAGCCAGGGGCAGTGGCATCTACTCAAGCTGGAAATTTCAGGTTCCTCCTTGGTCGTTCCTTCTTGCTCATTCTTCAGACCTGGTCCAAGAGGAAGCCTCACTGTTCTTCCCGTCTTTTCCACCAATCCATCCTTCACACAGCTCCCCCAGGGACTGCTTTTCTTCTCAAAATGGAATTCATATCATGAGGCATTTGATGCATTTCTCTGCATAAAACTACTTTGTGGCCTCCCACTGTAGTTAAAATTAAATCTGAACTTCTCACTGTGACCTTTAAGACCCTGCATGAGCCAACTCTTGCTTCCTTCAACTCCTTCTCACTTTCCCTTCTGCACTCCACTTCATCTTGCCTGACGTCCAGCTATGCCCCTCCTCCTCCCAGGCACCTGCACCCATCTCAAGCCCTTCACAGACACACATCACTGGTTCCTTCTCCTGCTGCTTTGAATCTCACCTTAAATGTCTTCTCCCATTTGTTCATAGATAATAATAATGATCCCACACCCCAAGACTTTAATGTAAGTCGTCCATCAATTAGAGTAGAAAATCGTTTTCTGGCTATAGATCTTATGTTCAGTCTTCGACCCTTGTCAGCGCAAGGATGAACACAGGCACGTGTGCACACATATAGAAACACACATCAAATGCATTCACCTGACCCTGGCAAGGACTTTGCTAGTGACAGGGGGCTCTTCGGGCATTTGATTCTCTCTTCTACAACCTATCCCCATTACAAAACAATGCATGCTCTCTTGGAATTTTTTTTTGTTTATTTTTGAGAGAGAGAGAGTACGAGCAGGGGAGAGGCAGAGATAGAGGGACAGAGGATCCAAATCAGGCTCTGTGCTGACAGCAGAGAGCCCAATGCAGGGCTTGAGCTCACAAACCATGAGATCATGACCTGAGCCAAAGTGGGGCACTAAACCACCTAAGCCACTCAGGTGCCCCTCTCTTAGAAATTTTTAAATATTACAGAAAATTAGGATCTAGGAAGAACAAATCTCCCGGACCTCCCTAATCTAAAGACAACTATGGCTATTTTGATGCATTTATTCTGACCTTTTGTCTGTGTAGGTTTTTGTTGTTGTTGTTTTAGTGTTACACAGCAGGCATCATACTGTTTATACAGTTTTCTGTCCTGCATTTTCCATTTAATCTAAGCATTTTCAGGTTGCCACCTACTTACTGAGAATATTGTTATTAAAGGAATGGATATACCCAAGATTGTTTCTCTTTCCCCTAGGAGTGGGAATTTATCTTGAATAGTCAATTATTACACATAAAGCAGTAATTAACAATTTTTGTACGAAAGATTTAGGACGACTTTCTTAGGATAGATTAGATGGATTCTTTAAGATGGGCTAGTTATTTTAACCTATAACAACTTCACATTTATTTAGTTCATTGTGGTCAGTAATAATTTTTAAATCTTTCTCTCTTGATTTCCTTTTTTTCACCCTTACATTCTTCATAAAGTAACTTTAAAAAGTAACTTCAAATGGTTGCAACAGTTCTTTTTTTTAATTAAAAAAATTTTTTTAAATATGTATTTATTTTTGAGGGGCAGGGGAGGGGAAGAGAAAGAGGGAGGCACAGAATCTGAAGCAGGCTCCAGGCTCTGAGCTGTCAGCACAGAGCCCAACACAGGGCTTGAACTCATGAACCATGAGATCATGGCCTGAGCCAAAGTCAGACACTTAACTGACTGAGCCACCCAGGAGCCCCTCTAACACTTCTCACCAATCTGTAAGTGTGATAACTGCTCAGCAAAATTCCTTCTCCATTTTTCTGAAGCACACAACTAAATCCATTTCCTGGTTTCCCTTGCTGGGAAGATGTGTCACATGGTTGAGTTTTAGCCAATGGAATGTGAGAGGAAGTGAGGCATCCTACTTCCAGGCCTGGTCATAAAGTCTCCCATGTATGATCTACCATAGTTTTCTCCTTCCACCAACTGAACAGTGCTCTAAAGGATGATAGAGCCATGAGATAGAAGGAGCCTGGGTCCTTGAATGACATGGAATAGAATCACTGTGCCTTTTTGAACAGCTATCCAGAACTATTTATTTAATGTGAGCAAGAGATAAACCAGTATTGGGTCTGTTACAACAGTTTAGTCCACACCATAAATACAGGGTGCAAATACAGCCCCACCAACATTAATATTCATCATTGGATATTAATAATCCTTAGTAGTCCCGATTGTCCCAAGTCCCTAATAATATGAGTACAGCACCTCATCCCCCTCACCTAGGTATTTCTGAAGGTCCTGGGCTCATGTGTGGACAGACAGAACAGTTCTACTCACCAAAGAATCCTTATCCACCTGCTTCAGCAAAGAATCCCCTCTCCTTCTCCAAGGTGAATAAGGCACAGCAGTTATTGACGCCCCCCCCCACCCCCCCACTGGGGTATGGCCCTGGAGTTGACAGGGCTGGGGAGCTGCTTTGAATTCCTCAGGGATAGATACTATCAAAGGCTCCACCTGGCCAAAGCTGTCCCCTGGGAGAGGCCCAAGTAGGACCCACAGGCAGTTAGATGAAGCCAAGTAGTTCTGAATGGCATTGCCCAAGGCAAAGGCAAGGGTAACCAAACAATAGTCTTCCTTAAGCTTCCTTACTGGAGGGCAGAGTATGGGGAGGCATGGATAGTCAGAGACAGCAGGCAGAGAGAGCAGGGGAGAGCAGAGGAGGGAGAAGCACATCCTGAATTTCCAGGAGCTCCAGAGTAGGGCCTATGACCTTGCTCATGGGAGCCTAGGGGGGTCTTGCAAGGTTCCAAATCTATTTAAATATGTGCTATAAAATTACAAGGAGCCATTTCCTAGCTGCCTAATTAAAAACCCACATCAATGACTGGGTAATAAAAATATCATTTCATATTGCACACATGATGAAAGCTTCCTCAGTGCCGATGTTTCTGCTAAGGAGCCTCCTGCTCTGTGATGGCCCCTCCTGTATAGTTTCAAAGTCTGCCTCTGGCACAAGGGGAGGTACAGGGAAGCAGTCGCATCCCAGTTCCGGTGGGTCAGCTGGTCAAGGGCAAATTCCTCACCCCCCTGTGCCCTCGTTTCCTTCTCTGTGAGATGGGGGCAAAAGTGGAATCTGTCTCATAGGTATCAGGAGGACCGAATGAATTCCGGCATAAGTCACATATCTGGAAGATAGCTATTATTATAAGAAACAGACTTTGCCTGGCTGAATGCTACAGCGACCTTATATTTACCGGACACCTGAACCAAGCAAAGGAACTGTCCAATTTGGAGAGCACTTTTATGCTTTATTTTGATTCCACTTCAGGGTTTTATTTTCATGGAAAAAAAAATGTATACAGGTCCAATGATTTTTTTCCCAGCTAGGGCTTTTGCTAGGCTTTGGGAAGATCTTTGTTTTGGTTAGTGACAAACTTTGAAAACTAGCTAGCATTTGGGTTTGGTTTGGCTTGTAGTTGAAGAGAGCAGCTTGGGCTGATTTGGGTGCACAGTTTGGCTCAGTTCAAAGCCTGACCGTGGAATTTCAATTCTCTCTCTGTTGCTCACCGGGGCATGCACAAAGGAGAACAATGCCCTAGAGACCAGCGCATCTGCACATCCCACAAGCTGCTGCCTTAGGCTCTGCATCAAAAAGTTCCTTGAAAAGAGTGGCTTCTGAGCATCTTGAAACCTGCCGGTTTTAGAGGTCTCAGAACGATGGACCTCACATTGCGGGACCCTGGCAGAGACCGCTTTGTTTTTGTTTAATAAGCCTTATAAGAGCTTTCCCCAAAAAAACCCACAGGCACTTGGAAGAGCCTACAGCAGAACCAGGCCTTAACCTGAAAGTTCAGCAGATGTTTGCTCTAAGTTCTTGTCCACTAATGAATTTTAACTTCCGGCCTCACGCCACTTGAGGATCACTGAATTTGTAGAAAATGTTGAAGCCATCCAATGAAAAATTTCTTCTATTGTTTTCAATGTTTGAGAGAGAGAGAGCGAGAGAGAGAGAGAGAGCGAGAGAGCATGCATGCACACGTATGAGTGGGGGAGGGTCAGAGAGAGAGAGAGAGAGAAAATCTCAAGCAGGCTCCACACCATTAGCACAGAACCTGACTTGGGGCTCAGTCTTGCTACCCTTGAGATCATGACCTGAGCCGAAATCAAGAATTGAATGTTTGATTGGCTGAGCCACCCAGACATCCCTGAACAAAATTCTTTTAGTTCTCTTTCCCAACTACTCTGAACCATAGAGGTTAAGTGAATTTCCAAGTCTCCTCACAGCACATGAGGGCACAAGACATATCAGCGAGACGCCTGACACGGTGTTCTGCATTAGCCTCCAGAATTTCCTTATCTTCAAGAAGGTGTGTACATCTCTGAATGGGGATCCCGTAGTTCCCTGGTAAGTCCGTGGTAATCCATCACTCAAGCGAATAGTGTATTTTCTCATTTTCCTTTGGGTATCTCAAAAACTGAACAGAGACTCAGGTCCATAACATAGAACCACAATTAGTCAATGAATGTGCTGTGGTTTTATTTACACAGCTTTTTCAGTGCTAATTATTTTCCCTTGGAATCCCAGTTTCCCCAAGCTACAAGTACAGAGGGTGGCCCGTTAACAGCAAGAACCCACATCTCTGTGGCTCTTGCTTCTGCCTGTTCAGGGAGGATCTTGGCCCCCGCCAGGTCATCCCCACAGATGCAGCCCAGGGTCTGTGGGGAAAGCGCTCTCTCATTTAGGGCGGTCAAAGGCCCCCACTGCTGTGCTGCTTCCAGATTTTGTCAGCCTGATATCTTCTATTTGCCCTCAGCCTTCTAACTTCTTAGGTCCCACATATGAATCCTTGTGCATTTCAGAGGTGACTCAAATCAGAGTCACAGATTTCAAGCTCAAACCCTCTTTTCCTTTCATACACATTAAAAAAAAATTAAATCCAAGTTAGTTAACCTATAGCATAAAAAAGATTTCACGAGTAGAATTTAGTGATTCATCACTTACCTATGACACCCAGGGCTCATCCCAACAAGTGCCCTCCTTAAGGCCCATCACCCATTCAGCCCATCCCCCCACCCACCTCCCCTCCAGCAACCCTCAGTTCGTTCTCTGTATTTAGGAGTCTCTTACTGTTTGCCTCCTTGTTTTTATCTTATTTTTCCTTCCCTTCCCCATCTGTTGTGTTTCTTAAATTCCACATATGAAGCTCAAACCCTCTTCAGAACCATAGCTTCCCTTTGACCCAGATAGGTGTTTTTATGTATTTTTTTTTTTAAATGGGCCAAGCTGGTCCCATGTGACTGCACTGTCTATTGAGTTCTTCCAGGTGTTCCTGGCTCCTTTGGTCGCATAAGCTTCTGGTGACCTTGCCCGCAAGCTTCCCAAACGCACCCCAACGAGTCCAAATTCCAACTGAGGCCTCCTCTGCTTGTCTTGATTAAGATAAATAGTGGCTGTGGGTAAATGAAAATATCACGAAGTTAGAACTTAAGCTATCAGTTTATGAAATGGAGTTAAATCAGCCACATTAAATAAGTAACGAGAAAGCACACTGTGAACTGTAAGGGCTCTGCAGATAATGGACTGATTTGCCGAAAATCAGTTTGCCACATAATCTGCTTGCTGGTGTTTCCCATTTCACTGCAGTCCTTACTTGGAAGGGGATGGAGAGTCCGTGGCCCCACTCCTGCCTTTGATCAGGCTGAATTACCTACTAACCAAAATCGTGTTTCTATTAACTACTTAGAGTGTTGACAATAATTCACACTGCATGAAATAGTTTCCACGGTCTTTGAGGGCTTTTTCTCGTTTTCAGTTCTAGTTTTGCTGAGGCTTTCTAAAGCCAATCCCTGAGCTGGCTTACGGGAGAGGGGTTCCAGAGGTCCCACCTTTCAGAGCAACAGTGGTGTCCTCTTCCACTCTTCACTTTGCCGCACAATTGCCCCTGTGTCCTGTCCTCATAACCCCCTGGGAGCACCTCCTTGCTACCTCCTCTCAAGTCATCATGGAACCTGCCACCTTGGGTTGCAATTGTCATTTCTGGAAAGTTCCAGGGATAAGATGTATTTTAACTGTGGTGGATTGCCCACAAATAACAATTTTTCCCATCCCTTATGGGCATTGAGAGGTAGATCCTATTCCTCCACCCCTTGAATCGGGGCTGACTTTGTGGGAGTGACACTGTAGAACTTCCGAGCTCAGGCTTTAAGACGGTTTGCAGCTTCTGCTAACCTGAAACTCATCAGCTGTCCCGTGTAAGTCAGACTCCCCTCCAGACAGAAATATTCCATCAGCTCTGGGCTCTTCCAACAACAGCAGCTGAAGGGCTATCCAGCCTCCATGCAGCCTCCAGACTGTAGAATCAAATATATGGTTCTTGTTTAACCCACTAAGTTATGGGGTGGCCTGTTAATGTAGCAAAAGATAACTGATATACCATCTACAGCACTCTGATTAGTCTAGATGTTTCTATATGATTGACTTGGAACTTACCGGGAAGACACGAGCAATGTTTCATAAGGAATTCGGAAGCCTTGTGGGAGAAAATAGAAGAAAACCTCATTCTCTCTTCCCAGAGATTTCAAGTTGTAGACATTAGTCAGAATGGATCTAAAACTCAGACTATAATCCAGTAACACGACAATACCACAGCCTCCTGAAACAAAACCAATACAACGGCAGTGATCAGAGTTCAGGACACTCATTAGAGGAGGGACTCTCTAATTCTCTACATAGCTGGTTTCCACTGAGAACAGCCAAACTGACATATTGGAGTTTCCTTGACACATAGGGGAGGGAAGGTGAAGGAAAGGAGGGAGGCTGGAGCCTGGAACATCACCCTTAGAGACAATACTGAGGGAGGGGCTGTATCTTGACTCCCAAACTGTAAACACTGATATCCCAGGTGTATTACTATTGTAAGTCCCAGCTTAATTTGCCATCTTGAGATTTTGAGAAGGAAAAATTGTTGGAAAAAAATACTAACAGAAGTTGTGAAGCAATACCCCCCCGCGCCCGTTCACAAGCAGTGTCAGTCTTTCTTTCTAAATACATATTGTGTATAGCAGAACACAAAGAAATAACTTTTAGCATATGAGAAAAATTGTTCATAACATTCCCACAACCTCGTGTCTGAAAATATGCTCTTGCCTTCACTGAATATATGAATGGTTAAAATATTGATTTCTTTTGTTTACACAAAGGCTCCAAAAGATGAGTGCTTTGGGTTTTTCTTCTCCCCCCCTGCCCCCAAATCAACAAATCAGAACACACCTCCTCCTCGTTGAACTTGAACTCCAAATGTGTGCTTAAGGGAGACAGGGCTGACAGCCCAGGGACTTGAGGGTCCCATTAGCAGTCGTCCACACCCATTACCCTGTCTCTCTGGATTTCCTTTCATGCCACGGTTCCAACACTTTTTGCAAAGAGAGCCGGCAGACAGATTCTGAAATTTGCATGCAGATCCTTCTTGATAGTAAAAATGCTTCAAGATGTGGCTGGGAGGGCTGGGTGGTTGACTTCTGGGCTTTGAAAGGCCCTTCCTGGTGTTACCTTAGTGGAATGGTACCAACAGTCAGCCCTCCAGACAGAGGGACCCCTCACCTCCTCTGCAACAAGGGAGTCCCGGGGTGGGGGGGGCGGACCATGTGACCCAGAGGGTGATGCTCTTTAAAGCATTTGGAGGTCAAGGCTCAGAGATGTGGGGAAGGCAACAAGGGACTGCAGAAGACAGAGTGTGTGAACACAGTGGGTTTGCAAATCCTGTTCAGGGACTCTCATCACAGCTTGAGTTCATCCAATGACCAAGGCTGGACTTGGGGTGAAGGGGAGAAAAGTTTACCCACCAGGTCACTCTGCCATATCACCAAGATGGTTGGAAGGTGGGCCCACAAATCTGTCAGGCCTTGTCTTTTAGCTTCAATGTCTCTCTAGCATGGGTTTTCTCAGCCGGGGGTGGTATTTCAAGCTGTTCAGGAGTTTGGGTGAGGAAAAAAAGTACCTTTTTATTTTTATTCACCTCAAACTGAAATTTAGCCTCCCCTTTTAATTGAGATATAATTGACATTTGACATATTAGCTTCAGGTGTATAACATACTTCCCTGTTTGTACACATGGCAAAATGATCGCCACAGTGAGTCTAGCTAACATCCATTACCACACATACTTGACAAAACCATTTTCCTGATGGTAAGAACTTTGAAGATCTCTTTCAGCAGCTTTCAACATACGACACAGTATTACTAACTATAGTAACCATGCTGTGCCTTATGGTCCCATGACTTACTTATTTTCCAATTGGAGGCTGTACCTTTGGACCACCTTCACCTGTTTCACCCACCCCTCCATTCCTTTTATTTTATTTTATTTAAAAAAATTTTTTTTAACGTTTATTTATTTTTGAGACACACAGAGAGAGAGAGCATGAACAGGGGAGGGTCAGAAAAAGAGGGAGACACAGAATCGGAAACAGGCTCCAGGCTCTGAGCAGTCAGCACAGAGCCCGACGCGGGGCTCGAACTCATGGACCGCAAGATCATGACCTGAGCCGAAGTCGGACGCTTAACCGACTGAGCCACCCAGGCACCCCCTCCATTCCTTTTAAACAAAAGCTTTATCGTCAGCAGAAATCAGACACCATATTACTGTTGCACGCATAAGAAAAGTTTACTTAAGCTTATCACTACTTCGGTATTATGGGACTCATTATACCAACTACCAAAGATAGCTATTGAAGGTCTTAACGAAGCACATACAAAACTGTATCACATACCTCGGACTTGTTAGGAGGCTCCTATCAAAAAACAAACAAACCTACTTGAGGGCACAGCACTGGTTCCTGGATAAATAAGGACGGCCCCTGGAAAATCAGTTTTACCTAAAGCTTATACCTTTCAGACATTTTTACATAAAGCTAAATATGGATGTGTGATGGGGTAGGAAGCAAACTTCCCGTGAATTTTTTGGCCAAAACGTGAAATGTTGAATGCATTTTGTGTATAGGTGTGGCTGGTCGTTTGGCTAGGACTCCAGAAATTCGGGGGTTCGCAGTGTCCTTCCCCATGTTAGGGACAGAGACGTCCCTTGGAGTATTGCAGAGGAGGAAGGCCTCAGGTCCCTCTTTGGCTCAAGTCCCTTTAAATTCGGGAGGATGCACAGAGTGGTTGAAAGAGCAAACGTTTTCACAGGAGGTAAACTTGGGTTCAAATCCGAGTTCTGCCAGTTATTAGCTGCGGGTCTCCGGGCACAAGATGCACCCCTCACCCCCAGCCCCGGTCTGCATTTCCCCATCTGTAAAACACAGACAGCAATATCAACCTCTCCCAGTATATAAGACACACGGTCCCTACAAGGGACTCAATACACAATGGAGTTTCAAAGAAAGCCATCCAACTCCTTTTTGGTCTGCGGACCCTCTCCCTTAGGGATTTTGTGGCCTGGGTCCCAAGGTTCATCTTAACCTCAGCCCAGTCCGAGGGACACATCCAGGAGACAGGGTTAGGCAAACCAGCTGGAATCGCCCTCTCTGCTTTCTCAGTCGGCTTCTGGGGGTCCTCGGTCCTTTCCAGCTGCCTCAAATGCTTCCGCGTTGCCCACCAATCTGAGACGGCTGAGAATAGCCAGGCAGAGCCCGCGGAGCTGAGGCCTGACCACCCCGTCGCCACCCTGGAGAGGCCTGCAATCCCGTGGCTTCCATCCTCTCGCCGCCTAGAGCTCTGCGCCCCACATCTGCGGCCTGGTACCAAGCCCATGCACCGCGAGCCAAGGCCAAAGACACGCCTGCCAAAAAAACAAACAAACAAACGAAAAACCTGGAGCAACGCATAAGCACGGTCTTGCCTGTTTCCACCCGTGGTGCCTGATGCACGCTCGGCGCACGCACAAGGCACGCAGGGGGCAGGCACTCCAGCACACCCCAGGCGTTCCTGGAGGCCTGTCCAGCAGCGCTGGTCTGCAGGTGGCAGCCCTGGGGAGGGGAGGGGTAGGAGGACTTGGACCATTAGGCCGTATCTCTGGAGGCAGGTCACGACCCAGGAAAGGAAACCAGCAACCGGAGCCAGTCTTGAGCCAGCTGGGTGCCTGGGGCAGTGACCAGGTCAGGCCTGGAAACTGGTCTGGGTAGGAGCACTGGAGGACAGTAGAGCAAATCCGAAGGGCCGAGTCTCCTCTGTTTTTCGCCACAGGCCTGCGTTATGTAGTCCCAGCTCACACCCTCTCCTTTCTCACTATTTCCCCGTCACACTCTCAGCTCTAGACATCTCCCATGGTTTGGGACAGACTCGTCCAGTAGCTGCACCCTGGAATGAATGTCCCAAGCTCGGTCCTACCCTCTGGAAAGGGCTGAGCAATCTTGAGCAACTGGGAATAGATGCCTGCAGCATCCGCTGGGATTCCCACTTTGCTGTCAGAAGCTTCCCTCGGCCATGGCAGTCATCTAGAATTCTGCCAGACAAAGCATTGTGCTTCAGGGGAGAGAGGGAGCCCTGGACAGGGAGTCAAGGCTTGGGTTCTCTCCTGGCTTTGCCCCTTCTTGGGGTGTCATAGATCATTGAACTCCTCAGTTTCCTGCCCAGGAAAATGGGTCGATTTTATATCTGCCTGGGTGTGGTGAGAATTGAACAAGAGAATACAATCAAAGTCTTTGTAAAGCCCTGTAAAAGCCATTGTCATCGTTTGGTGTTTGGTTGCCATTGCCACTATGCCATCGTCTGGGAACCCTGTCATGGTCCAGAGCAGCCAGGTCCCCACAGTGGCTTCGCTGACTGCCTCGGGCCTTCTGTTGGCAGTCCCACAATACGCAGTGAGCCAGTCCAGGCTGTAGGAGGCTGAGACTCCTCTTCCACTGAGGCCAAAGGATGGGCCGTGGTCAACACATGTTGGGTGTTTCTCAGGCTCGGTGAACTAGTGTTCTTAATAGTGCAAAATAAGAGAATAATGCCCTACATTTGTGCTTTCAAGTTTGAAAAGCCCTGTCATCAGTATTATTGAATTGAAGTCTCACAGCAAACGTATGAGGCTAATCTTACCCTGTAATATTATGCCCATTTACCTATGTAGAAACTGAGACACAGAAAGGTTAAGCAACTTACCCAGCTCACAGGATTTTTTTTTTTTTTGCCTGTTCAGGTTCCTGATTGTAAGAGTCCCTGTGGTTAGGTTGGGGTAGGCAGTAAAAGGGCAACAACTGTGAAAATCACACATGGACAGTGTCTGGTCCAAAAGGGAAGGTGTGCACGTTCTTCTGAAAGCATCTCTGGTTGATAAACGGGTCTAAAACTCGATGAGACCTGAAATGCTGGGGCTGGTGTGGAGGCCAAGGACCATGCGAGAGACCAGGCTGAGGGTCAGGGGCACGGTCCAAGGAAGACCTTGGTGGCCCAACCCAGGTACTGCCATGTCTGCTTCAGCAAACCAGAGCAATGTCCCAGCAGATCCTGCAGGGATCTCCTTGACTCTGTGACGCCCAGCATCCCCACTCCCTGCCTCCCATAACAGAGAGGAGACTCCATTTCAGCCATCCAGAACAGGGTGGTGGGGGTGGGGGTGGGGCGGGGGGTGTGTGGACGACTACAAGTGGCATTTGGAAAGGGAGCCAAAAGATGCCTGACAGTCTGTCATTCTGCAGGAGATTGTAGGAAGACTCTTTTTTTTTTTTTTTTTAATGTTTTTATTTATTTTTAAGAGAGAGAGAGAGATAAAGCGTGAGTCAGGGAGGGGCAGAGAGAGGGAGACACAGAATCTGAAACAGGCTCCAGGCTCTGAGCTGCAGCACAGAACCCGACGCGGGGCTCGAACTCACGGACTATGAGATCATGACCTGAGCTGAAGTCGGACGCTTAACCAACTGAGCCACCCAGGCGCCCCCTGTAGGAGCCTGTCTTATAAAATGAATTGTCCCGCAACCTTCCCCGATTGTCAAATGTCCAACCTGTGCAGTCATTCCTGGAGGTGAAAAGCCTACTTTTACCAGAACCCAGGGAATTTATTTTTGCATGGTTTTGTAGTACATTAAAATTTCCCAAGAATGCGACCAATGTGTAAATGAAGATGACACTTCAGCAATGTTCATGATTTAGTTAAAATGTGTTGCCAGTAGAAATGCTGCCGGTGACTTTGGAATCCCAGCACCACGCACCTGCATCCCTCTGTGTCACCGGTTGTGGCTGGCACAGGGGTCCAGTCACGGGTATAGCTGGGCTTCCTGAGGGCCTCCAGGATGGTCATGCCTGCACATGGCAAATACACAGTAATTTATCTTCAATCGCTTTCTTTTGCATTGGAGTTACGCTGTTGACCTTGAAAAATTGTGTACCTTTTCCTTTCATTTCCGGATGGCAAAGGAGCATTATGTAATAAATAGAGAAGAAGCGTTGCATTTGGGAAGGCTGAGAATCCTGCTCTGAGAAAATGGCAGGTTCCTTTTTAAGAATCACAGTGTTTCAGGTTGGAAGAGACCTTGAAGGTCACCCAGTCCCACCTCTGCCTCTGTCCAGCGCTCCAATCCGTGTGGCTGGGGTGAGGACTCGGGGCTTTCACACACCTCTGCCTGCTTTCTTCCTCCTATGATGCGACCCCTATGAGGGCCCAGGGTGGGGGAGAGCAGATGGGCCAGGAGGACGAAGGACCCGGACTCAGAGAGCGTTATGGGTCTTGGCATGAGGCTTTGCAGGTGCTGGGGTCCAAGAGCCACTTAATATGTCCACTTACAGCTCTGGGCACTAGCTCAGTGGGAAAACTTGGACCTGCATTCCAAGTAGAAACACTCTACTCTCAAAGGCTCAGTCTGTATCGGCTGTATCCCAGGCTTCTGGGACCCACAAAACTGGCAAACAAACACACGGCATATCAGAGCATGTCCCAGTGGTGGAGTTCTGAATGGCACCGTGGGCATCTGATTGTCGCCGAGCACGGAGCCAGCTGGAAATGAGTAAATAGATACCCTGACGTCAGCAAGAACCCCGAGAACACCAAAGTGATGATGGCTACTCCTGCTAGTTTATTCCAGACTCAAGGGTCTATGGCTCCACATTCTAGGATAAAGGGACTGTCAGAAGGTGGGCTTTAGGCAGGGTCAGCCCCAGTGTTTCTGCTGGCTGAGTGTCCTCCAAGCTGCCTTGACAAAAGACAGACCGGAAGGGCAGAACACTGGGATGACCCACGCCTTTGGCATTTTGACCCGGTTGCTTTGCAGCTCGTTGTAGCCACACTCCATCCTCGCCCCTGTCCTTCCTCTCCACCGCCCCCTGTACCCCGTGAGTTTGCAACTCCCTTGTCCTGTCCTATGCCCTGTGCCCTTTCCTCTGGGGGCTGGGCAGCCTTACTCCACCTACTTCCCGCCTGCCTTCCCGCCCCCCCCACCTCCGCCCCGGGACTGACACAGAGTCCTCTGTCTTCCCATGGAATGCAGGAGCAATCCTGAGCGTGGTGTTGGACAAGGAGTCCAGCTCCCCCTATAAACTTTTTATAGCTTAGGAAAATAAACATGTGGTTTAAGGTCTTTGCATAGGCAGTGCTCACAGAGTTTGAGCTTGCTTTACAGAACTACGAAGGAAAATATTGGTCGAGCTAATAAATTTCTGAGCCAGCCAAGGGACAGAAGTCCAGAAATCTCGGGGAGGCTTTGATGGTTTAGGAGATAAAAAAAGGAGTCACCCCTGCAGCTGTCATCCTGCTCAGGATCAGGCCAGCCTCCCGTTCCCCGGGACGGGCGTTTCCCTGCTGCTGGAGGGCCCTTGGAGGTCACTTGACAGATGAAGAAGCAGGGTCCAGAGAGAGAAAGTGGAGGAAGTGATGCCGGGTCACACAGCTCATTAGAGCTGGGGACCGGGGTACTTTTCACTCATATGGCTCTCAGGCATCTGCTGTGCGCTGACGGAGGTGTTGGCGAAACAGGGAGCCCCCCTCAGCATGTGCACGAAGCAGGCAGCAGGGAGGGCTTTGGGGGCCACTTCTGAGGTTTACTTCCTGGGTTTGTGGAGGAGCAGAGACCCTAGGAGGAGGGAGAGTGACTAGAAGGTTTTCAGTTGGAGCCCTTTGTAGTAACAATAAAAATAATAATAAACACTGCCCTGGCTACTATTTATGAGGCATTTACTCTGGGCCAGGATCTGAAGTCACCCCACTGAATCCCTATTCTGCAGGTGAGGAGAACTGTAAGCCACTTCCCCACGGTCACCTGGCTGGAAAATGGCCGAGCCGGGAACCAGACCCAGGAGGCCTGACCCCTGGAGCTGTGCACTTGCTCAAACAGCTTGCAGGAGCTGGTTATGGGAAAGACAAGGATAGGTGTAGGTCAAGTGAGTTGAGGACTCCAAGGGACAGCCAGGCGAGAGATGGGCATCAGAGCAGGGCGTGTGCATTTGGGATCATGGGCCAGAGGGTAGAGATTAAAGCCAGGGAAATCTGGTGTGTAGAGAGGGGTCATGGGCTGGAGGGTCAGGTGCTCCTGGGGGCAAGCGGGAGCTCCTAGGGCGCTGAAGGTGGTTCCGGCCTCGCTTGCTGCTGAGCAAAGGTCACACCACAGCTTGTAGTCACTGCTCAGAGCATCATTGCCCTTGAGGTTGATACTGTTGCTCTCCAGGGAGGAAAAAGGCTATCCCCATGGCCAAGAAGGATGCACATGTCCCTCTGCAGTTGTGCCTTCTAGAAAGACTCATTCTTTCCAGACCAGTCCAGCAATATCTGAATCAGACAACCCTAAAGCCGAGCATGCATCTTGGGTCCAGGTTCCTCTTTTAGGAACTGATCCTGAGGACAGAATCAGGGACACAGATGAGGATGTTCGTCACAGCATTGTTTTTATTTGTGACAAATCTCAAATCATTTAAATGTCTCACGAGGAGGGGTCAAGCAATGAAATACACACAGCCAATTAGATCAAACTGTAGAATAATATTTGTGACCAACAATTCTGACATATTGTTAAGTTTTAAGTGACAGGCTATGAGCAGTATGACTAACTCAAGACAATTTTTTATTTTTATTTTTTATAAAGAAAAGAAAGAAAAGAATGGACGTGTATACGTATTTCAGTGCCCGTGCCCTGTGGTTAGTATTAGTAGGCTTTCCTTTGGATGGTGGGACGGGGCGGGGGGTGAGTTCTCTCTCAGATATTGCAAGGTTGGTTTGTTTCTTTTTACATGGAGTATATATGATTGTTATGTTTTGAAAAAAAAAAGAGTTTGTACCATAAGGACTCCTCATATGTAATATGAGCACATGCTTGCCTGGTACTTAATTCACACCAGGCACTGTTCTGAGTAAAGGGATTAAAGAATTGAACTCCCAAGAGAATTCAGGTGAGGGAACAGTGGCTCAGGAAGGTCTGGCAGGTCGTCCAGACTCACAGAGCTGGCGTGTGGCAGAGATGGGACCCGAAGCCAAGCCGTCTGGCATCAGGGTCCATGCTCCTAACCACTGTGTGACACTATCACTCCCCAGTGAAGCAAAGGTTGTCTCCATGGCCCACAAGGATATGGCAGGCGTTGCCTTGATGTACCTTGATCCCCTGCGTGTCCTGTAATGGCAATGCTCAGGCACTGTGTTGAATGAATGAATGAATGCACACACGCGAATGATAGGCCTCACTTATCCTCCAGGATCTGAAAAGACATCTTCACATGCTTTTGCGAGAGTTGACCATGACCATGATGGGACTCGAGGAACTTTCCCCCCACTTTTGTCTTCCTAGGGGAAGTGTCCTCTGTTTGCTGAGAGACCTGCCCTGTCTTCCAGCATCCCGGGAGAATGGGGGGGTGGCTTAGAGCGTCATGGCTCTGTGCCCACCTCGAGGATTCACCACTGTGGTAGATTATTGGCTTGGTGGCTCCCAATGGACCGTGTCTCCCAGAATTCATGCTTTGATGAGCTCCTCCCACATCGATTCAGGGGTTGGCTAGGTGGCTTGCTTTGGCCAATGGGACGTTAGCAAGTGTGATGCAAGCAGAGACTTCATAAGTGTTTGCGCATCAGGTTTGTCTTCTCAGGATGGGCTCTCTTGGAGCCCAGCCACCATGCTGTAAGGAAGTCCAGGCTAGACCAGTGAATAATGTGAGGCTATGAGAGAGAGGCTCTGGAGGGTAAGAGGCCATCTTGGACATTCTAGCCCCAAATTCCTAGGTGAATCAGTGAGACCAGCCGATCTCCCAGCTGAGCCCCGTCAGCCCACAGATTCATGAGGAAGAAGACATTGTTGTTGTTTTAAGCCACTAAGTTGCGTGTGGTTTGTTCTGCAGCCATAGGTAACTGAAATACTGGTCTTCCTTTCCTGGACAGCTCTTGGAAATGAATCCACACACACACTTATTAGGCACCCACTGTGTGCCTGGCCCTATGGGCCAATCACAAAAGGACTCTGATTAAGAATTGTGAACTGCTGTATGCAGTAAGACAAAAGAAGCATTCTGGGCTAAACTTGCACAGTGAGGAGAGACAGCTGATTTCCGCACTGGTTTCCTGCCCCACAAAGCTGCTGTGGCTGATCTGTTTGGTAAACAGGGATCGAGTGGTTGCGTATATTGATCTTGTAGTTCATTATAACAATAGTCTTTTGACTCCTCTGGATCCCTGTGTTGTTGAATGATATTCAGGTGGCAGGAAGTTCGATTCTCCCACCTGCATGGATCCTGGGAACGAAGAAGAGAGACGAGATGGGGAAATGAGCGGTGCGCTCGGTTGTGCGTGGACCACTGTCCCGTCACCGCTCTTCAGGGGATGCGAAGGGGATTTGCTTGGGCTTCTTCTCAGCTCTACTGTGACTGGCCTGCCCAGAGCTTCATGAACATGCAGCTGTACCAGAAAGACCTACAGCCTCGAACATCAGAGCTGGAGAGACTTAGGCATTACCTGACCTGATGTCCTTATTGTAGAGAGGAGGAAACTGAGGCCCAGAGATGGGAAGGGCTCGTTGGAGGAAACACAGGGTTTCTTAACTCCTCCACCACTGGCCTTCCTGCTAACCAAAGCTCAGCTACCCATCAACCATGGGCTCCCTCTACCTGCCCAGCTCCTCGCCCAGGGCTTGCTTTGGTGACCAAGCCAAGCTGGGCTGCAGGGGACAGCCTCAAACAAGGACCGAGAAAGCCCACCCAGTTGAAGAAAAGCTGGATACATTAACTTCCACTTCAGAGAATACGTATGAAACTGCACGAGGGTGTGGAGAAACAATCCCGCTCAAAACAAATCGTTTAAGGGCATCCCGAGGTAGCAAGCAGACAGCCAGCCCATCATTTTGCTTTCTTTCTTAGTGTGAGTTTTTTCTGGGTGTTACCTCCAGGGAGTCATAGCATTGCCTTGCACACTTGAGGGAATTCCAAATACGCCTACATGTTCCCAGGTGTCCTGCATCCCACCTGGCCCGAAAGGGGGTCACTTCTTTCTTCGTTTCCCAGTTTCCTCCCTGGGACCAACTGAAGAGAGCCAGGACTGCGGGAAATTCTGTGACTCAAAGGTACATCTGGAATATGCTGGAGAGCCTGGGAGGCTAGTCAAACCAAGGAGTCATCGTTGCACAAACCGGGAATGCAGGCTTGGAGGGCAGGGGGTTTCTTAAGGCCTGGGGCTGTGGGTTCCACGCCAGTGGGAGACTCCAGTAAGCCTCCCGGCTGGAGGACAGCATGAGTCAGGCCTTGAGGTGTTTTCCTCACATGGTTTCAGTTCTCAGGTCAGGATCTTGGCACCCAAGGGGAAAGCCTGGTCCAGGCCGGGAGGAAACCCTAAGTGGCTACAGCATCGTGCTTGGATGGGGTGTGGCTGGGAGGCGACCGGCTGCCAATAAGTGATTTACAGCATGTTCCCTCATGTTTTACATTTTCATCATGTCATGTTGCAGCCCAGTCTCCAGTAATGGGATCTGCAGAGGCGTCCGACTCCCCAAACTGCTGTCTGGAAGAGGGGCCCGAGTAGGGAAGCCTGCCCAGTCCCGGGCTCTTTGGCCTTGATTTTCACTGTGGCTCTGTCATGTCTCAAAACTCTGCAGCCCAGAACCTTTGTCATGACCTCCCGCTTCCTAGTCCTTCCTTCCTGGCCTGCTACCTTCACACCTCAGCCTCTTAAGGACTTGTCTAAGCTCACGCTGCTCTGGACTGAGGGGCTGGGGAACTTGGTTGCCCCAGAACATTAGGTAGGGGCCCCATCTCGGCCTCCCTCACATCACACAAAACCCCCAGACGAGTCCTATACCACCTGCTGTCTGTCTGAGGACTCTCAGAACCTTTCAACTGGTAGGAATGTAAAGGACACAGCCCTTGTGGAAAACAGCTCTGTGGGTCCTCAGAAAGGTAAACACACAATTATTATATGACCCGCTAATTCCACTCCTGGATGCACAAGAATTGAAAGCAGGGACTCACCAAAGTGCTCGTATACACATGTTCACAGCAGCGTTATTTACGACAGCCAAGGTGTCCATCGGCAGGTGAGCAGATAAACACATGTGGTCTCTCCGTACCTGGAATATCGTTCAGTCATAAAAAGGAACGAAACGTTGATAGAGGCTACTGCATGGATGAACCTCGAAAACATTATGCTGGGTGAAAGACGCCAGGCACTGAGGGCCACATGTTGTATGACATTTGTGTGAAATGTCTAGAATAGATACATCCATAGAGCCGGAAACAGACAAGTGATGCGGGGCGGAGGGGGGGGGGAGGGGAGTAAGAGAGAATAGAAAATGCCTGCTTCACGGGTACAGGGTTTTTGGGGGGCTCATGGAAGTGTTCGGGAACTGGATGGAAGCAGTAGATGCACAACATTGTGAACGGACCAAATGACACTGAACTGTAGACTTTCAAAAGGCTAACTTTGTGTTATGTGAATGTAACCTTCAAACTTTTAAAAAAATTTTTTTTAATTAAAAAATTAAACTTTTTTTTAAATTAAAAAAGTAAACATTTTTGAGTCAAACCTTCTTCCACTGCCTACAAATTTTTCCCAGCGTCCCAACACACACAGAGGCCATCCATGCCTGCAGCTGTTCACCCAGAACCTCAGATTGAGGACATGAAGTGGTTGAGAGGGCTGTTGAGGCAGGAAATTGGGGATTGTCTTGTGGTGGGGCCAGGGATGGGGGCCACAGGGACCCGCTCTAACGGGGGTAGGGGGGGCGCTAGAGGCTGCCCAGGGCACATGCTGCCCTTTCCAGCTCTTCTTCTCTCCTTTGGTCCCCAGGCACGCCGTGCCTGCAGTCCTGGGGGCAGGGGTGCAAGGGTCACGGGGGCGGGTTGGGTCACAATGTGTGATAATGGCAGCTGAGAATCCTTTGTGGCCCACTGGGGGTTGTCGTGAGGCCTGGATCTTTGGGGTGGGCTTCTAAGCTGAGATGTTGAACATCATTTCCATAACCCCCTAGCATCACTTCCAGCCTTTTGCGAATCACTCTTGATCACTCTCCCTCCACACCCACCGCCAGAGTCACCTCTACCCACGCCACACCTCCACCCACCCCCTAAGCAGGGTCCTTTCCTCCACTCAGGAGAAGGGGTAAGACAGGCAGTTTAGCCCCTCTTTGGCTCCAATGTTGGGGCAAAGGGGATTTGGAGCAGGGGAGGGGAGAACAGTCAGACAGAAGGGACAGAGAACGTCAACCCCTGCATGGCAGCTGTCACTAAGACCCCAGGGGAGAAGACCATGAGGGCAGAGCACAGGAGATGGGCTGGCTCAGGAGGAGGGAGACTGAGAACAAAGAAAGTACCCACATGGAGAGAAAAAGGAAAAGAATGGGGGGAGGGGGTGAGAACTCAGAAGGAGGCTAACCGCCCCCCACCCCACTTTCCAGACACTGACGTTCTCCGGGCTTCCCTCTCACATATGGGCCTAATTCAGGTAGAGTGAAATCTTGCATTGCTCTGGTTAAAAATTATTGCTTCGGATAATGAAATCTTTGTCATTGGAAACTCCAAAAGAAAAAAAAAAGGCCCTTCAAGCCGTGACTTATGGGCAGTGTGGTGATGGAAATGAATTCATCATCCCATTTTCCCGCATCGAACGGGAGGACAAGCTTGATTCATAACCAGGCCACGTGTGGCAGGTCCCCGCGGGCAGGGTGGCGGCTGGGCCTGCTGAGGAGCCGGCAGGGGAAGCTCCCCGGACGACCGAGGCGGGTGTGGGGAGCGATAAGCATCTGCTTGGCATGCTCTGGCCTCAGGTTTTCCTGAGGATTTGCCTGAGCTGTCAAAACAGTTTGGGGCTGTGCAGAGGCTGTCTGCTTCTGCAGAGAAAATCCCATAATAGCTCTATGAAACGAGTTGTTTTTGTTTCAAACCCTAAACCTCACACCCACATAGAAATCTCCCAGACAAAGCAATCTGACCTTAATGGGTGAGCAAGATGGCCACGAATCTCTCTCCAATGGTGACACTTTTCATCCAAGAGGCACAACGTGCTTCCAGTTCGAGGGAACGAGTAGCTGGATCTACCTGATAGAGGATAAATTTAACTGCGGTCCAGCCATGGCAAGTGTGTTGTCCGCAGGATCAGGAGATTCGGGGTCGACATCTGGGTCTGAGCCCTGTCCTTGGGCCTCCGGGCAGTGGCTCTGAGGCTGGGCTTTGTGCTCCTTGTTTCACAGCGAGGTTGGCCCATGTGGAACTACCTCCCGGATGTTGTTACGGGGCAGAGCCGTTTTTGTTTCCCTGAAACCTCGAAGGTGGGTGAGCAGAAGAGGAGGTGGCAGGATTGGGAGGAATTCTCAACAGAGTCAGAGGGAAGGGCTTCACGGGGCTGGGGTCCAAGCTTGTTCAGCCTGTGTGGAGGCCCCCCAGGTAGGGTTGCCGGCTCTGGCTATGACTCCCGTTGGGTGACATCCCACTGAGATGTGATTTCTCCTGCAACCGTTTTTCACAGGGAAATGGGGCAAAAGAGTAGTTGTTGAGGTGGTTGTGGTTACGGAGGGAGGGATACTTTGCTGGTGTTGAGGGTCTGCTCCCTTCATTGGGTCCTTCACCAAATGTTTGGTGAGCACCTGCTGTGTGTGAGCAGTGATCTGGATGCTGGGGATTTGGGAAGATCAGGACAGACATGGCCCACTCTCTCATGCTGGGCAAGGGACAGATGATAAATAATAAATGAAGATACGAACAGAGTGCCTAGAAGAAAATATGATGGAGAATGTCTGGGGGGCTTCTTTGGATTGGGAGGTCAAGGAAGTCTCTCCAAGGTAGAAAAGCCACTTGGACTGGTCCCAAAGATGACATGGGACTTGCCATGTTGAAATCGGGGCGGGGGAGTATTCCAGAGCAGGGCAGAGTCCCCAGTGTGGGAACAGAAGATCCAATTTACCAATAACCCCCAGTAGCTGAATATTTTCCCAGAGCCAACCTGGCAGGCACTGGACATTGATCAGCTGAAGGTGCCAACCCCAGGCTGGGAGTCAGCAGCCAAGACATAACTCGGGTTCTGCCTGCCCAAGGACCAAGTGCCCAGGACAGAGCCCAGGGGCCCTCATCTCTGTTTGGCTCAGGCTATGTGGAGAAGAGGAAAAATCATAGAACTTGGAGGTAGCCATGCCCAATTTGAGTCTTAGCTGGCTGTTTACTAGCCTGGGACACTGAGCAAGTCATTCAGTCGTGGCGAATCTTGGTTCCTTATCTGTGAGTTTGGGCGATAACAACTGTCAGACTTGCTGTGTGGATTAGAAATGATTTAGCACAGCTCCCAGTGCCTGGGGATCGGTAGCTCTGTTTTAGAGCCTCCCCCAGTTCTCTGGGGGCCTGCCTGCTTTTTGCTTTCCTGTCTCCCTCCACCATGAATCCTGTTACTTGGGGGCCAAGGCCCTGCCTTCTGTGCCAGCCCCTCACCCCACAGCCTGGTCTGGTGGTCTTGGCCTAGCTGCCTAACATAGCTCTCCAGATCTCAGGATTGCCTCTTTTCTTGGGGGCTCCAGGCACCGTTGCTTCTGGAATTACGACCAGTAAGAGACACCCTTTCCAGATCCCCTCCCATGCAGACTGTCTCCCGGAACCACCTGTTCCCCCCACCTGCAGACCTCTCTTGTAGACCAAGACCTCAGCCCAGCCTGGGGCCAACCCAGGAGGAAACTACGAAGGCAGATCCGGGTGTGATCCCAGCTTTGCTTCTTATCCGCTGTGGGACCTTGACTAGGTTAGTTAGCTCAGACATGAGCTCAACTGTTCTCATCCCTGGAGAACGGTACTTTCAGAGGAAGAAAAGTACTGTCTCACCACAACCTTGTAAGTCTCGCTTAGGAAAGGAGCAACGTTGTTTTAGGCAAATGCAGAAAGGCCACTTGGAGGGGGAGGGGGCCTTCCAAGGAGGCTGGAGGAGGAGGCGGACCAGAGAACCATCCAGTATCCCTAAGAAGGGACCAGGAGTTGGTGGCGGGGGTAGGGCAGGGGGATTAGCAGAGAAGTTTGAGCCATGTGGATCTGAAGCAGAGTGGGAGGAAGTGACTCAGGGACTTCTTAAGAACTTCAAAGTCTACTGTTTGTGTTTCTTTTCTCAGCTGCGTGGAGTGAGATGGATGCTTCTTGCTATTGCCTCTGAATCTTCAGGAAAATCTCTATGCCCAACTTGTGTGCTGGATTGTGTGCAGAGGCCTGGGGAGTCAGGGAAAAGACCCACTTCTGGGTCAGTGCTGGGGAGGCATCGTAAGAAGAGTGACAAAATATAGAGAGGAGAACAACTTAGCAGACGCCCAGAATCAGAGCCAGCGGAGGCCAGAACCAATGTGGATCTCCAAGAGTTCCCAGAAGTCTTGGGGTGGGCACGAGACACGCCTCGGGAGGGGGGTTTGAGCCTATCAGGTGTTCATCTGTTTCCTTGGGGCTCCAGGCACTGCTGCTTCTGGAACTATGACGAGGCAGAGGCACCCCTCCACAGTGGTCTCCCTCCCTCCCCCGGCCTGGGCCCGACCGTGGGGTTCTGGTGATTTCTGCAAGGGACAGCTGGGCAGGCCGCGTCCTCAGAGCGTGGGGATGCCTGGCTGGTGCCTTAATGGCTTCTGACGGCCCCGTGCCCCCACCGCAGCCTGTGACGGTCAGACCAGGCCTCAGAAAACAAACAACGCACACTGAAGTGATTTCTGCTCATTTCTCCGAGTACTGGCATGCTCTGCGGTCGGGCCGGTCGTCTGAGGGAGCGAGAGCTGCCAAGGAATTCCCTCCTGTCCAAGTGTTTTGTGGGGCAGGGTCCTCGGGAGGTGGGGGGAGGGGAGTGAAGCCAGCTTCCGAGAGGGAGCTGAGTCACCTCACCCACAAACTGCTGTGTGGGAGCTCCCCTCAGCCTTGAGGGAGTGCAGCACCTCTTTATCTATTGCTTTATTTATATGTTCTTTACTTATATATTTTATTGATTTATTTATATATTTATTTATTTATTTTGAGAAAGAGAAAGTGGGGGAGGGGCAGAGAGAGAGAAAGAATCCCAAGCAGGCTCCACATTCAGTGCAGAGCCCGACGTGGGGCTCGGTCCCATGACCGGGAGATCGTGACCTGAGCCGAAATCAAGAGTCAGATGCTTAGCTGACTGAACTGCTCAGGCGTCCCCCTGCAGCACCTCATTAATACAAAAATCCAGGTTCTAGGCTTGTGGCTAAGAGGGAAGCCAGATGCTCAGGCCTTTTCTTGGTGCTCCTGGTGGCCACTGAGCCACCAGGAGATCTCATGCGGTCTAGCGTGGGGGCAAGAGAGAGGGAAGGAAAGCTTGACACAGAGATAGAAAGAGAGAAGCAGACAGCTCTTGGCATAGAAGAAACATCAAACCACATTCTTTGCTTTCATTTAAATTAAGTCTGGCCCTGAGCTGCCATAGCCACTTGTAGGGCCCCTCTTCTGGGATGGCACAAGAAGCAGAGAGTTTATGGGGCAGAAAACAGGGGTGGGTTCACCCTCAGCTCCTCTTGATGGTGGCTCAGAGCAGGAAGCTCCCCCACTGGGGTCGGCCCGGGACCTCTGCCCACCTAGGCGACCGGCTTGTCCTGGTTTACCCGAGGCTTTCCCAGGCTTAGCACCGAAAATCCTTTGTCCCGGGAGCCCATTCAGTTTCCGGCAAACTGGGATAGTGGGTCACCCTCTTCCCACTGCACATCACTCAGGTGCCTTGGTGGCCATTTCTCTGGGAGGTCTTGTCCCTTCCCTGGGTGGTGGCGGGGGGGTGGGGGGGTTGGGCGGGGAGGCACTGCAGGCCCTACCGACTCGGGGACTCCACAGGCTCCTCTGTATGAGGTCCTGCCTCCCTCTGTCTCCGGGCCCTCCCTCCCACGGCATGATCCCCCGAGGCTTCTCCAGCTTCGGGAAGGCGAAGGCCCAGAAGATGGATTGGTCACAAGCAGCCTTTACTCGCAGCCTGAACCATGAGCCCCCACAGAGGTACAGAGCACAGGAGGCTTCCGACTTGCCACAGAGAGGGACAAACACAGCACACACTAATGTCTCAGTGCAGACTTCTCCTGCACGAGTCTCCATGTAAATCACTTGACAAGGGGAGTTACCGCAAGTTTGTGTTGTCATGAGAAGGCTTTCCCTGGGACCCCTGGGAGCACAGCTCCTTGAATCCGGGGCTTAGACGGGCATCTTACGCTACAAAAATGTACCCCCAGGGGACCCCAGCCTCCATCCTCAGCCCTTTCACTTGGAAATGGTGCTGGCTCACTCCAGACAGGCTTCCGTGCCCTGCCATCTTTCCTCATGGGAAGAGCTTCCTCCCGACGCACACGACACTTTACATTTTCTGAAAATCAAGACCAGGAGCCTCACACTTCTGTGTTCGCTGCCGATGACAGAAATAGTCTACGATTTAAGACCTTTCTGGGCCAGGTGCAAAAGCCAGCCTAAAGAGGATGATGCTTGTTAGCAGGGTAGCTAACACCGCTGGTGAGAACCCACAGGAGGGGGAGTGGCGGTAGCTATGGGTGGGCCAGGGGCCAGCCCTGAACTTGCCTGTTTCACTGACTGCACCGCGAAGTAAGGAGGGGAGGGTGCTGTTCCAGCCACTTAAGAGAACAGATAGCTTTTAAGTCCTTTAGACAAGTCGTTTACATGTAACCAATTGTGCTAATTCCTCTACATTCTTCATTGTTGTACCAAAGGAAGCACTAAGGCATTCTCCTTGCCAATAGCCTGTGTCTGGTTACCTTCTGTCCTCAAAAGTAATAAACTGTATTTCTTTAGACACTCTTTGATTTCTTTAGGAACAGTCTGTAATTGAGTTTTTATAAATTTTTAAAAATGTTTTTATTTATTTTTGAGACAGAGCATGAGCAGGGGAGGGGCAGAGAGAGAGGGAGCCACAGAATCCAAAGCAGGCTCCAGGCTCTGAGCAGTCAGCACAGAGCCCGATGCGGAGCTCGTACTCACGAACCGTGAGATCATGACCTGAGCTGTCGTTGGTCGCTTAACCGACTGAGCCACCCAGGCGTCCTTGTAATTGAGTTTTTATACATTCCATTTATTTCCAGTTAACTCCCATGCAGTAGGCCCATAAGAATTGCCATCCAGATCTTTCCAGGTCCCTTCTGATTTCCAGCGCCAGGGGCAGGGTGAGGGGGAACATGGCTGGGACATGTGGTGACATCACCGTTAAGAGGTTAGGACATTTCTGAACACCTCTGGGTTCCTGACTCAAGGGCCTCCATTGTGTCACTTCTTAGGAAGTGGTGTGGGTCCTCCTTGAGTTCCTCAGCTGGAAGAACATGGGCCGCACTTTCCCACAGAGGAAACGGCCTTCCTTTTGTTTTCCAGAACTCAACTCTGCAGACTTACCCAGCAGAACCTTCCATACTAGACTTGTGGGGGGTGAGAGCGCATCCTGGCCCACTCTTTCTAGATTTCAGCTTTCTGTCCTGTGGTCTGAGGGAATAGGCCCCATGTTCAGGCTTCCTTTCCTCTTCTCTGACCTCCTCCTGGTCAAAGCTGCTCTTCTCTGCACCTTCTTTAAGTTAACCAAATGCCATTTTTTTTTGGAGGGCTGGCCTGACCTCCAGAGCCAGATGAAACTCATTCGACACAAATGTCACTCAATGGGATTTCCAATTCTCCTTCCAGGCACGTGGGAGGATTACATTTTCCTGCCCCCTTGGAGCAAGGTATGATCATGTGACACCTTCTGGCCCAAAACAACTTGACCAAAGAGGCACAGGTCGCTTCTGGGTGGAAGTCGGCATGTGATCTCCATGCCTGATCTCTCCCTCCTCCATGCTGGCTGCCACCGTAGCACGTAGTGAAGGCTCTGAGAAAGCTACACAGTCCCAAGGGGGACACAGTCTCCACGGCTCACCTCTGACTTGGTCAAAGAGGATAATGAAAGACCAAGAATATTCCAGAGGACGATCCAGAGTCACAGAGAGCCACAGGCAATGGAGCTCCTCCCGGAGAATGAGATCAGGGCCTAAAGAGGAAACAGACCCGTCCGAGGATACGTCCCCTCGAGGTGGGACTTCCTGTCTGCTCATGTCTCCCTTTGTTCCCCGTTCAGAATCAGAGTGCCATTCTGCCTCTGTGCCCCCTTGTATTTTGAGGGTGTGGCTCAGCCCAAATTAGGAAAAGCCACAAATAGACCTGGTGATGAGACTCTGGAGCGTTACCTAGCGATGCTGGACCTCCCTTCTGATTGTCTCCCTCAGAGAGGAGAGGACTGGAGTTTTCCTGGGATGGGGACAGTGACCCAAATATTTTGTGAGCAGCAGGGCTCCTCTCTCTGGTAGACATTAGCACTGTTCAACGACAAATATTTCCTGATCTCCTGAACACATGGGTGATTGTCATCTTCCTCCTGTAGTGCAGCCTGGTACGCTTGCTTTGGTCAAAGAAACGTGAATAGAGGTCATGTGGGGTACTTCTGGACAGCGTGCAGTTTGCCATTCTCCATCCGTCCCTCTGCCATGATGACAGGCCCTGTTCCACATCATGGCTGCTCTTTCAGCCTGGATCCGGAGTCGAGACAATGTAGAGCTCCGGGCCACCTACAGGACATGTTTCATGAGCAAGAAATCAAGCTTTTCTTGTTTATTCTAAGCCACTGAAGGTTTGGTTTGATTGGTCATCACAGCATAATCCAATTCATTCTGACAGACACTCTCTAACATGTACAGTTACTTGTTTGTTGAGCCAATGTTTACTTACTATGTGCCATCCTGAGCCCCGAGGATACAGAAGTTAATAAAGCTGAGTTCGCTGCCTTTAAGGAATTCACCATTTGGTGAAGGAGACAGACAGGGCGATAGTCAAACAACATTTTCCTTTATCCTTCCGCCTCATGCATACCTGTGTTAGATGTTAGCACTCTTCGGCACTTTTCTGACTATATTCTAGTAGCCTCTGCATGTCTTCTCTCTACCCAAGCTCAAAGGTCCAGGTTTGAAGGGTCGGTTAGAGGCTGGATAGATAGATAGATGATGGATAGATGGATGGATGGATACGTGGGTAGAAGAACGAATGGATGGACGGGATCAGGTGCAGTTGGTCTGATTGAAGAGACACCTTCCAGGAACCACCCTGTGCCCTTTCTCCATGCCATATCAAACTCACAGCAATAGGGACAGGGTATGGTCTTTCTCAGGCTCTCAGATACTGAGCCTGATATTGCTGATTCTAAAAATTGACCTGAGTGATAACAATACTTCTCTCTGATGAGCCTTTATTAGGCACATTCTATAGTCACCCAGCTTTTGAAGGGCCCAGATATAATTCTTGAACAGATGGACCTCAGTTTTGGCCTCTGAACATCTTCCTGCAAGAGCCCCCACCACCCACACCCCTGTAACCCATATTTCTCTTTTCCATTTCATGTGACCACTGACTTACTAGAAATTTGGGGCAAATCCGGGAAGTCTTGAATTTGCTCTTCTCTCCATAGTTGCTTATGACAGGATGGGCAAGTCTTTTAGGTGGGACCAGCATGTCAGCAATGCCTTTTTAAATGTTTCATTTGCTTCTGAACATAAGTTGAGGCAGTTTACTAGAAGAGTAATGCAGTAGATGTTACAACAGCAAAATTTTGAGAGGTCCTAGGGACCCTGATGGGATACTTCTAAATTGTGAAGTCAAAATCATGGTCTTCATCTCTGTTTTCGACATCCTTATCTCACTTACGTCTCGTGGTCTCCCCTGACCCAGCCTGGATACTGGAAAGAATACCAGGCTGGAGGCCAGGACAGCTGACCTCATCCAGGATCCACCAGTAACTAGCTGGGTAGATCATTGCCTGTCTTGATCTACTCTGTAAGCGTACAGGGTCACAACTGGTGCCCTCCAATGCCCTTGCCAGGTCCAGGGCTCTAAAGTTTTGTGACTCACACACAAGAGTAACATTTTGACTTCAAGGAAATATTATGTATGATTGAGTAGGTAAAATAATCACACGGTTCAGAACATAATAATACGAAAAAATAAACAATAAGAAGCCTCATCCCGGGGCGCTTGGGTGGCTCAGTCGGTTGAGCGTCTGACTTCAGCTCAGGCCATGATCTCACGGCTGGTGAGTTTGAGCCCCGCATCGGGCTCTGTGCTGATGGCTCAGAGTCTGGAACCTGCTTCGGATTCTGCGTCTCCCTCTCTTTCTGCCCCTCCCCTGTTCACACTCTGTGTCTCTCTCTCAAATATAAAGAAACATGAAAAAAATTAAAAATAAATTTAAAAAAAGCGAAGTCTCATCCGACTGCATCTCCACATACGTCTTCCCCATCAAGAAATGTAAAGGGTTTAAGATTTTACCTTACTTGCAAGCTAACAAAGAAGTCTGCCCCTATTGCATGGATACTGGCCGAAGACAGGCGACGATTAGGCGAGAGACAAAGTACTTTGTTGTTCAAGGAGCAGCAGGCAGCATGAGCTTGATGTTCACATGGGTTCTTCATGTCCTCAGACTTCCATGGGGACCCTGGGGAGTGGCCCAGGCGGGTCTGCCTCTCCTCGGAGGAACCCCGAGCTTAGCAACCCCCAATCTTTTATACTGGGCTGCGAGCAAACGTGCCCCAGTTTGCCCCCGGAGGGACACATTTTCTTAATTGTACCAGACAGCAAACAAACTTGTTTTCTGCTCTGGAGGGACACACTCTATCTTCTAAGGGTGTTTCTACAGAACACCCTTGGAAGGATGATCTGCAGCTGTCAGGCCTCCGTGCAGAAAATTGTCTCCCAGACGTGATCATCTAACTAGCTGCTCCCTACTAGTTTCCCAGGTAACCTGTCAGGCTTCCTGCCTGCAGCTAGAAGCAGATATACACGTTTTCTAATCTTACCTTGTTAGTTGCACATAAGCGGAGCACTGCAGTCATCATTATGCACTTTGCTTTTTTAACTTAACAATGTTGTTTCTCTCTCTCTCTCTCTCTCTCTTTTTTCTTAACTGTTTGCATGTGCAGGTTTCTTTAGCCATCCCCCACAAAACAAATGGACACTTTTTGCTGTTTCAAACAGTGTTGCAAAACGCGATCCGATCTTGAATATGTGCCAATTCAGAATGAAGACAGGCTGTTTACTGGGCCAAAGGGTAACTGAATTGGTGATTTAGTTAGGTATTGTTAAATTGTTCTACATAAGGGAGAACCATAGTTTTTTGTGCTGTTACCGACTTCACTAATTTTATCAGTCAAGAGCCAGGGAGATCCTCTCAAGAACAGTAAACAAGCAGGAAGCCAACAGGAAGCAAAATAGGAAGGAGTGAGTTCCTTCTTCTTCCTCCAAGCTTGCAGTCTCCTTCTTGCACCCCCCTAACGGCAGAGTCTCAGAGGGAGCCACTGGCTAGGCAGAGGAGTACCTCCAGGGTCCCAGCCCCAGGGTCACAGTGCAGAAGAGAGAAGGGTGAGTCTGGAGCTGAGAACCAATTACTTGATAACTGGCATACCTTTGTTGGCAAACATTTGCATTTTTGCCATCCTGATGGGTGAGAAATGGCATCTCAATGGAGTTTTAACGTGCATATTTTTAAAGTTTATTCATTTTGAGAGAGAGAGAGAGGGAGGGAGAGATAATGCACGAGCGAGTGGGAGTGGGGCAGAGAGAGAGGGAGAGCACAAATCCTAAGCCGCCTTCTTGCCATCAGCGCAGAGCCCGATGCGGGTGGGGCTTGATCTCATGAACTGTGAGATCATGACCTGAGCCGAAATCAAGTGTTGGATGCTTACTTAACCCACTGAGTCACCCAGTGCCCTGTGCATTTCTTTTATTATGAGTGAGATTGACCATTTCTATGTATGTGTAGGTGCCATTTATATATATGCTTTTCCTGCGAGCTCACTGTTCATACCCTTTGGCCATTTTTCAGTTGAGCTGTTGTTGGCCTTTCTCAGCAACATCTTAGCCCAAGTAAGCACACTTCGCTGGATGATTCCCCTACCCAGAGACTGCTCATGTTCAAAGAGAGAGGGAGAGAGAGAGAGAGAGAGAGAGAGAGAGAGAGAGAGAAGCCCAGTGGAATAAAGCTCCGGTGGGGTAATTTCAGACTTGGTGAAACCCAGCCTGGGAGATCATTAGGTCTCCAGGGACCCCCTCAGCACATTCTCTTAGCTCAAGCCTATATTCCTTGTGTCACTCAGGCCCTGACCTTGGGAGCCACCTCTGGCCACCTTGGACTGTGGCTTGGATGGTGTTCTCACATCTGTAGTCTCCACGGTGAGCCCTTCTGGGGACACACGCCAGATCCTTATTTGTGCCTGAAATACAGGCGGTCTCTGCCAATGCCACTTCCTCAACTGACTCATCCGAGGTGGGAAATTCTGTCATAGAGCAGTTTTTTCAAACCTGGAAAGTACTGGAGAGTTTTACTCAAATTCAGGGCGAGTGGCATTGGATGTGAAACACACTTTCCAAAGGGGAACAGAAACCTGCATAAAATGGTTAAATCATACAACAAATTGGGAAACCCCCTCAACTACACTCAGCTGAGAACCAGGAAGGAAGCGGAAAATCCTCGAGTATCCCAGAGGTCCGTACACCAAAGACCACGTGCTTACAAGGCAGAGCTCCCCAGGCCTCCATTCACAGCCTGCCCACTCTCCCACAGACGGGGCACAGCGGATTGCACGAGAACAGAGGCATTTGGCTTGGAAGCATAATAGCTCTGTGAACATGAACTCATGTTCATGAACCCACTGAGTGACTGCCATTGAGTGGTGCCTACTTTGCCTCCAACAACTGGCAACTCAGCGTGATTAGCCCCATGTTATGGAGGAGAAACAGAGCAGGTGACTTGTTGCCGGGCACAGGTGTAGTAAGTCTGGAGCCAAGTTTATTTATTGGGGTGAAGCCTGAGCAGTTGAAGAGGGTCCCAAGATAGGGGTGCACTTGTGCTTAGCCAGCTCGGCAGGACACAGTGGAGGCAGAGACCATGGAGCCCCAAGGCAACCCAAGGAGACCTCCTGAAGGAGGCAAGGCTTGAGCTGGGCCTGGAAGGCTGAGGGGGATCAGGGCAGTGGGGACAGAGGACGAAGGAGAGTGGCGTTACAGGCAGGTGAGCTCACTGGGGCGAAGGAACATGGTGGTCCCAGTGTGGATCCCCCTGGCTCATCTCCACCTCTGTCGTGACAGTCACAGCACCTGCCCATGGGTACTCTGGCGGGAAGAGTTCCTGCACTGCCCAAATCGAGGCTGTGGTAGAAGGGACTAGGCCTGGATGCTGTGAATCAGAATAGGAACCAAGGGGACATGAACCCCCAACCCAGTGCTGACAAGGCTACAGCTAGGGGCAGGCTGGCCTGAAGCCTTCTGGAGGGCACTCTTCTGACCACCTAGAAGGAGTAAGGGCCTTTTTTTTTTTTTTTAAGTTTATTTATTTATTTTGAGAGAGAGAGGAAGAGAGAGAGGGAGAGGAAGAGAGAGAACCCCAGGTAAGCTCAGCACTATCAGCACAGAGCACGTCCCAGGTCTCGATCTCACAAACCGTGAGCTCATGACCTGAGCCGAAATCAAGAGCCAGACACTTAAACGTCTGAGCCATCCAGGCACCCCCATGTAGCAAGAGCCTTTGGTCCCCATGTCGTTGGTGGGTGAGCTGAGGCTTTGAGGGCGTAAGGTTGTCCAGGTTATGTGAATACGGAGTTTGAGTTCTTAGTCATTTTGGTAGGCTGTGATCCGGTATATTCCCTTTGTCATAACTTACCTTCTCATTTGACAATACAAGATGCCTGTTTTCCTATATCAGTGAGTATTTTTCTACCACACAAGTTTTAATGTCAGCATTTGGATGCATAGTTTGTTAACCAACTTCCTGTGCTTGCTTCCAACTTTTTTCTCAAATAAGCAAATCTGCTGCAAGCATTCTTTCAGCCAAAGCCCTGTGCGCATGCCGACTGTTACTTGACGGTAAACCTGTAGCTGAGGAATCGCAAGCTCGAATGGCAGGGCTGTTTCAAATGCTTTTTTTTTTTTTTTAAAGTTTTTTGTTTATTTTGCGAGACCGAGGGAGAGAGAATCCCAGGCAGGCTCCGTGCTATAAGTGCAAAGCCAGACATGGGCTCGATCCCACAAACTGTGAGATCATGACCTGACCTGAAATCAAGAGTTGGACGCTTAACTGACTGAGCCACCCAGGCGCCCCTTAAATGCTTTTGATACAAACTGTCAAACTGCCCACCAAGAATTTGTGATGATTTAACTTCCCACCTGCCATAGGGACAACTTGACTTACTACATCCTCACCGATGTTGGATTTATCATTTCAAAACATCCTCACTTGATTTGACAGGTGAAAAGTGGAGACTTGTTCTAATTTGCGTTTTTTCCCATTCGGAGTAAGGCTGGACAGTGTCCCTCAGTGTCCCCCAGACCTGTGGTTCCCACTTCGAAAGCTCCCTTTGGCTCTCTGCATTTTTTTATTTATAATGAAAAGGTGAAAAGGTGATGACCCCAGACCCCTTCCCAGGTCAGCAAGAGGCTCCGAGGCTCCCTGACTCCACATTCATCCCAAGGAAACTCTCCCTAATTAGGCTCCAAATGAAACTATTGAACTTTTTTTCTTTTTCATCTCAGAGGGTTGTCCCCCCCCCCCCCCTCTTTAATACAAGATGAAACACATTCACTGTTTCTTTTGGGATTTATCCACAAGTTTCACCGGGTATAGAAAGCATCCATTACATGCTTTCCTGTAGGAAAGGAAGAGGAAAAGAGAGAGAAAAAGGAAAACATTTTCACTTCCCCAAACTGTAAAAGGATTCTCAAGCAAGGATAGAATGAATGGGAACCAGTTTGGAAGTAGGGCCCCTTCATCCCCAGGAGAGCCACTCAAAATTTTCCTCCTCTCCTTTGGGTACTGGAATATAGCTTAGGAGGTGAAGGTAGAAATGGAGTCAGAGAAGAAAGAGAAAAGCCAAGTTGTCTCTAAAGGAATCCAGGCATTTCTATAGGAAATGCTGAACTCTGCCTGGCTTGCAGTCCAGCTGTGGACAGCTACAGAAAGGACTGTCCCTTGGGTACTGGCTGGACGTTTCCAGCCCCTGCCCTTGGCATCATCCAGGTCTGCACTACAGAGCTGGCGCTGGGGGTAAATTCCTAAAGTGGTGTTAACATCCACCAGCTGGAAAGCAGGCAGCCTGATGGCACTCGGGGGACAGGTTTCTTCCCCTGACCTTTGCCTTCACCTTGGAGTGTTCAGTGATGGTTGGAAGCTTCCACACCGACATGACTCACATCCAGAACCAGGTCCTGGCCAGGGTCCCAGGATAGCAGGGGCACAGGCAGTGAGCTCCAGAGCCTCATGCGTGTTAATGTCGGGGTGAAGCCCCCTCTAGACGCCTGCCCCACTACTAAGCCAGCCGTCTGAAGCAACACAGGATCTGCCAGTTGCTTTTCGTGTAGTCTGCTGGCAAGCGATTCTAGCCAGTAATATTCCTGGCTCAGCGGACAACAGTGTACCATAGTTAAGAACCAGCTGCATCACTTATTATCTGGGAAATTCTCCCGCGAGTTACTTAAACGCTCAAAATCTCACTCTGCTCACTTGTAAAATATGGATAATAAAGATTCCTGAATCATATGGAAGGTGGTCACCTGAGTGACGATTCCACGCCTCCAGTTTGCTTAGATCAAAACCCTGATGGTCCTCTTGATCCTTCTCTCAGGCTCCGTATCCAGTCTATCGGCAAGTCTTTTTGGCTCTGCCGGCAAAATATCAAAATGTATGCAGGATCTGAGCATTTCTTGCCATCTCCATTGCTTCCTTGCTGCTGTAAGCCACATCGTCTCTTGCTTGCCTCATTATTAGCTGCTTTTTTTTTTTTTTTTTTTTTTAGGTTTATTTATTTTGAGAGAGACAGAGTGGGAGTGCACGTGAGCGAGTCGGGGAGGGGCAGAGAGAGGAGAGAGAGAATCCCAAGCAGGCTCCGTGCTGTCAGTGCAGAGCCCGATGTGGGACTCGAATGCATGAACTGTGAGATCATGACCTGAGCAGAAGTCCAAGAGTAGGATGCTAAGCCAACTGCTCCATCCCGGTGTCCCACTTCTACCCATGGCTTCCTGCAGTCTATTCCCCACACCGCAACCAGAATGATCCTTGTGAAAACTTGGACTCTCTCGTATCACTTGCTCAACTGCCATCTTGTGATGACACATGGCCAGTGGAGAGGGCCACGTGGTGGGGAACAGAGGCCTCCTGCCAACCTCCGTGTAAGGGAGCCATCTTGGAAACAGGCCTGCTCCCAGTGGAGCCTTTTAAGGACATCGGCCCCTGCCCGTGTCCTGACAACTGCAGGAGAGGCCCTGAGCCAGAACCTCTCAGCTAAACTGCTCTTGAATTCCTGAGCCCCAGGAACGGTGCGATAATAAATGTTGGAGGAGATTTGTTACCCCACGATCTATCATTAACATAGATTTTGGCATCTGGAAGAGGGGAACTGCCACAACACATGCCTACAAATCTGGCCTTGGAACCAGGAAGTGAGCAGAAGCTTGAAGGACGTGGACCAGAGTGTCGGTGAAAGCCTGAGGCACCTCGAACAGTCTGGGGGGTTGAGAAGGCTGCTGGTCTGGGCTGAAAGGGGAATAAGGAGCATGTTGTTGGCAACTGGATGGAGGAGAATCCCTGACAAGCTGTGGCAGCAGGGTTAGCAACAGTGTCCCCTATAGTTCACCGAAATAGAAAACGCTCGCTATGGGTGAGCTAGCTGAGGGATGTTTCCAGCCGAGGTGCTGAAGGTCTTGCTGCCCGAACTAAAAATGCAACAGGACAGAGATAAGGGAAAGAAGAGACCGCTAGACAAAAGGGAAGCAAGATTTTGCTGACTGAGAAGTTTCCCAGCAACTTCAGATGCCAAATGATGATAAAATTAAAAAATGTCTTTAAATCAACCAAAGTTCAAATCGAGGGCACTGCCAGGAAAGAAAGATCCAAAAATAAAGCTGATGGTGGCTGTCAAAATCCTCTGTTAAGGCCTCAGAAAGATCAAAGGTGGGAGGGGGGTGCCTTAGGGTTCCATTCAGCTGGACAAAAGTTCCTCTAAAGTGTCTAAGGATGCGTCCCACAGAGCTTTTCAAACAGTGGGGCTTCTGAGAAGCTTATGGGTAAGTGTAGCCATTGCAGGAGAAGCCCAAGGTAGAGAGGGGCTTATCTTGAAGATTTGTGTGCGTGGCCTTGGTATTTTGGAGAAAACCCCAATCGCATTCATAGGATAACCAAAAGATGTTAAGGATAATTATATCCACAAAAAAAATCTCCATAGTATTCTAAAAGGCTGAGCGACAATACAAAATAAATAGAAGGTTAGACCTCCAAAACTTGGCTGGCAGGAAGCAGGCTGAGAAAAAAAGTAAAGGAAGATTCAGGAGATGAAACCAAGAGCCCCAAAGGGTAGCACTAAGAGCCCAGTAGGTAGGTAAGAGCCATGGAGAATTCTTCCCTGGCAGAAATCGGACCGAGTCCTTATCATGGAACCATGTTTGCCACTGGATTTCAGAAATCCCATGGGCCAGTGACTCCTCTGTATCTCCCATTTCCCCCGTTGTGAAAAGGAATGACTACAGCAGTTATCCTGTCCATGTTCCAACATTGGATGTTGGCAGGGGATAACTGGTCTGTCTCGTTTGAAGGTCTTAACATTGAAAGGAACTGCATTCAAGCAGTCTACCCAAGGAGCTATACTTGAGGAACCTTTTTTTGCACCTAGATCTGATTGATACGATGAGATTCCAGACTTTAGAATATCCTCTTATTTTCTGCTTACTCTCTATACTGTATGTAGACATGTTCCATTTTTCATTCCTAAAATTGTATGCTTCAGTGCATCTCTTTCTTTCTTGCAAGAGGTTTGTCTTTTCTGGGGCACTTGAGTGGCTCAGTTGGTTAAGTGTCTAACTTCAGCTCAAGTAATGATCTCACTTTTTGTGAGTTGGAGCCCCGCGTAGGGCTCTGTGCTGACAGCTTGGAGCCTGGAGCCTGCTTCGGATTCTGTGTCTCCCTCTCTCTCTGCCCCTCCCCTGCTCGTGCTGTCTCTCAGTCTCTCTCAAAAATAAATAAACATTAAAAAAATTTAAAAAAAAAGGTTTGTCTTTTCAAAGAACCGACTTTTGACTTTGCTGAATCTATTATTTTCTGTTCCGTGAATTCCTGCCTTAAGTTTTATTATTTCCTTCTACTTTCTTTGGGTTATTATGCTCTTTTTCTAATTTCTTTAAGAATTTTTTTTTTAAGTTTCTTTCTTTCTTTCTTTTTTTTTTTTTAATTTATTTTGGAGACAGGGAGAGACAGGGAGAGACAGAGCATGAACAGGGGAGGGTCAGAGAGAGGGAGACACAGAATCTGAAACAGGTTCCAGGCTCTGAGCTGTCAGCACAGAGCCCGACGCGGGGCTCGAACTCACGGACCTCGAGATCATGACCTGAGTGAAGTCGGACGCTTAACCAACTGAGCCACTCAGGCGTCCTTTCTTTATTTATTTTGAGAGAGACAACAAGCTGAGGAGAGGCAGAGAGAGAGGGGGACAGAAGATCTGAAGTAGGTTCTGTGCTGACGGCAGAGAGCCTGACGCGGGGCTCGAACTCAAGAACCATGACCTGAGCTGGAGTCAGATGCTTGACGGACTAAGCCACCCAGGTGTCCCTCTTTTTCTAATTTCTTAAGTCCCATGGCTATCTCCCTAATGGTGATGCTTTCTTATTTTTGTATGTAAACGGAGAAGGCCGTAAGGCCCCTCCAATTTCTCTTTGCTGCAACCCCCAACTTCTGCCTCGTGCCCATGGGATGCAGCCACCTCATTTTACCTGTCTGTTCCCCTAGGGATAAACATTTAGGATTCTCCTTAACTCTCCAGCACCAGAGTAAGGCCACACGACCCTCCTTGTACACACCGCCCTTACCAAACTGTAAAAATTATTGCTAGAACTTGGGGAAACACACACTTGGTTTTCTTAAATGCCCCCAGATGGCTGTCAAGTATGGCTGTACCAGTTTGTGTCTCTCCAGCAGGTCCTGTCGCCTCACATCCCAGCCCTGGGACATTTAAACAGGACCAACTGAGCCTTCAGGTGGCGTCAGGATGCTTCATACTGTTGTCAGGAGGCAAGCAGGGTTGGTGTCTCACAGGAGATGGTCTCACCCTGAGATGGGCCACACCACTGTCCAGACTGCTAGGCCACGGGACGGGCAAAGGGAGGAAGAGCCTGAGCAGAGCCAATTTGCAATGTTTGAATCCTGGGGTGTAGCCACTGTGAGTCTCTGTGAAGGGTCCGAAGCCTTGCTTGTGGGTGGGGAGGGCCCTGTCAGGGACAAAGAGGCAGCCCCAGCTTGAGGCCGCCTTTCCCTTGCCTGGTGCCACCCAGGGTTTTGTGAAGGGCTCCACCCCCTCCCCTCGAGGTCCTCCTTATACATCGGTGACCCTGAACCACGGTCTATCTCGCCCCCATCCCCACACCCCTCAGGCCCCCTCCTGCTTTCCAATGTCAGCGCTGACTCATCACGCGCCCAGGTGCCCACCCTCCGGCCCTGCAGGGCTGAGGGACTGCTGAGATGACAGGGTTGCCCCGGGGCCAGCTTCCTGGAAGACATTTTAAAGGCAGAGCCTGACTCCCAGCCCCAGTCTCTTGTGATCTTAATTTGTGGCTTTGTCTGATGGGATTCGTTTCCTTCTGCATCTTCCTCTGGCTGTTTATTTGGGTAAAGGATATTCTCCTCCCTTTCATGTCTGAGCGGCTTCCTCCTGTGTGCGTTCACTGTGAAGTCTTCTGCGCGCCTGGCCCCACAGGGAGGGGTGGGTGCTTCTTCTGAGAAGGGAAGCCTGTGGGGTAGGGGAGGGTGGTCAGACAGGCTCTCCCTCGGGGCTGCCTCCTGGGGGGGCCACCTCTGCCCTCCAGGGCCGTCCCCAAGGAGCTGACTGAAACTCTGGGCAGATTTTCTTGGACTTGGGCTAATAAGATTTTTCCTTTAAAAGGAACTTTCCATTGTTTGTTTTAAAAGTGAAATGAGCATTTTTTCCAACCGCAGGGGCGATGCTGAAGGAGCCTGTAATTTCTAGGATCCAAGACTGGGACTTAAACACAAGAAGAAAAGGAAAATAAAAAAAGCTTTCCAATTAAAATGGTCTCTCTCTTCCTCCCCTCAGGCATTCTCTTGTCTTGGGCTTCATTCAGGGCCCTGGCGAGGCTCCCGTTTCTGCCTTCTACCCCCGTTTCTCAAGAGATACCTGCAGCCCATTAGACACAAGGACCGGGGGCCCAGCTGGAACCTGAAACTTACATTTCAGTCCAGTGCACACCTACCTCGTACCATTCGGTCCCCACTGAACACCCGCCCAGGGCACGGACCCTGCTCTCAGGGAACTCACAACCTGGTAGGGAAGAGAGCCAAGAAAACTCCATCATCTTTTCTTGCTTGCTGCAATGACCATGGCGCATGATGGAGTGATACGAGTGACGACAACAACACACACACACACACACACACACACACACACAGATGGAAAGTAACAGAGGAGCACAAAGATGGGTCTGATTAACTGTTGTTTGCTTTGCTTTTTCTTTTTCCCGTCTAGAGGGAACCAGTGGGCGCACCCTGGACAGGGCACCAGGGTAAGGAAGACATAATCCCCATTTTTCAGGAGACCACAGGCTTGGAATAGCAGATTCGCTCACAAGTCTGGATCCAGGCGGGCCGACTAAGTCCTAAGTACCATGACACACACAGTGCTGAGCACAGTGAAGGAGGCGAAGGAGAGGGGAGACTGGACCAGGGAGGAGAAGGATTCGAGGAGAATGGAAGCCAGGAATCCCACAGGCCTGCGGGGCAACGTGTTCCCCTGAAAGAAAGCCCCAGGGGAGGAGGGTGTGGGCCTGGGCGTGGGGGGAGGAGGGGGAAATGCTAGTCGCTGCTCAACAGAGCTCAGAGCCGACCTGGCCTGAGTGCTCAAGTTCATTACCAGTCTTGAGTCCTCCTTCCAGAGTTTGCAGAGTTTGGCTGGAAAGTTTATGAGAACTGGCTTATTCTCTGGTGTCTTGGCACTTTCCCTTCATGTCCTGATTGGAACCAGGGAGGCTGTAAGTGCAAACGTTTTTGTACCTTAGAGTAAATTATATCTGCGTTCCTGGAGAAGGCCGTGGTGAAAGTGTCTCTTGTTTCCAGTGGCCCCACTCTCCCCCCTCAGGAGACCCGAATTCCAAGCCGGCACTACTATAAAGTTGATGAATGCATGCCAGGCCCTAATCCAATATGCAATTGCCCTTCTTTTCTCCTCTCCTTTCTGCAGGGAGAGGAAGCTGGATTTTTTAATAAGGTAATAGCACCTCTTTTATATTTTCCTTTCATAAATTATAAGGAATTGAAAGCAGAATAAGGCAGCAGCTTGGCATAATGGAAAGATTACTGAACTGGGTGGGGGTGTAATTTGGTGCAAACACTTCTGCAGAGCAAATTGGCAATAGCCAGTAAGGCTGAAGCTGTGCCTGTCAGGCGGCCGGGCGACCCCTCTCCAGGGAAGTCTCTAGAGGAACTCTGGGCCACGTGTCTAGGAGATTCTGCAGCACTGGCAGAGATAGCAACAACACTGCGGGAAGGAGGGAGTCTGTCGGCAGGAGAGTGGAAAGGTTGTGTCCCCAAAATGCTTATGGCGGCATTATTTGTAACCGTGGAAAAAGAAAAAAGCATTTAAGCAAAGAGTTTAAACGCTCATCAATGAAAAGATAAATAAATTATGGTATCTGAGTAGCTATAATGAATGCACCAGCCCCGCATTTACCATCACGGTTAAGTCTCAGGAACATAATAGCAAGTTGCAGAAGAACTCGTATCGCGTAACGCTGTTGATATCAAGTTTAAAACCATACAAAGTGATTCTGTGTACTGTTTATAGACACATACATGTGCTGTCAAAGTAGAGAAACAACGGGGGATTGGTAAATACCACCTTCAAGATGCGCATACCCTCTGGGGAGGGAGGGAGGGGAATGGAATTGGGGCGGGGACCTCCAACTGGTCATACTGTTTCACTTAGAAATGAAAACCAGCCAATTTTTGCAAAATGTAAAAATTCAACAGTGTTGGGGCATGAGTATATTATCCACTCTACTTTTCTGTTTGCAGGGGCCTGGCTGTACCCCAGCTGTGTCACTAATTCACCATGTGACTATGGGCCCCTCTTTGGGTCTCCGTTTCCTCATTTGTGGAACAAGAGGTTTGGGCCAGACCTTCTAATGTCTCTTTTGTGGCTCAAAGATCTGATAGGAAGCTTGGGGGTAATTACGCCATGAGATCCGGGGGGATGGAGGGAAGGAAAGTCAATACACAGGGTGTCCTGCGGCAGGGGGGCCGGCTGGCATTCGCTTAGCCTGTCCCAGTCCTCAAACTGGGTTACTGCCACGTGTGGAGGAAGAACTGTCGCCACGCAGGTGGTTTACTGCTCAGCTTTCCCTGAGACCAAGCGTAGGACAGCGTGTAGTGCGTGGTCATGAAGGCGGCACTGAACTGGGAGTCCGGAGATCCGGGCTCCAGACCCAAAGCCTATTAACTGGCTGTGAGACCTTGGGAGATCACTTCACCTCTCCTGATGCCCTCATTGATGAAAAAATGAGAAATATGAGGGATTACCCTTGCTCTCCCTAAAGAGGGGGTTTGTGCCAACCAAATAAGACCACGTCTGAGACAATGCTGTAGACTAGAAGGTACTGTTACTCTGTCATCTGTCCCCGATCCTCAAACCTGCTTTTTCTTTTATAGACATCCAGCCAGGACTAAGGATTTTCTCTGTGCTCTACCCACTCTTGTCTTCTACTTGTAAGCCACACTTTCTTTTGGAACAGAAGGACTGTCCCCAGCTACATATAAGCGTGTGGATTCATTCATTTATTGTGGAGCTTGAATTAGATATCCACATGAAGGTGTCTTATAAGCAGCTGAATATCCCAGTGCGAGGCTCACTGGAGGACTCAGGACCAGGGATATGACCATGGGAGTCCCTGGCGAAGAGTTGGTGTTCAAAATCATGACTAGACATGACCTTCCAGGGAGAGACCGTGAGCGAAAGAGACCTAGGAGCAAGCTTTGGGCATCTCAACATTCTGTGTGATCAGAGGAGGAAACGCCAGCAGAGAGACCAGGAAGAAATAGTAACAGAGAGGGGGAAACCAGGCAAGGACGGTGGCTGATGTCCAGAAAAGAGTATGAGAAGGCACAGAGTGGTTATTTGTGTCAAACGCAGCTCAAGGCTAAGGAAGAAAGGAGAGAAGTGGTGACCGGGTTTGGCAGTGTGGGGTCACTCGTGGCCTCAGCTTGGAGAAACATGGGTTTGAGTGGGGAGGAATCAGAGCACATGTGCCCATAACCTTCAGGGAGGAGGCTGCAAGCCATGTGATTCTAGCCCCCTGGCCACAGACGAGGGGCACAAGAGTAGACCCTTCACCCAAGAGGTGAGCCGAATGGATTGTCTGTCCCTGGACTGGGGACTCAAAGTGCAGTGACTCCAGTTGATTGACCAGTGCCTCTGGGTCTGGAGTAGCTGTTTTTGTGCTAAGTGTAAGAGGGCAATGTTTCACCATTCTCCTTGGTTAGGGAGAAACCCTAGGCCATTCCGTCCCATGCAAAGGAAGGCGTTCCATTACCCCCTTCAGTATGTCACTGCTAGTTGGGGAGCTTGTGCCATTACCATAGGTGCATTTAGAATGGGGCTGAGCAGTGTCTTAGGGCAGTACTGATGCCAGAACAATCACCGGGCCATGTGCAGACTGCTACCAATGGAGGATACTTGTTGGCTCACAATGAGACTCCCCACTGGGCTTCAGGGTAGGGCCATGGATGGTGACCCAGGAGTCTGTGGGTGCTGACTGGGCAGTCTGGAGATAGTGAGTCTACTTACTTCTTGTCACCCTGGACCTTGCCAATTTCCCTTTGTTACGTCCCTTTGTCCCATCCATTTCCCAGACTGTGGGGTAGTGAATACTTGGGATCTGACAGTGTCTTTCCTCTCCTAATCATCAAGGCCATCAGTCTATGGATTATGGCATTAGAGTTCTTCAGGATTTTGCCTTTTGTGTTTCCATAATCTGTTTTTTAGAACCCAGCAGTCTGTTCCCCTTCCTTTCGGATTAATAGCCCAATATTTCCTGAGACAATGGATGTCACTTGACTGAATAAGGTCAGGTCCAAGGACAGCAAATTGTTCAAGATGTTATCCCACCATATAAGGAAGAGAATGATGGTGGGCAGGACTGGCAGAGAGAGAAGTGGCTATGTTTCCTATAGCTAGCTAGGTTCCAGTTGTCCTTTATTAAATCTGCCCCCTTAACTACCCTGACTCTTTACACCAAAGCCCCTTTCCATGAGCCAGTTTGAGAGGATGTTTATTTTTTTTCCCACCTGAGGCAGTGGGATGGGTCCAGGAAGCTCATTTGGGAGCTCAATGAGGCTGTTGACCACACAAGTACTTTTCATGGGGGCAGGGTGAGGAAAATGCTGGATGGACACAAGTTACCCTCATGCTCAGGGAGAAGTCAGACCTCACAGTCACTCTTGCCACCAAAGGAGTGGAATTTCACCGAAATTTCAGTGAACAGGCCTTGAATTCTGCCATCTTTCCAGTGTTTGTTTCTGTTTCTTTCATAAATGTCAAGCTCTTAGAGCATGGGTCTAGGTCCAATGATTGAAGCCATGTGGATGTTCAAGAAACGTTCAGCAAGTGGATGTTTTTTTGTTTTTCAAGAGAAGGTCCTTTACTTCTGGCTCTGTCACCACAAAGATAATTCAGCTTCTGATTGTTGACTGGAGCCAACCTGCTAATGCATGTAATGTGTCACTCTTGGTGGCCTCTGGTCTAAGACCTCTAGTCTCACGTGCTTCCATAAAACAACCTCCCATCCTGTCCTTCAAACCCTCTGTTTCTCCCTCTGCCGGCTCCCCACTCCCCAGTTATTTTTAAAGACCCTTTTATTGTGGAAAATTTCAAACATAAAGTTGACAGGGTACTGTAATGAATCTCAAAAGTACTCATCTCCCAGTTTCAATAGTTACTGGTATTTTTCCAACCTTTCATCTGTTCTCCACCATTTTTTTTTTCAGAAGCATTTTAAAACAGATACCATATGTATCAGTTTTCTATCATTGCTGTAACAAATTACCAAAACTAGTGACTTAAGACTAAATCGATTATTTTTTTAGGTGGTGTCTACAGGGCTGGACCCCTTTCTGGAGGCTCTAGGGGAGAATCCGTTTCCTTGCCTTTTCCAGCTTTAAGAGGCTGCCCACATTCTTTGGGGTCTGGCCTACTTCCTCTATCACTAATGTGATTAGACTGGCTCACCTAGATAATCCAGGCTAACCCTTCAACTGAGGACCCTCATTTAACCACATCTGCAAGGTTCTCTTTGCCACATAATGTATTCACAGGCTCCAGGGATAAGAATGTAGACATCTTTAGGGACCATTATTTTGCCTATCACACAGGGAAATCGTTTAATTTCACCCTAAATACCTCAACAAAGTAGGTTTAGTGGGAATACACCTCAACATAATAAAGGCCATCTGTGAAAAATCCACAGTGAACATCGTACACAATGGGGAAAAACAGAGCTTCCCCTCTAAGGTCAGGGACATGACAAGAATGTCCATCCACTCTCACCACTTTTATTCAACTTAGTACTGGAAGTCCTAGCCACAGCAATAGACACAAAAAGAAATAAAAGGTACCCAAATTGGTAAGGAAAAAGTGAAACTTCCGCTATTTGCAGATGACATGATACTATATATAGAAAACCCTAAAGACTCCACCAAATCAACTATGAGAGCTGATAAATGAATTCAGTAAAATTGGAGGATCCAAAATCAATACACAGAAATCTGCTGCATTTCTATCCACTGATAATGAAGCAGCAGAAAGAAAAATTAAGAAAACAATCCCATTTACTATTACACCAAAAATAATAAGATGTCTAGGTATAAACCTGCGAAAGACCTGTATTCTGAAAACTATAAAACACTGATGTAAGAAATTGAAGACAACACAAAGAAATGGAAAGACATTCCATGTTTATGGAGTTGAAGAGCAAACACTGTTAAAATGTCTATACTTACTGAAAGCAATCTACAGATTTAATACAATCCCTATCAAAATATCAACAGCATTTTTCACAGAACTAGAACAAATGATCCTAAAATTTATGTGGAACTACAAAAGCAATATGGAACCCCGAAGAGCCAAAGCAATTTGGAAAAAGAAAAACAAAGCTGGAGATATCACAATTTCAGATGTCAAGTTATAGTACAAAGCTATAGTAATCAAAACAGCATGGGACTGGCACAAAAACAGATACATAAGTCAATAGAATGGAATAGAAAGCCCAGAAACAAGCCCACGATTATATGTTCAATTCATCTTTGACAAAGCATGAAAGAGTATCCAATGGGAAAAACACAGTCTCTTCAACAAATGGTGTTGGGAAAACTGGACAGCTACATGCAAAAGAATGAAACTGGACCACTTTCTCTCACCATACACAAAAATAAACTCAAAATGGGTTAAAGACCTAAGTGTGAGACCTGAAACCATAAACATCCCAGAAGAGAGCACAGACAGTAACATCTCTGACATCAGCCATGGCAAATTCTTACTAGTTATGTTTCCTGAGCAAGGGAAACAAAAGCAAAAATAAACTATGGGGATTACATCAAAATAAAAAACTTCTACACACTGAAGGAAATGATCAACCAAACTGAAAAGCAATCTATGGAATGGGAGAAGATATGTGCAAAGGATACATCTGATAAAGGGTTAGTATCCAAAATATATAATGAACTTATACAACTCAACATCAAAAAGTCAAACAATCCAATTAAAAATGGGCAGAAGGCATGAACATACATTTCTTCTAAGAAGACATCCAGCTGGCCAACAGACACATGAAAAGATGCTCATCATCACTCATCATTAGGGAAATGCCAGTCAAAACCACAATGAGATAACATCTCACACCTGTCAAATGGTTAAAATCAGAAACACAAGAAACAAGTGTTGGTGAGGACATGGAGAAAAACAAATCCTCGTGCACTCTTGGTGGGAATTCAAGCTGGTGCAGCCACTATGGAAAACAGTTCTAAAAATAGAACAACCCTATGATCCAGTCATTGCACTACTGGGCACCCAAAAAATGCAAAAACAGAAATTCAAAGGGATACATGCACCCCTGTGTTTACTGCGGCATCATTTATGATAGCCAAATTATGGAAGCAGCCCAAGTGTCTATTAATAGATGAAGAAGATGTGGTATGTATATATACATATATACATATATACGTATGTATATATGTACATACATATGTATGTATATATACATACATATGTATGTATATATGTATATACATATATATACATATACATATATATGTATGTGTATGTATATATATATGTGTGTGTGTGTGTGTATGTATGTATATATATATTGCATCTAGTTGTTATACTCCTCAAGTATTATTCTTTAAAAACTCTCCTATCCACCACTCCCTATCTTTTAAATGCCATTGACTCGCTGGAGAAATCAAGCTATTTGACCTGGAGAAGATCCCACATTTTTTTATTTGGCTGATTGCTTCCTCGTGGTATTGTTTGATTTCCTCTGTCCCCTGGATTTCTTGCACACTGATAGAGATACAGGCTCAGCTAGGATCAGATTCAAGTTTGTTTGGCAACAGTTTGTAGGGGTACGTCACACCATGAAACACCCAGTGTTCACCCCTCCCTCTCCCAGCGAGGAGTGAGGTTATGATGGAAGTTCACGTGTTCCCATCCTGGCCCTCTTCTACTGTGAAGTTCCCCTGCAGTCTTTTTCTCAATGATTTTGGCAATTTTTGATAATTGTTGCTACATACACTGTTTCATTAGGAGTTGCAAAATGGTGATTTTTATACTTCTGTAATTCTTTCTTGCATTTATGCTCTGGAATTCTTCTTCAAAGAAAAAATTTTCCCTAACAACAATTTGGATACTCCAAAATACTGTTCACACAGCAGAGATGGGCCAAATGCTCGAGTCCTCCCCATTTTCAAAGCAATTTTCACAAAATGAGTTGATGGCTCAGCAATCTACAAAACAGTGATATGTGAATTTTTTTTTAATGTTTATTTATTTTTGAGAAAGAGAGAGAGAGAGACAGAATGTGAGCCGGGGAGGGGCAGAGAGAGAGGGAGACACAGAATCGGAAGCAGGCTCTAGGCTTTGAGCTGTCAGCACAGAGCCTGACGCAGGACTCGAACCCACGAACTGTGAGATCATGACCTGAGCCAAAGTCAGACGCTTAATCGACTGAGCCACCCAGGCACCCCAGTAATATGTGAATTTTTATTTTAGAATTGTTTTAAGCTCATACATGTTGATGTTCAGATCATCCTTAGGCCAACAGGAGCCTCCTAAGTCCTACGTTCTATTCAGTAGATTCATTACAACGAGTCTTTGGTAGTTTTCTTGCTTTCTGGTACAAGACATCCAAGGCTCATCATGTATCTCTCTTACCCTAGACCTGGAATCAGCCATTTCTTCACAAATCATTGGTCCCTTTTGATATGAAATCACACGTAGGGACCACAAAACAGGGCGCCTGTTGCTACTAAACCTTTTCAATGAACAGAACTAAGAAACATGTCACTTCTTAAGAACAAAGAGAATTATGAACTCATATTAAATTTCCAATGTGAATTAAAAATGGTGTTTAAGATTTATGGTTCTTGTTGTCCTGGAAAGGTATCTTACTAGAAACACATAGTCAAAACACTGTGTTTTAAAAATGACCTGTAAGTGATTATTTTCTCTGTGTGGCTGTATCACCAATTTTATGTAAAATTAAAATTATTTCTTTCAGTTTGAATATTTCTTAAATTTTAATTTATATGTTTAATCATATATCCCTATAGCATTTATTACTATTTATAGTAATGTTTTATATTTATAAATATTTATATTTATAGTAATAATTTATAGCATTATTTATTACTGCTGGGAATTTACCTCGGTCGTCAGTTTATTATTGAACTTCCCCCGTTAGCAGGTAAGTTCCATAAGAGCAAGGTCCGCTTCTGTCTCGTTCACTGCTGATCCCCAGTACGAGGAATAATCCGTGGCATATGACATACCTACACAGGACGTCATGATGTGGAAATCGCCGGTGTGTGAGAATATGTCATTGCAACAGTGAGAAGTAGGCATTATTATCCCCAGTGAACAGATGAGGCGATTAAGGCCCAAGCCGGATCATCACCCATGCAAGCCTTCACATGGAGTAGCGAGTGGAGACTTGAGTGAGGTTAGGCTGGTGGATAAGATCATGGACTTGCAACAAATCTAGATTTGGATTAATTCCATTGGCAAGTTCAGAAATGGGGGCCCTAACTCCCTGTGTTCCTGGAGAGGAAGCTACAGCGAGAGCCCTTTGGCAGATGCTGGTGGCAAGGCAGGTGTGGGGCCACCCTGCAACTCAATTCCCACCCCCTTAGGCCATAGTCAAAACCCTCCCCCCACCTTCGGTATAGAACAAGAAAAAGGACTTCTTCCAGAAGAGGTTCCCTGGTGGAAGGATCCGTGATGTGGACTCGGAGACCTATTTTAGAGATCTGGCTTCATTATTTACCGGTTTAATGTGCCTGAGATAAGGCATGCAATCTCTATGAACCTCAGTCTCCTCATTTGTAAGATGGGCTGATAGTCTGGGCTCTGATCACTTCTGCTCTGATGGCATTTTAGCAGAAGTGTGCTCCCCTCTGCCAAAGGTTTTCAAAAAAGTTGGCCAGGAATACGTTCACCCAGGAGACAGGCAAAATACTTTTCTGGAAGAAATCATCAGATGAAATACAAAAAAGAACCAAAAGACAGGGAGTGGATGGAACGCTTGGCTTTTGGTGCTTCCTTACTGTGGTAGGAAAAAGAAATCCCCTGAATCAACAAGAGAGAGAGAATGCTCTCTCTCTCCGGTGACAATCGGAGGTGCCGTTGTAAGGGGGCCACTCGCTGACGGCACACTCTTCAGCTGGCTGCATTCTCAGCACTGCCTCAAACCCTGCTGGGTGGGACTCCTCACCTCCATTTTATGAGTGGGGAGCCCGAAGCTCAGAGAGGTCAATGCCATGCTCAAGAGCAGACAGCTGACCGGGACCAGAACCAGAACGCAAAGCCGGGGAGATTCTTAGTAATTCATATTGCCTCCACGCCCAGGCAAGTTTGGCAAACTCTGTTAGACACTAGGGGCGAGAGAATCCCATGGTTGGATTGGACATCTAACCAAGTCGAGCTTCACTACGCTTGACTGGGAAACCCTGCAGAAGTTGCATCCTCCCTGTCCTGCTGTGTGGCACTGCGCTTGGCGTGTCAAGGGCTCAATGCTCAGAAGACTAAAGGCTGCTTCAGAGGGTCTTGGACGATATGCAGGAAGATGGAGTGGTGCCGCGTTTGTGCACATTCACGGCTGTGAAGGTGAGACCACATTCACAGCTCCATTCGTAGGAGCAGGTGCTGGGGCCAGGGGCCATATTTGACTTCACGGCCTGGGGGCCAGAGAGCAGTTCATGGTTTCAGAGGGAAGGGAAGAGGCCCAGAACAAATCGCCTAGAGGCCACGTAGATCCACTCTGGGAGGTGTAATAACGGAGGTCGCTGTTCTATCTTCTCTATCCCGGGTCCAGGTAAAAATGTTGATGGCGCCTCCTTGGTTCCATCACATCTGATTTCACGAGAGCTGGACCAGCACGAGCGGGGAGACCTGCTCCAGGTTTAGTTTCAGCACGAATTTATGACAGGACCTCGGGCAATCCTATATCACAAGGTACACCTTCACTGTAACTGATGGAGACCCAAGGTCACCACTGAGCATTTCTTTTTTTTTTTTTTTTTTTTTTTTAAACTTATTATTTTTTTTATTTATTTATTTTTGGGACAGAGCGAGACAGAGCATGAACGGGGGAGGGGCAGAGAGAGAGGGAGACACAGAATCGGAAACAGGCTCCAGGCTCCGAGCCCTCGGCCCCGAGCCCGACGCGGGGCTCGAACTCACGGACCGCGAGATCGTGACCTGGCTGAAGTCGGACGCTCAACCGACTGCGCCACCCAGGCGCCCCCCCACTGAGCATTTCTAAGCCCCTCAGGAAAAGGTCTAGAACTTCGGCCAACCTGAGAGCAGAGAGATTTGCTGCTGTTATTTTTTAACCTCTGGCTTTGCCTCCCTCACGGCTCTGAGCCCCATTTTCTGTCCAGAATCACACGAGGATCTCCATTTCTCTCCTTGATTCGATCCGTGAGTCCTCAAACCCCTCCGCATCTCAGATTCTCATCTGTAAACTAAGGATTTTATTTGTTGTAAGGATTGAACGAGATATAGACGTTTGTATATGCGTGCATATTTTAGATACTAGCATGTGTAATATCATAAGTACTTTTGGATGACTCTCTCTCTCTCTTCACTACGGAAAGTTCCATCTCCTCTGATTTCCTTTCATCAGAATACAGATAGGAATCAGTTGAAACCTGGAACTTCTAATTCAGAAATCTTACCTTGAAACCACAATAGGGAGACATTTTTCCTCTGGTTTGAGAAAAAGTGAAAAAGAATTATGACTTCAAGTTGCTGGAGTTTAATTATTAAACATAATTATGTATTTATTATATATAAATGTTTTTATTACTTTTATTTTGCCCTAGAGGGGAATCAATGACTTAACTCTCTTTCCATTCTTTTCCTGGTGGGACTTTTGGCTCGTTGGCTTCCCTGCCAATTTACCTTTTATAAAACATATTTCAGGTGATGAAACCTTGGAGCAGAATGCACAACTTGAGGAAATCTAGGGCTCCTGCGGAAAGCAACAAGCGGTTGCTAAGGAGGCTGGAGAGAGTGTGTTTGTTTAACATCCTTATTCCTGCCTTGTCGAGTCCGATGGCATGTTATTTCCACTGGGTGGGAGCCAACGCTGAGTTCCTCCCTGTTGTATCCAACCTTGAACATTTCTCTGCGATTATGTTTCATCCAGGGATTAGCAAAATGCAGAGGGGAAAAAACCTGAGAAGGTGTTTGGCACAGGGGCGTAGTGCTGCGTTAGCACAATCTGCGGGCATTCTCGGCTAATTGGAGAACAGCAACAAACAGAAGGGGCTCAGAAGCTCACAGGAATGCTTCGTCTTAGGTTACTGTAAATGGTTTATTTATTGAGTGTCAGGCTTTTTTGTATGTTTTTGTTTGTTTGTTTTTTATAACCCCCCACGGACACCGCGAATAAATACGTGGTTCTCGCTCCCTCATCCTGCCCGCACCATTACTTAGCCATCAGAAAATCTGGGAGGGGTGAGTGAGAAGCTGAGAACCCTGCTTTCAGACCTGCCAAGCGTCATCATTCTTGAATGAATCTTGAAGATTCATTTCTCCTTTTATAAGAGGACTCCCTTTGACTTAGCTGGTAAAAGCAGAAGACAGAGCAAGTCCCAAAGACACTGCTGAAAGATAAAAGTTCTGCTTCTCAAGATCCGCTTTTTCGCAAAACGAGTGCAGAGTGGGAGTTTCTGAGTCAGCCTCCGTCTGTCCGCGGCCACCCATTCAAGTCTTCAGAGCACAGTTGGGCAGTGGGTAGGGTCTGCGTGGGGTGAAGAACAGGGTCCAGGGCAACCTCTGCGTGCCCCACACCCTCTTCTCTGCACCCCAGACCCGGCCTCCCTGGTTGCGTCTTGGGCATGTGGTCCTTAGTGAAACAGATGTCAGGAGAACAAACACACACCAGAAAGGGAAAAAAAGGAGGCTGGCTTGGGAAAGGCTGTCCCCTCCGTGCCCAGGAGCTGGTACGCAGCAGCCTGTGCCCAAACCCTCAGAACCCCAACCTTTTACAATCCGTCTGTGGCACCAGGGGGAGAGGACACTCCAGCAGGTTCTAAGCAGCCACCAAGTTGCTACAGAACCAGGAGCTCCAGGTCAAGTTTCTTATTAAAACTCCAAGGCCAGTGGTTGCATTTTTATTTATTTATGTATTTATTTTTAATGTTTTATTTATTTTTTGGAGGGGGGCAGAGTGTGAGCAGGGGAGGGGCAGGGAGAGGGAGTCACAGAATCTGAAGCAGGCTCCAGGCTCTGGGTTGTCAACAAGGAGTTCCAAGTCACGAACCATGAGATCTGACCTGAGCTGAAGTTGGGATGTTTAACTGAGCCACCCAGGTGCCCTGATATTTTAAAGTTCTGTTTCATTTCTCTGGTGACTACAATATAAGCTAATCATTTGGGCGCCCCTGGGCTTGCACACCATTTAAATGCAACCACTGGAGGGGCGCCTGGGTGGCTCAGTCGGTTAAGCGTCTGACTTCAGCTCAGGTCATGATCTCACCGTTTGTGAGTTCGAGCCCCGCGTCGGGCTCTGTGCTGACACCTTGGCGCCTGCTTCGTTTTCTGTTTCCCCCTCTCTCTGCCCCACCCCTGCTTGCACTCTGTCTCTCAAAAATAAATAGATATTTAAAAAAAAAATGGTTTGCAGCCCAGCCAAGGGGTGCATGAGGTCACCAGCTGATCCCATAAAAACTGGATGAGGGCCATAGTCCTGGGGAAAAAAAAACCCCACAACCCAAAGATGTCAAGCAGACATCAAGAGAAGGGGGAGAACAGGCTAAATACCCATATTTTGTCACTCTTCCCTGTCCACACCCTTTGCAATGTCACTTTGCAGTTAAAGAGGTGGTGTCTGTTTTCCCATCCCTTGAATCTGGGTGGGTCTTGTGATTTGTTTTGACCAAGAGACAATGGCAGAAGTGATACTAAACCAGTTTGGAGCCTAGGACTCAAGAGATCTGGTGTGCTTCCTCTCTCTCATGGAATCCTGCCAACTGTGTATGATCAACCTAGGGTTGGAGGGTGAGACCACCTGGAGAAGAGTTCTGCTGTCTCAGCCATGGCCATCCCACACCAGATACTGTCACTTGACGCCCAAGCTTCCGGAGAAGAATAACACAGCTGCTTACCAACCCACGGCAGACCTCTGATACACGATGAATGAAGCCTGCTGAGATTAGGCAACCTCTGAACTCATCAACAAGAAGTGCTTACTGGTTTAAGCTGAGTTGGGGAGTATTTGTTATGTGATAATAGCTAACTGATACAGAGCCTGTAGACAACCTAGCCAAAAATTAATCAGTTAGAACTGATCATCAAGGCCAAGCTTGATATCTCAGTCAGTGGTTGAGGCACACGGAACTGGTCACTGAGAGGAGCAATATGGAGGCCACAATATGGAGGCCCTTCCCCAGGCCACACTCTTGGCCAGGAGGACGGAAGGTCACATCAAATGGTGTCTTGTTCAGGCCTTAGGTGAGTTTGTAATATTATAAGAATAACATATTAGTGTGTGAGAGGCTGTCTCCAAAAGGAAAGCCAATATTTATTTGAGGTTTATAAAAACATTATTGCAACAAGTGAATTCTTTCTGTGGAATCCGTTCAACGAATAAGCAGCATCATAAATATAATAGTTTGAAGTCAGAATCCCTGATCTTGATTTATAGAGTTACCAAATTAATCCGCCAAATTAACATCCTTCTTTCAAAGACGAAGGATTCCAAGGGTGGGTTCAAATGCCATGTGTCGTCTCTAGTGCAGCCTTTGCCACAAGGCATCTGGGACTTCAGTGGGGGCTGATGGGCCAAGAGGAATTGATAAATGCATGGTGCTGGAGTTAGCATAACTAAAAGGAGGGTAGGGCTGTCTCCACAGAAGACGGGCACGAGTCCAAATCACTGCCCAAGGGCGTGTGGTAAATAGGGCTCTGGGCTGGGGTATCTGTGCACAAGTCCGAGCTGCTGAGTGGGGCCTAGCAGGAGTCTCTGCAGAGAAAACACTGAGAAGGCTGGCTCTGGGGGACCTCTCCCACCAAGCTGAAGCTGGATCTCAGTCAGAGGGTGAAGGGGCAGGAAACAAGAGAGGTGATGGGGATTGATAGGACGGGCCCTTGTATCATCTCCGTGGACCGGAAAGGACCCCTGGGAAGCTGAGGCAAAAAGCAGAGCATTGGTGAGAATGGGTGTCACGCTGGCCTGGTTGGGATGGGTCAGACAGCGGGCTACTTCCTTTGGAAGCCTCTGGCAATCATGGATGGCTAGTGGCGAGGATTTGAGCCATCACATCCTTCTGCATCACTGGGTCATTGATGGCAGAGAAGCCTTTCCCAAAGGACTTGTGGAAGGAAGTGGAACACCAGTGGGGCCACGCCCAAGAATCAGAATCGTCCCCATCTCCCAAGATCTAGAACACCAGAAGGAGGGAAAAATGGGTGTGGAGGGAGAAGCAGGCTTCTGGGGCTGAGGGCAATGAGGGCCAGTGCCTCAAGTTCATAGACCCATCTTGGAAAGTGGTGACTGGACCTTACAGGGCCCAAGGCTTCTTTCTGCACTGTCAGTGATCCCATGATTTTATGGAAGATTTATGGAGAACAGCTAGGCCACCCCTTAAATTCCATTTCCCCTAATGCAGAACCAAACTGGCCTCTAATTTGAACAGACCACGGTTCTGTCTGTAGATACTGGTTCTGTAGGCTTGAGGCTGAATAAAAATGGAAATAGCGTCCTCTTGAAGCTATGGCTGATCCTGGAACTCTGAAAGGTTCCAGACTTGCTGTCTAGGACAAAATAACTTATTCTGTAGTACTTTTTCCATAGAAGTAATGACACCACTAATATTCACTGCCGACCTAGCCAACATTTAGGCTGCCAAACTCTGCCCCTTCGGTATGCTGTGTCCTCATTCCTCTAGGATCAGTCCCAGGGCTCCTGTGAGCATACACAGTAACTTTATCCAAGCCAGAAAAATGTGTCCTGTCAGGACAGAAGAATTACAAAAAAAGTGCCTCCTTTAGGTAGAGAAATTAGGAGCAATGTTCCCTCTGAGTGGACCTTGCTCTTGGCTGACACAGCTCCCATGTCAGGACCCAAGGCTCGGCAGGTGAGGCCCGAACCGGAAGTAAGCACCCCCGTGTGTCCCCCTGGCCTTGTGTGCTGTGCAGGGAATAGTCGGTACAATCCCATCCAACCCACTTGCTGGCCAGAAGCAAACAGCCTCACTGATACCTTGCTCCACTAGGGCCTGTGCCCACTTAAGAGAGAGTTGGGGGGTGGGGGGTGAGAACAGGAGAAAAGGGCTCCTTCAAAGACTCATTCTCCTGTCCTGCCAGACGTCTTTGGACTTCTTGCCTCATGCTAATTACGTGACCTAAGGGACGCAGGTGAGCTGGAGGAAACTCCTGTCTTTCTCCAGCAGGGAAGAAGGCGGCTATTTCTCTAAGACAAATGTGGGTAACGAACAGAAAAAGGGCCAGTGGGCAGATCAAGTTCTATTAAAAAACACAGGCAAACCGTGCACCTTCCATGACGTAGGCTCTCAGAGATGACAAACCAAGTGTGTGAGACATGTCCTGCGCAGGGACCTATGTGGCTCCCTCAGAGCTGGAGGAGAAGGCACAGTTCAGTGCAAACAGCATTCGAGAGAAGTTTCATTCCCCTTCTGGCGTATCTCTAGGGCATGCTGGCAAAGGAGGGATTCTACCGTTTCTTGCTTCTCAACACCGGTGACATCACCACTTAATAAGTTAGGGAATCACAACCACATTTCAAAGAATCATTCAGCTTTCTCATTAAGATTCTATAGGATTTTTTTTTTTTTTTTCCCCACAGCAACAGCCTTGCCAAAGCCATGTTAAAAATAGGTCTGGTAATACTTTTCACATTGGTAGGCAGTCATGAATGTTTAACAGCATATATGTCCACAGATGAACATAACTTTAGAATTAGGCACTGAATTACACAGTAATATATGCGGGACATGTATTTGCCAAAAGGATTAAGAAAAATGAAGCAAAGAACAAACCTTGGGCTTGATTTACCGAGGGGAAAGCAAAACCTGTCAGCTACTTCATTGTCTTGGAGGGAAGTGTTCGTTCCATACGTAGAGTATCTGGGGGTAAAATACACGTGAAAAAAAAATTCAAAGGTAGTTAAATCTGGATATTTTGACTTAGTCAGCACATATGATAAATTCTCCAAATTCAAGGGCCTACGTTCTGGCTCTCAAAGTATAGAATTATTTCCGAGACAGACAGCGTCCCATGCTTGTCTGGGCCTGCACTGCTTAGGAAAGGACACAGTTTGGGTTAAGTTGCAAGCGGCCAGGGTCAGAGGTTCCCCCTGTTGAGAAAATGTAGTGAATTTGACAGCCTGAAACCCTAAGCAAGATAAGGCATACAGAAAATGAGATGCTACCTAAAAAGAGGTAATGAAGTAAAATATGATTAGAATGATTAAAAAACGTACCACACACGAGTAGCTTTACTTGGGGAGTGCCCTTGGTGAGTTCTAAACAAATCACTGGCTCTCAGAGAGAAAGGGCTGCGAAACTGGCCTAGTTTTGCCTCTAAAGAATCCTTCCACAGTTGGGCCTACTGAACATTTTGGAAGTATATAAAATGTGCCTCCGTGCATTTGCGACACGGATGTTTCCTGAGATCCCAGCTCTACTTTTTGTTAGTAGTTAAAATTGATCAATAGATGATAAGGGAGTGATGGCTTTAGAAATACAGCTCTTAACTTTCTGACTAGCCTTGGCTAGGACTTTTTTTTTTTTTTTTTTTTCAACGTTTATTTATTTTTGGGACAGAGAGAGACAGAGCATGAACAGGGGAAGGGGCAGAGAGAGAGGGAGACACAGAATCGGAAACAGGCTCCAGGCTCTGAGCCGCCAGCCCAGAGCCTGACGCGGGGCTCGAACTCACGGACCGCGAGATCGTGACCTGGTTGAAGTCGGACACTTAACCGACTGCGCCACCCAGGCGCCCCTAGGACCTTTTAATCTCTAGGAGTACATCTATAAATGGGAGTTTTCTTGCTTTTTGGTCAATCATATAGATGAAGGTTAACCCTCTTCTTCCCCCAGGCCCGAAAAATTATTTTGCCCAAAATGTGGAAGTCAGGGGTTTCATGTAGACACAGCTTCAATGAGTCATTAAGAATTTTATTGGTTAAAGTAGGCAGATTTTTTTTTCCCCTAGTAGACATAATGACATAACAGTAATAAAAATGTAATATTCAAGTAATTGCTGTAATGTAATTATAGTTTGGTCATAAAGTAAGATTAGGGGTCTGGGCTGGCTGTTTTGTGGGTGTGTATTTTAACGTCTGAATGTAGCCTTCGAGGTGCCGGTCCCGTCTCCCTGGAATGCTGGTGCAGCCCATCACATAACCAGGTGGCCAGGAGCCCAGCTGAGCCAGCATTATCTAGGCACCCTGTTTACCCCGGGTGCCCTCTCTGGACACCAGCATCCTGCCTGTTCAGATACCCAACTGTCACAGTAACTGAAAATAGTGTTCCTGATCTCAGGCAACAAAAAGGGAAAATAAAGAGGGCCAGAATCCTCACCAGGGAAGGGACCAGATGGAGTTTAGGTGCCATCCTGGAATGGACCCTTCTCTGTCCCCACAGCAAGGTAGCTCCCCATCTCCCTCTGAGCCAAGGGGCTCAGGGCTCGGCCCTGTACGCCTCTGCTGTGCTGCAGGGCTAGCCCGTTCTGGCTTTTGGAGGGGAGAACGATTTCCTGATTGAGGCTAAGCAAAAAGAGCTGAATTAGGCATTTACTCAAAGTATATTTTAGCAAAGGATTGTCATCATTGAATATCCCCTTTAAACTGGTATAAATGAATTTCCGTCTGTGTGTCTTATTTAATGACGTGGCCTGAGGCCAGAATTTAAGCAAAACAAGCACTTAACCATCTGTGAACCAAAACAAAAAAACCCATATTTTAATTAACAAATAATATTTACAACGAATAATCGTAAGGGCATCGGGGGTTTTTTTCATGTTACTACCTTTCCTTTGTAATTGAGGAGTCATTTGTGAGGGTAATTTGAGACTATGTAAATATCCATCCCTTATCAGCCTTTCTCCCCTGTTGATGATCGTTTTGTTTTCTTAAATTTTTTTTAATGCTTATTTATTTTTGAGAGACAGAGACAGAGCACAAGTGGGGAAGGAGCAGAGAGAGAGAGGGAGACACAGAATCTGAAGCAGGCTCCAGGCTCTGAGATGTCAGCACAGAGCCTGATGCGGGGCTCGAACTCACGAACTGTAAATTAAGACCTGATCGTGACCTGAGCCAAAGTCGGCGCTTAACAGACGGAGGCACCCAGGCGCCCTGACCTGTTGATGATCTTTTAATGCCACGATTCCATCTAAAATTTTGCATTCTACAGCAAAAGAAAGTTCACTTTCTTCTGTATTTTTTTTCCTTATTTATATTATATGGACTCAAGGATATTTATTTTATTCCATGGGTGATAACCCATTACTATCATCGTTTATTTGGACAATCAAATTGTCCCAGATTTGGCAACAAGGAGCCTCTTCCACCTCCCATTTTTGACATGTTTCCCCAGTTCATGAGCAATTTCTTATTTTCTGTTGAATTAAGATGTTCCAGGCTCATTTTCCCAGGCATCTTTCCCTGCCCCAGTCCTGGAATCATCTATTTCTCCAAGGAGCCTGAATGTCAGTGGAGAATATTTAGAAACTAAGATCTGGGTACTAGATGTGAAAGAACATCACTTTTTAAATGTATAACATTTATTTCCAGCGTGACTAGTCAGTGATGGAAGAACTTAGGATGCTTATAAAGAGCTGAGCGTGTGCCACAGGTGAAGGCTGCGTCTGGATCCCGAAAGAGGTGGAAAATCTACAAGGAAACCAGCCCCTCATCTCCAGTAATACACGTATGTCACACAGTATGCCCATTACAGTCTCAGCAAATTGATAAGATACTTAGGCTTTTCTTCCTCTTGGCAAATACTGTGCTCTAAGCCTCTGATACCTTGGGATGTCTACTAGCCCGTGGTTCAATCACTCATCAGTAATGTAGAATATTCTTGCCAGTATCTGACTTTAAATATCCACTGGCTCTCAATGCCCTCTTTTATGGATGTAAATCACACACCTCTAAAGGCTGCCGTGAGCATAGGTAGTCACCTACAGCATGTCGGTGTCCCACCATTCCTTTTTGCATGTCACCCCAGCAAAGAGTGTGCGGGGGCTCTCTCTAAACCTTGAGTCTGTGGTCTTGTTGTCCACGATGGTGACTGCTGAGCTGAGGCCTCCAGGATGGAGGCAGAGCCAGCCACACTGAGCCAGAGGGTGGCAACGGTGGCTGGATGTACAAGGTTTCCTCTTTAAGTGAAGTCAAGGGAACACACAGCTTGGGATCTGGCTGATCCAGGAGGGTTGTTGGCTTTAACTTGGCATCTACACTCTGTGTGAGAAATGTTACTTTCTCCTTAAACTTCTATCTCATTAATCTTGTGCTAAGAGTGGTCTAACCCTATAGTGGGGTAGGCTGCTTCTGTTCCAATTAGCATCTATCTCCATAGGTGTTGAGAGGAGAAGGGGATGGAAGAGGCAGAATTTCTAAACCATTGACCCGGAGGGACTTGCATGAAGGTGTGCCTGACATGAGTGTAATACAACTGAAAAACCTTGAGTAGATGGTAAATTATGCTGGGCTCTGCTGACTTATGCTAAGCAGAATAAACTAGGATGGAAACATAAAATGTTTCTGAGCTTACACGTTAGTCACTCAATACACATAAAACTCAAATTTTCTTCCTTAAAAAATAGGTATTTAGAGCGCTGAGCCTTTCCGGAAGAAATCTGCCTATTTACGATCTTTGTGTTCACTCACAGCACACATTGCAAGCTTAAAAGTTGAAAATGCTTTGATATTCTCAAGCGATGCCCCCTTTTAAATAGAAATCCTCCTATTATATTATCCCTACTATTACACGAAGTGACTTTCCTTTACACCCACAATTTGAAGGGGTAATGGCAGAACAAGGCTTCAATAGCCAAACTCATCGTTCAAGTATTGACAGGCCGGTTGCCTAACCGGAAAATGCAGAAGTCAACCAAGGAAGCTTATTTTGGGGATCAGGTTTGTCGCCATCTACGATACGTACAACCAGGAGGTAAACAGGAAGTGCTGAGTTGGCTTGGTTTACTCCTACAGGCTCAGAGAGAAATAAAATCAGTGTTTACTAAATGGGAAAGCACAAAGTTGGTACAGAGAGAAATGCTATTTTCATGCTTCTAAAAAGGTATTACAAATAACACAAAGATTCAAACCTGTAATTAAAAACTATTTTTAAAGAGCTTTGATTAAGTTCCCTTCAAAAATAGACCTTTCAGGCCGAAGTAAATGTCTTAAAGGTCTGACTTCCATCTATGTTGCTTCCCCTTAACGCATTCTCTACAAATGCCCCTCTGACACAACAGACTTCAATAGTGAAAAGTGTGCCCCAGAGTCACCAAGCAGAAGTTCAATGCTCCCGCTTCATTCAAGAATCCAAGGCCCGAAGTTAATGTAATTTATCAAAGGCCACATCGCCAGTTAGAGGCAGGGAGAATTTAGGATCCCAGTCGCTCACGAGGCAAAAGTTATAGATAGACTGAATTTCTTAGTGCCAGACCGGAGGAGACAAATCTTGTGGTAAGGGGGCTAAGTGCACTTTGGGCGTCATTCTGGCCGGAAGCCTGAAGGACTGGTCCTACGGGTCCAAACTGAATAGACTCCCCCACGTTCAGAATCTCCGGACAAGACCTTTCTTCTTCTTTCAGTTCGTAGCCTCAACTGAACAATGAGGGGGATCTGTAGTTCTAATATTTTGAATCTAAGAAAAGAAAGGACTGAAAAAAGGTGATGATCCAGGGAAATAAAGAGTAAACGAATGGAAATGAAGATAGATTATTTTGGGCAAGAGTAATTCATAATATTTAAAAACCCAGTAGGGTTTCCTGAGGTCGGTTAAACTTTAATAACCCAGATTTCAGACCAACATCAACACTCAAACCAAGAATAGCCGAAGAAAAGAATGGGCAGAGTACAAGATTAGGCAATTCAAAAAAGAACATCTAGACATGGCCAATAAACACATGAAAAGTGTTCGGCCTCAATGGTATTCACAAATGCAAAAAAACAAAACTACAACGATCAGGCTTTTCCCCTTCTTTAAACTGGAAAAGATTAAAAAGGGTAACGATACCCAGTGTTGGTGAAGGCCCAGAGAAGTTGATCTGCAAACACGGCTAATGAGAATGCAAACTGGTAAAATGGAATGGTGGGCCATTTGGACAGGTTTCAAGTGTTTAAAATGAATTCCCTCGATGCAGAAGCTCCAATTCTAGGAATTTACCTCAAAGGAAATTTCCACAACCATTTTAGTGGACTACAGACAGGCACAAATTCTTTGCTGTTCCTCTTGGCAAGAGGTAGACTCTATTTCCCTTCCCCTTCATTCTGGACTTGGCCTTGTGGCTAGCTTTGACCACAAATCTAGCAGAAGTGACGTTGTGGGATTTCTGAGCCATACCTTAAGAGGTCTGGCAGTTTCTGTTTCATCTGTCTTAAATGCCAGTTGTCCTTTGAGTTCTACCCTGAGACTACCATGCTGCGAGGAAGCCAAAGCTGGTCACCAGTGAAAGGAGAGATCACCGAGGCTCAAAATCTCCAAATCTATGAGCACGGCCTTTTTGATCCTTCAGGTCCGGCTCCGCTGTCCTCTGCATGCAGCTGGGTAATTGCCAGATGACGCCATGTGGAGGAGAATTACCTAGTTAAAGCTTGCATGAACGCTTGACCCCCACAATCATGAGAAATTTTTAAGTCACTGCTGTTTTAAGCCAACTGAGTTTTGGCGTTGTTTGTCACACAGCAGAGGAACACTGAAACAGAAGTAGGCAGGGTCACCCCATCAGGCAAGGAATCACACCAGCTGAGGGGTTTACTGATGAGAGCAAGGGGAACAGAGGCTGGCTAGTGGAAGAAGGAAGTAAGAAATACTAGCTGTGACCGCTGGCCAGTTACAGAAATGACGAGGTGGCGGTTAGGAGGCTTCCTCGCATTAGTAGGAATCCAGCATATTTGTTCAGGCATTAAAGAATTCTCTTTCTTTATCCCACTCCCTCCACCCACATTCCCAGTCTAGATAGCTAACGTAAGAGGTATTAATAGTAGTTAGCCATAGATCTCTGTATCTCAGTGACAGGATATCAAAGGGGAATTCTAATTCAGAGGAAAGCACATCGCCTCAAAATGAATAAATCTTTATATCCTAACTTTTAAGTCGAGTTTTTATTTTAGAAGAGTTTTACACTTATAGAGAAACGGCAAAGATAGTACAAAGCTCCCATATACAGGCATACCTCATTTGATGGCCCTTTGCTTCATTGTGCTTTGCATACATTGGGGTTTTTAACAACTTGCGGGTTTGTGGCAACCTTTCACCGAGCAAGTCTATCGGCCCTACTTTTCCAACAGCACTTGCTCCCTTCATGTCTCCGTGTCATGTTTTGGTAGTTTTCTCAGTATTTCAAACTTTTTCATTATCATTATCCGGGCATGGCGACCTGTGATCAGTAATATTTGGTGTTACGATTGTAGTTGTTTGGGGACATCATGAACCTCACCCATAGAAGACCGCAACTTTAAGCCATAAATGTTGTGTGTGTTCTGATTACTAACCCAAGCAGCTGCGCCTCCCTCTCCCTCCCTCTCCTTGGGCCTTCCTCTTCCCTGAGACACAGTGGTATTGAAATTAGGCCAGTGAGTACTCCTACAATGGCCCCCAGGTGTTCACGTGAAAGGAAAAGTTGCATGGTCAACTTTAAGTCAAAAGTTGACAATGATTAAACTTAGGGAGGAAGGCACACTGAAAGCTCTGAATGGTGGAAAGCTAGGCCTCATATGCCAACCAGTTAGCCAAGTGGTGAATGCAAAGGAAAACTATGAGGAAAATTAACTGCTACCCAGTGAACACAATATGGTAAGAGAGTGAAACCGCCTTATCGCGGATATGGAGAAAGTTTGAGTGGTCTGGATAGATCAATCCAGCCACAACATTCCCTTAAGTCAAAGTGTAATCCAAAGCAAGGCCCTACCTCCTTTCAATTCTGTGAGGGCTGAGAGAGGTGAGGGAGCTGCAGGAGAAAAGTTTGCAGCTAGCAGAGGTCGGCTCATGAGGTCTAAGGAAAGAAGTCATCTCCATAACGCGAGAGTCGCAAGGGGAAGCAGCAAGTGACGTGGAAGCTGCAGCAAGTTATTCATAAGATCTAGATAAGAGAATTAATGAAGGTGGCCGCACTAAACACCAGGTTTCTCACCGTAGACCAAACAGCCTTATATTGCGAGAAGATGCCATCAGGACCTTCGTAGCTAGAGAGGAGGAGTCAGTGCCTGGCTTCCGAGCCTCCGAGGGCAGGCTGACTCTCTTGTTAGGGGTTAATGCAGTTCGTGACTTTAAGTTGGGGCCAGTGCTCATTTACCATTCTGAAAATTCTAGGGCCCTTCAGAATTATGCTAAATCTACTCTGCCTATGTTCTATACATGGCAGAAAGTCTGGATGATGGCACATCTGTTTACAACATGGTTTACCGAATATTTTAAGCCCACTGCTGTGAACTGCTTCTCAGAAAAAAAGATTCCTTTCAAATAGTACTGCTCATTGACAATACACCCAAGAGCTTTGAGGGAGAGGTACGAGATTACTTTTGCTTTCATGCCTCCCAACACAATACCCATTCTATAGCCTATGGATCAAGGAGTAATTAATTTCAAATCTTGTTATTTAAGAGGCACACTTCATAAGGTTAGAGCTTCCACAGACAGTGATTTCTCTGGTAGATCTGGGCAAAGTAAATGGAAACCGTTCTCAAGATCATTCACTTTCTGAGATGCCATTAAGAACACTTGTGGGCGCCTGGGTGGCGCAGTCGGTTAAGCGTCCGACTTCAGCCAGGTCACGATCTCGCGGTCTGTGAGTTCGAGCCCCGCGTCAGGCTCTGGGCTGATGGCTCGGAGCCTGGAGCCTGTTTCCGATTCTGTGTCTCCCTCTCTCTCTGCCCCTCCCCCGTTCATGCTCTGTCTCTCTCTGTCCCAAAAATAAATAAAAAACGTTGAAAAAAAAAAAAAAAGAACACTTGTGATTCGTGATAAGAGGTCAGATTTTCAACATGAATAGGTGTTTGGAAAAAGTTGATTCCAACCCTCAGGGATTACTATTTTGAGGGGATCCAGACGTCAGAGGAGGAAGTAGCTGCAGATGTGGTGGAAATAGCAAGAGAACTAGAATCAGAAATGGAGTCTGAAGATGGGGCCAAATTGCCGCAAGCCCATGATCAAACTTGAATGGCTGAGGAGTGGCTTCTTATGGATGAACAAAGAAAGTGGTTTCCTGAGACAGAATCTACTCCTGATGAAGATGGCGTGGAGACTGTTGAAATGACCACGGAATTAGAATATTCCATAAACTTAGTTGATAAAGTAATGGCAGGTTTTGAAGGGATTGACTCCAATTTTGAAAGAAGTTCTACTGTAAGTCAAATGCTATCAAATAGCGTCGCGTACTACATAGAAATTGTGAAAGGAAAAGTCCATCGATGCAGCAAACTTCACTGCTTTTTTTTTTTTTTTAATGTTTATTTACCTTTGAGAAAGAGAGCATGAGTGGAGGAGGGGCAGAAAGAGAGAGAGGAGGACAGAGGATCAGAAGCGGGCTCCGCACCGACCACAAAAAGCCCGACGCGGGGCTCAAACCCATGAACCGTCATGAGATCATGACCTGAGCCGAAGTCAGACGTTTAACCGGCTGAGCCACCCAGGTGCCCCCACTGCTGTCTTCTTTTAAGAAACTGCTACAGGGGCGCCTGGGTGGCTCAGTCGGTTGAGCGGCCGACTTCGGCTCAGGTCACGATCTCACGGTCCGTGAGTTCGAGCCCCGCATCGGGCCCCTGTGCTGACAGCTCAGAGCCCGGAGCCTGTTTCGATTCTGTGTCTCCCTCTCTCTGACCCTCCCCCATTCATGCTCTGTCTCTCTCTGTCTCAAAAATAAATAAACGTTAAAAAAAAAAAGAAACTGCTACAGACGCCCCAACTCTCAACCACCACCACCCTGATCAGCATCAGCCATCAACATGGAGTCAAGATCCTCCACTAGTGAAAAGATAACTACTTGCTGAAAGCTAGATGATCGAATTATTTAGCAGTAAAGTATTTTTCAATTAATGTATGTTGTTTTTTAGACATAATGTTATTGCACACTTAATAGGCTAAAGAATAGTATAAACATAGCTTTTGGGGAAACCAAAAAATTCATTTGACTGGCTTTCTTGTGGTGGTCTGGGACACAACCCCTGGTATCTCTGAAGAATGCTGTACTCCCCACGGACTTTCTCCTGTTATTAATATTTTACATTGGTATGGTATATTTACAATTAACGAACCAGTTTTGACACATTACTATTCACCAAAGCCCATTCTCTATTCAAATTTCCTTTGTTTTTTACTTAAGATCCTTTTCTGTGCTAGAATTGCCTCCAGAACATATTACATATATGTTATGTCTCCTTAGGTTCCTCTTGGCTACGAGAGTTCTTCAGGCTTTCCTCGTTTTTGATGGCCTTGACCGTTTTGAGAGGGACTGGTCAGGCACGTTGTAGAATGTCCTCCAACTGAGATTTGCTTGATGCTTTTCTCATGATTAGATTGAGGTTATGGATTCTGGGGAAGAAGGCCACGGAGCTGGCATGCGTCATGTTAGGTAGAGGCATTTTGCCATTGATTTGATCTGGATGATTTTAAAATACGGTGAAAAGCGATCTGTATGGGTGCCACGTTGACAAAGAGTAGATTGTGGTCACCGGTACTGTGTCACTTTGGTGAAATTGAAACTACTTTTCCAGAATCCCCTTCCCTATATGGTTCTGAGTTAGAGTTGGCCAAAAAAGAAATGTATGCAAGATTAGGAACATGGAAGTGAAGCAGTTTTTAACCTTTGAAGTTCCTTGTGGTTAGGTGCAGTTATAGACACAGAAGTGTTGACGGCTGTAGCATGTCCTTACTTTCCTCCATCTTACATGCAGCTCTTCTTCCAGACTGAAGACCCTATTTATCAACAGTGGCTTCAACCTTACTACCAGACACTTGGTGGTGAACCCACAGAGGTGGTAGTTATACAGAAGCATGGCTTCCTACAGACCTTCCCATGAGCCATCACTTTGCAGCCACTTTTGGTAGGTGGTTGCCTTTTGCTTCTCCAATTGATGGGTTGGTGACTTTTTCTCTGATCCTCTAACTTCCTTCCTAGGCTTTTCCTTTCCCAACTCCTCCCACAACCACGTAACATCTGATTCCTATAATAAAATCTTTATACCACAATGCACAGTGGTTCTGACTCTGTGACTGAGTTCCGATACATCAAGCTATGGGAGACTGATGCTTGACCTGAGAACAATGACAAAAGCTGGACAAAATATTTTTAAAAAATCGTGTAATAGTCTTCTATGCTGCCACTACAAATTACCACAGATTTCATGGCTTAAACAACACAAATGTATTATCGTACAGATCTACAGGTCAGAAGTCTGGTATGGGTCTCATGGATTAAAGGCAGGGTGTTAGCAGGCTGCACTCTTTTTGGAGGTTGTAAGAAAGAACCAGTTTCCTGTTCATTCAGATTGTCAGGAGTATTTCAATTCCTTGGTTGTAGGACTGAGATCCCAGTTTTCTTGCTGGCGATAAACAATGGGGAATTTCCAAGGCTACCACATTCCTTTGCATGTGGAACCCTTATTCTGTCTCCAAAGCCAGCAACGTCAAGTCTTGGTCAGGTTGCATTTCTTACCTATTTTTCCGCTTCCCTCTTCTGTTTTTAAAAGCTCATGTGTTTAAGGTGGGCCTACCTAGATCATCTCAGATAATTTCCCTATGACAAAGTCTGTTGATTAGACACCTAAACCTTAATTCCATCTGCAACTTTAATTGCCTTGTTATGTAATGTAATGCACTCACAGGTTCTGGGGATTTGGATCTGGATATTTTTGGGAGGCCACACTTTGAGGCATCAGAAAAAGACCAAAGCAGTCAGGATTTGAAAGGATGTGAAACTGAAAAAGAGGATAATTCACTTTTTTTCCCCCTCAGGCAATTTCCCAATTAAATGTGTGAGGAAGAAAAGCCGTGCAGGAAGCAGAGGTCTAGGGCCTGTGACAGTCTTACTGAGCCACAGGTTGGAGCATAGGGCTGCCAATAGCTGAGGGACTGAGATCTCAGACAGGAGGAAACTGCAGAGAACTAAACCTATAATTATGCATGCAGTTTCCCCTTGAAATACATGTCATCCCCAAAGTTGCACATGTGTGGGTGAAAGTGGGAACTGGAAGGCTAAGGAGGTGAGCAGAAATTTCATCCACTTTATGGGTCGTCGGGAGTTGGAGGCTGGATTTCAGAGCTCACCAAAGTTGAAGGGGTCTGGTAAACACCACAGACTTTCAGCTGAGGCCCTAGAGATACTTTCTATGGATAAGGGCAAAGCAGAAATAGATCAACCTTGATCTGACTACACCCCCAACTGCCTATCAGAAATGAAATCCTCTCTGGAAGAAATCATCCAGAGCTTCCATGTTTTTTCATATACAATGTCTGCCATTCAATAAGGAAACTCCTAGGCATAGAAGGATACAGAACCAAATGACTGAAAACCAAGAGAAAAAAAATCCAGACAACAGAAATAGATACATAAGCTACCCAGACACTGGTGTAAGGAAAGGGACTTCAACTAGAACTTTTTTTTTTTTTTTAAAGAATTAAATGGTGATTATGTAGGTGAAAAATAAAAAAGAACTGAAATTAAAAATTCAATACATGGGCTTATCATCTTCATGACTTATTTATTTTATAACTAGAAGTCTGTACTTTTTTGTTGTTTATTTATTTATTTGGAGAGAGAGAGACAGAGAGAGGGAGAGAGAGAATCCCAAGTAGGCTCTGTGCTTTCAGCTCAATCTCATGAACTGTAAGATCATGACCTGAGTTGAAATCAAGAGTTGGGACAGTTAACAGGCGGAGTCACCCAGACACTCCTGAAGTCTGTACTTCTTAATCCCCTTTATCTATTTTACTCATTTCCCCACCCACTTCCCCTCTTGCAACCACCACTTTGTTCTCTGTATTTAAGAGTCTTTGTTTAATAGAATGTCAGATGCAGCAAAAGAGAAGATTAATAAAGACAAGATGGGTCAGTAAACACCAGATTGAAACAGAGATAAAGAGATGGGAAGTACAAAAAAGGACCAAGGAGACATATTATATATGGTGAAAAAGTCTGACGTACATGTAATTAAAGTCCTAGAAGACAAGAAAAAATATTTGAAGAAAAGTAGTTGAGAATGTTAAAAAATTGATGAAAGATGTCAAGCCACAGATTCAAGGCATTCTACAAACTCAAAAAAAAAGATACAAAGAAAACTACATGCAAGCATATCATAATGCAAGTGCTGAAAATAAAATAAAATCTCAAAGTAGCCAGAGAAAAGTAGACACATTACTTTCACAGGGGACACCAATAATGATGACAACCAAAATCACAGAAGCCAAAAGACAAAGGAAATAATATGATATGTACATAAAATAATGTACATTTATAATGATAAAACTTTGGGAAAATCACAATGTCCAAAAATAGGATATAATTAAGGTAATAGTAAATCGGCCATAGTATGAAATATTCTGCAGTTAAAAAAATGGCATAGAAAGTGTTATAATAGGCTACAAAGAAGTATGTACTATGTGAATGCATTTTGTGCGTAGGTGTATTAAAATGTTAACAATGTTTAATCTCAGTATCAAAGGGCTGTGGATAATTCTAATTGTATTTTTTGTGGTTTTCTGAGTCTTTTAGGTTTTTGTTTGTTTGCAATAAGTGTATATATTTTAGGTAATTAAAGAGAATTATAAAGAACATGTTAAGGAGTTACAGTGATAAAAATAAGTTACAATCAAAGAACACAAATTAGTAAGTTAAACAGTTATGATGAGGACAAGATTGTGAATTTAAATGCAACCATATCAATAATTAAATGTAAATAGTCTAAACACCTCAACAAAAAGGCTGAGATTATAAAACTGAGTGAAAAACCAAGACCTAATTATAGACTGTCAATGAGAAGACATTTTAAATATAAAGAAATAGCTACATTAAAAGTAAGAGGATATTAACATATATACCATATAAACAATGAAAAAAGAGAAGTAAATTTAATAATATCAGACCAAGTAAACTTTGGAAGATGAAACATTGCTGAGGAAAAGAGGACATTATATAATGCTAAAGGGGACAATTAATCAAGACAACATGTCATTCTAAACTGTATATGCAACTAAGAATAGAACTTGAACATACATACACTAAACAAAATCTAATAAGACTTAAAAGAGAAATAGACAAAGCCACAATTTCAGTTGACAACCTCAACATTCCTCTCTGAGTAATTTATTATTTAAAAAGTAAAAAGCCAGCAAGTGTATAGAAAAAATGGACACTATCCATCAACTTGACCTGATTGACATTTATAGAACACTACACCCAACAACCGCAGAATACACGTTTTTCAAGTGCAAATGTACATATTCGGCGCCATAAAACAAACCTTGACAAAATTAAAAGAACTGTAATCGTATCAAGTATCTTCTCCATTATAAAATTAAACTAAAGGGGCGCCTGGGTGGCTCAGTCGGTTAAGCGTCCGACTTCGGCTCAGGTCACGATCTCGCGGTCCGTGAGTTTGAGCCCCGCGTCGGGCTCTGTGCTGACTGCTCAGAGCCTGGAGCCTGTTTCGGATTCTGTGTCTCCCTCTCTGACCTTCCCCCGTTCATGCTCTGTCTCTCTCTGTCTCAAAAATAAATAAACGTTAAAAAAAAAAATTAAAAAAAATTAAATTAAATTAAACTAAAATTTAGTAACAGAAAGATACCTAAAATATTCTCAAATATTTGGAAACTAATGAACACCTTTCTAAAGCGGCCATGGGTCAAAGACAAAATCAGACAGGAAATTAGGAAATATTCTGAATTGAATGAAAATGAAAACAACACATCAAAGCTTTTGAGATATAGCTAAAGCGGTGTTTAGGGGGAAGGAGATGGCATCAAATGCTTATAGAAAAGAAAGATCTCAAATAAATAAAAAAAAAAAAAAAAAGAAAAAAAGGAAGAAGAATGAATTAAACCCAAAGTAGCAGAAAGAAGAAAATAACGAAGATAAAAGCAAAATGACACTGAAAACAGCAAAATAAATAAATAAATAAATAAATAAAAAGAAAAGAAAAAGAGAAAAATCAATGACACCAAAGGCTGCTTTTTTTTAAAGTTTATTTATTTATTTTGAGATATACGCAAAGAGAGCACAAGTCGGGGAAGGGCAGACAGAGAGAGCAAGAGGCTCAGACGATCTGAAACAGGCCCTGTGCTGACAGCAGATAGCCTGATGCAGGGGCTCAAACTCATGAACCAGGAGGTAATGACCTGAGCTAAAACCAAGAGTCAGACGCTTAACCGACTGAGCCACCCAGGCACCTCTGAAGGCTGCTTTTTTGAAAAATAAGTACAATTGATAAACTCTATTCAGACATATTGAGGAAAAAACAAAAACAAAAACAAATTATCAGTATCAGGAATTAAAAAGAGAGGCATCACCATATAGGCTACAGATATGTAAAGAATAATAAGGGAATTTCATACATACCTTTCTGCCAATAAATATGTGGATCCTGAGAAACTTAACAGAAGACCATGGGGGAGGGGAAGGGAAAAAAAAAGTTAGAGAGGGAGAGAGCCAAACAATAAGAGACTCTTAAAAACTGCGAATAAACTGAGGATTGATGGGGGGTGGGAGGGAGGGGAGGGTGGGTGATGGGCATTGAGGAGGGCACCTGTTGCGATGAGCACTGGGTGCTGTATGGAAACCAATCTGACAATAAATTTCATATTAAAACAAAATATGTTAACTTAGATGAAGGACAAATGACCTTGAAAGAAATAAACTACCAAAGTTCTCTCAAGAAGAGACAGAAACTCAAAGAGCTTTACATCTAAGGTTACTCATAGCTAAAGACTTTCCTACACTGAAAACTTCAGTCTCCAGTAGGCTCACTGGTGAGTTCCTCTAATCTTAAAATAATAATAACAATAACAATAACAACAACAATAATAATAATTCTATAGAAACTATTCCAGAAAGTAAAAAAAGACATTACAAGAAAATTTCAGACCAATATCATTCATGAACACAGATACAAAAATACTTAATGTATAAAATACTACCAAATCAAGTCCAGTGAGATATGAGATTAATACATCATGACCAAGTGGCTTTTATCCTAGTAATGAAACATTTAAAAATCAATCCATGTAACGTACCATCATAAAAAGAAGAACTATATGATCTCCAAGGATGCAGAAAAATAATGATAAAATTCAACATCTATTCATTATTAACATACCCAGCAAACTAAGAGTTCCCCATAAAACCAGGAAAAAGGAAAGGAAATATTGCCAAAGATTTTTCCAAAGAGGTTAACATCATATGTAATGGTAAAAAACTGAGTATTTTCCCTATTAAATTCGGAAAAAGACAAGGATGTCTGTTTTTATCACTCCTATACAACATTGTACTGAGATACTACTGACTGCAATAAGACAAGAAGAAATAAAAAGAATATGGATTAGAAAGAAATAAACTGTCTTTATTTGTAAATAACATGATTATCTATGTAGAAAATTCCAAAAAGACACAAAATAAAACAACAAGCTATTAGAGCTAATAAGTGAGATCAACAAACTTGCAGGTTAAAACATGCATATACAAAAATTGATTTTATTGCTAGATATTAGCAATGAACCAGAAAATAAAAATTAAAAAAAAAATCTTACAGCATCAAACATAAAATATTCATGGATAAATCTAACAAAATATGTACTAGATTTATATCCTGAAAATTATTAAACACTGATGAGGGAAACTAGAAAAGACCTAAGAAAATGAAAAGTTAGACCATATTCATCAGTTAGAAGGCTTAACACCATTGTCAATTTTCCACAAATTGAGCTATAGGTTCAAAGCAGTTCCAGTCAAAATCCCAGAACATGTTTTGTAGAAATATTGAAAAGCAAAGGAGCCAGAGTAAAAAAAAAAAAAAAAAAAAAAAAAAATTGAAGAAGAAAAAGCTCAAGGATTCTTAAGACCTGATTTCATGACTTAGTAATTAAGACAGTCAGGTACTGGCATAAGGATAAGCATATAGATCAATGGAACAAAATAGAATCCCAACATAGACCCATGGTCTGTAATATATGGTCAATTGATTTGAGATAAATATGTCAAGATAAATCAATGAAGAAAGGGTAATCTTCTTAACAAATAGTGTTGGAACAATCACACATCCACATGCAGAAAGAAAGAAAAAAAGAGAACCTCAACCCTTACTTTGCATCATATATAAAAATAAACTCAAAATGAATCAAAGACCTAAACATAAAAGTTAAAATTTAAAATATGAAGAAGAAAACATAGAAGAAAACCTTTGTAAGCTTGGGTTAGATAAAAATTTATTAGATAAGACAAAGAGTATGAGCCATAAAAGAATAAAAACCAATAAAATGGACTTCTTCAAAATTAAAAATTCCAGCTCTTCCAAAGATACTTGAAGAAAAGTCAAGCCCCAGACTTAGAGAAAATATGCGGAAAACACATTTCTGTATTTAGGCCATAAAATTAACTCATATTTTAATAAGACAAAACAACCAACATTTTATTTATTTATTTATTTATTTTAACGTTTATTTATTTTTGGGACAGAGAGAGGCAGACCATGAATGGGGGAGGGGCAGAGAGAGAGGGAGACACAGAATCTGAAACAGGCTCCAGGCTCTGAGCCATCAGCCCAGAGCCTGACACGGGGCTCGAACTCACGGACCGCGAGATCGTGACCTGAGCTGAAGTCAGACGCTTAACCGACTGAGCCACCCAGGCGCCCCAACCAACATTTTTTAAATGGACAAAAGATTTGAAAAGATACAGACGGCAGATGAGCACATGAATATCATTTGTCATCACAGAAAAGCAAAGTAAAAGCAGTGAGATACCAATGTCTACCTATCAGAATGGCTTCAAATTAAAACAAAACAAACAACAAAATGGATCATTTCAAATGCTGGCAAAGATAAAGAGCAACTAGAAATCTCCCATTTCTGGTGGGAGGGCCCAACGGTTCAGCCGCTTTGGAAAACACTTTCTTAGAAAATTAAATATTTTCTTACAATATTAAATATTTACTTACCATATGACCCAGTAATTCCACTCCTAGGTGTTTACCCAATATAAATGAACACACAAATCCACAAAAAAGGTCTGTCCATCCATGTTCATAGTGGATTTATTCTTTTTTTTTTTTTAATTTTTTTTTTTTAACATTTATTTATTTTTGAGACAGAGAGAGACAGAGCATGAACAGGGGAGGGGCAGAGAGAGAGGGAGACACAGAACATGAAGCAGGCTCCAGGCTCTGAGCGGTCAGCACAGAGCCCGACGCGGGGCTCAAACTCACGGACCGCGAGATCGTGACCTGAGCCGAAGTCGGCTGCTTAACCGACTGAGCCACCCAGGCGCCCCAATAGTGGATTTATTCTTAATAGTTAGAAATTGGAAACAATCAAAATGTTCACTCAGTACATGGTTAAAAAAACTCGTGGAACCAAACAAATGGAATATTACTCAGCAATAAAAGGAAATAAACTACAGATAAACACAACACGAAGGAGTCTAAAAAGCATTATGCTAAATGAAAGAAGTCAGGCACAAAAACCATTTAAATTCATTTAGCATTATACAATTTTATATACTATTCCAGAAAATTTAAAAATATAGAGACAGAAATCAGATCAGTGGTTGCCAGGAGTGATGGGTAGGGATTGATTACAAAGGAACATGAGACAGTTTTTTGGCATTAATGTATCTTGATTGTGGTGGTGGTTACACAGCTGGGTTTGTCAAAAGTCACTGAGTTGTACTGTCTATCTAAAAAGGGGTTATTACTGTATGTAAATGATACTGCATTCAACTAATTTGTTTTTAAGAAAAATAAATATATTCTATGTGCCCTGTTTAAAAAAACTACAGCAATATATGGGGTAATAATACACTACAAAAATTTGCGAACCTGGAGTTGTGGGAAAAGGAAAATTTGAATACACAGTGAAATATATCAAAGAAATATATCAAAAAATTTTAGAAGACATTCATGAAAAGTTTTAGAAGACATCACGAAAACCTAACCAAACATTGTAATTCATTCTTGCTTGCGGTGGCCAAATTTCTTATTCTGTTGAAAATGCTCTGTGATTGGGAAGTACTAATATGTAAAAACACTTTACGTTTAAAAAAAAAATGTTTATTTGAGAGACAGAGTGCAAGTGGGGGAGAGGCAGAGAGAGAGGGAGACACACGATCCAAAGCAGGCTCCAGGTTCTGAGCTGTCAGCACAGAGCCTGATATGGGGCCTAAAGCCACAGACCATGAGGTCATGACCTGAGCTGAAGCTGGATGCTTAACTGACTGAGCCACCCAGGATCCCCTGTAAAAGCACTTGTAAAACTTGTGTCGAGGAACACAAATGAAGCTCAGAGGACTTTGGAAAGTCAGGGGGACGCTGAGTAAAGGACAAGGCAGGCCAGAAATGAGAAAGAAACCGTGCAAGCCTGGAGAAGAACCAGGGTGCGATCACGTGGGAATGGCGTTGCAAGAATTTGCAGAATTAAAGACTGATCAGTCATTCATTCATTTAGTAAAACACTGGCGGAGCATGCATTATGCATCAGGCTCTGGTCTAAGTGCCGGGGATACAGCAGAGGACAATCTGCATTCTAGAGGGAGGAGACAATAAATGAGACAAAATGAGTATATGAAACGGGACGCAAGTGTTAGAATGACAAAAGAAAGCAGGGAAGGGGGATATAGGGTGCTAGGGCAGAGGCTGGGGTTTCAATATTTAAAAGGTAGTCAGAGAAGGCCTTATTGCGAAAGTGTTATTCTTATTCTTATTATTTTTATTTTTATGAGAGAGCAAGCCTGCAAGTGGGGAGGAACAGACAGGAAGAATCCTAAGCAGACCCCATTCTCAGCACAGAGCCTGATGCAGGGCTCGATCTCACAACCCTGAGATCATGACCTGAGCCGAAATCAAGAGTCAGAAGCTTAACTGACCGAGGCACCCAGGCGCAACCCGAAAGTGATATTTGAGAAAAGAAGCGAAGAAGGTGAGGGAACCGTGAGGATAGCTTTCAAAGTGGGTGCTTTTAAACACCTAGCACTCATGCTGTACTTGGCTAACATCCACCTACTCTGTTGAGCTCTGTTTAGCTTCCATAATAATGATAGAAAAAGATACCATTTAATGCAGTAACTGGTTATGATAATTTATAAAAATGATTTACAGAATGAATACAATCTTCATTTCACCTGAACAGGAAACATTTGAAATCCAACTAAAAGAAAACTACATGCCTCAATTTACTTTAAGTACTATGACCCCTCCTCTTTGAGGCCTGTCCCTCTTTGAACGTTCATTATCCATGATTCTGAAAAAGCTGAATGGCATAGTGTACTATTAATAAATTTTTGAGTATTATTAGCTGGGAAAAGGGGTCAGAAAAGCCAGGAGGAAATAGCCTATCCATATGAAAACAATAACCACGTAATATTTATTGTCTGGGATTGAAACGTTTCAAATACGCAAAGCAATAAAATGTCAGGAAAAGCAAAACTTCCTAATGTTAAAAAAGATCATAAATTTTTCCCAAAATAAGACATATAAAAAAAAGTTCAGGTGATACTTTATGTCAGAAAAAAATACTGAAATCTGAGTTAAAGCAGCTCGAAATCTTCAGAAGGCACAAGCTACTCACCACAGGACAGAGGAGCCCAACCAAAGTTACGGTGGAAGCACAGAGAGCGAGAGTTGTCTTTTTTTTTTTTTTTGAGCTTGAGAATCACTTTTTTAACATAAAGAAATTCACTCTATAACTTGTATTTTTGTTAACTCTTGCATGAGAAACAATATGTCATGTCAAATGGGGCACTTGGGTGGCTCAGTCGGTTAAGCAGCCGACTTCGGCTCAGGTCATGATCTCACGGTCAGTGAGTTCGAGCCCCACGTCAGGCTCTGGGCTGATGGCTCAGAGCTGGAGCCTGTTTCAGATTCTGTGTCTCCCTCTCTCTTTGCCCCTCCCCTGCTCGCGCTTTCAGTCTCAAAAATAAATAAATGTTAAAAAAAAAAATGTCATGTCAAGAATCTACCAGCATTTCAGGATCACTTTTAAATGAATTTTATAAATCACACTGGCACATATATATATGTGTAAAACGGAGTGGCACCTGTATGGGCCAAACATGTCTTCTTACCTACAGATAATTTAATGTAGGTGGCCTCATAAGCTCCTTTCGAGAATTCCAGTTTCCCACAGGTCCCTCACTGTTTGGGAATTGTAGACTCCATGTTGATGATTTGGCTTTCAAGGGTGCTAAAAAAAATTTTTTTTGAGCGAATGAATGAACAAATGAATAACGGAGACGAAGAACCCGGACATTTTAATGTTCATTTATTTTTGAGGGGAGGGACAGAGAGAGAGGCAGACACAGAACCTGAAGCAGGCTCCAGGCTCTGAGCTATCAGCACAGAGCCTGATGCAGGGCTCAAACTCACGAGCCGCGAGATCATGACCTGAGCCGAAGTCCGATGATCAACTGACTGAGCCACCCAGGCGCCCCAGAACCCAGACACGTTAATTGTAAGCATATAATACTCTTAGGTGATACACTGTTGTTTCCAGTTCACAAAACTCTCACTCTTTTCAAGATAAACAGATATTCATATTTGCTCAAAAAATGTTTTTAATGTTCCTTTTGAGAGGGAGAGAGAGAGAGAGAGAGAGAACGGGGGAGGGGCAGAGAGAGAGAGGGAGACACAGAATCCGAAATAGGCTCCAGGTTCTAAGCCGTCAGTACAGAGTCTGACGTGGGGCTCAAACCCACTCATAAAGGCCACAATAAACCTGATGCATGGAGTGCTCTGGTTTCTCCAAGACACTGTATTTGTCCATAAGAAAAATGCTATGATCATTTATAGTTCATGAGATTTGCAGCCAAATAAGCATCAATAAAAGGTTAGAGAGAGAGAATCCCAAGCAGGTTTCATGTTGTCAGTGTGGAGCCCGATGCGGGGCTTGAACCCACAAGCTGTGAGATCATGAACTGAGCAGAAACCAAGAGTTGGGCACTCAACCGACTGAGCCACCCAGGTGCCCCTCTGTGCTTATGTTTAAATGACTTATTTCTTTCCTACTAATCAACCAGCACATGTTTATTGAATAGCTAATAAGTGCATGTGGTGATTACAAGGAGGAACAAATTCAAGACTTGCCCTCAAGAAAATCTTAATCTGGTGCAGGCTATGAGGCACACAGAGAGGTAACCAGGGGCACAAAATAGGAAGTATAAAGAACACTGAGCTCAGAGGAAGCAGAGGGTAGCATGCACCGAGGCAGGCAGGAACCTTTCTGGGAAAGAGCTCGGGAGCTAGGTTTTCCACGAACACCCAGGAAAGAGCAGCCAGGTTTATTTTTCATACCGTGAACAGAACCACATGACGTTCTACATCCCTTGGGGGAAAACACCCTGGTGACCTTGCAGCCTCCACACAGGTCATGAAGGCAAGGTGCCATCGCAGTCTGCGACCATCCCAGGGATGTGGCAAGATGGCTGGTCTTGGCACGAGCTACCGCAGAGAGTTTCTCATCCGCCTCTCTGGTTCTGAGGAGGCATATGGGACTTTCCACCCCAACCTCCTTTCGGGTGCGGAGGCAAGCCAAAAAACTGCTTGGTTGTAGTTTGGAGTTGGCTCCTCCATGGTGAGTCACCCACCGCTCCTGTCTGCTGTCATCCGGTGCCTCCGGAACATGGCAAATGGACACCATGCAGAACTTGCCTATGCTGCTGTGTAAGTGACAAACTGCCTAAGTCCATCTGGGCTTCCTGTCTCCGCACAGGCCAAACCTTTGAAAGCGTGACAAGCCAGCGCACCCCCCTCACACCAGCTTCGGAAGAAGTAAATCAAAGCCATTCAGAAGATAAAGCTTCACGTAGGCGGGGCCACAGGCTGGTGCCCCGCTAGGGGGAATCATAGAGGTCCTAAGTCAGCAAGTGACTCCAGCTGAGGCCGAGAAGACCTAGGGTTGAATTAAAGAAGCCGCTAACTACTGATGAGAGAGGAAAAAAGCATCACTTCTAATTCAAATCACGGTCGGCAACTTTCTTTCAACTTTCTTCTCTGTCCCTGTCCACTATTCCCCCCCAAGGGCATGCACAGAAATCCTGGGCCAGGAGAAACAATGACTACATCATAATTCATGAGCAGAAACCTAAAAAGGGCATTTGTATAAAGTTCCAAGGGACGGCCATAGGCATCTGCCACTGCAAACATATGTAAACAAGATGGGGATTATTTTATTTTATTTTATTTTATTTTATTTTATTTTATTTTATTTTATTTTATCTTATCTTATCTTAATTTTATTTATTTTATTAATTTAATTTTTTTAAGTTTATTTATTTTTGAGAGACAGGGGGAGAGAGAGAGCGAGAGAGCCAGCCAGGGGAGGGGCAGGCAGAGGGAGAGAGAATCCCAAGCAGGCTCCACACTGTCAGCTCAGAGCCCGACGTGGGGCTTGAACTTACGAACTGTGAGATCGTGACCTGAGCAGATCAAGAGTCAGACGCTTAACCGACTGAGCAACCCAGGTTCCCCTATGGGGATTATTTTAGAACGATATACATACCTTCTATGAAAGCATAAAATAGTAGCCTAGGTAATTAGAGCCTTCTGGAGAAATGTGGTCTTCATAAAGGAGAGGCTTTGTAAACATGGATCTTGGAGGAAGTTTTTCTCATAATTTCTATAGGGATTCTTAGTATGTGCCTTGATCATATGTATTTATCTTAGGGTTTCAGGCCTTACAGAGGACTTAATGTCATTCAGTGTAATTGCAGCCTATTAGCCATTACGTGACATTCTATTATATACCTAATACTTGGCCTTAGAGGAGGAATATTAAGTTAAAAAGAACGTTTCTTGTAATCAAGCTTTTGGTACTGAGAAGCGCTTCTAGGTTCGGAGCAGCACCTCTTTTTTGACACATGATTAGAACTCTTTACTCAAGCACATTCCAGGCTTTGTAACAGTGCTGAGGGGCACGAGCTTTGGGGTGAAAGCATGGGGTGCAAAGGCCCGCCCCACCTTGGGAACCCCTGCGTAAGGCAATGAACCTCCTCATTTTCAGCTTCCCTCACAGAGGGGCTGTATTTAACGGGATAACTCACACCGAGCGCCAGTACACAGGAGGACATGCGGTGTGCTGTAATGATTACGTCAACCTTATTAAAATGCCCACACGACAGAGCGACATTTTTTTTTTTTTAACGTTTGTTTATTTTTGAGACAGAGAGAGACAGAGCATGAACGGGGGAGGGGCAGAGAGAGAGGGAGACACAGAATCAGAAGCAGGATCCAGGCTCTGAGCCATCAGCCCAGAGCCCGACGTGGGGCTCGAACTCACGGACCGCGAGATCGTGACCTGAGCTGAAGTCGGACGCTCAACCGACTGAGCCACCCAGGCGCCCTGTGAGCGACATTTTTGATAGCAAGCAAAGTGTTACCTGGTTTAAGTAAAATTAAGTTAAGTAGTCATCTTGATTCTTCCTATATTTTTTTCTATTTTTATTTTCCTTTGGTGGGAAAAGGGGGAATGGTGAATACTGGGTGGTGATGAGCAGAAGGAACGTGAGTGTAACGCTCTCTACAGAATTCTAGTGGTTTCCGACGATGAAATGTTGTATGCGGGTTTTTTGTGACTTTCTAGGAATGGATTGTTTTTAAATATGCTTCAGTTGCCCAAACTCCCATGACTTACGATGGCTTGAATATTTGATATTTTGTTCCAGAAAACAGATGCAAGTCTCTTTGTTTTCGCTTTTTGAAAGTGCTACGGTATCACTCACAACATGAGAGGCTGACTTGAAGAGATATGACCTTTTTAATATTTGAGTTTTTAAAGGCATCTGGCCCTTATTTAACCATCACATTTACATCCAATCCCTGCAGGCATGGTTTTGTTGTTGAAGTTTGGCTTGATGCCCTCTGCAGAAAGCCTTTGCTTTAATGAACACAACTCCACTAAAACTTCTGGAGTCCCCTGCCTACCTCCACGCCCCCCTCCCCGCCCCTTCCCTGTACTCTAAGAGCACAGCAAGTTTCATCTTGGGTTTCAAATAAGAAGATAAAAATAAGAAATAATGCACGGCTGGAGAATCGGCTTTGTGGGGGAGCCACTGCCATGACATATTCAACTTGATGCCCTTCTATTATTTGCAGAAGTGTTTATGTTCTATGAAATGTTCAGCCAGAGCATACAGGAAACCGTAAAAGATTTTATGAGATGTATACATGGTTGAAGGCGGAATTTTAAATGCAACCTGGGAAGGTTCTATCTAAATTCCAGGAGGGCAGATGAGGGAGTACTTTCTCTGTAGTGATTCAGTTTTACACAAGGGGTTAGATGAACTGGAAAGAAATACCTGATTTGGGAACTATATAAAATTTTTTCATAAAATTAAACCTCGTAATTTCTAGACAAGTAAACTTGTTTTCTTTCAGACCAAGGATCACCACTTATGCTTATTTGTCTTCTACGTGGTAAAAGCATGAAATGTGGGTTGTTTATTATTTTATAGAAACAAAGGACAAACAGTAATAAGTGAAGAATTCTCCCCAGGTACAGGAGTATAGGCACCATTTAAAAAATAGTTGTGCTTCTGATGGTTTTTAAATAAAAGCTCTCGGTTCTAAAACTGGAACATTATTTTTGAATCTTAATTATTGCAATATGTGAAGGCAGGAAGGTTGATGACATAGTCTCAAAACGGCATGTTCGGAAAGTCACATCCAAATTTAGGTGAAAGGAGAAATATTTCTATTTCCTTTACCCTTGAATCTATGAGGCAGTGTCAATTTCCCCTAAGAGAGGCTATTTTTACTTAATGTTGGCTTTATTTATTTTTTTCAAATTTGATCTCCAAAACACAAGGCTACAAAACAAATTATTTTGTGTATTCACATTTGATTTAGAATCGAGCCCGATGTGAGCCTCATGAAGTCACTGTGAAGATAAATGAAATACCAGAGGTAAAGTTCCTGACACAAAGTAGGTGCTCCGAGTATGTTAATTCCCCCTCCCCTGCTTGCAGACCTCCCCCACTTTTTTAAAATTGATGTATAAGTGACATATAACAGATTATTTAATTATACCACAGTCCCTTTGAAGAAGATTTTAATACAACACTTACGCTTTAGAATGTGTCCAAATTAGTGTCATTTAAAAAATAAACTTAGGTGATTATCTAAGATAAACATGCCATAAAATCCCCATGTATCCTGGTAGTATCTAATGCAAATCCAGTATGGGGGAGTGAAACTGCAACCTGAGAATTAGGGACCACGGATCTCTGGTCTCTGGTCTGTCCCTGCTATTACTGAGTGACCTTGGGAAAGTCAACTTCCTTCTCCAGGCTACATATTTTCATCTGGAAAATGAGTGGCTGTTTTCAACGATCTTGAAGACCATCTTCTGCTTTACCATTTTCTGATTTTACCTAACATTTTAATCTTGGGAGAACAATTTATTGATGTCACATTTTCTGAGATTTTCCTCCTATAAATTTTTTTCTATACTCGCTGCTTAAGAAAATTTTATTTTACTTCAAATTCACTGCTGCTGAAAGAGTCAGAGAAAGAACCTAAGTGTAGAAAAGAAAAAAAAAAGAATTAAAAATATTAATATTGAGCAATTATGGGGACATCCAGGCTGGTTTGGGACAGACATAAATGACCTTGTTTTATTCTAAATTCAGCTCACTGGCTTATGATGAAAAGTGAAAGGTTATTATATGGACTTACTGGGCAAAACCAGATTTTATAAATAATTACCTGTCAGACTGTTCAAGATAGACAAACATACGCCAGACCAACAAAAACACAGACCTGTCATATTTCTGAGAGAAATGTACATTGAGTCTTCCTTCTCTGGGACTATAAGGAGATCAGGTAGAATAAAACGAAGGGAAAAAACCTAAACTCTGTATTTTCTGCCTTGTGCATACTTTAAAATGTATAATGTGGGAGAGAAGGAATTTTGATGTGAAAAATTAGCCCCTGAAAATTTTATACATCCATAAGCCCGGCAGATCGAAACCAAATACAATAAATGCTGTCGTTTTAAAAGTTAGGATGTTTACTGCAAGCTTATAATTTTCTATGATTAGGGATGCCAAGAAAAATAAGAATGATGATAAAAAGAAAAGTTTAATCATACATTTCAACAAGCACAGATGGAACATCAAAACCCCTTGGCAATTTTTTGATATTATATATCTACGTTTTTTTTCTTCTTGACATGAAGATTTTTTCCAGAAGGACTAACACAGAACAGGTAAATGATAGTTAACAAATGTGAGTAATATGGCACAATCATATTAACGGAGCCTCACAATGATTTGGTCACAGGAGGAAAATCTTTCATGTTTCTTATTTCTGTTTTTATTAATTCTTCACAAAGGATGTCTCAGTGTGTGTAAAAACCATGATAAAAATAAAACTGGAAGTCCTACAGAATTAAAGAAATAGCTTCCTTTTTTTAAAAAATAATTTTTTTTAAATGTTTTTTATTTATTTTTGAGACAGAGAGAGACAGAGAATGAACAGGGGAGGGGCAGAGAGAGAGGGAGACACAGAACCGGAAGCAGGCTCCAGGCTCTGAGCCATCAGCCCAGAGCCCGACGCGGGGCTCGAACTCACGGATCGCGAGATCGTGACCTGAGCCGAAGTCGGCTCCTTAACGGACTGAGCCACCCAGGCGCCCATTTGTTTTATTTTTTTTTTTTAATTTTTTTTTCAACGTTTTTTATTTATTTTTGGGACAGAGAGAGACAGAGCATGAACAGGGGAGGGGCAGAGAGAGAGGGAGACACAGAACCGGAAGCAGGCTCCAGGCTCCGAGCCATCAGCCCAGAGCCCGACGCGGGGCTCGAACTCACGGACCGCGAGATCGTGACCTGAGCCGAAGTCGGATGCCCAACCAACAGGCGCCCCAGCTTCCTTTTTTAAAATTCAAGTTTAATCAGGAACTGTACAATTACATCTGCTATATTTTGATGTGTTCTCCAAAGTTAGGGTTTGTCATCTGATGGAGAAAGTATAGATGCCAGAAGGGGGGCTCGGCTGTTACCAGCAAGAAATGACCCAGTCCCAGATTCCAGTTTAGCTGTGGGACTGCTCTCAAGGGAGAAAGCCCATCACTCAGCTCCCCTTCAAGGGATTCTCATTACTTTGTTTCTTTCATCTTTTTTTTTTTTTTTTTTTAATGTTTATTTATTTATTTTTGAGGGAGAAAGAGCACGAGCAGGGGAGGGGCAGAGAGAGAAGGAGGCAGAGGACCTGAATCAGGCTCCACGCTGTCAGTGCAAAGCCTGATGCGGGGCTCGAACTCACAAACCATGAGATCACCACCTAAGCCCAAGTCGGACGCTCGACCAACTCAGCCCACCCGGGCGCCCCTGATTACTTAGCTTCTACATGGGTACAGTGTGTATGTGTGGTGGGCCTGGGGACTGGAGGGACAAGGGGACAGGAGGAGAGGGCCTACACGAGGAAAACCAGGCACGATGGCAGATGTGCAGGAAGTCGGGAAGAAGGTGTGAAAATAACACATTCGTGAGAAGTGGGGGGAAGGGACGAGAAGACGGGAATAGTTCATCAGATCAATTAGGTCTTTGATTAGTGTGAGTTTATAAAATGAGTATTTGTCTCGAAGACACACCTAAGATATACATACTCAGCAAATGTCACAAAGTAAAGTTGTGGGACAGTGTGAGGGAAAACTGACTGTCCTTTTGTCTCCTCTGTCCCAAACCTGGATTACAAAATGCATCACATAAAACACAGACTAAACACTGGAGGGAAAACAAGACACTGCCTTTAAGATATGTGAGCTGAGGGCAGTAAATCCATCCCAAATTAAAATTTCAAAATTGTGTGATCTGCATTCTTGTCCACCTACACACTATCCCAAACATCCTGCCATTAATTAGCTAAACGGCCCAGCCAGTAAACAAGACGGAGCACTGAGGGGGCTGGAAAAGGGCCGGAGTCAGCCAGTTGATAGTCACAACAAACCAACCCACTCCTGAGGATACAGAGAAGGTAAACTTGTATTTTATTTTGTCCAAAGAGGGGAACAGAAATCACCTTACTATAACATGCCTTTCCTGTTGTTACGGTCACAAGTCCCGTCAGCAGGCCAGAAAAGCCATCCCATTCCTGCGGTAGGCACTCTGTCAAAGAGAAAGAAACCTGCAATGAATTATCACATCAAGTCGAACCGGGAAAGGAGGGAAAAGAGCAACATGCAGAGCTTTCTTCCTGTTTTGTAGACTCTGCTGGCTTCCGTCGAACAGGGTGCTTACTCTGAACATTTCTGGTGGCAACATTTCTGGTGGCTAGAGTCACCACTCTGTCTATTAAAAAGTCAGTGTGGTTAACAAGTGGTTAGGGATTCTATTTTCGGGGAGTGGGAGATATGCAAAATAAGACATCCCATTTTGTTAATTGATTGGGTTTGGTTAGGTCAAAGACATGTTGTGTTGAATCTGTTTGTCCTTTATAAACATGTGTTCTCTATTGGACATGCTCAAGAATCACTTCTAATTAACTCTCTTAATAGTCTATAAATTACTGACTCATTATAGCCTTCCCAGGCCTAATTTATAGTCTTAGTGAAAAGCTTGGAAACAGACACTAATAGAAGCCTTTCCTCCCTGCTGAAATATGGTGATCTCTAAGGAGTTCTGTACATTAGAGACATTATAGAAAACTCGAATCCTACATAATTTTACTTTATTAAAAAAAAATGTTTTTTAATGTTTATTTATTCTTGAGACAGAGACAGAGGCAGAGCGTGAATAGGGGAGGGGCAGAGAGAGAGGGAGACACAGAATCTGAAACGGGCTCCAGGCTCTGAGCTGTCAGCACAGAGCCCGACGCGGGGCTCGAACCCACGAACCGTGAGATCACGGCCTGAGCTGAAGTCAGACACTTAACTGGCTGAGCCACCCAGGCACCCCTCCTACATAATTTTATGTACATACAAGTACATATAGATGTACGTGTGGATAGTCATAATGGGATAAAATATCCCCATAAAAGAAAATGGGAAAATGGATACCAAAGGCAATAATATAATATATTCCAGTAAATCAAGAAAAACTCATGATTTTTCTTCCTGTGAGATATATTCTACAGTTCAGAGCTGAAGAGTTGGACTACACAGGGCCTCTGTGACTTGTCTTGAGTCTCATAATGAAACCCAGAATGAAACAGAACTAAAATCCAGGACTTAGGAATAAGATTATCCCTTTCACCACCATATTTTTCATTATTTAAACTAGGAATAGCCATACTCAGAGAATTCATAACCCTCAATGAGATGGGTTTTTTCCTACAACCTGTGTTCCGAAAAACAGAAAAACGACAACATCCCGTATCAGGGATTTTGTTTTTCCTTCAACAGCCACGTTATAGGAAATGTAGAATAAGTTTTTATGACTAAAATAATGTTAGGGAGATGCTGGAGAGTTTAATTCGAAAAATGGTTAAATTACATTTATAATTATAAAATAATTATAAATAAATAAATAAATAAATAAATATAAAATATTATAAATAATACCCAAAGAAAAAAAAGTGGAACCAAGCTTTTTAGCAAGACTTCCACCGATGTGAGGTGAAACCAAGCTAGTTTTCTGCGGGACTTTCTGTTAATCATGAAATTCAATTAACTTCAACATCTTTCCTCCGAATATTCAGCTTATACGGGATTTACTACGGTTGTCGGGCTTTGGAATGCTGGCTGAAATTTCATAGGTTGGCTGTGCGGCTCCACAGCTCACTCCAGATCAGCATTTCAAGGATGAGAAAACAGTGGCACATTCTATCTTTCGTTCCTCAGGGCTGTCTCTGTGAGCTTGTTCCTGACTTACCATCAGGCTTGCTGTGCCCTTGGACACTTTTGGATTGAAGCACACGTTCTAACAAGGACTAGAAAATTCCAACTTTACCTCCTCAGTCTGTGCACCGGAGAACAGTGTTAAATGAGTTCCTCAGAGAGCCACAAATAACTTGCAGGGACGGATAGAGTGTCTTCCCACAACCACAGACAGGGGAGCCTCAGGCCTTGAAACAGCCCCTACCACCACAGTTGCCTTACCAGAGGCTTATGCCAAAGTAGTACTTTCAGGTTCTTGACCTTGATATTTTAAATTTTACAACCACAGTGACAACCTTCAACACAACATAATATTTAAAGCCCAGGGATGGTTTACATGGAGATAAATGGACCTGGGAGTAAAGCTGGATTCCTCGTAAAGGTAAATGGCTAAAGAGAGGCTTGCTTGAAAAAGAGGTTTTGGCCCAGGAGCAGGCTGAGTTTTGGCCGTGCACACCTGAGACATTACCAAGTTTAATCTTTCCAGGGTGGCCAACAGGAAATGGTTCTCTCTCATACTGAAAGGATTACTTTCCAAAAATCAGTTCACCGTCACAGATGATTCATCACTATTGTTTGCAAATGATTACAAGCCTAGAGACTTTTAATCGCAGAGACTTCGAGCAGCTAAGTTTAATAAGAAAGCCAAAGTTTAGAGCTGTCCCAGATTTCCGGACTAAGTTCTTCCTATTCTAATTCTACGATAGAGAAGGGGCAAACGAACGTGTGTGATCAGCAAAGAGCAATTTCAGCAAACCCATCCCCTAGGGCCCTCTAGCCAGAGTCACAGCTTTTCCTTCTGATGGACAAAGGATGTATGTTGTCTGTGGAGGGTGATTATGGGAACATCCCCAAGTTGGCAACCTTTCCAGGGCGAGCAACTTTAAAGGAAGATGGGCGAAGACAACTCATCTTTGTGTCAATTGTGAATTTCTCTGTTTGTGTTGTGGACTTTGAAACTCAATTAATTTTTTTTTTTTTTTTTACATCTGTACTATTTTTATTTATTTATTTATTTATTTATTTATTTATTTATTTTTTAATATATGAAATTTACTGTCAAATTGGTTTCCATACAACGCCCAGTGCTCATCCCAAAAGGTGCCCTCCTCAATACCCATCACCCACCCTGCCCTCCCTCCCACCCCCCACACTGCTTGGGGTGAGGGCCTTCCAGAGGCCACATTCTCATGAAGCACTCTACTTATTCCCTACTGTCAGATCCTATGAGTGATACCCTGGTTCTGTATCTCAGTAAAAACCCAGACCTTGACTGGAAATAGCTGGGACCACCTCCCCCACTATTAAAAATGTATAAACAAATCTGACTTAATCCCGACAGCCCTGTTTCGGCATCTTATATACCATTGCAGCTTTGTTTCTGATTGAAAAAAGCTCTGTTCTCAACTATTAGTCGCTCCTATGTGAATTTGTTGAAATTCACATGCTAGACATTCAGATGCTAGACATCCTGGCATCTCTAAAGTTAACAGCAAAGGGGCGCCTGGGTGGCTCAGTCGGTTAAGCGTCCGACTTCGGCTCAGGTCGCGATCTCGCAGTCCGTGAGTTCGAGCCCCGCGTCGGGCTCTGTGCTGACCGCTCAGAGCCTGGGGCCCATTTCAGATTCTGTGTCTCCCTCTCTCTCTGCCCCTCCCTGTTCATACTCTGTCTCTCTCTGTCTCAACAATAAAAAAATAAAACGTTAAAAAAAAAGTTAACAGCAAAGATATTTCGTTTTTCGTTTTAAAGGGCCAATTGTAGTTCACAGGCTTTCCCTCCACCTCCCTTAAATTGAGGATTACATTAGCTCCCAAGTTTTGACACTCATATATTCGTTCAGCTTCAAATTATGGCCTACTGACAGAACCTCAATCTAACTGGGTGGGCCGACACATTCTGCCTACTGCACTGGGTGTTGATGGGGAAATGAATTTGTAAGTTTTCATTTTTAAAATATGATTTCTTTTAATCTGCATATAGACAGGCTCGAGAAACAAATTTAAATCCTAGGCTGGTTTATTTCTGCCTTTTTATGGGCTGTCATAAATCATACATTTTAAGGAATACAAACTAATATTAAAAAGCAAATGATTATTATTTATTTTAAACAAAAGATAAACATGCTACAAAACACACCTGTGGCTCCTAGTTGAATATAACTGCCTGTGTGTTATTTGCATCATTAACTTAATTAGTAAAGCTTTATAGATAAAACCACCCCTTCCACCAGTGTAGATTTACACTTATTCACGACTAGCTTTCCTGATTCTTTTCCGCTTTCTCAAACTTTACTTATTTGTTTAAAACAATTTTTTTAATGTTTATTTATTTTTGAGAGAGAGAGACAGAGAAAGAGAGAGTGCGAGTGGGGGAGGGGCAGAGAGAGAGGGAGCAGAAGCAGGCTCCTATGCTCCGAGTTGTCAGCACAGAGCCCAATGCAGGGTCTGAACTCATAAACAGCAAGATCATGGCCTGAGCCAAAGTTGGCCACTTAACCAACTGAGCCATCCAGGCACCCCACTTTCTCAAACTTTAACTAAAATAAAACAAAAAGTTCATTGTAGGGACTGACATCAGCAAGATGGCTACCAAGGAGGTCCCAAAGCTTGTCTCCCCACACAAAAAAATAAACAAACAACTATAAATAGACAAAACAGCTCTGGGAAAGCTCTAGATTACAACAAAGAAGCAGCAGAAATCCTGTGGGGCTCAACAACTGAGCAAAGCTCTACAGAAAAGCATAAGAAGCATTTAACCTACATCACCCCATCTCCCAGTCCAGAGCAGCTCAGTGCAAAGAGGAACGCTTTTGGAGGGATTACACCTGACAGGAAAAGGAGCAGGAGAACCCTACTAATCCTCCTCATTGCCGTGGACATTCGTAGACATTGCTACTGCGTGCTCCCACGGTCTTCACCAACACTGAACCCAACTAAAGGGTTGCCTGGGCTCCTCACTGCTGTGTCTCCTCACCAGGTCTGGAGCTACCGTTGTGGTGAGACCTGCCCCCAGGGGCCCCAGTTGTGCCCCACCGTCTGGGATCGGGAAGCCACGGCACCTTGCCATCTATGAAACCGGAAATGCCATTGCTTTCTGTGCCCTGCCTTCAGGGTTCAAAGTCATGGCTTTGACAACCATCGCTAGGCCTGAGTTGCTGCCATTCTATGACTGACTCCTGGAGTCCTGAGTTGTGGCTCTGACCTGCTATCATTAGGCTGTGATGCTATAGCTGCTGTTCTCTGTCCCACCCTCTGGCTCCTAAGTCATGGCACTGACTTGCCATCAGTGGCTGTACGGCTACAGCTCTGTGCCACCCGCCTTGGGTCCCGAGTCACCGCTTTGGCCTGGCATCACAGAGGTCAAGCTGCTGCCGCTCTGCTCCCTGCTGCCAAAGTCAGGGCTCTGACCCACCATCCCCCAGGGCATGCTGTCACTGCACCCCTTACCCTGGGCCCAAGACACTGGTGCATCCTGTCATCCCACAGCCCGTGCCACTGCTGCATCCCCCATCCTGGGGTCCAAATCACTGTGGTGATCCCCAGAGATGCAGACCTGGTTCCTCAGGAGATCTGCATATGCGTGCACATCAGACGCTGGGACTACTATCACAGCAAGTGCACCTGTGCCCCAGGACCCTGGTTTCACTGCTTCTCTAAGTGCGAGTTCACCAGACCTGGTACCAGCAGGTATTCTCTTTGGCTAGAACTTCCTCCTACAGGAAAAAGAGAGGAACAGGACGACCCTTGCAGCCTTTGCCACCTAGGACCCCAACAACCCTAGACACTACTCCCGCTTACAGGACTTCTGCAGTCTTGGTCAAAGAAAAACCCAGTCTTTGCACATGTTGGCCTCAGCTCATGTAGATGTACAGAGATTATGCTTCTATGCCCTCTCTGGGATCAGAGACATGGCACCCTACCCAGCCTGAGCCTTCACAGCCACTCTCAGTTGAAAGTCTTTCTCCACCAAAGTCAGTCTGAAAGGCTGGAAGAGGTGACTCCTCTCTCAAATGAACAAACATTAATGCAAAGCCACAAGAAACGTGAAGCAACAAGGAAACATGACACTACCAAATGTGCTTGATAATTTTCAAGTTACCAACCCCAAAGAAATGGAGATCTAGGAGTTACCTGAAGAAGAATTCAAAACAACTATTTTAAGGAAGTGCAGTGAGATTCAAGAGAACACAGACAGACAACAAAATGAACTTAGGAAAGCAATGCAATAACAAAATGAATTCAACAAAGAGAAATCATAAAAAATTTTTAGAGCTGAGGTATGAAGTGAATGCAATGAAAAAAAAATGCAATGAAGAGCTTCAATAATAGGCTCAATCAATCAAGCAGAAGAAAGAATCCATGAACATGAAGACAGATCTCTTGATATTATCCATTTGGAGCTGAAAAAAGAAATAAGCAGGAAAAAAAGCAAAGAAAACCTATGTGAATAATGGGACACCATTAAATGAAACAATATTCATGCTACGGGAGTCCTAGACGAAGTAGAGAAAAGGTCAGAAAACAAAGAAATAATGGCTGATAACTTCCAAAATCTGGGGAGAGATAGCCATCCAGATACATGAAATTCAAAGATCCTCAAAGAGATTCAACCCAAAGAGATCTTCACTGAGACAATATAATCGAACTCTTGAATATCAAAGATTAAGAGAGAATTTTGAGAGCAGCAAGAGTTTAAAAAGAGTCATCACACACAAGGGAACCCTAATAAGGTTAACAGCAGATTTCTCAGAAGAAATCTTTTAGGCCAGGAGAGAGTGAGATAATATATTCAAAGTGGTCAAAGAACATAAAATTCTGACCAAGAATACTTTACCCAGGAAAGTAGTTCCCGGGTACAGATAAAGACTTTTACAGACAAATAAAAGCTAAGGTATTTTATCACCACTAGACATGTTTTATAAGAAATGTTAAAAGGAGTTCTTCAAGATGAAACAAAAGGTTGCTAGTGAAAACATGAAAGTATTAAATTCACTGACACAGGCAATTATAAATTCAAAATACTCTAATACTGCAATGGTGGTATGCAAATCACTAGACTCCAGTATATAAATTAAAAGACAAAAGTGTTAAAAATAACTATAGCTACAATATTTTGTTAATGGGTACACAATATGAAAAAAATGTAAACTGTGACATCAACAACATAAAGCTGGAGGGCAAGTAAACATATAGAATTTTTTTCATGCAATGAAAGTTGTTTTCAACTTGGACTATTACAAGATGTACTATGAAGGCCTCATAGTAATCACAAAGAAAAAGAAAAACCTATAAAAAATATACAAATGAAGAGAAAAAAATCAAAGTATACCACTACAAAAAAAAAATACCAGTTTTCTAAGGAAGATAGTAAGATAGGAAGGAAGGAAAATAGGAACTACAAAACAATCAGAAAACATTTAGCAACATGGCAATAGTAAGTCCTTACCTATTACTAATTATTCTAAATGTAAATGGTTTAAATTTTCCAATAAACAGATACAGGGTGCTTGGATGGATTAAAAAAGGAAAGACCTGGGAGCCTGGGTGGCTCAGTTGGTTAAGTGTCTGCCTTTGGCTCAGGTAATGATCTCACAGTTCACGAGTTGGAGCTCTGTTTGGGATTCTCTCACTCTCCATGTCTCTCTCTGTCCACCCCCCACTTGCACTCCCTCTCTTTCAAAATATATAAATTTTAAAAACTTACAAAAAAAAGAAGAGACAAGACCCAACTCTATGCTGCCTACAAGAGATTCATTTAAGCTTTAAAGACACTAATGGGCTGAAAGTGAGAGTGAAAGAGATGCAAATGAAAAGTAAAAGGGAACAGGAGTAGCCAGTCTTGTATCAGGAAAAAAAAATGATTTTAGGTCAAAAGCTGTAACTGGAGATAAAAACAAGTCATTATATAATGATAAAGGGGTCAATTCATATAATAATAATAAAGAAATATGCCCCCAATATCAGAGCACCTAAATATATTAAATGATTATTAATAGATTTGTAGATAAAAACACATCAATGCCAAACAGTAGGGTACTTCAATATCCCACTTTCAAGAATGGATAGATCATCCAGATTTAATATCGATAAGGAAATAAGAACCTGGTCTATACTTTAGACCAATGGACCTAACAGACATACAGAGGACAGTCCATCCAACAGCTGAAGAATACAAATTATTCTCAAATGCACAAGGGACATTCTCCAGGCTAGATCATATGTTAGGTTACAAAACGAGGCTTTAAAGATTTAAGAAGACTGAAATCTTATCGAGTACCTTTTCTGGGCACAATGGTATGAAATCAGAAATTAGTAACAGAAGGAGAGCTGAAAAATTCACAAATCTGTAGAAATTAAACAACACACTTCTGAACAATCAGTGGGTCAAAAAAGAAATCAAAAGAGAAATAAAAAATATGTTGAGACAAACCAAAAAGGAAACAACACACCAGAACTCATGGGATGCAGCGAAAGCGGTTCTGAGAGAGAAGTTCATAGCAATAAATGTCTGCATTATGAAAAAAAGAAGGATTTAAAATAAACCACCTAATCTTATACCTCAAGGAACTAGAAAGAAGAAAAAACTAAGCTCAAAGTTAGCAGAAGGAAGGAAATAATAAAAATTAGAGCAGAAATAAATGAATAGAAAGACAATAGATAAGATCAACCAGACTAAGAGATGGTTTTCCGAAACGATAAAGAAAATTGACAAACCTTTAGCTGGACTAAAAAAAAGAGAGATGACTCCAATAAGTGAAAATATAGATAAAAAAGAGACATTACAATTTATATCACAAAAATACAAGGGATCATCAGAGACCACTATGAACAAGAATATGCAAACAAATTAGATAACTGAGAAGACATGGATAGATTCCTAGAAACCCACTACTTACCAAGACTGAATAATGAATAGAAAACCCGAACGGATCAAATAATAATGAGCAAAGAGATTGAATCAGTAATACACAGTCTTCCAACAAAGAAAAGCTCAGGACTAGATGGTTCCACTGGTCAATTCTATCAAACATTTAAAAAGAATTAATACCAATCCTTCTCAAACTCTCAAAAATTGAAGAGAAGGAACCACTTTAAAACCCACTTTACAAGGCAAGCATTATCCTGATACCAAAGCCAAACAAGGGCACTACAAGAAAAGAAAATTACAGGCTAAGACTTTGGTCACCAATTCTGATGTGGGTTTTTTCCCACACTAACAAGCAATTCTTGGGACACTAGTTCAGTGTCCTATAATTCAACTTAATTCTGACACTATCGAGCTGGAAGGAGCATCAAATCCCACAGGTTAAGGGCTCAGTCCTACAAAACTGCTACCTCCTTGCCTCCCATACTGTAGACACCAATCACAAGTCCAGGTTACCGCCTTTGCTTCTAACTGAGCAGCTATAGACTAGAGGTTTCAATGACACCCTCCTTGGGTTTGATGAATTTGCTAGAGTGGCTCACAGAACTCAGAAGAACATTTTACTTACAAGATTTCTGGTTTATTATAAAAGTATATAGTTCAGGAACAGTCAGATGAAAGACATGCATAGAGCAAGGTACAAGGTTAGGGTGTGGAGCTTCCATTCCCTCTCTGAGTGTGCCATTCACCCCGAATCTCTATGTGTTCACTAAAATGGAAGTTCTCTGAACCCCATATTTTTTTTATGGGCTTTGTTACATAAACATGATTGATTAAATCTATGGCCATTGGTGACTGAACTCAATTTCCAACCTCTCCTCCCTCCCTGGAGATTTTGGGGTAGGATGGAAAGTTCCAACCCTCCAATCACATGACTGGCTCCACTGGCAACCAGCCTCCATCCTCAGGTGTAGTCTTGAAGTCATCTCAGTGACATAAAAAGGGACACCTTTATAGCTGTCATCATGAGAAATTCCAAAGGCTTTATTTGGGAGCTCTGTGCCAGAAACAGGGATGAAGATAAAATACACATTTCATATTATAAATCACAGGCCATGTCCCTCGTGAACACAGATGCAAAAACCTTCAACAAACTACTACCAACTTAATTCAATAGCACATTAAAAGGATTATACACAATGATCAAGTGAAGTTTACCCCTGGGATGCAAGGATGATTCAACATATACAAATCAATCAATATGAGATATCACATTAATAAAAGTAAAAATCCTGTGATCGTTTCAAAAGACGCAGAAGAAGCATTTGACAAAAGTCAGCATCCTTTCATGATAAGACCTTCAACAAATTAGGTCTACAAAGAATGTACCTCAACACAATAAAGGCCATATATGACAAATTCATAGCTAACATCATGCTTAATGGTGAAAAGTGAAAAGCCTTTCCTCTAAGATCAGGAATAAGGCAGGGATGCCTACCCTTGCCACTTCTATTCAACATAGTAGCGAAAGTCCTAGCCACAGCAATTAGGCATGAAAAAAAAAAGCCACTCAAATCAGAAAGGAAAAAGTAAAATTATCTCTATTTGCAGAAGACATGATCTTATACATAGAAAGCCCTAAAGATTGCCACCAAAAAATTGATAAAACTATAAATTAATTCATTCATGTAGGATACACAATCAACTTACAAAAATCAGTTGTGTTTCTATTTCTATACACAAACCATGATCTGAAAGGAGAAAGTAAGAAAGCAATCACATTTACAATAGGATCAAATATAATAAAGTAATTGGGAAAAAGTTAACCAAGGAGATGAAGGACCTGTACCCTCAAAACTATAAAACACTGGTGAAGAAACTGAAGAAGACACAAACAAATAGATATCCTGAATTTTTAGACGGGGAGAATTATTATTGTTAAAATGTCTGTACTAAACTGAAGCAATCTACGGATTCAATTCAATGCTATCTAAATTCCAATGGTACTTTTTTTTACAGAAACAGAAAATATGAACAAATATATTTTTATGTAAGCAAAAATATAAAGTTCATACGGAATCACAAAAGACCCTTAATGGCCAAATCAATCTTGGGAAAGAAGAACAAAGCTGGATGCATCACATTCCCTGATGTCAAACTATACTGCAAAAATATAACAACCAGAACAGTATGGTACTGGCATAAAAAGAGACACACATCAGGGTGCATGGGTGGCTTAGTATGTTAAGCATCCGACTTTTGGTTTTGGCTCAGGTCATGATCTCATGATTCATGAGTTCAAAGCCCCATGTTGTGATCCACACTGCTGGTGTGGAGCCTTCCTGGGATTCTCTCTTTCCCTTTCTCTTTGCCCCTCCTCACTCATGCTCTCTAAATAAACAAACAAACAAACTTAAAAAAAAAACAAAAAACCAACAACAGGCACAGATCAATAGAACAGAATAACTAGTCCAGAAATAAACCTACATGTATATGGTCAATTAATTTTTGACAAAAGAGCCAGGAATATACTAGGGGAAAGGACAGTCTTTTTAATAAACATATAGCCACGTGCAAAAGAATAAAAATAGTCCCCTACTTTACATCAGACACAAAATCATACAGAAAAATCAACTCAACATGGATTAAAAACTTGAATGTAAGACCTGAGACTGTAAAACTCCTACAAGTAAGCACAGAGAGTAAGCTCCTTGACAGTGGTCTTGGAAATGATTTCTTGGATAAGACACCAAAAGCAAAGGCAACAAAAGCTAAAATAAATAAGTGGACTATATCAAAAGAAAGAGCTTCTACACAGCAAAGGAAACAATCACTGTAAGGACAACCTACAGAATGGGAGAAATATTTGTAACTCATGTATCTGATAAGGGTTAATACCCAAAATGTAAAAATAATTCATATAATTTAATGGCAAAAAAGCAAATAATCCAATTAAAAACGGGCAAAGGCCCTGAATGGACATTTTTTCAATGAAAACAGATAAATGGCCAAGAGGTGCCCAACATCACTAATCATAAGAAAAATGCAAACCAAAGCCACAATGAATATCATCTCACAACTGTCAGGATGGCTATTATCAAAAAGATAAGCGATAACAAACGGTGAGGATATGAAGAGAGGGGAACCCTTATACACTGTTGGTAGGAATGTAAATTGGTAGTCATATAGAAAGCAGTATGGCGATTGTTCAAAATATTAAAAATAAAATTATCAAATGACTCAGCAGTCCCACTGTTGGGTATACATCCTAAAGGAAATGAAGTCAGCACCTTAAAGAGATATCGGCACCTCTATGTTCACTGCAGCATTATTCACAATAGCCAAGATATGGAAACAACCTAAAAGTTCTCTGCTGGATGAACGGATACAGAATATGTGGTACAGAAATACAACAGAATATTATTCACTCATAAAATAGAAGGAAATCTTGCCATGTCTGACAACATGGGTGAACCTGAAAAGCATTATGCTAGGTGAAATTAGCCAGACAAAAAGAGACAAATACTATACGGTATCCCTAAAAGCTAATTTCGCAGGAACAGAATAGAATGGATGGCGGTTGCCAGGGACTGTGGGAAGAGGGAAATGAGGAGATGTGGGTCAAAGGGTACAAACTTTCAGCAATAAGAGGAATAAGTTCTCAGGATCTAATGTATAGCATGGTGGCTACAGTTGTAAGACGGTATTGTATACTTGAAAGTTGCTTGGGAGTGGATCTTCAGCATTGTAACCACACACACACACACACACACACACACACACACATACACACACACCCACACAAAGAGGCAAAAGGGTTAATTATGTGAGGAGATACGTGTGCTAGTTACTGCATCTTGACCTTGGTAATCACTCCACAATGTATATCAAATTATCATGTTGTACACTTTAAATATATATGATTATCTTTGCCAGGGATTCCTCAATACAAGAAAATTATATTTCCTCAATAAAGGAGAAAAAGAAAAAAAAAAGAATTTCATTGTCGTGGGTCCCAAATTCACTCACATATACTTTACGCTTCAAAGGCCTATGACAGAAGATTTTGGTTCTATTGCTTGAGTTCCTATCAATTTGCCTAATTTGATTTTAGCAAAATATTTATTGAGTTCTTAATAAGCCACTATGTGTGTGGTAGTACAAAGGATACAAAGATAAATAGAACAGTCCTTGCTGTCACTTAGCTTCTAATTTAATGGTAAAGGTTTAACTGTCAAGTAAAATGCATTAACAGGTCATCCTTAGGGGTGGGAAGGAAGGAAAAAACAAGGCAGCCCTCTTATTTATATTTTTTGCTTTTTATCACAATATTTAATTTCAAATAACATTTAAAAGGGCATGAGTTTTTGTATATTTCTTAACACAGGGAGGGGAAAAGATTTAAAAATGCTGAGATACATGGTTTTATAGTTTATGAAGCACTTTCATGCCCATATCTAATTTAGCCTTACCACAACTAGTAAAATAAAAGTCTTATTTATTATTCTCCTTTTTAAAGTGACATGACTAGTGAATGGTAGTTTCAGGGTTTCAAACCCAGGGCGTGTCGCTTTTCATTATATCACACTGGCTTACATGAAGCGAAAGAACCCCAAACCTCTGAAATCTGGCATAATTTATTCCACCCAGATTACGGTAGACATGTATATGCTCTTAGTCCTAACAAACTCAACTCTTGTTCAACATCACTTAAAGGGTAAATTAAAATTTTAATTCTAATTTAAGCCAGAGCAGCCTGGTACAGTCCAGTGCAGAGATGGGACTTGAATCTAAATCATCTTCAGTTTGGAGGCATTCTCAACTAGTCCTTATTTTCTGAACCAATGTTAAGAATAGTATGCAGTAAAAAACAAAAATAGAAAAAAAAGGCAAGAAAAACCCCCCACAAAAAATAAAAAACCAAAAAACAACAACACTGTATGTCCAAATCACTTTAAAAAATAACAGATGCTCTAACTCTTCGTCTTCAAGTCAATGGGTCTGAATGGCGTTTAGGCCTCAGAACGCTTGAAACACAATCCAGTTGATTTGGATGCATAGTGAAGGCTGAAAATATAGGTAGAGTAGACGAATGTATTATCAATAGAACTCCAACTTGGTTTTGTCAATAAATGGCTCCCTTTTGGAATCTGTCATGATTATACAGTGAATAGCATATTTTTTAAGTTTATTTATCTATTAAAATTTTTTTAATGTTTATTTATTTTTGAGAAAGACAGAGTGCGGGCAGGGGAGGGGCGGAGAGAGAGGGAGATATAGAATCCGAAGCAGGCTCCAGTCTCCGAGCTGTCAGCACAGAGCCTGATGTGGGGCTCGAACCTATGAACCATGAGATCGTGCCCTGAGCTGAAGTTGGACACTTAACCGACAGAGCCACCCAGGTGCCCCCAAATTTATTTATTTTATTTTGAGAGAGTGAGAATCCCATGCAGGCTCCAAACTCAGCGTGGAGTCTGATGCAGGGCTTGATCTCATGAACCGTGAGATCATGATCTGAGCCAAAATCAAGAGTTGGATGCTTAACTGACTGAGCCACCCGGGGCCCCATAAATGATATTTCTCAATAGAAATTCTCATACTGGAATTTAATTTAATATAGAAGAAACAGATATTAAGGTTGTCTGCCTTTTATCCAGACAACAGCAGGTTACCTGCTGTATCTCTCAAATTTCTCACTTGAGGGTCATCATTTTTTTTTTTTACCTTCCCAGATGCTGAGATGTCACTTTTAAGAAAAAAAAAAAAATTTTTAACATTTATTTATTTTTGAGAGACAGAAAGAGACAGCACAAATTGGGGAGGGGCAGAGAGAGAGGGAGACACAGAATCCGAAGCAGGCTCCAGGTTCTGAGCCGTCAGCACAGAGCCCGATGCAGGACTTGAACTCACTGACAGAGAGATCATGATCTGAGCCGAAGTCGGACGCTCAACTGACTGAGCCACCCAGGCGCCCCATGGGATGCCACTTTAAGGAGCACAGTCCTTCAGACTGCCTGCCACACCACGTTTAATTCCAAAAGGAAAACGCAATTTGGAAAGCCTGCTAAACCAAGCTGAACAAAACCCTTTGCTTATATCTAGAATCAAAGAACAATACAATTTTGGGATAGGAAAATATCTTGTGAACTCCTTTAGTCCAATTCCTAATTTAACAGATGAAAAAAACTAATGCCGACAGAGAGAGAGAGAGAGAGAGAGAGAGAGAGAGAGAGAGAGAAAGAGAGAGAGAGAGGCTCATCACTGGTCAGTCCAGGATTCCTGACTCTGTCTAGGGCTTGTTATGGATGGTTCTCCTTCTGCCCAGAGCTATGTGTTTAGCTTCCCTGACCCTGATGGGGAAAACAGATGTAGGGAAAGAAGTGTTTTTCCGGATTAAGAGCCCTTGGGAGCAGAACAAAAGTGAAGGGACTGAGAAGGGGGTTGGAGGTGGGGAGGGATTTAATGATGTCTAAAACAGTACAGCTGAGTAGTTAGAACAAGGCAGGCCATTATGAGCTTTACTTTCTACTTCTGGCTCTTCTGCTACACGATTAGCTCTCCCTTGGAGAATCACTTAATTTCCCTAAGTGCCCAAAATAATAATTTTGATAAATGGATGAAATATCAAAATAAGTAAGATACACATGGTTGAAAGGTTCTATGGCAAAAGTATGCATCTTTGGGACCTTCAGGGGGTGACATACTATGTATTCCGATAGAAGTCTTACTAAGACCATGCCTAGTGTCTGATTTAAGCCTGAGCAAATGATACGGCCTGCCTGGATCTGTCTGGAGTTGGCCAATTTGAGTTACATCCAGGAGTAAAAAGGAAAATAAAAAGACGTGGAGCATGCATTCGCCCTTTCCCAAGCTCCCGCCAACTCCCAATGAACCAAGTGTAGGGAAGACCCTTTGCGTTTTAGGTGATTTGTGCACTACAGGAGCTACCCTGGTTACCAAGGTCCTGGGGTTTCCCAAGTTCTCTTCCCCACAGCACACTGATGAAAAGGGCACAGAGGGCAGAGGTCCTACAGCCACCGGCTTGGCTTTGCTGGAGGGAAAAGGTGGGGAGGGAGTGGAGCAAACCAGAAGCAACCAGGCTTTTGTTAGTCCTTACTAAGTTAGCCTAGGTGTTTGACTTAAAATAGTAGGTTGAGTTGGGGTGGGAAGGTAGGTACATCTCCGAATTTCTTGTATAAATGTTGTTTCTCAAGACTGCTAAGTGAGCCCTCCTTTCTGTCCCCCCCCCCCCCCCCCCCGCTGCCCCGGCTACTGCCAAGTTTTACCAGCAAAAAACAGATTGTGCTTCTATCTGGCCTTTTTCTCCTTTCTTCTGGCAGCAACACTGGAGACTCTATCAAGTTGTCTCAAATTCCACTGCCCCCAGATGCCCAAATTCAGCCCTGCCCTCTGTGGGGTCTTTGGATTCAGAGTGCAAGCCCTCTCCCAAGCCCTCCACTTGCCTAACTAAGGAGGGGACTGTGCCCTGAGAGACATACTGTTTTGTTTTAATATGTAATAGTTTTTTAAAAAGATAAAATGTGCCCCCTTTTCTTGCTGCCCTTGTGTCTGCGTGTGGGCAAGAGATTTAATTACTATGAATAAAACTGAATGGTGGTCTAGGACTCTTAAAATCAAAGTGGGAACCATGGCTGAATTTCATTAGCAAACATAAATACAAAGAGGCACGTCTTGTTTGTACCAATGCCATGTGACTTTTCCCCTCTTGATAATTTCATTCTGATTCTGATATTTCAGAGCATCTAAATTGAACCATATGATGCATAGCACCGTAACATGCAAAGCTCTTCATTAAACATTTTCCTCTTTGTGTATACTTCCCAATGTTATAAATACCCTGTGAAAATCATGGAGGGCAGCTCGTCAGACAGCAGAGCCTTGATTTAAGAACAGTGGAGGGAGCCCTGCCCTTTAAATAAGAGGTCTTCTCTGGCTGGAAGAATGGGAAAAAGACATAGCCTTAACTCTCATTCTATTCCAAGTAACTGGGAGCCTATAAATCTTGAGGAACTTGTCATTTTATGCATGGTTTTCTCTAAGTCTATGTCATATTCTTATTACTAAGTTATTTCAGCGTTCTGAATATGAACATCTCTAAATTAAAATTTAGCTGTCAAAAATTGTAATTTCTAAGTGTCCAAGTCCTGCTAATTGATTTACATATGCGATGTGTCAATTTTTGTTGTTGTGCAGCAAAATAATTAAGTGGCTGATACAAACAACATCGTATTTCAGAGAAAAGGTTTTTCGTCAATGGTATTTTTAGTCATTTTATAGGGGACTAAAAGTAAACCATTTCTACATATAAATTATTCTTTCTATGATACTGTATGCATCTAAATAAACACATCTATGGTTAATAATAATTTAATGCCAATAATAAGCTCTTCTTCAGCTATTTTATAGTGCAAACAATCAAAAAAACAGATGTCTGAAATTATTCCAAGTTGCAAACACACGTAAGTATATGTGTAAACAGTGTCACACTGGCAGGAGTTAGTAACCAAAATCTCCACTTGGGTGGGGGGATGGGCTCAGGTCTAACAACACTTCATTCTCATTTCTCTTGACGGACTCACAGCCTCCAGAAGGCAGGGAACTTGCTATTTTATTTATCTCTGTATATCGAGGGCATAACCCGATGCACAGCCAATAAGTAGGTGCTTAATAAATAATCATCTATTGAATGAATATATTTGACTAGCAAACAGCTTAGCTTCCTCTGGACAACAATGAGAAATGCTGACACGTGTTTGCTATCAGAGCAGGGCCGGGATATGCTCAGCTCCTAAAAATTAGGCTCAGACCACACACTTATCATTTCACAAGATAACCATCAGCAGTAGTTGTTAAGATAAATAAATTAGTGACCGTAATAGTTCAACCATAAACAACGTTGCAAAGCAAATGGTTATTCTGATATTAGTTCTCAGTTCCCCTGGGGAGTGTTTCTGGGCTTCTCATTATTGTTATCTGCCAGGAGTAAAAACTTTTGCACTGGTGAAGCCAAGTGCCTCGTTTGCCAGAAAAAGAGGATCCAAGTCATCTAGAGCAATGCTGTTAAATTGTTTGGTTGTGTCTAAACATTTTACATCCAAATATTCTGTTACTGAAAATCATAATTAATAGCAAATTTATGGTAGATAGTTTAACATACTTTTTTTTTTTTTTTACAATCTTGGTTATGTGGCAATGTTACTTAATTGCATTTTCAAAGTCTTCAACAATGATGCAAGATAAAAAGAAAAAGAAAATACTGCCTCAACGGCCCTTGCCAAATCAAAAAATGTAACACAAGGGATAAGAACAAGGATAGCAATAGCTGTTTACCAATGATCACGATACCAATTTAGAATGGTAAATAAATTATAATTAAGGTTCTTAAGAATTTTTTGAAGGCAATGAGCAATATAATTATGAGAGAATAATCAGGGCACTGTTGTTAATAATATCAACCACATGTGGTAGCTACCTGTGAAGGCATATTTCTGTATGCAGTCAAATGCTACCCCTGAGCTATATCTCCTGCATATTTCTGTATGAACCTACTATCATTCATTTATTTATTCAGCAACACAGAGTGCGAGTTGCAGTGGATACGACAGTGATCACAGATGTGGTTCCTCCCCTTCACGTTGAACAGTCTAATGGAGGAGACATATTGAATGAGAAATGGCAGAAGTGATGAGAGTTACAGAATGAGAAGAGGGTGTAGGGGGACCACATGAGAAGGCAGTACATGTGGGTGGTGCTGATCAAGGAGACTTCCTGAAGGCAAAGATACTCAGCTGAGAACTGAGCTGGGGATGGGGGGAGGGGAATGGGTAGCAGGTCAGAGAAGTGTTCTCGGTGAGACCCAGAGGAGACAGGGCTTGACTTATCTTATTCCCAAATGCCAGTCTATAAGCTAGGCTGGCCACCATAAATATTAAACCCACACTATTTACCACTGAAGGGTTTATCAAAATTCAGGTAAGAAATGCTCATGTTACATAAGCATTCAAGCAATTCTTTTGAATCACTGCTTTAGGGCCTGATATAAACTCTTCATATTAAACTGGAAGAATCTGAGGACTTGCAGTTCTGGTCTGGCATGCAATAAGAAGCCTGGCAGTTGCCATTCTGTCCTGACAATACCTAAAAGCTGAACAAACTGGAAAATCAACAACTCAGATCCAAAAGAGAAGTATGGTCACAGGGCAAACCACTTCTCCTAAAATCAGAAAGACAGACAGGAGAATACAGAGAATTACAACTTACCTAAGCACACACCTGCAAGCAGAAACCCCCGTGGGGACCAATGCCAGGGTAGAGAAACGTGAACTGTGATGGACAAATTGCTAGAAGCACGTGTGGACAAATCTGAGAGGTAACACTCTAAGGGAACTCAGTCATGGGAGACAGGGAAGAGGGACCACACTTTTGTGAGTTTTACCTCCTGGAGCCCTACCAGGTCCTCACAGTGAATATCACAGAAAAATCTTATGTTTTGGGCAGGGAGAGGGGAAAAAAACCATTTTGAAATATGGCAGAGCATTCTATTCTTCCCAACAAGATCTACCCTGAAGAGAAACTATTTAACCAGAGTCCTAACTTGCTGGGGTTTTATCAGAGTCTAACTGACCTGGGAAAAGGGAAATACCCAACTTAAGCCTACTGTGGCCATCCTGTCCATCTAACAGGGGGGTGGTCGGAGAGGGAAAGATTAAGAAGTACTTGTGAAGTTCACAATCCAGAGGCATGTGCTTGCTAAAAGACTGAGACATAATCATACTAGTAGAGGATGATTCTCTCCCCCTCCTTTTTACCACCACATTAAAAAACGCCTATTTATAACATTCCTTTTACCCACTACATCATGCCTGGCTATTAAGACAAAATGAGAAGGCATACTGAAAGGCAAAACAGAACAAGTATCAGAAGCAGACCCATTTATGACAGGCATGCTGGAATGAAGAGACCAGGGATTTAAAGCAACTATGATTAAGATGCTAAAGGCTTTAATGGATAAAGTAGATAACATGCAAGAACAGATTGGCAATGTAAGTGAAGAGATGGAAATTCTAAGAAAGAATAAAAAAGAAATGCTAGAGATAGAAAACACTATACTAGGAACAAAGAATGCCATTGATGGGTTTGTTAGTAGAAGGATACAGCTAAAGAAAGAAACTGAGCAAGAGGATACCTCGTTAGAAATCTCCAAAACTGGGGCGCCTGGGTGGCGCAGTCAGTTGAGCGTCCGACTTCAGCCAGGTCACGATCTCGCGGTCCGTGAGTTCGAGCCCCGCGTCAGGCTCTGGGCTGATGGCTCGGAGCCTGGAGCCTGTTTCCGATTCTGTGTCTCCCTCTTTCTCTGCCCCTCCCCCGTTCATGCTCTGTCTCTCTCTGTCCCAAAAATAAATAAAAAACGTTGAAAAAAAAAAAAAAAAGAAACCTCCAAAACTGAAGAGCAAAGACTAAAAAAGACTATAAAAAACAGAGCAGAATATCCAATAACTGTGGGACAGCTACAAACAGTGTAACACGCAGAACGTGAATACCAGAAGGAGAAGAAAAAGGAATAGAAAAATATCTGAAAACATAATGACTAAGAACTGCCCCAAACTAATGACAGAAACAAAACCACAGATCCAGGGAGCTTAGAGAACACCAAGCAGAATAATACCCATCCTCTCTGAAACAAGCAAACAAACCCCCCACAAACAAACCTCCCAAAAAAACAAAAACGAAAACAAAACCTAGGCATATCATATACAAACTATAGATAATAAAAAATACTTAAAGATGCCAGAGGAGAAAAAAAACACCTTACCTATAGAGGAGCAAAGGTAAGAACTACATTTGACTTCTCTTCACAGCCATGTAAACAAGTAGAGAAAGATATTAAAGCATTGAAAGAATGAAACTATAAACCTAGAATTCTATACCCTATGATATAATCCTTGAAAAGTAAAGTAGAAATATAGACTTTGTCAGACAACAAAAAATGAGGGTTTTTTTTTTTTTTTGGTTGTTAGCACTGCCTTTCAGGAAACATTTAAAAAAAAATCTTGGGGCACCTCGGTGGCTCAGTCAGTTGAGTGTCCAATTGTTGATTTTGACTCAGGTCATGATCTCATGGTCATGGGATGGAGCCCTGCTTAAGATTCTCTCTCTCTCTCTCTCTCTCTCTCTCTCTCTCTCTCTCTCTGTCCCTCCCTAGCTTGCATTCTCTCTCCTCTATCTCTCCTCCCCAAAAAAATTCTTTAGAGAAAAGGAAAATAGGTCAGAAACTTGGGTCTAATTAAGAAAGGAAGAACACTGGAGAAGGAATAATTAAAGGTAAAATAAAAACTTTTACTTTTATGCTTAATTGATCTAACAGGAAACAGTTTGTTCAAAATAAAGCACCAGTATAATTGATTATGTTGTATATATCCACAGGCTTATGTATATACTTAAGTATGGATGAAATGAATGACAGCAATGATACAAGAGACAGGAGGGAGGAATTCAGAGGATTTTGTGCTTATAAGGTACTCCACTATCTATCAACGGGTAGTGTTACTGGAAGGTAGATTTTGATTAGCTGTAAATCTATATATTGTGAATTCTAGGTCAACTAAAACAAGTTAAAAAAAAAAAGGAATATAACTGATATGCCAAGAAAGGAGAGAAGGTGAAATAATATAAAATGCTCAATTAATATCACAAAGGGCAGAAAAATATTAGAAGTCAAAAATGGGGACAAAGAATGAGGGCAACTCTAGAAAACAGTAACAAATATGGTAAAAAAAATTTTTTTTTAAGTTTGTTTGGGAGACGGAGTGGGCCCAACTCAGGGAGGCAGCAGCGAGACAGAGGGAGAGAGAGAATCCTAAGACATAAAGCTCGATCTCATGAACTGTGGGATCATGACCTGACCCGAAATCAAGAGTTGACGTTTAACTGACTGAGCCACCTGGGCACCCCACAGATATGGTAGGTATTAATCCAACAATATCAATAATCACTTTGAATGTCAATGGTCTAAATGCACCGATCAAAAGTCAGAGATTATCAGAATAGATCAAAAAATAAGACCCAAGTATATATTGTCTATAAGAGACCCACTTTAAAAATAAAGACACATATTGGGGCGGGCACCTGGGTGGCTCAGTTGGTTGAGCGTCCGACTTCAGCTCAGGTCATGATCTCACAGTTTGTAGGTTCGAGCCCCGCATCAGGCTCTGTGCTGACCGCTTGCTCAGAGCCTGGAGCCTGCTTCAGATTCTGTGTCTCCTTCTCTCTCTGCCCCTCCCCCGCTCACACTTTGTCTCACTCTGTTTCTCAAAAATAAATAAATGTAAAAAATATAAAGACACATATAGATTAAAGGTAAGTGGATGGAGAGAGGTATACCATGCTAACAGTAATCACAAGAAAGTAGGAGTAGCTATGTCAATTTCGTACATGACAAACTTTATGGCAAGAAAGTTATAACAATCCTTAACAGATGTACACTTAACAACGGAGTAGGAATATGGGAGGCAAAAACTGACAGAACTGCAAGGACAAACAGATGAATCCACTACTGTAGTTGGAGACTTTAACACCCTTCCATCAGAAATGCACAGATCCAGCACTCGGAAAATCAGTGAGCACAGGGTAGATGTCAATAATACCATCAAACAACTGGACATAATGAACATCTGTAGATTACTCCTTCCAACAAGAGATTACAAATTCTGTTCATGCCTCCGTGGGACATTCACCAACACAGGCCACATTGGGGCCATAAAACATACCCTAACAAATTTAAAAGGACAGGAGTCATGCAATGTCTGCTCTCAGACCACAACGAATTGAGACTAGAAATCGATAATGGATACTTGGAAAATTTCCAAAACACTTGCATATTAAACAAAATATTTCTATGTAATACATGGGATACAGAAGAAATCTCAAAAGAAGTTAAGAACATTTTGACCTGAACAGAAATGAAAACCCAACTGATCAAAATTTGTGGGATGCAGCAAAACTAGTTTAGAAGGAAATGTATATATAGCATTGAACGCCTATATTAGAAAATAAGACAGATGCAAAATCATTCATCTAAGCTTCCGCATTAGGAAACTACAAAATGAGAGCAAATTAAAATTGAAAGTGAGCAGCAGAATAGAAATAATTAAAGTTAGAGCCGAAAGCAATGAAATTGAAAACAGGAAATGAATAGAAAAAAAATCCACACACAGCCAGTTCTTTGAAAAGATCAGTACGATCCATAAGCCATGTAATCAGGCTAAGAAAAAAAGAGAGAGGAGTCAAATTTCTAGTATCAGCAATGAAAGAGTAGACATCACTATCCTATGGCTATTAAAAGGGTAATAAAGGAATATTATGGAAAAACTTAAGCTCAGAAATCTGATACCTTGGATGAAATGGACCAATTCCTTGAAAGGCACAATCTGCTAAAACCCATATAAGAAACAGACAATCTGAATAAACCTAGATCTCTTAAGGAAGTTGAATCAATAGTTAATAACCTAAAACACAAAGCAACAGGTCCAGGTGGGCTCACTGGTGATTTCTACCAAACATTTCAGGGAGAGATTAGAACAGTTCATGGCAGTCTCTTTCAGAAGATACAAGCAGAGGGAATTATGTCTTAATTCATTCTATGAGGTCAGCATTACTCTAATACCAAAATGAGACAAAGGCATTACAGGAAAACTATAGATCAGTATCTCTCATAAACAGAGATGCAAGAATCCCCAACAAAATATTAGTAAATCGAATCTGGCTATGTATACAAAAAATTATATGTCGTGATTAAGTAGAATTTATTCTAGGTGCGTGAGGTTGATTCAACATTTGGAAATCAATTAACGTAATCTACCACATAAACAGGTGAAAGAAAAGTCACATGATCATATCAACAGGTGCAGAAAAAGCATTTGACAAAATCCAAAACCCACGCATGATAAAAACTCTCAGTAGACTAGAAATAGAGGCATGAATGGCAAGAATGTCTCCTCTCCTCACTGCTTTTCAACATCGCACTGGCAGTCCTAACTAATTCAGTAAGACAAGAAAAGGAGATAAAAGGCACACAAATTGGGAAGGAAGAAATAAAACTGTTTTTGTCTGCAGATGACATGATCATCTATGAATAAAATCTGAAAGAATCAACAAAAACATTCCCCAAACTAATATGTGAATATAGCAGGGATGCAGGATGCAAGATTAATGTTTATTTATTTTTGAGAAAGAGACAGAGAGACACAGAGTGTGGGTGGGAGAGGGGCAAAGAGACAGGGAGACACAGAATTCGAAGCAGGCCCCAGGCTCTGAGCTGTCAGCACAGAGCATGATGTGGGGCTTGAACCCATGAGCAGTGAGACCATGACCTGAGCCGAAGTCGGCCGCTTAACTGAGCCACCCAGGTGCCCCAGGATGCAAGGTTAATATACAGAAGTAAACCATTTTCTTATACACCAGCAATAAACAAGTGGAATTTGAAATTAAAAACACACTATCATTTACATTAGCATCACAAAAAGAAACACTTAGGTATAAAGCTAACAAAATATGTACAAGATCTATATGAGGAAAACTACAAACCTCTGATGAAAGAAATCAAACAAGAACTAAACAAATGGAGAGATCATCCATGTTCATGGATAGGTGGACTCAACATTGTCAAGATGTCAGTTCTTTCTAACTTGACCTACAGTTACAAAGCAATTTTAATAAAAAATCCCAGCAAGTTATTTTAGGGATAATCAAAAACTGATTCTAAAGTTTATATGGAGCGGCAAGAGACTCAAAAGAGCCAAGGAGAAAAATAAAATTGCATCACTGACTCCCCAATCGCAAGGCTTATGAAGTTATAGTAATCAAGACAGTGTGGTATTGGCAAAAGAATAGACAGATCAGTGGAATGAAATAGGGAGCCCAGAAATGGATACACAGAAATGTAGTCAACGGGATCCTAGACAAAGGAGCAAAGGCAATAAAATGCAACAAAGAGAGTCTTTTCAACACTTGGTGTTGGGCTAACTAGACATACACATGCAAAAAGTGAATCTAGGGGCGCCTGGGTGGCTCAGTCGGTTAAGCGTCCGACTTCGGCTCAGGTCACGATCTCACTGTCTGTGGGTTCGAGCCCCGCGTCGGGCTCTGTGCTGACTGCTCAGAGCCTGGAGCCTGTTTCGGATTCTGTGTCTCCCTCTCTCTCTGACCCTCCCCCGTTCATGCTCTGTCTCTCTCTGTCTCAAAAATAAATAAATGTTAAAAAAAAAATTAAAAAAAATGAATCTAGTCACAGATCTGAAACCATTCATAAAAACTAACTGAAAACGGATCACAGACCCAAATGTAAAAATGCAAAACTCTAAAACTCCAATGCGATAACAGGAGAAAATCTAGATAACCTTGGGTTTGGTGATTGTTTTTTAGATACAACACCAAAGTCACGAACCATGAAAGACAAAATTAGGAAGCTGGGCTTCACTGAAGTTAAAAAGTTCTTCTCTGCAGGAGAAACTGTGAAGAGAATGAGAAGACAAGCCACAGACTGGGAGAAAATATTTGTAAAATATTAAGACTGTTATCTAAAATATATGAAGAACTCTTAACATTCCAAAGTAAGAAAACAATCTGATTTAAAAATGGGCCAATGAACTTACGAGGCAGATCACCAAAGAACATATATGGATGGCAAATAAGAATATGAAAAGATGTTCCACGTCTTATGTGGAAATGTAAATTAAAACGAGGTACCACTACACATTCATTAAAATGGCCATAATCCCAAACCCTGAACACAATACATGCTAGTGAAAAAATAGAGCAACAGGAACCCTCAGTCATTACTGGTAGAAATGCAAAATGGCACAGTCACTTTGGAAGGCAGTTTGGTGATTTCTTTTTCTTTTTTTTTTTTTTTAATTAATGTTTATTTAGTTTTGAGACAGACAGTGGGTGGGGGAGGGGCAGAGAGAGAGGGAGACACAGAATCCAAAGCAGGTTCCAGGTTCCGAACTGTCAGCACAGAGCCCAACGCGGGAGCTTGAACTCACAAACCGTCAGATCATGACCTGAGCCGAAGTCATGATGCTCAACTGACTGAGTCACTCAGGCGCCCCTTGACAATTTCTTACAGAACTAAACACACTCTTACCGTATGATCCAGCAACTGCACCACTTGGTATTTATCGACAGGAGTCGAAAATTTAGGTCTACACAAAAACCTGCACGTGGAAATTTATAGCAGCTTTATTCATAATCGCCAAAACTTGGAAGCAACTAAGACATCCTTCAGTAGGTGAATGGATAAATAGGTCATGGTACTTTCAGGCAATGGCTTGTTATTCACTACTAAAAAGAAATCTGATATTAAGCCATGAAAAGGCATGGAGGAAAGTTAAATACATATTACTGAGTGAAATAAGGCAATCAAAAGAGGCTACACATTGTATGACTCCAAGTATATGACATTTTGGAAAAGGCAAAACTATGGAAACAGGAAAAGATCAGGGGCTGTCAGGTGACAGAGGTGAAGGGGGAATAAGTAAGCAGAACACGGGATTTTTGGGGTAGGGAAAGTATTCTGTATGACGGATAGTACTGTGATAGATATATGTCATTATACATTTGTCCAAACCCCTAGAATGCTCCACACCAAGAGTGAACCCTAATGTAAACTGTGGACGGTGGGTGATAATGATGTGTCACTGGAGCCTCATGAAATGTCACAGATGCTCCCTTCTAGTGGGGGATGTGGATAACGGGGGAGGCTTATGCATGTGTGGAGCAAGGGGTATGTGGGAAATATCTGTACGTTCCACTCAATTTTGCTCTGAAACTGAAACTGTTCTAAAAAATCAAGTAGTTTTAAACATTGGAATACTTTCTCTTGACGTCTATTTCAAAACTGACCTGCTGTGTACAGACAATGACGGGCATGCTTCCTCCGTGTCTTTCCCTAATTAGGTGTTCTTGAGACACTATGGGCGTGTTCTTTCGCCTTGTACATACCACACACCTCTTATTTCTATAACAGAGTTGTATTAACGGAATTTGCCACAGACATTTACAGTCTGTCTTATCTTAGCCATTTCAAAAACCTACCTCCTAAATATCACGAATAAGCAAAGTGTGTTCTCCAATGGGAAAGATTAATTTGAGCACAGCTATCATATTAAATGACTAAATCCCCTAAGGTATGGGACTATACCAACTCAGATATATTATTGATATTGAAGTAACAGTGCTCATTTTAGCACCTGTTATTTCTTTTTTTCTTTTTTTCTTTTTAACGTTTATTTATTACTGAGAGACAGAGAGACACAGAGCATGAGCAGGGGAGGAGCTGAGAGATGGAGAGACACAGAATCCGAAGCAGGCTCCAGGCTCCGAGCTGTCAGCACAGAGCCCGACGCGGGGCTCGAACTCACGGACCACAAGATCATGACCCGAGCCCAAGTCGGACGCTTAACTGACTGAGCCACCCAGGCGCCCCTAGCACCTGTTATTCTAATCAAACCTGAGTAAGGCAGGCTATTTGGGTCACAGTAAATCGGATACTGCATTGTTCTAGATCATCCGTATCATGCTATTGTTCAAATCTGCTGTTTACTGGTTATACAGTCTCTCAAAAAACAGTGAGGTTTAGGTTTAGCACATTAAAAAGAATGAATAAGTGACAGGAATAAAAGGTACAGCACAGACAACATAGTCAATGGTATTGTAATAGTGTTGCATGGTGACAGATAGCAGCCACACTTGTGAGAACATAATGTTGTTGTTGAACCCCTATGTCCTATGCCCGAGACTAATGTAACACTGTGTGTCAACTATACTCAAATAAAAAAAGGTTCTTAATGTCATGTTGAACAGAAGTTGTTACTATTAAAGAATTTAAGAAAATACTTTCTTTTATTAGTTACCAGCCAAATTTGAAAAGCAGATCTTTAGGCCTATGAAAAATTCAGCACCAATTCTGGACTAGAGAATTAGAAATCAGTTGACATTCTTGTGCCAGACTAGCTGGCAAAAGTTGAGATCAGAGTCATCCTTACGGAAGAATGTGGCAGTTATATTTCAAGACCTCGTACCATGATTTCTGGAGGAAGGGCTGAATGAATTCTACCTTTATGTATTCTACTCACGTAACACTCAAATGAAATGTAAGCGAGGCGATCTATAAAGTATGGCTTCAGGATGTATAATTTCTACAGTGAAATTAATTCAGTGAATCACTTCAAGTAGGCTTTAGGAGAAAGAAAGGAAAAAGCTATTTTGCAAACGAACCTTTCTTTGCCTGTCCGGTCCCTGGGGCGGAGGTAGCGACTTGACCAGGCAGGTCCCATCACTCTCGGGGTCCACTGGCCCCCTGTGCATGTAGCCAGCCTCTCATTTCCCACAGCCATGGGAGGTGAGAGGAGGTAATACACTGCACGAGTAGCTACCAGGAGAAAAGATGGGAGGAAAAAAAAAAAAGCTAAAGAAATATAGTATTTCAATCAAAGTCTGAAATTTGTAGAAGTGGTTTTGGTCTCCATATAGTAAAAATATTTATCCAAGAAACTCCTACTCGGGTGTGAACATCCTACTTCTAGTGGGATTTTGTTTGGCAAAGGGCTGTGAAAGAGTGGAAGCTAATACAGAACATGTCTATAAACAAATTTATTTAGTTAGTACAGATTGACACATTCACTAGAGGATTTCAGCAATTACATGTGTAAAACTATTTCCTACAGTGGTTTCCTTTTGTGATTTCGCTAATTTATTCAATCTAGGCCATTTTCATGCATTGACTGTAATAAGCCATTTAGCCACCCAGGCTGAAATGAACATATGGACACTTCTGCCTTCTTTCTACTTCTTCACATAAATATAATTATATGGTGATGTTAAAGAGTCAAACTCTAACGAAGGAAAGTCAAGTAAGCTTGTTAATACCTTAAAACGTGATGCTGTAATCTAACTTTGCAGAAGAGTGATTTTTGAGTTTTGGCTATGATATCTACATGAAAGTATTCAATAAAATGTAAACCCCTGTATAAGTGTCACATGTTTGTATTTGTATTCAATATGTATTAAAAAAATTTTTTTTACATTTATTTATTTTGGAGAGACAGAGTGCGACAGAGCACAAGCAGGGACGGGGCAGAGAGAGAAGGAGACAGAATCTGAAGTAGGCTCCAGGCTCCGAGCAAGCGTTCAGCACAGAGCCCGACACGGGGCTCAAACCCATGAACTGCAAGATCATGACCTGAGCCGAAGTCGGTCACCTAACCGACTGAGCCACCCAGGTGCCCCAATATGTATTCTTAATTCAGGTATAATTATAACAACATACAATCAAATATATGCTTACAGAATTTTAGCTTTAACAACTGTATGTTCATCGAAATGCATATTTTCAACTGGGGAAGCACTCTGATTATAATTATCTAGTCATACATATTTCCATATAAATGTTGGTATAATTCATTATATTAATTAAGTAATAACTTCTACCTTTCAAACTCTGTTTTAGCCATTATCAGGGTGTATATGCCTTACCTTTATATGCTTAATAAGTATTTGGCAAATGAGTAAAGCCTATTCAAGTTTGGTTAGTCCTCACAGAAGAAAAGCAATAGAGATGAATACATATTTGCAAAAATATTTGCAAAATAATTTATTTCACAAATTGAGAATTTTTATTTCTCAAACATGTATTATTTTCAAATATATGTGTAACTAGTAAAATAAAATGCAGAGTGGCTTTTCTTTTTTTTTTTTTTTAATTTTTTTTTAACGTTTATTTATTTTTGGGACGGAGAGAGAGACAGAGCATGAACGGGGGAGGGGCAGAGAGAGAGGGAGACACAGAATCGGAAACAGGCTCCAGGCTCTGAGCCATCAGCCCAGAGCCCGACGCGGGGCTCCAACTCACGAATCGTGAGATCGTGACCTGAGCTGAAGTCGGACGCTCAACCGACTGAGCCACCCAGGCGCCCCCAGAGTGGCTTTTCTTAAATAAAGGATTCTACAAGTGCTATCATGGGGAAGGACTAAGTATCCATAAACTATATTTATATGAAGTAGAGTCTTCAAAATAGTTGGGAATCATTGGCTTTGTTTCAGAGCATGGGTGGGGTATCCAGGTAGGGTACGGCAGGGAATGGCAGGGTCTTGGCATTCAAGGCAGAGGAAACTTGGTCCATGGAGCAGGCTGAGTGACCAGCTATGGAAATCTCTAATATGGAGTCTTAGATCGCTGGGCCTCCTGAGAGCTCTTTGGGCTGGGTGCAGAAAGGTAAGATGAGCGGATATCCAAGAGCATCCTCTACTATAAATGAATAGGTGGGGGAAGGAATTCTATCACTTCATTGTTCTAGAGTTAGGTTGTAATTATATTTTTAAGAAATGTTAAAAATCCTTATTAATAACAGAGAGGTAAGGACAGTACATTTTTTTACCCGTTAGAGTGCCATGTTGAACTTCTTTCGTTCCTTCCTTTCTTTGGTCATTTGTTTCAACACCATACAAATCAGCAAGGCCATTTCTATGGGTTTTACATTGGGGCTAATTTTACTTACAATTACCATCTTGATATAACGGCAATTTGATGGTGTTATTGGCTCAGCTGTGTCCTCCAAAAAGATCAGTTAAAGTCCTAACTTCTGTAATCAGTGACTGTGATCTTACTTGGAAGAAGGGTTTTTGCAGATATCTCAGGTTAAGATGAGGTCATTAAGATAGACCCTAATCCAATGTGACTGGTGCTCTTTTAAGACGAAGAGATACAGACGCACAGGGAGAACACCACGTGAAGACAGAAGCAAGAGGCTGGAGTGATGTATCTACAAACCAGGGAACACCAAGGATTCCTGGTCGTCACCGAAAGTTCAGAGCCCTCAGAGGGAACCAGCCTTGCTGGCTCCTTAATTGCAGACTTCCAGCCTCTAGTACTGTTAGATAACAAGTTTCTGCTGTTCCAAGCCGCCCAATTTGTGAGACTTTGGCGCAGCAATCTTGGAAACTAGTACAGTTGGTAACCCACCTCCTCTCGCTGTTTTCCTCCAAAGATCTGTGTGGTGTAGAAGAGGTCAGGTTCTCCCCAGAGAGTCTGGAAACTAAGGCCCCAAGTTCTCAAAGGCCTAAAGCGGTGTGAGAAGTAGAAACAGCTGCCTTTGCGATCACTAATTTTCTGGGCTGAGAGGGTCCCATGAGATCAGTTCTGTTTCTACCAAGCCAGCAAATTTATCCTTCTGGGTTTTACAGCGGGCACAGGGGTACCACAGTCACTTGAAACAAAGACCGGCCCCAAAATATACTTTTAGGCAAGGCTTTTTCCCAAACGATAAATCTGGGGTGAGAAACTTCAGGTGATATCCTAAAGACTGGCATTTGCACCTCAAATGCTGTGTGGAGGTATAAAAAAAAAAAAAATCAGGTATCAGCCTCTGAAGGAAGAAGTCGAGCTATTTTAAAAGCCAAGTTGCTGATAATGGCCATCATGCCACTCTCCTTTGCTTTAAGGCTAACCTAAGTAACTAAGATCAAGTTACTTTATTTTTGGCCTAGCAAACTTTAGGATCAGTAATTCCCATCTTTATAATGTATAAGGGAATATTAAAATTATAGTATGGTGAAAAAATCTGTGTATGGCAAAATATTAAAAAAAAAACAAACTTCAGAACACTCATGGATGGGGGAGTTGTACTTCTGGTAGCCACCGACCGAGAAAATATGTAATGGTCAAAATCCTTCGATGATGTGTTGAAGTGAATTTTATTAATCACAACAGTATCTGCATATAGTTGAAAACATACCAAGATATATCAGGTATCCTCTCTATAGACCATGCTTAATGTGTCTTTGGGTCTGGGGATGTCCCAGTGAACTATAAGGCTCTTGGGGAACTCAGGTTCACAGGTCTGAAAATGGCCCCCTGGCTTACTGGTCTGTTCATTCATTTGCAAGTATTTATTGAATGCTTATGATGTGCCGTGCCCTGCTCTAAGTGCTGGGGAGGCATCATGAATACACTAAATCTGATGTTCTAGTGGGGTGGGACAGTCAATAAATAAATAAGTAAATAAATAAATAAATAAATACACAATAGGGCAGTGGTGAGAAATGGTATAAATACTAATAAGGCAGGGTGAGGGGCGGAGAGAGATGGGGTGGGAGTGCTGCCTCCTTGATAAGGTGACATTCAGAGACCTGAATAAAGTTAAGGGAGACAGCTGAGCAGAGACCAAATTGTGGCCGGCCTATGAATTGTAACAGTGGGGTATGGAGACATAACTGAAATCACACTTGAAGGAAAACCTTGGTAAGACAATCATAATACTGAAAACATCCTATCTTCCTTCCAACATTTTCTTGTGTATATCCTGCGCGAAAGGTACACAGCATGCTCTGAGGAGCCAGTGAAACAGTTACGGTTCTTGTTACTAGGAATCTCGCTCAAGGGCCAGGGGGCAGGGAGAGGGAGGAAGTTACTCACATGCATATGTGTATGCATATGTGTGTGTGCACACAGGAGCATGTTCACACATGCACACATAAAGCTATCAAAGAACCTTTCCAAGACTGATGGTCACAGCCCTGCTCAGTCCCATGTCATAGAACCATAGCTTACAATCAAAAAAGGCAAATCATCTGATCTTCAAAAGTCTACCAGTCATTGAACAGGGCTGAGTGTGAACTTTTTGATAATATATTTGCAAAAAACCCCACAAATCATCTCCTAGTCAATTTTCCAGTTTTCTTTTTTAATCTCTAAATACAATTCAAGCAGTTAAGATATCTTTCCTCAGAGTAAGTTAGATTTTAGTGACGCATTTCCCTTATGAAGTCCTTTAACGTTTATTTATTTTTGAGACAGAGAGAGACAGAGCATGAACGGGGGAGGGTCAGAGAGAGAGGGAGACACAGAATCTGAAACAGGCTCCAGGCTCTGAGCAGTCAGCACAGAGCCCGACGCGGGGCTCGAACCCACGGACTGTGAGATCGTGACCTGAGCCGAAGTCGGACGCTCAACCGACTGAGCCACCCAGGCGCCCCCCTTATGAAGTCCTTTAAACCAACCAGTGCCACCCTGTATGTGAACATCTACATGCTAAAAGGGAAAAAGTGCACTGATCTTGTCACTACCGCGAGGTCATCCGGAAGAGATGGTGTGCATTTGGGGCACTTACTTGCAATCCTGACTTAAACACAGCTGCATACACACATTACTTTTACAGGGATCTCAAAGTACATTGCACATTATATGTGACCCGCTACTCCTTTAGTTTTGAGGTCTTACAGACAGTTCATTTATCCATAGCCATGAATACTAACTCTTTCAAGAGACACTGGGGGATTTAAACATAACTGCTGAGAATGCGAGCCCATGGATAAAGTCCTATCTAAAGTAACTTGGGTATAGAAATAAATGTAAAAGTTCTCCTTTCTCTATAGAAATAGTATCAGTTTGGGGTGCCTGGGTGGCTCGGTCAGTTAATCGACTGACTTCAGCTCAGGTCATGATCTCTCAGTTCATGAGTTCGAGCCCCACGTCCCGCTCTGTAGCTGACAGCTCAGAGCCTGGAGCTTGCTTCAGATTCTGTGTCTCCCCCTCTCTCGGCCCCTGCCATGCTCATGCTCTGTCTGTCTGTCTCTCAATAATAAATAAACGTTAAAAAAATAAAAAAAAAAGAAATAGTATCAGTTTAATGACAAACCTATCATCAGGACATGAGATCACGAGGCTGGTCAGTGCTGCCCAACTGCCTTGAGATTATTTCAATGTAAGAGAGTGAACGGAAAGACAGGGAGAGAGACATTACAGGTCATAAATCATTCAAATGCTTTCATATACCTGTTGTGTGTGTGTGTGTGTGTGTGTGTGTGTGTGTGTTGTGTGTGTGTATATATATATTTATGTTATGTATATATACATATATATATATATATATATGTATATATACACACAACCAACACTTAGATAACATATAAGGGTAAGAAAAATTATTTTTTAAAATGCCAGTGATAAGAGCAGTTTGATGGTCTGTGCTTTGACACAAGGGGAGTATGACTGCTGTGTGGTGACAGTCAGCTGTGTTCATGCAGTCTCCTGTAAGACAGGAGGGGCCGTCTATCACACTACCATACAGCTTCAAAACAAGGTTCTGGCAGTGACTATGAATGAATGCTTACATCAGGATGAATCAAATCACATATTCAGTGGTATCACTTGCTTTTGGTGGGAACAAAGAGACATTGCTGGATGGAAAAGACTCAAGTCCACTGGCTTTTGAAAAGAAATGTTATGTGGAAGGGAATTGTTATCTGGGCACACTGGCCACCTGGATGACAAGGAGGATTAGATAAGGAAGTATCCAATGTTGCTGGAAAGTTTAGAACTATTAAAAAATAAAGTCTAGTTTCAGGACAGATAAAAGTCTAGTTTCAGTCTAGTTTGTTGGTGTGTTAAAAAATGACATTCTTTTTATATATTATTATAATATTATTATAAGTATACCTAATGGTATAGATGAAAAAGCATTAGAAATTCCAAAATGAAGCAGACACATACACAGAAAAAGACAGACTAAAAACAATGGTGTTCCTCACTCTGATAAAGGACACGTATGAAAAACCCACAGCTAACACCAGTCTTAATTGTGAAAGTCTGAACACTTCCCCGTATGATCACAGATAAAGCAAGAAATCCACTCTCGCCATTTCCATTCACCACTAATCCCAGTGAAAAAGGTCAAGAAAACAGAAATGAAAGGCATACAAATTAGAAATGCTGAAAATAAAGCTGCCTTGATCCACTGGCAACACGACTGTCTACACAGAAAATAAGAAATCAAAAAATAGTTTCTAGAACTAATGAGTTCATCAAGGTTTCAGAACATGAGGGCAACATAAAAATCCATGTTATTTATATATTCTAGCAATGAGCAAACGGCAACTGAAATTAAGAAGTTACAAAAGCACGAAAAAGCATGAAAAGACAATTTTAACAAAATAAATGCAAGACCTGTACAATGAAAATGACCAAATGTTGATGAGAAAAACTCAAAAAGACCTAAATGAATGGGTACATATACTCTGTTAATGGATCAGAAGAAAATATTCAGATAAACTTATCTATGGAGTCACTGCAGTTCCTTTCTAAATCTCACCAGGCTTTTCTGTAGAAAGTGACAAGCTGATTCTAAATGAAAATGCAGAGGGCCTTGAATAGCTAACAAAGTGAAAAAGAATCAAGTTGGAGGATGTATATTACCTGATTTCAAAATTTAGTACAAAGCTAAAGTGGTAATCGAGTCAGCGTGGTGATAAAATACACATAGAAATGGAGATCAATGGAACAGATGCAAATGTGCCAAAAAGAAAAGGGACAGAAAAAACCCCAAACCCTTGATCCTTACTTCACACCATATACAAATATTAACCAGAAATGAATCACAGACCCAAACATTACAAATTATAAAACTTCTATAAGAACAAACAGGAGAAGATCTTTGTGATCTTATGAGAAGCCAAGATTTCTTACATAATATACTTACACCCAAAGAAAAAAAATTGACAAGCTGGACTTTTTCAAAATTACAAACTGAAGATAAATGAAAAAATGTCCCATAAAGACTAATAGGTGATAAATGAAAAAATGCCCCATAAAGACAAATACGTGAATGTTTATGTATCTTCAACTTTCTTCATAACTGCCCCAAACTGGAAATAACCCAAAATGTCCATTAACATAAAGAATGAACTATTGATACATGTAACAACATAGATGAATTTCAAATGCATTATGCTAAAAGAAGTCAGATGCAAAGGGGTACATATGTATGATTCCATTTTATTCTAAGTTTTTTTTTTAATGTTTATTTATTTTTGAGACAGAGAGAGACAGAGCATGAATGGGGGAGGGTCAGAGAGAGAAGGAGACACAGAATCTGAAGCAGGCTCCAGGTTCTGAGCTGCCAGCACAGAGCCCGACTGGGGCTCGAGCTCACGGACCGCGAGATCACGACCTAAACCGAAGTCGGACGCTCAACCGACTGAGCCACCCAGGCGCCCCTTTTTACATGACATTCTAAAGACAAAACTGTAAGTCAGAACACAGCTCAGTGGTTGATAGGGCTGCAGTTAAGGGAAGAAGACTGTAAAGGGGGCATGAAGACATTTATTTTTTTTGCAGTAATGGAAGTGCTCTGTATCTTGATTGTAATGGTGGTTATAGGACTGTATACATTTCTCAAAACACACCAAACTATCTACTTTAAAAGACTGAATTTTACTGTACCTAAATTATACGTCAGTAAAACAGAAGAAAAAATAATTGTGTTCTGGGGATGGTCAGGATTTGTACATCACAGACAGGAAGACTATATGGACGTGAACAGTGCTAGGAAATGAAAAACAACACTTAGTTTCTAAGTTGTTGGTTTTCTACATGGCACCATACTGTTTTCATTAGAAAGGTCCCTTTGAATAGAAAAACTAGATCTCTAGAATGATTTTCTTAAAACCAAAGTTAAAAGAATATGTAAAATCAGTCCAATGTGTCAAACATTTATTGAGTACCCACTCTATGCCAGGCACTGGACTAAGCCCCACAAGGAAAGGAAACAGACACCTGAAGCATGAAACAGCATCTCCAGGGACTCATGATGTAGTGATCTAAGCCATCCGTTCTTATGCCGTCACTGACAACGATTAGCAACCAGTGAAAAGATGTGAAATGGTATGCTCTGTGGACTGCCTGAAATCTAATTCTGAGAACTGTCCTTTGATAAGAATGCATACAGTAGCAGGCTTTGAAAACTGTTTTGGGACCATCTCTGACCCCTGGGGCCGTCAATCACTTTGCTTTCCAATGCTGCTCCCTTTCTGCACTATAACATTACACTCGACAATCATAAACTCCTCTTCAACTTCATGTGGAAGTCTAGTTAAGGACAGAAGTGGCTGGGTTCACTCATCTCTTCAAGAGCTAGACTTCTAAATATTCCAAAAAGTCAACAACGGGGATAACGAAAAGAAGCTCAAAAGCAGTACAGACATCAGAAAGCCTTGGGGAGGAACTTCAGAGCCCTTCACCAAACCCTGTAGGGCAGGTGACAAAAGAAACAAAGAGAGCTTTTAGAAGGGAAAACGTGGGGAAAGAAAGAGACAGACGTGTGTATATTGCAGGGAAACTGAGATGGGTCTTTGGAGAGAACATGGGAGGCCTGACCTTTCTGAACATTTTTGTCTTTTTCCCAATTGAAAATATTTTTTAAAGAGTGAAGAATAACTTTCCACATCAGGCAACGGAGTTTTTAGCATTTCAGTTTCTATGACTTTCTTGTTTTTTTTTTTTTTCTTTCTGTGTTTAAAAACAGAACTTGAAAACACAGAAATGTGACTTTTTCTTGGTAACTGACATTAAGGATCAGACTGAACCCTTGGGCATAAATCAGGACACTGCTCTGGTAACTGGACCCTGAGCACCACAATGAAAGGCTAATACTTTGTGTCTTGCATTTTATTTTGGGACTGTGCTAAGTACTATATACTTTTCCAATTGCTGATACAGTTATTTTGCTAAGCATAAAAATGCCACTGTCTTTCTTGCGGAAAGATTTTTTTTTTTTTTTTTTTTTTTTTTTTGGCATTTCTGTAAATGACCTGAGACTACAAGTCTGGTCACAATCAAAGTGTCTGCACATTAAAGGGAACCAGACATGATTAGTTATAACAACTCAGATTAGCCGTTACATAAATATTTACTACAGGGAACAAGAATTGTGAAAATAACACTTAATGCTCATGTTTATGGATATCCATTGTCACTTGACTCACTCTATAGCTATCATATTACTGGTTGGAAACTCATTTTCAAATGGAAACTTTAACAATTACGGGAAGATTTTTGCAACTCCCTCTGTCTTTTCTTCTGCTTTTATTTTTCACCTGGTGAGATGTCAGCCGACGCTACTGTAAGACTATTGCAGGCCTGGGGGTGCCACCAATTTCCTTTACATTCACAACACACATATATTCTTCTACTATTGACAGTTATCTCTTTGTGTCCATAAATTGTACCTTTCTAACTACACTTTTGGAGGTCTTTTTTTCAGCTTTCTAGCATAGAGATTTTTCTCATCACTGGCTGACTGTACATTAGAACTACCTGGGAACCTTAAAAAATCCTGAGGCCCACGGCGCTTGGGTGGCTCAGTCGGTTAAGCGTCTGACTTGAGCTCAGGTTGTGATTTCGCGGTTCATGAGTTCGACCCCGCACTGGGCTCTGTGCTGACAGCTCAGAGCCTAGAGCCTGCTTAAGATTCTGTGTCTCCCTCTCTCTCTGCCCCTCCCCTGCTCGTGCTCTATCTCTCTCTCAAACATAAACATTGAAAAAATTTAAAAAAATCCTGAGGCCCAGACGGCACCCCCAGATAATTAATTTCTGTAAGGGGGGCCTCGGCATCAATCCCAGTGTTCCGTCAGGATGGAGAAGCACTGATGTATAGTGGGCAAACATCAAACCCTCGTTTGTTTTTCAGGTTCATTCAGGGTTTTAATTCCCTGCTGTCTTCATCCCTTGTGATAGGAAACATATTACAGTTATGTTCTGTGTGGGTCTCTTCAACTGGCCTTTGTAATCAGGGTTTTCTGGTCAATCAGCTTATACATGAACCCTTCCTATCAGAGACTGACAGATATTAAAGAAGTCCAAACTGCTTGCTCTGGAGACCTTTCCCTTGATTTATCTTCATCATTCTGTTTCAGTTGGCATCATTTTGTTTCAGTTGTTTTTGGCTCAAAAACAATATATTTTATGAGCATGTTTGCACAGTGGTTTATGGTTGACAAGGTGCTTCTATAACCATTATCTCATGTGATAATTATGGTGATTTCCTCACCATAATTCTGGAAAGCAGGTAGGATTACCATGCCCACTTTAGAGGAGAAAAATGTGGTGCAGGGAGGTTAAATGACTTGTCTAAATCTCCCAGAATTCAGTGACGGAGGCAGGAATGAGAAGCCAGAACATTGAACACCCAGCCCAGCACACTTGCACTCTTCTTTCCACCCAACCTTTCTCAGAAGGAGAACAGAGGCGAGAGATGATTTTGTTACCTGGTGACAATTTCAATTCAAATGTGGTAATAAACGCTAAAGCATAGCGGAAAGCAGTAGGTACCACATATGCAACCAGATTAATGTAATTTAATGAGGTGCCTGGAAGATAATATGTGATCAACAATTATTTGTTGCATGAATAAATATGCAAAATCCTGTTTTTTTGTGCCAATATATATGACCCTTGTATGGAGGATAGCTGTAGAGATTAGCACTCCAAATGAATACCAATTTCCATCCTGGTTTGATTTGCCTGTAATGGTAAGGACCAGAAAAAGGGTCAGAAAAATTCAGTATTGAGGCTGAATTCGTCTTAGAAGAGTAGAGAAGCAGACAGATGGACCGTAAGACACAAAAACACAGTCCTCTATTCTTCCTGTCTGGAAGAATAATCTCAGGAAGTAACTGTGCACAGGAGAAAGTATTAACTGACAACAGCTTATAAGACCTACATATTAGATGAAAATCACGGTGCAGGAAGAATAAAGGCCAGCTATCCTAGCAGATCAGCCAGATGTATGACCTGAAGTACAACTACAGAGGCTGTGTATTTATACATTCAGAAAAGCAAATTCATGGTGTCGGTGATGGATTTAGCTGGGGAGAAGCCAGTTACCATGTATTCGTAATAATGCTCCCAACACACCTGGTCTGAGGACCACCACTGGCTGACATTCAGCGCATTGCACAGACACCACTTCCTCTTTAGACATTCAAGTCTGAGAAGTTGCAAAGTGGTTATGAGGCCAAGAATTGGTCAGAGATGATGACCAAATTCTGAGAAACAAAAATGTTAGTTAATGGTAGGATGACTTCCAAGAAACCAATTCAACGAGTTCCAAAAGTTCTGAAAGAAGGTACTAATGTCCAGATTAGATTTTAACAAAACCAAACTAAACAAGATTTAAAGAGGCCTAAGGGACGATCTCGTTATGGAGAGATAAAAACTTAAATAAAATCAACAACCAAAAAAATTGTTTGACTCATCGTCTCCACGCTCTCTTTTTTCTTGTGTCCTTTCAGGTTCTTCAGTCTTTCGATGATCCCCTGGTGGGGCTTTGAAGGGACACACACTTCTTGACATATATTAGGCAGGTCAAATCCAGATGTATGTTTTTTGAATTAAGATGGCTTATTTAAAGCAATAAGAAGCTGCCGCAGAATAGCCAAAATTACAGATATTAAGGATGGAAAAGGCCTATTAGATCATCAAGTCTGTCCCTCAGGGCCAGTGCCGGAGAAGCAATCGAAATAAAATGATCCGCTTGCTCCAACTGTTCTCTGTGGTTAGCAAGACAAAAACACTCTCAAACAGAAATGAGTCTTGGAAATTTATGACTGAAATGCTGAACTCTCTTTTTTTTCAGTTATTTGGCTCGTTGTCAGTCAGAGTCTGCAGAAGTTGGGCTTACTTTGTTATAGTTTTTATACATGTATATATGTATGCCTATCTATCTAAATGTATCTGTATTTTGTGTACAAAGCACATACAGATGCCATAAGGCCACCAATCGCCATGGCTTTTAGCCACCTCCTGCACAGTCACATTTATATTCACAAGAAGCTCCCGACTCATCTAGAAGTACAGATTTAGATTATGTTCAAGATTTGCTGATGCAGGAATCACACTTACAGACTAACTCTTTCTGTAAGAGTTCTCTTTCCTGGGAGCTCAAGATGTAATAACGAGTCTGTAACCACACTGAGAGATGGGTGTATGTGGACACTGAATTTAGTTCATGGGATGGAATTCTAAATACAAGCATTAAGGACTGGAGGAATTTTTCACGGGCAGAGACCACAGAAAGTGAATAGCTTTCACCTTTCCTCGCTGGAATGGTTCCAATACTTTTGAACAATACCTTTCCATGAGGATTTTTAGGTTTATTTCCTGAAGTACTTGTATATAAAATTTACCTAACTATAGGAGTAGGATAAAGCCACACCCGTATCAAGGGAATAAAAAGAGTTTTCCAAACTGGCTGGGATGGGTAGGATGTGGGCATACAAAAGATTCTCTTTCAACGGTAAACAGGCAGCCTTGGAAAGACACAGACGTGACTCACAGCAATGAGCACACTTGTGTTAGTAACCAATGCAGTTACGGCTAGCAGCACAGATAGACTTACTTATAAGGTAATTACGAGGCAGGGAATCCAACCCCAAACTGATCTACCAAAATACTCCTTCTCTAAAACTTCTGTTGGTCAGAAGAAAAACTAGCAATGAGAAAACGTGTGATTTCTTTTTTTATTTTTTAATGTTTATTTTTGAGAGAGAGAGAGAGAGAACGAGAGAGAGCATGAGAGGCAGAGGGGCAGAGAGAGAAAGAGACACAGAATCCGAAGCAGGCTCCAGGCTCTGAGCTGTCAGCACAGAGCCCGACGTGGGGCTCAAACTCACAGAGTGCAAGCTCCTGACCTGAGCCGAAGTCAGAGGCTTAACTGACTGAGCCACCCAGGCGCCCCAAAACGTGTGATTTCTTTATCAAACAGCCATCGTTGAGTGGTCCTATGTCTCCTTGAAAAAATCTGTCGAAGTGTTCTCCCAATGGCCTTTTAAATTTCCATGCTAATGTAGACATTATTGTTCCCTTCCAGTTCCTTAAAAATGTGATAGGAAATTTTTTTAAAGATTCCATATGGTTAACTATGGCCTTACAGTAAAGACACATAAAAGTCTTAAGTTATGAAACACTAGCGTGCCTTCTTTTATTGATTTCATTGATGAAATCTTGGTATCAGGAGTTATTTCTATAAAAAGCTGGCCATCAAACCCGTGGTCATGAATACAAGCTCCTTCTTAACATGGTTTCTATGGGAAAATCCTAAATTGGCTCACATAATTTTGACTTGTCAGGCCTTTTCCAGAAACTTAACCTTCCAAAGGGATGTAGATTGACCCCTTGTTTAAAGAAGAGGGGCTCCAAAGGCATTTCCATAAATCTGGGTGCCAAAGGAAATGGAAAATCTCCATCATCCTAAGACATTGAAGACCAATTCATCGTAATGATGCCGTATCTTCTATTTTCCAGCTTTGGGGAAACTCAAAAGACTTTTGCTTTTTTTTTTTTTTTTTTTTAATTGTATTCTAGTAAGGAAGGAAGAAGCTCAGAATCAAGTACTTAAAAATATGTAAGCCGGAATTAGGAAAATGGGCACCTAAGGAAAAGTCATCGTTGGTGACAGTAGACAAACTCCCTACTACAGTCACCTTTTCTGTTTTGCTTTCTTCCACCTTTCAACTAATTCCACTCTTCTATTTTCCCCCTAATTATGCACTGTGCATGGCTGTGACAGGCTCAGATCTTACTCAGCTTTATGAACTATACTGAAAGCTAGGCCGTGGAGCTGCGAGCATATAATGTGTCACCTGCCTCAAAATGGTTTAGAAGGCAAATTTCAGCAAGGCTTCAATTTTACATGTTTACTTCTGATTGTAGGCCATCGAAGGATTTCATCCTTTGGAAAACTCAATGGAGAAGGAGATGTGTCTTCTCCCAGGTCTCTGCTTCTTTTCCCTACTCCCCTTCCAAACCTCCATACAAGAAACAGTATTCATGGGCATTAGAAAGGAGTGACAACATTTACAGAACTTATGCTCTATTTGCCTCTTCTTCAGTTTGGAGAATAGACTATGTTCACAGTGGAACAGCTAAGGCAAATTCTCTATATTTTGTACCTTTTAATGTTTTATTAAATAAAAGACTATCGCAGCACATGAACAGTCTTGTTCTCCCACAAAATTAGTAGGGAATCTCCATACAGTGAATGCTCCTTCTTACATTATTTGTCTTTGTGAGCTCACCTTCCAGCAAGGGCAGAAGGAAGATGTATTGGAGCATCATCTTACTATGCAACAATTTGGTTTCACACTTTGTCTTTAGAAGGTTCCATTCCACTACCTGGTCCAACGGAACCTTTTAAATCGATACGCTTCTAAATGATGTCCTAATGGCTGCACAGAGTATTGTAGCCAATGGCTGCCTTCTGGAGATTAAGAGATATAAGCTTTTGTTTCTTTACGGTAATTATAAACGGTAGCATACTGTATTGACGGTGTGCCAGGCACTATTGTAAATGCTTTACATGTATTAACACATTCAGCTCTTATGAAAGTCTACGCGGTGGGTGCTATTAGGAAGGCTATGTAACTTGTGCAGGGTCACTTAACTATTAAGTGGTGCAGTCGTGATGTGAACCTAGGCAGTTGCTCCAGAGCCCATGTTCTCAACCTGTATATCATACTGGCCTTAGAATCACTGATACCTTCAGGAAGCTCCAAAATGATCACAGGAAACATGTACTCAATAAATGTACACATGTAATAAATATGTGCTATGTGCTTACTCTATAGCTAACGTAGGGCTGTGAGCTGGAGACGAAGGAATTAACAAGACACAGACATCACTGGCGTGGCTTGCAGGCTTTAAACAAATGAATAGTTACACTAGGTTTGGGTCTTTGAAATGCACATAAAACAAATAGCAAAGGTAAAACAGAGGTGGCCCCTAAACAGGGGAATAAAAATGAGCACAGGGGGCGCCTGGGTGGCTCCGTCAGTTAAGCGTCTGACTTCAGCTCAGGTCATGAGCTTGCACTCTGTGAGTTCGAGCCCCACGCCGGGCTCTGTGCTGGATTCTGTGTCTCCCTCCCTCCCTCTCTCTCTCTCTCTCTCTCTCTCTCTCTCTCTCTCTGTACCCCTCCCCCACTCATGCTGTCTCTGTCTCTCAAAAACGAATAAACGTTAAAAAAAATTTAAGAATGAATGCAGGGATGGTGATAACAGGCAAACAAGAGCCGGCTGAAATCAATTTTCTCAAAGTGAAATACACTGAAGCCTCATCTCTCTGCGGACTCTTGTAATCACCTAGCTGGTCTCCTTGCTTCTGTTCTGGTCTGTAAGACACTCTTGTCACAGCAGCAGAATGATCCTTTACCTACTCTGAAAAGAAGCAATCAATCAGAAAAAGTTAATACTGAACACTAGATACTGCGAATCAGTCTGTTCCTCTGTTGAACTTGGTTCTGGAGTGGGACAGCTGAGTGGGGTCAACATCACTGAATGGCCTCCCTCTGCAGTGATTCCTCTCCCTGTCCCCATTTGCTACTTCTTCCAGTCAGTCTTTTTTTTCCCTTGTGCCTCTGTGGACCCAGCTCCAGTCAGCTCCTGCCAGCCTCTCTCTGTGCTGTGCTCCAGTCCCTGTGCATGACCAAAAGCACACTGAAGCAAAAATGCAAGCATTGTAAATATATCTAAAATGTGATTAAGAGATAAATAGAAATTTATTTACCACTTAGGTCATTCTTTTACCTTCTAAAGATTTTCTAACAGAATCTGGAAACACGATAGCTGTCTTCAAATACTTGAAGGTCTATCTCATGAAACAGGATTAGCTCTATCCTTGAAGTTCCAGAAAACCCCCAGAGATAAGACACAGTATATCCTTATCTGATAGATAACAACAAAACGGAGGAAGCACAAAATGTGTTCTTGATGGGGTACCCATTAGAAAGAAAACAACCAGAGTCCCTTCTTTTCCATTCAGTTCTGCAACCTGTAGTTCCTTGGTTATCAAAGCATAGTCAGACTCAAATGAGGAGCTCATGTTTTCGGATTTGAAAGCTTAGGCTCTTCCCAGAGAGAAAGAAATTCCATCACACGGAGTATATAAACATGTATACAAACATGTTCTACTTTCTAGACAGGGTCATGTAGCCCTGCACCCTTAACTCCGGCCCCCCTCCGCCCAGGTCTCCGCCGTGGAAGAGGAGGTGCTCATGGGCTTGAGCCCCATCGCTCGGGCTGGCTGGTTTTGATTGGCGGATGCTTCTACTGAGGCAGCAGTTTCTCATCTCCCTGGCTTTATGGCCCACACTGTAACAGATAAGGGGGAGCAGACATCCTGTCTCTAGTGCACTCAGAAACAAATGCAAACTAATGCAAAACAGAATCAGAAGGCACAGTTTTTCTTATTTTGCTCTCCTAATGAAATGGTCATCTTCATTCGTGGAACGTTTATTCGTATCTTGCCACAACTTCTGCTGTGCAGCCACAGGTACTGACGTGAAATGTGGTATATTTGACCCCTGGTTGATTTCAGTTTCTTAAACAGCGCAGGGAATCAAAACTTCATATACAGCAAAGGCTACTATGACAGAGACGGTGTGTGCATGATTTTGTGAGCATGTGGGTGTAATACAGGCAGATATCAGCTACATTCATACAGAATACATACCTGTATGTGTTCACATGTTTTTTTTTTTTTTTTTTTTAATTTTTAACGCTTATTCATCTTTGAGAGACAGAGACAGACAGAGTGTGAGCAGGGGAGGGGCAGAGAAAGAGAGAGACAGAGAACCCGCAGCAGGCTCCAGGCTCTGAGCTGTCAGCACAGAGCCTGATGCAGGGCTCGAACCCAGGAACTGTGAGATCATGACCTGAACTGAAGTTGGACGCTTAACTGACTGAGCCACCCAGGAGCCCCTATTTTTTTTCTCTTTTGGTTCAAGGACAGCCTTCCGGTTTGTTTCCCCCACTTCCTCTGAGCAGGGACATTTCAGACTATCCAAAAGGCGGCCAAGCATTTACACTACCGTTATTTAGTAACAAGATCGAAAAGCTTCATATGTCTGCCACGACGCCTACTCAAGCTGATTGTCTCTTAATAGTTTCAATGAAAATTGTGCAAGGAAATGATATTGTACAATCTCGGGGCTCCAGGGAAGAATATCCATTCCCAGAGGAGAGTGAGCCTTTGCTGAATCTGTTTCTTTGTGAGTAAAACAGGAAGCTCAGCCCTCTTTCATTGTACCTTTTTCATTTTTGAAAAGCCGCCCAAACAGTTCCAAGTAGAGTGGAAGCAAAGTTATTAATGTCAAGAAGCCAAACTCTTTCTCCATGGCTTGCTGGATAGGAAGGAAGAAAACTGTTTGTACTCAGTGGTCCTCTGCTTCTCCTGCTTGAGCCAAAGAAGCAGGAAGGAGAGGGAATGAATAAGTGAAAAGAGATGGTGTTTATCTTTTAGCAAAATCACAATGTTCTGCACTCTGCTCCGGCAGTCAGATGTGGCCACTGCATCTTTAAGACAGATAGTTCCTTCTGTGAGAGACGACTCACTAATTACAGTGCTTGTGCCACAGGGAACTCACACATGCAACCCATTACGGAAAATACAATTTCTTTTTCTTGAAGAATACTCAAGATCATTAGACATGGTTTCTTCAATGCTAAAAACTCAGGCCCCAAGATGAAAACAAACAGTTTCAAGTATTTGCAACATAATGCCCGCATGTATTTATGGAAATAGAGTAAAAGTGCCCTACAATGTGGTTTGACATTTCATGCTGTGCTGTTTTTCTATTTTTCCGATTCTCTAACATGTGTCCTCTTATCCTATACTGCTGGAGTTTGACTATATTCCAAATGTTCGAAGGGCAAGAGCCACAGCGACTCCCAAATAGATGGGCTTTTCAGGGAGCTAATGAACAACAGGAAGCAGCCCAGAAGCTTGCTGTAAATTAGACAAACTCCTTATAAATTAAACATGGGAACATACGAACACAAATGTAGGGCATGACAACATGACATAACTTTTAAAAACGGCAATGAAATGTACAGCACTGCTTTCTCTAATGATGTGCCACGCTAATTTAAGGCTAAGGTGATGATTCCGTTGATTTAACAGTTCAACATGGAACTCATACACGGGAATAAAATCTGTAGTAAAGAAATCATGGGGACTTCAGCATTTATGAGTATGGAATTAGGTATGTTATTGTATGGGAGAAAGATATACTTTTCAATCCAATCAATTTTCTCTGTCATAAACTAACCCAAGACATTTAGCCTGAACAGTAAGCAGGCTTTTTGGATTCGAAGAAAATACTTCCTTTGATTAAATACGCAGATTCTGAATGGGATATTAATTGGTACATTATTTTTTTCATTTTTATTTTATTTTATAGTGTATGTTTTGCTTCTTTCACAGGTTTACGTTTTTAACCTGTTTTTTTTTTTTCTTTTTGCAGATATTCTGAAAATACAATAGAAACGTAAGACATCACTTAAAATCCCTTATCAAACATAAAGTACCCTAAAGGCCGTGCAAGTTCTACTCTAGTGAGGACAAAAGCAGAAAGAAAAACATATCCTCTGACTGCACTTGGGTTCGATGAAGGAAAGACTCACTGTATTTGGGGAGGGCAGCCTACTGGATAGAATGTGCCAGATAGAATGTGCATGCTCCAATCTTTTGCGTTTCCTGGTTTACTCTTGCTCTGGAGAAAAGTAATCCTAATCAATCAGGTTAATTTTGAATGTTCATGTTTAGCTCAATGTTAACTGGATTTATTTTATTTATTTATTTATTTTTTAACGTTTATTTATTTTTGAGACAGAGAGAGACAGAGCATGAACGGGGGAGGGTCAGAGAGAGGGAGACACAGAATCTGAAACAGGCTCCAGGCTCTGAGTTGTCAGCACAGAGCCCGACGTGGGGCTCGAACTCACGGACCGCGAGATCATGACCTGAGCCGAAGTCGGCCGTTTAACCGACTGAGCCACCCAGGCGCCCCAACTGGATTTATTTTTAAGATAAATTCAGATAAATAGGGAATCCAGCTTCTACAATCATATCACAACTATTATGTGGCATTATGAACTGATTTCCTTTAAGTCTTTTTTAATTCCATAGGCCAGATTTTGAGTCCATTTTTCCTACCTAGAGCCTTTGCTATATGGAAATAACCTTTTTAGAGTAGCCACTTCTGTACAGGACAGACACATTATAGCTCGAATCCCTCGGTAAGCAGCTGTTGCGATATCCAAATTGGCCACTGGCAGTACTCTCTTGGTCATATTGGTGGAAATCACACACATTTTTGCTTTGGTGGCAACAGATGAATGTAAAGGGTAACGAGCGCAAAGCAGGAGGGAAGTAACGACTTCATATTTTGTTCCTTGCTCCTGTCCCATTTAACTACTTGTAGGTCTCAGAACACATCACACTCTCCCTTCCTTGGGCCTCTATACTTTATACTCATGCTGAGGAGACTGATCTTTCTGGTCTTTTTTTCACTTGACTAATTTCACTACCCCTTTAGGTTTCAGTTTAGATAACACTTCCTCCAGGAAGCCTTCCCTGATCGTGTAGGATAAAGTTAGGCTTCCCCTATGTGTGTCCATAGCATCTGTGGACCTCACACTGGCACTTACTATTCACCATGTTACAGCTGTTGCACACTTGCTTGTAAGCTCCTTAGGGTAGAGAATACAGCTTGTTCAGAAGTTTGGTCCTAGAGCTTTGCACTCAGCCTGCCATATAGTCAGATGTGCATAACTGTCTGTTGAACAAATTAGCGAGACGTTGATGGTGATGACAATGCTAATAATGGCTAAATATTGAGTGCTTATTATGTGCTAAGGACTGTTCTGAGCCCTTCACATTTAATCTGCACAAAAACCCTGTATGGCAGGTGCCATCACCATCCCCATTTTAGAGATGAAGAAATCGAGGCACAAAGATGTGCTTCGTTTTGAAAAATGGCTTGTCGGTTTAGGTGAATTTTGTTTACATGCTGGGAACTAAAGGGAAGTGAAGGGTCACTGCTAATTAGTAACAGATGAAAATGATTAGGTTGAACCGTACGAAACTGTTGATACTCAACTGTTTTTGACTTACAAATATGGCAATTTCATATGTCTCAATCTCCTATATTGAGTTCAGCTACAGCTTAGTCTTTATCCTTGTTGCCTACCCCAATCACCCTTGGCTGGAAAAAACACCGCACTCCTACATATTGTCATGTAAAGAGTGACAGGCGCATGGATAGGGACCAGAGAAAGCATTTATGCATAGGATTCTTTTTAACTGCGTCAACGGAGCCTTGTTTCTATGGTTGGCTAAGACTTAATGATCTCTTTGCCATATATAACCTTTTTGTGAACAGTGACATTGACTGTAATACATTCTGCCTATGCAGACCACGTCTAGGGCCCCGAAAGAGGTAAAATCAGTAATAACATGTTTTTCCATAGTTTTAACTCATATATGATGACATAAAGCCAAAGGTAAAAGGAAAAAAGAATTTGGAGTTGAAAATGATTTAAATTTGCCAGTTCCCGGCACTTCTGGAACACTGCCAGGGTTAATTTGGATTGGGCCTTTCAGCGTCTGCACTGCTTTAACCTGATGTAGCCTAAAAAACATACTTGATATAAAGAGGTAAAAAAAAAAAAAAAAAAAAAAGTCCACCTAACTGCACACAACTGACAGTCTGTTCTCAGGTTGCCTAGCCTTGCACCAGAATGTTTTATTTGTTTCATTCCAGAAGAGGGTGATACTGTGTCTCTTACTCTGATACTCTGTGAAAGGTATTTGTGATGAGAATAACTTATAGGCTAATCCAAAGCTACGTAAGGCAAATGCTCACAGGAGGGACTGGGACTTGTTTTCAAACTGGAAACATTTTTCAGTGTCCGCTGGAGATTTTTATTTCGAAATCTCCAAATTCAACAATTCTTCAGCCTCTGCAAACTTTCAAATGGAAAGCTCCAATATTTAGAGTAAATAATGTCTAAGCTTCCCCTTCACAGCAAGTTTTCTTTTTCTCCCCTGTCATAAGAGTGTTATATCCTGGCAACTGAAATACAGAACCCCTTTGTAGTAAAGCTATCATACTATACCACTCAGAATGTGTCGCTAATGAGGTTATAGCTTAATAGAACCATAGAAGGACACTGAAAAAAGAAAATACTCTGACAAATGTGTTGACCAAAGGATGCCAACAACTCTCCCAGGGTCCTGTCCAAAATTCAAGGATTTAAAAAAAAAAAAAGTAAAAATGAACTTTAGTGTATGTGAAAAATCATAACATTGAAACATAAGTCCATTTATCTTTTAACTATTTTTCTAGTTCTCTTCCAAAATTTTACTGGTTATTAAAACACTGCTGTGTAAATAAAAATGTTCTGCTTTATAACTCACCCCCTATTTCTTGTCCTTACAATATAATAATGTCATTGTTTGTTATATCACACTTATTCTTAAAGTAATGGGGCTTGATGTGAAGGACTTTAAAGAGCACATTGAGGAAGGGCCTCTGCAGAAAAATGAGTGTGGGGGATCAAGTACAGAATGGGGAGTTCAGGAAGGGACTCTGAAGGGCTTCTCTGGTGCTGAGGGTCCTTAAAGAGTTTATATACCACAGTTCTCATGGAGATAAGCAGCACTCTTCATAAACATCCTCTTAGTCCCTAAGCAGGTTGTCCAAGACTGAACTGTCCACTGACAAGGTCATGGGGAACACACTACCAGAATTTCAGTGGGTCCATTCAAATTCCCAGATGCGGAATTTAGTTGCAAATAAATTTCACTAGCACCCACTAATTCATATGCTGCCTTTCATTAGCAAACATCCTTTGCCCTGATGAGTAAACGAGCAAATGCCCAAGTTCTCTTTCGAGATACTCACAATCAACTGCTTCAAATACCCAACTATCTTGAGTCGGGACCACCAAAACCGAGAACTTAGGGCGGTCTATAAAACACCGGCCCTCTCAAAGATAAGATACAGCATGTGCTGTAATTAGAATCACAGACTGTAGGAGCTGGAGTGGGCCTTTGAGGTAATTTAGTTCAAACTTCTCATTGTACAGTTGAGCTTGAGTGACTTTTCCAAATGTTATTCAGCCGGTTAATGGCTGGTCTGGGAGTAGAACCAGGTCTCCCGACTCCTATTCCACTGGTTTTGCCATTATAACAGGCTTCAGCCATGATCTACTATTTAGACAAGGTCAGTAAACTCAGGCTCTATCAAGACTTGATGGGGCGGGATTCCATTAACAAGAGGCCTTAACAGAAAACTCCCTGTATCTAATTCCTAAATTCAAGTTGAGGGATAACCTGGTACTCTCTCAGCATGAAAAAGCAAAGGGAACTGTTATGAACTAGGATCCGATTTTAATGAATCTGTTAAAAAAAAAACTGCATAAAGATTAATAAGCATGTACTAGATGTAGAAAAATTTCTCTAATTTGGGCATCTTTTCCCCTTTATTTCATATTGTACCTGCGTGATAGGAGTGAAGAATTTCTGTTGCCCGAAACAGTCAATTTGTCTCCAATGATAGTATGTTATACTGGGGGAAAAAAGCACTGAACTGGGAATAAAGAGACCTGGTTCTATTCTGGGCTTTGCCATTAATTCATCGAGATATTCTCAGTTTCCTAGTCTATAAACTATAAAGGTTTGTTTTTTTTAAAACGTGTACTCAGAAAAGCCCAGGCGGTTCTGTGAAGGTGTCCTAGGAGTTGACAAAAGGGGCCAGGAGAACAGTGGGGGGAGGCCATCCTAGGAAAGGAAGTTCTGAATTTTCCACCCCAACCTCAGCAGGGAGGTTCTGCTTTGATTACAAATAATTTTTTTAATGTTCATTTATTTTTGAGAGAGAGAGAGAGAGAGCGAGCAGGGGAGGGGCAGAGAGAGAGGAAGACACAGAATCCGAAGGAGGCTCCAGGCTCTGAGCTGTCAGCAGAGTCTGACGTGGGGCTCGAACTCACAAACCACGAGATCATGACCTCAGCTGAAGATGGATGCTTAACTGACTGAGCCACCTACGTGCCCCTGCTTTGATTTGATTTTATAACAAGCTACTATGTCAGATTTTGTTTGAAGAACAAGGTACGTGGAGAGGTTTCAAAGCCACCAAAGAGTTGGAAGTGCTAGACTATTATTCCTTCTAAGTCTGAGGTTCACTTCCCAGCTTATAGGCCCTTAGCTGATACTCCACCAAAGAGTGAAGTCCAAGCTCCTAAACATGGCATTCTCCACGCCTTGGCCCTCACCTCTCCTTTCCTCGTGCTCTAGGCGTTCCCTGCCACGTACTTCATGCTTTGATAATCTTGAATTGCTAGCAATTTCCTGACCACGCGATGCTGTTCTCCTCGCAACTCTACTTTTGCTCATGTCCCCTCTGCAGCTTTTCCTTCCCTGCTTGGCCAGCCTCTTCTTATCCTTCAACATTCAGCTCAGGCAGTCCTTCTTCTATGAAGCCTTCTCAGAACCCCAGAACTAGCTGAGGTAACCTCCACTTGTTCCCATTATATCTTGTGAAGGACTACTACAGTAATTAAACTGTATAACGAGACTACATAATTCTATACGGTTTCTTTCGATTGGGATGTTAAGTGTCTCGTGGGCCATGCCTTTCTTCCTCTTCCATATCTGTTAAAATACTAGTGCCCGAAAATTCGAGAAAGACTTACTCAGAGTGAAAAGAAAAAAGCAAACCTTGAACTTGACCTAAAAATTTGATTTCAAAAATTCTCAAAAAGCCCTCGATGATGCACAGCTTATCTCTTTGAAACCTTATTCTCCTATTGAGCAAATCGTAATCTAAGCTAATTTAAGAAATGATTCTCAACAAGAATTTGACTGTATCATATGATATCTGTTTATTCTGAAGCAACAGGAAGGTTTAGCCAGGAAGAGTAATGCTCCATTTAAAAACTGTTTTAAGGGGCGCCTGGGTGGCTCAGTCGGTTAAGCGTCCAACTCTTGATTTTGGTTCAGGGTCATAATCTCATGGTTTATGATTTGAGTCCCACGTCGGGCTCTGTGCTGACAGCACAGAGCCTGCTTTGGATTCTCTGCCTCCCTCTCTCTCTGCCTCTCTCCTGCTCGTGCTCACTCTCCCTCTCAAAAATAAATACAGGGGCGCCTGGGTGGCTCAGTCGGTTGATCGGCCGACTTCGGCTCAGGTCACGATCTCGCGGTTCGTGAGTTCGAGCCCCGCGTCGGGCTCTGTGCTGACGGCTCAGAGCCTGGAGCCTGTTTCAGATTCTGTGTCTCCCTCTCTCTGACCCTCCCCTGTTCATGCTCTGTCTCTCTCTGTCTCAAAAATAAATAAACGTTAAAAAAAAATTTAAAAAAAATACATAAACATAAAAAAAAACTGTTTTAAAAACTTCCCACAAAGAAAAAAAAAAAAAAGAAAAAAATCATGGAGTAAAAAAACCCAACAAAATAACAAAGGTAACCAGAGAAAGAGTCTGTATATATTTGCAGAATATTTATATGTATCTATATTGTATCCTTTACCCAACTATTCATTAATTATCTGTCAAGTACCCACTACTTACTAGCCACTCTTAGAAGTGCTTGGAAAGCATCAGTGAGCAAAAGAGGCAAAGTCTGTGCCCTCTGGCAACATATTACACTGGGAGAAATACACAAACAAGTAAATACACCGTATGGTAGGGGTGACAAGTACTCTGGGAAACTGGCTGGGAAAAGACACTGGGGGCTGCTGAGAGGCGAAGGTTTCAGAGAAGGCCTATCAGCTAAGGTAACACTGGATCAGAGAGATCTCTGGGAAATGAGGGAGTAAACCATGCAGACATATGCAAAAAAGCAATCTAGGTGGAGACAATTCCAAGTGGAAAGGCCCTGAGGTACGAGCCTAAGTGGAGTATTCGAGGCACAGGAGAGGGGCCAGTGTGGCTGCGGCACAATGAGCAAGAGGGTGGGGAGTGAGAGATGAATGAGGAGAGGCTGGCAGGGGCAAGGCGCATCAGATGTAAAGACTTGGAGGCCATCAGACATGCCATGTAGTAATGTTCTCCAACCTTCTAAGGCGTTCTGCTATAAAAGGGCAGTAACAGTAACAGGAAGCTGAACAGTCAAGGACAGGACTCGAGATGGGGAGACCGGAATCTGTTCACACTCAGAGAGGAGGAGGAGGGTGGAGTGAGAAGGGGGGATCAAGCACGTGCCTGACAAAGCCATGAGTACTTCAGAAACAGGTCTGAGAAGAGAGAATTAACCACAGGCATTTTGAGGTGGAGAAGAAAATAATTCAGAAAGCTACATTGGCCATGGTGTGTGTGTGTGTGTGTGTGTGTGTGTGTGTGTGTGTGTGTGTGTGTGTGTGTTGAGAGCAAAGCAGACCGTCTATCTAAGAGTCACGGGGGCCTGGGAAGAGTTAAGTTTTGTTACAGGTCCTATGGGGATGCTCATGAACAAACCCCTCAAATTTTCTTACTTTCCCACTCCCTGGCTTGAAGGGGAGATGATACACAAGGTCTATGTGAAGTGTGTTTTATTGTTCAGCTGGGGAGCTGGGAAGAGAGAAAAGATTAAAAATGATGAAAAATGAAAGCAGGAGGCTCTAGTGTGAGTCAAATGAGGTTCAGTCTTTTTCTGCACCAGCTGAGGTGACAACTCCTTTTCTTGTCCAGGGGCAGCACCGTAAGACCTGAAACCATTCGCTCGGCTTAATGCCCTGCAGGAAGCTCTGGTTACCTGTATCTATCATTCCCCTCAGCCTTCAATGGCTGCTTGCATGGAAGCTCTAAATTATTCTTTAGCTGGTAAAACAGTGGCTCTAGGTAAGACAAGCAGGAAGGAGTGACCAAGATCAGTATAAACACAAATCATTACTACGGGCTGTTCTTAAATCAGAGGAATAGCACGTTTAGTGAAGAGCTATTGCTCAGTTAAAAAGAATATCCAAGCCCTAGGCATTCTTAGATATTATGGAAAGTGAAAGGAAGCATCACTGGTGTTTAACTGCAGTTGTCAAATTAGTAACAATTGGAAAGAAGTATCCGATTTCTTCGATGAAATGAAAAACAAGCACTATAATGATTGAAATTTGGGCCACGGATACTAAATCTTCAAAGAACTTTCATATAGCTGCTCATAAAGGAAGATGGCAACTTATTAATGAAATGCACGTCATAATAGAGGGCTACTAAAGAGTCAATCTTCAATTCAGAATAATTTAAAGATCTTCTACTACAAGTATGATTCACTAACATCTAAGGAAGATTCAACTCAGAATTCCAACTCCCCATGTTGTCTCTTCTAGCAAGTTCTGTTTTTTTTTTTTTTTTTAAGCAGCAATAAGCAATCCCACCCTCAATTCTGATTTACAATCATAGCCTGCATGTGTAAGCCCAGAACAAACGTGCATGACACATAGTAGAATCTCATTGGTTCACACCCCTATGAAAACCACAACCCCCCCCCACCTTTCAATAAAGCAAAGGCCTCTTTACCTAAGTGCACATTAGCTGCTGGCTTAGGCAGGCTGTCTGACATGGCTGACCCCCCAGTGGGCAGGCACACCACAGCAAGGCACTCATTAAGCTATTGAGTTTCATTCCAGTAACCGTTCAAATACATTCTTCATTGTACCAGAAAGTATGTTTGTTTGATGCTGGAACTTTGATTTCCCCCTCCTCTTCCCCCTCATCCCCTCACCCCTGTTTTGGTATTTGTTCCCATGCTAACGTAGTCACAAAAATTCAGTAATTCTCAATGGGTCTCTTGGTCATTAGTGCAAATTAGTGAGGTTTTACTGAATATGGTCAGATTTGATTTGCCAAGTTCTTTTCCCGTTAAGGTTTTAAACCCATGTGTATTTCAAGGGAAATCTAATTTGTAGGTTTCGGATTCATTTACACTCAACGCACAAACGTGGTTCTGTGAGTGCCTCCATAGCTGGTGTACAAGAAGCCGCAGGAGCTGGTTTCCCTTCCTTTTAACAAGTTCTTGTTAGAATGTTTGCTTTGAAGTAGGTATTTGGACCGTGCTGGAAGCAAATAGAACTAAACCCCAGGAAAATGTAAAGTAAAATTTAAAAACCAAGTTCAAAACAGTTGCCCTCGCCCCAACAATTATACTTTTTGAAGAAAACACTCTAAGCATGGAACCATCTGCTTCAGCCTCTTAAGGATGATGTCACCCACCCACCCTGCCTCGATGAGGCTGCGTCTCATAATGCTTTTGTCTTGCAGGGAATAAAGAAAATCACCTGTGATAAGAGGCTTTGACTGCTAAGCCCCTGTCCTGTCCACTTTGTCATTCCACTGACTGTTCAGTTGCTGGACCACCTACCATTCCCACTAGGTGGGACTCTACTGTTGGGATTCTTTCAGGTGTCATTTCTGTCCATGGCCGGTCCCGCACCCACTGATTCCTGCCTATCCCCTTTTCTCTGGAGCTCCTCGGTGCTGTCTGTGTGCTTGCACTGCACCACGGTAACCACTTCCTGCCTTTGCCGATGTTTGCTCCAACTTCCTGATAAGATGGATTCTTTGTTACCTAGTCATAGATTCCCAAGGCCACTTTTTAGCTGAGGTCCACAACTACAGACCAATGGCTGCAATCTTTGACCCTCATCTTTTTCCTCCAGGCTGGGCTTCTGTGATGACAGCTTCTTTGGAATCTACACTGGCCCAGGTGGACCTAATGCTGATTCTGGCTCCCTTCTGTCACTCTGAGTTGCTCTGAGTAAAGGGGGCAAATCTCACAGACATTTCTATTACCCATTCCTACCACAGTGCAAGACATCAGCAATAGGATGGAGGTAGTGATGAGACTTGGTATCCTTGTGGATGGCAGGAACAGTGCTCAGAAAGGCAGGGCGCCTCTAGAGGTGCCAGCTCCTGTCCAAATACCAAAAGTAAGCAATTCTCAACACTGAGAATACACTGGTTTGCCTCTTTTTCTCCCTTCCAGAGTGCCTGCTTGGAAAGACAAATAGCATATCACACCCCAAGGACTGTGGCAATACCAAAAAAAGCCCTTCTTTACCAACTGCTGCCTCCACAAACGATGCCTTCCAAATGCTTGGGAGTTCACTTCAAGCGACTTTGGAAAAAAATAGCCATGGATGCTCTAAATGTTGGGATGACTCATTAAGGCAGTGGTGAACTCTGAGCGGAGAACAAAGAGATGAGATATAAACCACTAAGAGCAACTAAGGCTCCTGTGGATTTAGATAGACTTTAAATTCCAACTGTTCTGAAAAATCTACAACTAATTCCGGGACTAGCAAAAGAGGCACACTGACAATACTCCTACAATGCTCAGACAATGTCAGTGTGTCTGAATATACATATATACAGCTATGTCATATATTATATATTATATATATAAATATATTATTATTTGTATTTATTATTATATTTATATATTTATATTATATATAATTATATATAATATTATATATAACAACTAGTGTTAAGTTATAAATAGCTTCTATTAATGGAACTGTGTCCTTTTCTCATAACTTTTCCCATTAATATGCATATAGAATATACCAAGATTTAAAATGGTGGTCTCAAAGAATTTCATCAGAATGGTACACTTGAGGTTTGTGCATTTCATTGCATGAAAATTTTACCTTAAAAGAAGAAAGACTGAACTTTAGTTCAGTGCTTAAGTATTAATGTCGGCAATTTACCTTGACAAGCATACAAATAAAAGCTAGTTGATGAATGAGTGGAGGATGGATAGATGTGCAACAAAACAAGAATAAAATATCAAGTGTGGATACAGGTGGTGGGTATATGGGTACTCATTATAAACTTCGCCCAACTTTTCCACAAGCCTGTGTGTTTTATGTTACAAAAGTTTCCATGATCGAATATTGGGGGAAAGTTTCCTCAAACTACCACTTTCTATTTCTATTACACATTTCTTGAGAGTATATTTATTATTTCCCTGATTGATTTTGGAAGCTCCTGAAACTAGGTTTTTGCTTCACCTAAAAAGGAGGAAGTGAGCACAAACCACCTGGGAGAGAGGATCTAGAGAGAAATATCCTGGGGAGCTACTCCGTCCTCCCCAAATAGATCTGTGACTGTATTTGGAGACTGTTTGTGGGAGGTAATTAAGGTTAAATGAGATCACAAGGGTAGGGTCCTAATGTAATAGGACTGGTTGGATTGTAAGAGGAAGAGGAAGATCTCTCTCTCTCTCTCTTCCTCCCTCTCCTTCCCTCCCGTGCCTCCTCTCTCCATGCCCTCCCACTAAGGAAAGACCATATGAGGAGAGAGCAAAACAGTGGCCATTTGCAAGCCAGAAAGAGAGCTCTCACCAGAAATCCAGTTGGCCAGCCCCTGGACTTGCCAGCCTTCAGAACTGTGAGAGAATAAATGTCTGTTGTTTAAGCCCCACAGTCTATGGTATTTTGTGATGGCAGCCCAAGCTGACTAACACAAAGTCTGGAAGTTAAACATCTGTGGGTATTTAGGTAGTCTGCATGCAAATAAGACACGGGGAAAAGAAGATGTGAATCAGTACATTCAGAGTTACAATGACTGAATGCTATAGTGCAAAGGGGTTTTAGTTACCAGGTCGTCAAAACTCTCATTTTCCAGATGAGCAAACAGAAGCTCACAGAGGTCAAGTGATTTGTCTGGGGTCCTTCAGAGAGATTAGTGGCAGAGCCAAGGGCTTTTAAGCCCAAACCTCTTGATTTGTGCTCTTTCTACCACACCACACAGCTTCATTAAATCAAACCCCTTGAGCCAAATGTTAGCAGCCAAAAATCTAATTTCTTTCCTTCAAAGAAGTCTCTTTGAAGAATTCAGCTCCATTTCTCGGACTCTGTACTTTTCTCCCTACTCTTTTTTTTTTTTAAATCACAAATCAACTTACCCATAAAGACAAAATCAAAACCAAAGTCTTCTGTGTGTAAATATACAAAAGGGTAAATATAAACACAAAAACCTACACTTAAATTTGGACAAATGTTAACTCAATTATTCATTTATAGCAGAGGTGTGCATGCCTAAAGATAGCATGTGTGCACATAGAAGGCATCTTTCTTCCTAATAGTTGCCTATTATAACACATAAAGGCATTCTAGAAAAGGAATAAAAATGTATTTGTTTTCCAAATTAATAATTTATAGTCTAATTTAGCACAGTATTACATCTTTATGACATTTAAAATATCCATTTTGATAAAACACTCTCATAAATAGACCAAGAAAACCAGGTTAATAAGCTTGTGTGTTTTATATAGGGCAATAAAATAATACATTTTTATAACATTTAAAAATATGTAAAATGTAAAAATCGAATATAATAATTGAACATTATTTTGTTGAAAAAGTGTCCTTATAGAACATTTTATTTAATTTTTCCACTAGGTAAACTTAGAGCGTGCGAAAGTAAATACTCTTAATGATGTTGATACAGTGTAAATGTGCCAGTGACATCCAGAAATGGTCATCTATTATTACCAGTCAATACTTAAAATTTTTTAACATTTCTTTGCTTGTCTGCATCAATTTAGTTTCACTATACTTAGCCACTGAGGAGCCACGAGACAATCCATCCCGTAGTTTTTTCTTTCCTTTGTCAGCAGTAGCTTGAATCTACAACTGTGCGGAGTGTTAATAAAATAATGTGATTGGCTTGTCACCACGGAGTCTTTTCAAAAGAAGGTGTTGCGAGCTCTAAAGAGAATTACTAGAGAGTAATTTTAAAAACATTTTGAGTAAAGTCGGCACTGTCGGGAATTGTAGAGACATTCAAGGGCATGTTTTGAAAGACACAACCTCTGAGAAATAATGTCTGGTTGTATTTGAAAATGAAACAAACAATAAGAACAATGAAAGTAACTAAATTACTTTCTAGTTTCACTTAGCCTTTTAAAACTGGCTAAAGTGATGTCTGCATCGTCTGGGGCCCTGGAACACACCGATGGAGTAACCACACACGGCTAGATTTTACTTTTCTGTGCATTCACCCAAAGCAGGATCACAATCAGTGGAAAAGATCGGAGAATTGGAGAACAGAGAATCTATTTTAAATCCAAACTATTATTTACTGCTTTAATAGGCTGCACATTGAAATGCGTTCTCTTTATCCAAATAAGTGAGAAGTATGGCGACATGACTGGGGCAGGGTAAAATGAGTGAGATTACCTTCTAGGAAGGGTCAGCTGAACTGAGGCGGCCATAAGAGTGCTTGGGAGCTAAGTAGAATTCTCTTCCAGTCTCCTAGGTGGTGATGGCCTGGTGGGACTTTGTTTTGAAGGAGGCATTGCCATATGTCCCACGGACATTCAGAATCATGGGGACAAATGACATCCCATCTTCCCCTTTCTTTCCTTTTCTGTAAGACAACCTTGGCAGAGTGTAGCTGTTTGGATGCTGGGATAATCAACTACAGAGTTCAAAAACAGGTAAGTAACAAGGTCTGAAAGGTGTATGTGCAAATAATGTGATTCATAGAAGACAGGAATTCAAGTTCCAGCTCTACCACTGTATGACCTCAGGAAACATAATCAGCTTTCGTAAGCCTCAGCCTCCTCATCTGCAAAGTCACCATCACCATTGCTAACGCTTAGAGCGCTTACGATATTCCAGGCATTGTCTGGATGGCTTTGTGCATCTGAACTCATCTAATCCTTCACAAGCACACAAGAAGGCACTATTATTAGTCACATTTTCGATGTGAGGAAATTGAGTCACAGAGAGGTTAACTAACTCACCCAAAGAAGATAGTGCTTACTCTTCGGGGTTGTTGTGAGATCAAAAACAAAATCGATAGGATGATCGGTGATGGAAGGGATTTTTAAGATCATCTACTCTTAATTTTTTTTTATGTTTATTTATTTTTGAGAAAGAGAGAGAGGTGGTGGGGTGGGAGTACAGAGAGAGAGGGAGACACAGAATCGGAAGCAGGCTCCAGGCTCTGAGCTGTCAGCACAGGGGCCAATGCAGGGCTCGAGCCCACGGACCGTGTGTCCGAAGTCGTCGGATGCTTAGCTGACTGAGCCACCCAAGCGCCCCAGGATCATCTACCCTTAAACTCTTGACTGCAAATATGAGGCATTTAAGGCTTGTGAAGTTGCCAGTTAACCGACGACACTGAACCTCTTCTAGATCTTATTCTAGGGCGTCTTTTGTAAGAATCTCTTTCCTATTTTGCTCTTCTTTAATTAAGTTTCGTATATTCTTTCACTCATATGTACACAATTCCTGCAAGGCACTCAAGTCGGAAAGAGTGGTCTTTCCCACTTTTTAAAAAACGGGTTAGAAAACTCAGGATACCTCAACGTCAGCATGTAGTACAGTTGCACTGGAAGTCAAGGTCGACTGTATGGCAGTGGTAATGATGCCACAATTAAGATGGCTGTAAAACCATCTCATCTATCGCTTCCTGATTCTCTTTGGAGCATGGTGCCAAAGTGCCTTAGGCGCATTATCACATTTAATGCTAAATCTACCTTTGGGTATAGAACTTAAAATGTTACTAGCTTTAAACTCAGAGGATGGCTGAGTCTGAGGTTTAAAAACATGCAGACTTTCTGGAGTCAAGAGTCCAAATCCCAGTTGTGTTGAGTCAGCCCAAGGTCCTACTAAAGAGGATAAAGCGAAGGCCAGGCAGATTAGTTAGCGTGGGGTTTGGGCTAGACATCGAGAACGGAGGCCTTCTCTCTACCAAAAGGACACACACGGGCCCCTCAGTGCTTTTTGAAAGAGCGGGGGTTAACCTCAACTGTTTCGGCAGAGTCTCAGGTTTACTTGCCAAAATGGATTTCTAAAAACAATGGCTGAATTACCCTACAGTCCATTAGTCATCCTACAGAAATCTAACGTTAGAAAAATGTTCGCCTTAAGATTTAGTGGTGGGAAAAGACTGAACTATGTTTAGCAGTTCTTGGCTGTGGCTCTTCATTCAATAGAAATTTCTTCCTTTAAAATCATCAGTTATTAAATTTAATACGGCTTAACCTTCAGTGTTTGTACTTATGGAGAAGAGATGAGGCTCCTGACTTGGCACTGTGTTTTTTAACGGAGCCCAGGCTGCTTGAGCTGCTGAGGTAGCCAGTTTCCAAGCTGGTCCTTGACAGTTCCTCCTTTGCTAGAAGCTCCCTCCCACACGGAATCAGGGTTGGTGACAGTAACAGTATGTGACCTCTAGAGCTAGGTCACAGAAGGCACGGTGGTTCCCGTCTGGCTTCCTTGGACTGCTTGCTCTGGAATAAGGTGGCTGTCATGCAACGAGAACACATCTGCAGTCCCACCGGGAACCGAGGTCCCCAGCCAATGGCTGGCACTCATCTGCTAGCCATGTGAGTAAATCACCTTAGAAGTGCACTGTCCAGCCTCAGTGAACACCTGGCTGACACGCGATTGCCACCCTCATGGGAAAGTACAAGCCCCAACTGCTCGACCATGCTGCTCCCAAATTCCTGGCCCACAGGAGTCATGAGATGGTAAACGATTATCATTGTTTTCAGACACTAAGTTCTGGGGTTATGTGTTATAGATGTAATAGACAGGATACAACGGATCGAGAATACTGCTGTCAACCTTGAGAGCATGGAACAGCTTCCTGTGATTCCCTTATAATCCATAAACCACCATCATTCTATCACCTATCACAGACTATACACCATTATTAATGACCACAGTTGGCCCAAAGGCCAGCAGTTAATCATGTATGCTGACTTATATTTGGTTGTAATGGCATGATTGTTTTGAGAGGTAATTTTTCCAAGCTGATGAGAAGTACAACAAGGCTGGCTCCATTTCTCTATGCTGACTTCACGGACTCGCAAAATTTCCGATTTGATGAAATAATTGGTAATAGATGCTTAATAAATTCCTCCAATGTTAAGTGCCTAGTTTACGCTTGGAAGGTATGTTTTGATGTGGCTCTCTGACTGTCGTGGAGGGAGGAACTGTGGAGGACCCAAAGAACAAGAATTGGAAAGAGCTACAAGAAACTAATCTCTCTGCTGACATCCATTGCAGTGACTTTCCAAAGGCAGACATGTTAACAACTCCCCACATGCCCAAAGGGCTTCATTTCAACCAGCGCAAAAATGTGGCAAGATTTTCAAAAAAGATAATTTTTGAAAGCTAGGCACTGGGCACTGGATCTCAATTCTAAGCAGAAAAGAAATGCTACACGTGAATTCATGGAACTTGCCTGGCTGCCAAAAGTTTGGTATTTCACGCTGGTACTATGGGGAAAGCATTTAAGCAGACCGCCAACTATGCGATCCTGCTTCCTAAATTAGACCCATTATGTAGGAAAGGAAAGTTACCTCACACTCCAGAAAGTCTTTACTACAAGCCAACTGCGTGGCCAGGCCTATCCAAAGGATTGCGGAGAACTCCTGATACGTTAGATACAAAGACGCTAAAATACCTGAGTGCAAAGGTAAAACAACCACTGGGACATTTGGCTAATGGAACTTCTCACTGGCTCTCCCTTACTTTGAGCTAATATTAAAAAAAAAAAAAAGTTAAATAGGTTTCCAAACTGGGGTGCCTGCGTGGCTTAGTCGGTTAAGCGTCTGACTCTTGATTTTGGCTCAGGTCATGATCTCATGGTTCGTGGGATGGAGCCCCATGACAGTATGGAGCCCGCTTGGGAGTCTCTCTCTCTCCCTCTCTCTGCTCCCCTGCACACACATGCACATGCTCTCTCTCAAAATAAATAAATGAACTTAAAAAAAAATAAAAAAACTGCAAACCGTAGCAAGGGGTAATATTAAATAGTAAGCCTCCCTCTCACCACTGAACTCATTCATTAACAGTTTTTTTTTTTTTTAATTTTTTTTTTTTTTTAACGTTTATTTATTTTCGAGACAGAGAGAGACAGAGCGTGAACAGGGGAGGGGCAGAGAGAGAGGGAGACACAGAATCTGAAACAGGCTCCAGGCTCTGAGCCGTCGGCACAGAGCCTGACGCGGGGCTCGAACCCACAGACCGTGAGATCATGACCTGAGCCGAAGTCGGACGCTCAACCAACTGAGCCACCCAGGCGCCCCTCATTAACAGTTTTTACCAGTTTCACATGTGTCCTGCCAGATAATACAAGGACACACAATTATATACACATTCGTGAGTACAGACACATATGTATAGATTGTCTCCTCAATTACTCCCTTAATATAAATAATAACAATGTAACTTTCTGTTGTTCTATACGCCAGTGGGGGCTTTTTTTGTTTGTTTTGGTTACCAACGCATTTTGGAGATTGCTTTCATATCTTTACCATATATTAAATTCACCATCCATATTGGGGTACAGTTCTGGTCTTTTTAGGCTACTCAATTAATCTAGTTATATACCAACAAACTTTGAATTACTATAGCTTTGTAGTATGTTTTAATATCTGGCCTGGTTAAGTAACACTCCCTCTCCCTGTTTACACTTCTTGAGAATTTTCCTGGATCTTCTCACATATTTGTTTTTCTATATGAACTTTAGGATTACCTATTTAGTCCATAACATCACCTCAAAGTTCAATTTTTAAAAATTGGAATCAGAAGTGATGTATCTTCCCCTGCCGTAGGTACTCAGATTAAGTCCTCCCATATGCTATCCTAATAGAATATATACCAAGTAGCTTAAACTTTACATTTATCTAAAATTTTACTACGTATGAACGTTCAGTTTTACCATGTCCTTTAATATGCTTGACCACCTTGGGACTAAGTAGGTCACTTATTAGGGCCTTCACATTTCAGATGGAGAGAGAGAGACTCAAGGACGTGTCCTCACGACTAGGACCGGGAGGCCAGGGCCCTGGCACTTGGCTCAGGGCCCTCCCCACCATACCGAAGGCAGGGAGCGCTGTGAGTCTCTCCGAGAAACATTTAAAAAACATAGATGGTTTTAGTTCCATAGCAACGCTACATTTTAGACATGTTGGCAAACTATCAAATTATTATACTTTTAATGAATTTTAAAACTTATAATAATCTTGGCAAGAATACAATGAAATCTGAACTCTCACAAATTGCGGGTGGGGGTGCAAACTGGCACAGCCCTGTTAGAAAGCATTTGGGCAACACATACCGAGGGTGTTAACGTGCTTCAGAGGAAGAAGGAAACTGCTACTGGGGTTTCTGGGCCACAGCCTCAGCTCCCCTCCACTCACGAACTTCCATTCTTTGCTCTAGCTGGGCCTGTTTCCTCAGAGTCTTCTGAGTGCCGGGATCATGCTTAGTTCCCTGTCTACACCTCCCTTCTGCTCCCTTGTCTTTCTTCCCCTAGACCCTGACTGAGAAAGATTCTCCGAAGCCCCACCCACCCTGTTCCCTGCCTTCGGCATCCACTCCCTCTTCTGGCTTCCCTGGCACACATGCCCCTCCTCCCTTCCCAGTCTGCTATCTTCTCCCAGTTTCTGTGCCACACAACGGCTGGAGACAACTGTTTACTTCTTATAGGTTATAACCCAAAATTAATACATACTGATAAAACTGAACCTTTTCAAACAAATCCTATCCCCTCACGTGGCCCATGGAATTTAAGTAACTTTTTCGGAAACGACAACAAAACAAATAAGAGAGCCACTGAAATCGTTTTCTTAGAATACACCTGGATTTACAATGACCAGAAAATATACTGTATGGAAATTAGTTTTAAGATTGTGAAACTTCTCCATAATTAGCAGATGTTCTCATTTCTTGTATGAATTTCCCTTTGATTTAGAAAAAGTATTTTCTCTTAAAAAAATGTTAGTTTCTTTCATAGGTGAAATAGCCGAACTTAGATATAATTTTTTTGGTAAGTTTTTGCTAACATCGTTGATAACAATCCATAGTTCATACCAAGTAACTGTGGGGGGCACAATTTAAAATCGATTTCATTTTCCTCCAAAGACCTTGGTTCATTCTTTGAGAACTTTCTGTTGTTCTCTTTTTAGTTCATCTTGTGTCTTCTCAAAATTAAATCTAATCTCTTTAACTGTGTCTAGCCAGCATTCCCACTATGTGTTTTGACAGTGGCTGCAAGGTCAAGTTTGGTATCTATTTCATTGAGATGTTCTTTGGGCAGATCCAGAATGTATCATAAATAACCTTCAGATTGCTCCAAAGAATGTCATCACTATTGGCAGACTGGTGACCCCAACAGACTGAAAAGATGATGCATTGCTCAAAGCACAAAAAAATGACCTCTGGAGTTTTTGCCAAAATTCCAGTATGTATGTATACCTTTTTCTTTGCCAACTGTCTGAATACTGTTATGATGGTTTTGCCCTTGAGGTACTTTTAAATGATTTAAATAATGCTAAAATTATTTAAATTTTTTGAAAACGTAATGTAATCCTGTTAAATCTTTTTCCAAAAAAAAAAAAATATTCACAATTCGAATGCACGATGCCCATCTAGTTGCCAATACAAAGAATGACTCTTTGTGCCCTTTTCATCAAAACTGTGCACACACATGCAAATTTAAGAGTAAGAGGAATTGCTACTCGTATTCAGCTACCATGTGCAACTGCTGTGGATGCTGTGTTAATTTGTGGGCATATCTGGAACCTTCCCTTAGAAAATGAGGAGAAGGATTTGATGAGTTAATCTGCCCTTTCTCTTACTTAAAAGCTGCTTTGGCTCACATCCTCCCCTTTCTTCTACTTGAGCAATGTCCATCTACGATTCTAGTGGCAGCACAGTCCTCAGACCTTTATGGCATTCAACAGCAACTGCCTTTTGGGGGGGGGGGGGTTGGGGGAGAGAGTATAAGCGTATATATAAAATATCTACAAAATGTTGCAATTTTAACCATCTTTAAATGTACAATTCAGGGGCAATGAATTACATTCACAGTATCGTGCAACTATCTTTCCAGAGAAATTTTTGAGCATGTTGAAACAAATGCTCTATCCCTATTAAACAACAATTCCCCTCTCCCCAACCCTTGGAAACTTCTTCCTTTGTGTCTCTGTGAATTTGGCTATTCTAGACATTTCACATTAGTGAAGCCACGTAATATTTGTCCTTTTGTGACTGCCTTATTTCACCTAGTGTCATGTCCTCAAGGTTCATCCACGTCGTAGCATGCATCAGAACTTCATTCCTTTAGATAGGTGGCTGAATAATAGCCCACTGTGTGTATAAACCACATTTTTTAAAAAATCAATTCATTAGCCCTTGACTTTTGGTGAAGCACAGGGTGGAGGAGTGGGGCTTGAGTGGTGTCTTGTTATACGAGGTACCCCATATAGTGTGGGGCATAGGGCAGGAGTCCTTCCTCCTGAGGTCTGGGGGGGGGGCTGCTGCCCCCAAAGTTCACTGGTGGAGATTCCTCATTGCTCTGGCTGTTGTGTTTCCCTTTGCCTCTGAATTCTAAAGCACCTGAAGTCAGTGAGGTTTCACATTTACTGACGGTGAGCTATGGTTGCCCTCCCCCCCGTTAAACTTCAAGTTCCTTCCGGTGTTCAGGTGTTGGTGCTGGTAGTTACAGGAAACGGGTACTGGCTCTCAGTGTGCCAGTTACCACACCAGGTGGTGCTCAGAGACGGTCGCTGTTTGCCTTTCTCTCTTCTGCAGTGTCTAAGATGGCACTGAGCACATACTGGAAATTTAAAACGATTGCTAATTATTTGGAAAATGACTTCTTCCCAACAAAAGATGTGACTTGCTCATGACCTGAGTTCTTCCTTGTGCATCAGGGGAACTGACTTCCTCAGCCAGTGAGAAGAGGTGAACCACAAATAACCATCAGGAAAAAGAGGCTTCCAAGAATTTGGTTTCCTGATAATACATGAGACAGGTGATTTCTTCTCTTTTTCTTTTCCTTTCCCTTTTCTTATTTCCATCGGCCCATGGAGTAGAACGTCCATCTTTGTAGCTGGCAGTACGCATCAGGACTCATGTCTTTGCGCTAATATTAATATCCCTTTGTTATAATCCCGAGCATTCTTCCATTTTTCCCAAGGGAAGTAGAATTAGCATGTCTGTGAAGTCTGCTTTTCTTTGGCATGTGCATAAAGACGAATTCTCCTATAGCCGGGAAACATGGACGGCCCTATCTCCAAACTGCAGCTGTCCAACAACTTTATTTGGCCATATTGCACAAAATATTGTGTGTTGGGAAGTTCTTTCTTAATGGAGTGAGAGAGGAGCTCCTCACTAAGAATGCAGACAACTACAGTCGGTGTGGGGATCTGACATATTCATGGCGGTGCCTGAGGTGGTTGGTTACCTGAGAAGAAAACAGTTCTTCCAAATTTGAAAACAAGATGTCTAGACTCTTCCTAAAAGACGGCCACGCATAAAAATGTATCATAAAATGTGTCTGAAACTTCACAGGAAGAGCACAACACTGAGAAAGACACTTCTATCTGAAAGACTATTTTGTGTCTATGAGAACACATAATCATCTGCCAATTAGACACATCTTCATATCCAAGCAATTCTGTTAGTTCTGGTTCCTCAAGTTTTGTTTTCCACGTAGTTATTTCTGGGGCCTAAAATTTTTCAGACAAAAGCTCTCTGAATGGATAGTGGTGACTCAGTATCACCTCTGCCACAGTATGGTCTCATATTTGTAACTATCAACTTTAGTCCTCCTTCAAAGTTTTTCAGTTTAATGGTTCATAAAAACGGCCACATTGACTAAAATCTGCCCTCAACAAGTACCATTACAAAGAATAATTTCCCACTTCTAGAGCCCAAGAGTTGGGCAGCGCTCATCCAGATAAAAGACAAAAACCCACACGGAAAACAACTTGCCATCAAGAGCTATTACGAAAACAAGACTGGTTTCTGTGATAAAACGAAAGTGTGTGGCTTGAATGTTTTATAAATATTATCTAATGTCCTAAATACCACACTCTGTAAAAACGATTGAAGAGTGATGATAAGAGATAGGCTTTGGAGCCCTGCAACTGATAGCAAAGTTCCTTCTGCTGGTTGAGTGTGTGGGGCTTTGTTCTCAGGGCTGAAATGCTGAATGCAAAGGTCAATCAGTGAAACAGGTGTATGTTAGCTCCAAGTACAGTTTTAGCATGATGTCGGGAACAGAGCTTCAGGCTTTTCCCAGTATGCTAAGGGTTCTAAAGTATGTCTGGTACATAAGTACCCACTGAACACAAAATTTTAAAACAGATACTGCTCGTGAGGTAGCTTGGGCATTATTGTACCTTCGATCACGGAAGAATCAGCGATAAATGCCTGATAGTAATAATGAAGCAACCACATTCTTTTTGTTGCCCTGCAGTGATCTAGAAGTTGTTTAATCATAGGTAGTGGAGGGTCCACTGATACAGGGCATACCAAGTTTAAGGGACCTAAAACTGACCAGGGAGATTAAAATGGGAAACTTTGGGGGCGCCTGGGTGGCTCGGTCGGTTAAGCGTCCGACTTCGGCTCAGGTCATGATCTCGCGGTTCGTGAGCTCGAGCCCCGCGTCAGGCTCTGTGCTGGCAGCTCAGAGCCCGGAGCCTGTTTCTGATTCTGTGTCTCCCTCTCTCTCTCTCTCTGACCCTCCCTCGTTCATGCTCTGTCTCTGTCTCAAAAATAAATAAATGTTAAAAAAAATAAAAAATAAAATAAAATGGGATACTTTGTCCTTTGGAAAGCTGTTCTCTCTTCAGATCATCATTCGGTCTGTCCATCCATTCATCTGTCTTTTATGTTGAACTCCAAATAAGCAGAAAACATTGTACTTTGCTGAGGGAGATGCTAAGACGGTTAAAACATGGTTTCTTGGTCTACCTGAGGACTCGTCCTCTTTAGGTTTGGGTCAGACCAAGAAATACAAAGTATCTTAAGAGGAAGTGGATCAAAGTTTAGGATTTGATTCAAAAGGAGAAAACAGTTCTGAGAAAGTCAAGGAAATAATAAAGAAATGAGATGTGGATTCCTACCATGGCCTGCATCACCAGGAACCCCCTGGGCCTAGATCTATTTCTTTTTTTTTAAAATTTTTTCTTTAATGTTTATTTATTTTTGAGACAGAGAGAGACAGAGCATGAACAGGGGAGGGGCAGAGAGAGAGGGAGACACAGAATCTGAAACGGGCTCCAGGCTCTGAGCTGTCAGCACAGAGCCTGACGCGGGGCTCGAACTCATGGACCATGAGATCATGGCCTGAGCCAAAGTCAGACACTTAACCGACTGAGCCACCCAGGCGCCCCTTTTTTAAATTTTTTAAATATTTATTTTTGAGACAGAGAGAGACAGAGCATGAGTGGGGGGAAGGGCAGTGAGAGAGGGAGACACAGAATCTGAAGCAGGCTCCAGGCTCTGAGCCATCAGCACAGAGTCTGATGCGGGGCTCAAACCCACAAGCTGTGAGATCATGACCTGAGCTGAAGTTGGACGCTCAACCAACTGCGCCACCCAGGCACCCCTACCTATTTCTTTTCTAGAGGAAAGGATTCTTTCTCTAGACTCTGCCTCTAAAAGAAGTATGGGTGCTCTAAAGCTATCTTAAGATTAAAGTGGAGTCAGTGACAACATTTTCCGAAGCAAGTATTTAAGAAACGCTGCTACGAAAATTAGGAAGAGCCTCATAGTTTGTTCATGTAACTTTATAGTATTTTTCTTTCATGAGTAGAAATAAAGAAAAATATTCAATTTAGGTTAGAAGAAACACGTGTAACTATTAGATGCTGAAACAATCTGAGAATAGAGATGAAACAGTTAAATTCTTCGAAGACTTTTGGGAACAGAACAAGTTCTCATTTGTCTTGAATAATTCAAGTAAGATTATGCTAAAATGGCTCAAGACAACGGACCAAAGGTCATACTACTGACCAAATGAAAGTATCATCACCAACCAGGTTTGTTGAATTACGGATCCTTTCACCTAGATATGTGAAATATTAAATTTTTTCATGTGTACAGAGTAAGAGGAGAGTGTCCACTAACAGAAGTTTAGGAATGGGCGAAAGCTAGAGTAGGAAACTTTTCTGCGTCAGGGTCCTTCCCTGACCCACAGATTGGAAACTGAAAATTAAAGTCCACTGGCAACGCACTGTATCTTTCATCCTTTCCTTTCAACCTAAAGCTTCCAACTTGTCGAAACTCTCGTTCTGGAAAAGCTTTTGGTAGTCACTTCTGCAACCCACAATTTCTCTGGCTTTTCATCTTTTCACTATACACTCTTTCTGCCTCTAAGCCTCACTGCCCATATGTGGTCAGTAATGCCACCACCACCGGAAGTGAAACAGTCCTCAGCATGAGCCTGTTTGCCCACACAAGGGCAAAATGTGGGGCAGGAAAGGCGCCTAGTGTTCATGGATCTTAAGAAACTGTGAAACTATAAAAATGGACACAGAAACACAAGGGAATTCTCTGAAGGCTACAAAGACGGCCAACAAGTGGGTCTGGGTGTCCACCTCATGCTCAGAGGTCAGGCTTGAGCCTCCTTTTGCAATTCTTACAAGGGTGTTGTTGGTAAACTGGCCTTTTCATCTCTCGTTTTGAATCCTATTAGGACAATAACGGTTTTTTTTTTAAAAGCATTCTTTGCATTTTGGGGAGCATGTTTTACATTTTAGGCACTGTGCTAGGAGCTTTTAAGGGTTATCACTAAATATTTACTAAAAGTTGCTTATTTGTACAGCTGATTAAACTGTAGCTCACGCGAAAGTCATCTGACTCAGAACTCTTGAGAAACCGTCAAAGACGGCAGAATGTTAAGTAATCATTTCCACGAAACAGTATCAGTGATGCTGGTTCCTTTAAGACCATATTTTTATATTTCTCTACTTATTTAGGAAACTAATAGTGGTACTACCTTCTAGGTTGTTGTAATGACTAAATGATATACATTTAAAAACCTCAGAAGACCATCTTCTTAAAAGGGACCATGTACACATACACGTGCATATGTGTGTGCACACACACACAGGCACACATACAAACAAGTTATAACGATCTAAAAGATTATATGTGTGTATGTGCATTTTTTTCTCCTTCTCAGAAAAGTGCCAACTTAAATGGAAATACATTGCTTGCCTCTCTGGTGCTGATTCTCTGACAACAGCAGTCCTGCCTGTAATGCTTCTCTGAAAAGCATGTCAGTACCATGACTGACTAGACCACGCAACTGTGACTGACACGCTCCTGAGACACCCTTCACCTTGACAGAACACATGGAGTTCCACATGCATTTTCAGGCGTGTAAATGAAGCTGCCTGAGTCTTCTGGAATACATGCCTCCAGGCTTGCTGGGCCCACAGCCAAGCAGCCTAGAAGTTCTTTCCCGTGCTTACAATAGTTTGTGAACTAGGATACTGAGATCTGTATAATCTGAGTTGTTTCAGATGCTTCCACACCTTTTTTAAGCACAATCATGAAATTTAAAAATACTCCCCTATCACCATAGAGAATAGAAGAAGAGCAGGTCTTTGCCAAGCTTGCTTAAGTGAGATATTTGAGTGTTTAAAACCTACTTTAAAAATTGCATCAATCATGTCATGCTCTATTAGCACAATACTGACTTCCTCATTAGAAAATTCGCTCTAAGTATTAAGGTCACCTTCGGTGGTGATAGCTAGTAACCTACAACATCGAATTAAAGGGCATGTCTGATGACCAGTGAACTCCCAGGAAATGAGTCCAAAATGATGCATCCTTTTGTCAAACACTCTTAAAAATTAGCTCTTTAGGATCTCTCTTAGAAATATGAAACTCCTCACAACCAATACCACGTATAGCCCACATTTTAAAGAACTACCAGGCCACCTGCTTTCCTCCAGAAAACACCATAAAACTCACAAACTAGTAAAGCTGTGTAAAGCCTACAAAGTCTCTACCTTTGTGATGAGGTTTACTTACTTACTTTGTTTGAGACTTTACTTCCTCTTTTCTGAAAAAGGAAAAGTCTCCAGGCATCTTTGCAGGAAAAAAAAAAAAAAAAAAAAAAAGGCCTCATACCCGAAGTGGAGGCCAAAGAACACTTCTTTGTCACTTTGGTCTTGACTTGGCATAGTGTTTCAGATGGTATTCATTTGGAATAAAGAGACTGATGACATAACATGTCCAATCCTCCTCTCTAAGTGGCTTTACCAGAAGTGGGAAAGGGCAGACAAATATAAATTCATCTGTCCATAGGCAACCGAAAACATACCAACTCGTCTTGGAGTAATTTCATCAATAGGATGGTTTAGAGGACAGTGCGGTGGCACCATTTTTGGAAGGTAAAAGCTTAGCAGAAGGGACATAAATCAAAGGTGACTGGCAGGTAAGGGATATATGCAGCCATCAGCCAAACCATGTGCACGCTGGCACAGATTCAATAAGATCATTTATAAAATTTTTAAGGCAGGAGTACACAAAAGGGGGTCTGGTGCTAACTAAATCCACAGATAGCTTACATGCCACTGAAATAAACACTTCCAGATGCGGGTGTACAAAAACCTTTCACAGAAAGAAATGTTTTCTTTCATAAATCTGAAGGAGGGGCTCTTAGCAAGGAAGGGCAGAAAGTCTGAAATGGAGACTGGGCTTCTTACAGACTGGAAGTGCCTGGCGAGGTGGACCAGTTGTGCGGGCAACAGCGAACTAACTGCATGTAGTGGGTCTCCGCTGAGAGGTATCCCTGCGATCCGTAAGACTGGGCTTTTGCTCTAATGAGGAAAACACGCCTAACAGCATATCCGTCCACCAGTCGTCAAAAATCTACTGTCGGAGTTGGTGCTGCTCTCGTTCCTTACAATTTCTTGTTTTGGGGGTGTGTGTGGTGGCAGGGATAATGGGTTCGCACCGAGATGGAAACCGCTCATCAAAGTTTAGAAAAATGATGCTTTGCAACTTACACACTAGCTCAAAGGTATTGCAGGCGTGGCTTTAATGACAACAAACTTTTTGAAATCTTGTTACAGTCATCTTTCAGGAATGCACGACCAAGTTCATTAATGACTTAGAAAGTCAATCTGTTCATCGGAACAGCATAATAATATGTGGGACTACCTGGTCACATATATAAACACTTCCAGAAGTTCAAATAGAAAGCCAGAATGTCTTTTTTCTTTTCTTTTCTTTTTTTTAAGTTCAGGTGATCTATGCATTGAGCCCTCCAACCACTTTCTGGAAAGCCCTTTGAAATTAGTTTCCTTGTTGAATCTTTAAACTTCACGCAAATTCTTTGTAGGCATTTGAACACTTATTCTTTTTTTTTTTTTAACGTTTATTTATTTTTGAGACAGAGAGAGACAGAGCATGAACGGGGGAGGGTCAGAGAGAGGGAGACACATAATCTGAAACAGGCTCCAGGCTCTGAGCTGTCAGCACAGAGCCTGACGTGGGGCTCGAACTCACGGACCGCGAGATCATGACCTGAGCCGAAGTTGGACCCTTAACCGACTGAGCCACCCAGGCGCCCCTGAACACTTATTCTTGAGAATATTTTTGTATGTTTTAGGCATTGACCTAAGTTATAAACTTGTCATCTTTTATTCTTTCATTCAGGGTCTCGTTCTACTTATTCTTCACGACAAGTAATCTCTTTAATGGATTCTATCTTGTCTGTTCTCAATGTCATTAACTTAGCAGAGCCTTTTCTGCCTTCTTGCTTGCAATACTGCGGGGCCACCTAATTGGCCTCTCATTAGAACTGTGCCTGTTCTACCCTGTAACCCTACTCCTTCCTTTACACCACCATCTGAGTTATTTTTCTACAATACAGAGCTGTTTATATCCACTCCTTGCTCAAAAACTCTCAAATAGCTCCCTGATCTATATCAGTCGTTAAAAAGAAATTTTGCCCACAAAATCTTACTGAGAACCTAATGTGTATCAGAGATAAAAATTCATGTGTATTATTCAGAGAAAATGCTTTATTATTTGCACAATGCCCGCACAATAATTTGGGGTTTCTGTAGAGCACAGATAACTGCTGACCGACATCATAAAGTCTAGGTAAACTGGCTTGGATTCAAAGTCTTCAAACTGTCATCACCCCATTCCACCCTCCCCTCAGGGTACTCAAGACTTGGTTCCTCAACTTTGCCTAAACAATTGTACTTCTTCCTTCCTTCCTTCCTTCCTTTTCTTTTCTTCTTTATTTTTTTTTTTAATGTTTTCTTATTTTTGAGAGACAGAGGGACAGAACATGAGCAGGAGAGGGCAGAGAGAGAGAGAGAGGGAGACACAGAATCTGAAGCAGGCTCCAGGCTCCGAGCTGTCAACACAGAGCCCAATGCAGGGCTCGAACTCACAAACCGTGAGATCGTGACTTGAGCCAAAGTCAGACACCCACTTGAGCCACTGAGCCACCCAGGTGCCCCATACTTCTTTCATACATCTGTATTCCTCCCCCATTTTATCCCTGCTCCTTTTGCTACCTGAAATACCATTTCCAAATTCTTACTCGTTTCCCTTACCTCTGTTTCATAAATTCAATTCAAATGTCAATGGCCCTACAAAGCTCCCCTGACTTCCTCAGGCAGACTGTGCCCTCCCTCTGTACCTGAAGCACTTTGTCCAAACTTGTGACACCACTGGCCACATGGCACTGCCTGTATGCACATCTCCTACACTGTGTCGGAACATCCCGTTATCTCTATATTCCATACCCCCACTTCAACATATTTCTAATACAGTACTTGGAAAATGTTTATTGAATTAATAAATGGAGATGTCAGAGCTGTAGGGGCCCGAGGACATGTAGGGATGTTAACACATGTAGGGACCTTCCACTTCTCCATCATGAGCAGTTCAATTGTACAAATACGGATTTTGCCAAATGGACTGTTCAACTCAGAAAGCAATTGCTGTCCTTTGTATGTGACGGATGCTTTTACCCTATCAGGGAGGCACGTGCTTTGAATTGGTTTTCCAGCAGCGGTGGTGGGTGACAGATGGACTTGTAGTAGCATGGAGTCTGGCCTTACCTTCTTTTTCATTTTTAAAAATTTTAGCCATGTGTGAGTTGGTTGTGTGAGTGAAAAGAACCACCAAAAACTGAAGGTGTCTGCCCACATGAGGACTGACCCCTATTCCTGTCTTCTTTAGACAGTGGTTCAGAGAAAAGCACATTATAGAACTTGGGCTAGTTTTCTTTCTCTTCTCTTCTCCTCTCTCTCTTTTTTAAACTATTGAAAGCTTGCCTGGATGAGAAATGCGTGTCAACTATAACTCACTTACTTATGAGGCTCTTACCTAATTAGTCTAGAGTATGGGAATGGGTGTTTTAGGTTAGATCAGGAATGAAGAATTAAATCAGAGCCAGAAATGTAGTTTCTAACTTCTCTACTGGAAACTATAAAATCTGCACAAGTGTTTGAATTGGAAGTGACAGGAACCTGTAGGCCAGGCTGTGAACTTCTGGAGCCAGAGAGTCAACTCAAGTACTCCTCCCTGGTATTTCCATCAGGGGCACAGCTGCCCAACTGTCACCTTGAATGCACCTGGGCAAATTCAGAGCCTGACATTGGGCTCTGCCCTCACGACCTCTGCCAACTAATCAGTCAAAATATTTCCAGATCTGGAGAGCCTACTCCACATGTTGGGTAGATGCCCAGAACTGCAAAGTGCACTCCAATCAGGTGGGAGAGCCTATCCAGGTGCCAGGGCAAGAATTAACATCTGACTGACATATGGGCCGTGAATTTTCTCTTCTCACAGCTTGGGGTCATGCAGAGGCAGTGTGTGGGGGTGGAATATTTGATCTGTGCATGCACAGCCTAGGGGATTTGGTTTAAATCAAATCATAATTAAAACACCAGTCAGGAAAACAAGGCATAATTATTTTTTTCCTGCGTATTTTTCCTACCTTGGATAGAGCCTTAAATACACGCTGGCTACAATAAAAGCCAGGTATCAGTTTCATTTTGGGAAGGTGTAAATTTTCCACTTAAAACAATCCACTTATTATGTTGTGGGATTAAGTCTGCAACTACATCGGTAAATTAAATGACAGTTCAATGATTATATTTGCGAGACTAAAGTATGTAACACTATTTAAGAAATCATCAAAAAGTAAATCACCTCCAGTTCAACAGGCTCTCATCATGGCTGTTGGAGGGGGTTTTCTGTCACAGTACCAATAAAACAGTACACAAATGTTTCACTTGAACAAAACTCCCTTATGAATGTTCGATGTTTCTGGGATGGTAAACAAACAATGTGTTTTAATAAAACCAGTGTGCTCTTTTCTAATATTCACCTACTTAGATAGAAAATATGAATTGAAAATTCAAATAGGATTTTTCCTAGGTGAACCTGAACAATTTAATATTATTATTATTATTATTATTAATTAATATACTGAGGTTGTAGATATAAATATATATCATCTTCTTGTTCATTCACAGACTTAAAGGAGGATTCTTGCCATTTTTAGAGCACAGTTTTTAAGTTTAGAAAGATCTCAGCTGAGGTGAGTTCCTCCCAACGAATCCTTTTGCTGCTTTCATGAATTTATGAGTTAAAAGAATCCTGTGATTTTTTTTTAAAGAAAAAATAATTTCCTTTTGGGAGTCACTCTAAATATTTTCCCACTCTCTGGCCATTCCCTCAGAAGACTGCAAAAACCTAGAAACTGCAATAACACGTTCAAATCTCAAGATCTTGTCCTTTTCGGATATTCTGCTCAAAAAGTTTCTCTTCGTTGTCAAATGTTCCTCTTTCCTTGTTCGAATTCCTCCTCTACTCTCCAAGATACAGCCTGCCTTTTGCAATAAATAGAGATTCATTAACTTCTTGAACTACTTCAAATTTTAAAAGACTTTGAAGGATACACACTTGGAGAAATTTACACAGAGCTGATTAGGGCTCTCAACTTTGAGATCTACTTTAAACGTGTCCCCCCATTAGAGAAGACTGGTTTTCTCCTTTTCAAACTATGTTCCTGAAAACTCTAGGATTCTTTGAAGATTTTCTAGGGGCCTCATGATTTTTTTTAAATGTTTATTTAGTTTTGAGAGAGAGCGAGAGAGAGAGTGCGAGTGAGTGAGCATGAGTGGGGTGGGGGCAGAGAGAAAGGGAGACACAGAATCTGAAGCAGCCTCCAGGCTCTGAGCTGTCAGCACAGAGCCCGATGCGGGGCTCGAACTCACGAACCATGAGATCATGACCTGAGCTGAAGGAGGATGCTCAACTGACTGGCACCCAGGCACCTCCTCATGATGTTTGATTTGAATGTCCATTTACAATTTTTGTGCTACTCATAATAAAGGTTCTGCCTTTTCACATTTTATATTTGAACTTCCTGTAAACGTTTTGCTGATTAGGATAAGGTTACGTCTTGGAATTTGGGCTTGTTAGATTTTGTTTGTGGATACTTTTTTTTTTTTTTTTTTTTAACATTTATTTATTTTTGAGACAGAGAGAGACACAGCATGAACGGGGGAGGGGCAGAGAGAGAGGGAGACACAGAATCGGAAGCAGGCTCCAGGCTCCGAGCCATCAGCCCAGAGCCCGACGCGGGGCTCGAACTCACGGACCGCGAGATCGTGACCTGAGCTGAAGTCGGACGCTTAACCGACTGAGCCACCCAGGCGCCCCTGTTTGTGGATACTTTTAAAGCAGACCAGAGAAATATTCTGTATGCAACTGGGCAAATGACTACATCACCTTAGGGTCTCTACCCGACGCAGAACCGAATTTGAGGTCTTTACTTCTGACACAGAGGTGATGGCAGAAAAAAGCAAAATGCCTTTGAATAGTAGCTATTTACTGCAGACACAAACTAGTTGTTAATAATACTTGAATTTTCAAACTGGAACTGGATAAGTCCTTATAAACAAAATCACTGGCTGCCTAATTTAAGGTATTAGTGCAGATAGAGGGTTCAAATGAGAGAAGATCTCACTTTCCTTCTCCCTGCTGTCTGATGATTTAAAAAATGAACTAAACAGCTTTTACAGTATAATGAGATTGTGCCGCCTCGATCTGGCAACACAGAATTATGATGTTCTGCTTACAACAGCAGAAATAGTTTCAGTAATGAAGTTCATTATTCATTCATCAAATTTGGATTCAACAGGCAAAGCAAAATAAACTTGACCCTGAAACTTTAAGCAAGTATTTGTCAGAAAAGGGTCTCCAGGTGACTGAGATTTTCTTTATGACATCTTTGATGGCTTCTAATGTTTTAAGATACCTTAAAAAATATTTTCCAGAAATCCAAGAAGGGTCACCCTGGATTAGAAATGCATATATTGATTCTCTTTAAATATCACTAGTTTAAAAATGTGAGCATTTGTTAAATATTGTTAGTTCAAACAACTTTTAAGCAAAAAATTCTAACGATTTTTCTTTTGGGCCAAGACCACTGCAGGCCTGTGTAGAACATTATTGAGAACTGCTATATTTGTGAATCAAAACTTCTTAACGCTGCATAAATAAAATAAAATATAAAAATAAAGTGGACACTGTGATGGATACAATATTACAACTTTCACCCATAACTTTGTTTTTGAAACACCTTCACTGTTCTTTTAAGAGTAGATCTTCTAGATATAACATATCGATTTTTTGAAATATCTTATGAAGAAACCCTTTTCTAGTGGAACATACACTTGTCTTCTACACAATGTAGTTTAAAAAATATGGTCTCATATTTTGAGGATAAGACCACTTAAAAAGTTAAGAACAGAGACCATTCTGCAAAGAGGAAGTTTAATGAGTAGGATTAGTAAGAATTCACTGAAGCCCATGGTCCTGGCAATCGATAGAATATTCCTGGCCACAGACAGAACTCTGGTACTTACTATGTAACCTTAAGCTGGTTACTTAATTTTTCTCTAAAAAATTTTTTTCTAATGTTTATTTATTTTTGAGAGAGACAGAGAGTGAGCGGGGGAGAGGCAGAGAGAGAGACACACACACACAGAATCTGAAGCAGGCTCCAGGCTCTGAAATGTCAGCATAGAGCCTGATACGGGGTTCAAACTCATGAACTGTGAGATCATGACCTGAGCCGAAGTCAGACACTGAACCGACTCAGCCACCCAGGTGCCCTAATTTTTCTCTACATCTCAATTTTCTCATCTATAAAGTGGGATAACTAACACTCATCTTGCTGTGTTGTGAGGAAAAATAACACAAGTGAAAAGGTTTTTCTAAAATAGTATACGAATTATGATTTGATATGAACCAACACTCATCTCAGATCCTAATGGTTTTCTCTGCCAAACTCTTCCAACTTCTTTATCCCTACATTTCAAACATTCTCTCCTTAAGTAATCCGAAATTGAATGCTGTCCCGATATTCAACTGTTTTTCACCTAGAGAAACCACAATTTCATATAATTTGACATAATGAATTTTGTCACTGAAATCTCCCTGCCCTATTTTAAAATTAAAACCAGTTAGAAGTTTTGCATTTTTTTCTAGAAAACACTCATTTTTAGGTTATTCTCATATGATAAATATGCCATATGTTAATTTATTTCAGAGAATCAGTAGCCCACAAATCTAAAAAGGTACATTTGCTCCAATCTCTAAGGATAGATTTAGTACTTCCAAAAAATGTACTGAGAAAACTTTTGCTTCCAGTAACAACACAAATATTTAAGAATTCTTGGGGCGCCTGGGTGGCGCAGTCGGTTAAGCGTCCGACTTCAGCCAGGTCACGATCTCGCGGTCCGTGAGTTCGAGCCCCGCGTCAGGCTCTGGGCTGATGGCTCGGAGCCTGGAGCCTGTTTCCGATTCTGTGTCTCCCTCTCTCTCTGCCCCTCCCCCGTTCATGCTCTGTCTCTCTCTGTCCCAAAAATAAATAAAAAATGTTGAAAAAAAAAAAATTTAAAAAGAATTCTTACCCCATTTATACTTGGTATTTGCATTTGAAAATTATTCTAATATTTTGTGACATTTAATTTTCCATGCCGAACAAATAAAATGCAGACAAATCTAATGCACTTATGACGCAAGAATTATTCATGAATGTGAAAGTCTAGATCAAAATAGTGAAAGCAATCCACTATGCCACTTTTGTTTTTCAAAGCTTCATGTGAGGAAGTCTTAAAGGAAATTTCACATTTTTTATACCTATGTGTCTATTTTGAATGTTCCTTAGGAACAAATGATATGAGAGCATCCCCCCCGAACCCACAATAGATATACCCACATCAAAGTAAAGGATCACTGTGGAAGAACAGTACACTTGTGAGTGAAGAGGCTGGATTCTGGGGTCAGTCCTGTCACTCACTTACAAGGTGCCTTTGGGTACATTGCCAAGTTTCTCTGAGGCTGAGACTAACTGGGCCTTCTCAAGTGTTAGCCAGCTCTAAAATACAGTACTGTGACCCTACCTTAGAATTTAAGTCGGCAGAATGGATACTGAAGCACAACTCGCTGCTGGGGGTGCACGTAAGGGATTATTTAGCTTAACGACGGTGCTTAAATAAGCAACTGTCTCGTCTCAGTATTGTAGTTCAATGGAAGAGTCACCTGATAACATGCAAGTTCAGGGAGATTAACATATTTTTCTACTGTGAATATCACTCAGGAGAAGCTAAAATAGATTTAGGCATTACACACGGGCTTAGGTCATCTCACCCAGCGAACACGGTTTCCTGTTTCTGGCTTTCAAAATTACACGCCTGGTTTTACATCAGCCACTCACAGTACTTCCCACCAAGAGGTGGGATTGTTTGCACACCACGTGCAAAGAGTGAGGCTCTAAGGGCAACACACGTTTGACCTTCCTCTACATGATGAACAACCACTACCCTGGGTTACTCCTTGGAGTATTTTCCCTGAAAAACATTTTGTTCACAAAAACTTTAAATGCTTTTTACTTCTAAGCCGGCACAAATACAGGCACCTGGGTGGCTCAGTCGTTTAAGCGTCCCACTCTCGATGTCGGCTCAGGTCATGGCCTCGCAGTTCGTGGGTTCTAGTCCTGCATTGGGCTCTGTGCTGTCAGCACAGATTCCCTCTCTCCCTCTCTTTCTGCCCTTCCCTCTTTGCACGCACTCTCTCTCAAAATAAATAAATAAACTTAAAAAAAAAAAAAACTTGCACAAATAAGTTCCAAGAATATATTTTTAAAAGCCATTACCAAAAGCACGTGAATTTTTAGGTTGAGAGAAGAAAATATTCTTCAAACAATTAAATACCAACTGATTTTTCTGATAGGACAATTCCTTTAAAGCTTTTGCTACACTTTTTTTATTGGGGGGCTCTGATACCTTTCTTGAAGTAAGTTTTATTTTACCCTTTACTATTCTGTGTTTTCTTAATTTTCTAACATACTAACACTACTCTCAGTAAATGAAAAAAATTACTAAAGAAATGATGGTATCAGTAAAATATAAAAAATATAAAAACTGTGGAAATAATATAAAAAATTATCGCCAACTTTGATATACTCAACAGTCTCTGAAAGTTGTTTTTAATAACTTACATAAACTGAATTTGATGAAGCTCAAAAAAAATTTTAATTTATTTTTTTTTAATGTTTATTTTTGTGAGAGTGAGACAGAATGTGAGTGGGGGAGGGCCAGAAAGAGGGAGACACGGAATCCAAAGCAGGCTCCAGGCTCTGAGCTGTCAGCACAGAGCCCAACGTGGGGCTCAAACCATGAACCGTGAGAACATGACCTGAGCCAAAGTCGGACACCCAACCGACTGAGCCACCCAGGTGCCCCTCAAAAAATTTTTTTAAATATTTATTCTTGAGTGAGAGAGAGAGAGAGAGAGAGAGACAGAGAGAGAGAGAGAGAGACAGAGCACGAGTGGGGAAGGGCAGAGAGAGAGGGAGACAGAATCCAAAGCAGGCTCCAGGATCTGAGCTGTCAGTACAGAGCCCGATGTGGGGCTTGAACTCATAAACCATGAGATCATGACTTGAGCCGAAATTGGATGCTTAACCGACTAAGCCACCCAGGTGCCTTTTTTTTTTTTAAAGTTTATTTATTTATTTTGAGAGAGAGAAAGGGAGGGAGAGTGAGGGAGGGGCAGAGAGAGAAAATCCTAAGCAGGCTCTGTGCTGTCAGTGCAGAGCCTGATGTGGGGCCAGAACTCACAAACCGTGAGATCGCAACCTGAGCTGAAACCAAGAGTCAGACGCCCAACTGACTGAACCACCCAGGCGCCCCCAAATCACAGACTCTGAGGTGATTTCCAGAATTATGGGAAAACGAAACAATCATAGGAAAAATAAACAACAGGCAAAAGGTAAAATTCGGTTTTAAAAATGTTCTTTAGTATGTGTATCCAGAAAGTCAGGTACGTAGAGGGATGGGGACAATCGCAAATGTGTTTTAGGAGGCAGATTTTGGGGCTGGAAGTTGGAAGGCCCAAATTTTAGACCTTGGTTATATCATTTAGTCTAATTAATAGCTTAACTTCAGAAAAATTACATCAATTTTCTAGGTATGATGCTTTCTCTGAGCTTCTGCATAGGATTGCGAATAAAGGAGAACACAGGAAAGAAAGAAATCACCAACTAAAACCAATAGGCTAGACACAGTACTGCCATAACTCCTTGGTCAGAGATGGTGGCTGAGAAGTGTCTCCACCACCTGCGTATGAACGGCAGGCTGGCCCGTGTCTCAGCTCTCCACCCCTTTCCTCTCTGTGTCAGCAGCCACTAGGTGCAAAGCATCGTTTCCCTCTTCCTCCTCACCTCCACCTAACACAGCTTCAATCTCTTCTTCTGACATTTCAACTCATTGCCTGGGTGAGGAACTCACAATTCTTTATGCAACGAACTGTAGTTCTGAAACCGAGCATGTTGTGATTTTTGTACAAAATTACGTCAAAAGTCATTAACAGAGTGGAAAGCGGAATGAGGACTCACTAAAAGCAGATTGCTCCGGGTTTATTGATTGATTGATGATGGAATTAGATGTCTGTGTAACCTACTGTCATTTTCATTCTCTAAATCAATTTCCAAGTATTGGGAATTGGCTACACATGAATCAAGTGATGGCTATTTTAAATTAGCCATCACATCTATATATACACCAGACAAGCACTTAGATTTGGAATGACATGGTGCAAGGACACAATCTTTATGTCTCATAAGTATAAGCTAGCTGTTATGAGCATTTCAGTTTACAAAGGAACTGGTAGGCTAGAGGTAACTGAGCTCAACTTTTCTGTATGAAAATTTAGGTCTCAATCCATGGTTACTACAGACGCAGTCTGCATGCCTCCTCTCTTCTTACGAGTTGCAGCTCAAAACCTACGTAGCAGTGTCCCTAGGCAGCATGAAGTATTATTTCAGGGAGTGAGCCTCAAGGAGCTGGACATCAACATGCCCCAACATCAGAAGCACCTCCTTTTAGCAGCTGAAGGTATGTGGGGGGCCAGGAGAGAAGCACCATATTGTTAGATACCCAGTCTGCAAATCTGTCCCACTTTAAGGAGAATTTTTAACTAATCTGAAAGACAGATTTATGAAAGGAACAGCATAGGGAATATTGTCAATAATATTATAATAGCGTTGTACAGTGACAGATGGTGGCTACACTTGTGGTGAACACAGCATGATGTATAGGGTTGTTGAATCACTATGTTGTATGCCTGAAACTCCACTGTGTATCAATGATACTTCAATAAAAAAGGGACAGATTTATGTATTATATATAATATATACCATGAAACTAGGTCTTCCTGATCATATTAATCATGCTATAAAATAGAGTAGGCACATTCAGTCCTGCAGCCTGGGCAAATTATTATAGCTCTAGGTAATAAAGCAGACTTTTCAAGGTGGGTCTTTTCTGAGGACTGATGAAAATGCAGGCGCCCCCTCTCTGGTGATTTTTACCAATTGCTGTCACTCTGGTAGTGGCTAAGTGAACTTTCGAGGTCATGGTTTATTTGTTCTATTTTTCCAGATCTGTTTAAATTAAGCATTTAAAAGTTGCAACCTTTAATTTAAAAAACCATATTGGTTATATGTTTATTACATAAACAGTAGCTTAAATCATATCTGAACTTGGTTTCAAGTACATTTTCTGACCATCTGATAATCTCAGATTATCAAAGCAACATTACATGAATAACAGAATACCAGTGAGGCATATATATATATGTATATATGCATATATGCATATATATGCATATATGCATATATACATATATATACACATATATACATATATGCAAATATATACATATATATGACATTGTTTATATGTATGTGTGTGTACATATGTATATGTCTGTGTGTGTATACATCAACATCCCCCAACACCAGAAAAACCTCCTTTATACACACACACACACACACACACACACACACACACACACACACACGTATATAAACAATGTCATCAACCAAGATGGTTAAATGATCGGTCCAATGTATTTACATATAAAAAACTTGGAAGAATGAAGCAGCCACCACTCCTTATGACTAGGAGATTTTCCCCTTATATTGGATGTTCCTTTATGCAATTTTATCCATTATTTTAGTTAGGTTCTTTCTCAAAAATCCTGTTTCCCCTTGTTATTCTTTAATCTGCCCCCTTTTCCTTCTCTCTCCACTCCACTGCCTCAACCTTTTAGTCATTATTTGGCTCTTATCTATGGACTTGATAGTTTTAACCCTTTGTTAGAAGATGGTTCTTTCAATCTCAGTTTTTAAATTCTTCCAACCATCTCATATTTTTCTAAATTTCATTTTTATTTTGCCTTATCACTAAAAATCATCTCACCTACCATGCAGGAAAAAAGAAAAAGAGATACTTGATTCATTCTGTCCTTTCAACTGAATGATCTAAAAACATTCATGCAGAAGGATATATTGCTTTCATCAGTGTATTAAAATCATGTCCTCATAGAAGACAAATTTTACATATTAAACAAAAGTGAAAATAATAGTTATGATTACAAAAAACTTCTGGACCCAAATATACACAGCTTGAGATACATTCTTGCTGTCACAATGAGCATCCATATAATTCACTAATGAAAATTAAGAATGGAAAGCAAGCATTCCTTTTAACTAAAATGCAGAAAAAAAGGAGATGATAGAAATCATGATTTCTATCAACGGATAATAGTAAAACCCATCCTCAGGAGAAAACGCATAGTAAATTATACCTATTTATGTATGTATGTATATATATGTGTATAATGTTAAACATATATGTAGTCTGCTTTAGTGTATTAAGCAGAAATGAATATGAAGAAACCAAACAAATAGTAAATTCTAATGTTCCTCAGCCTTCAAACAAACTTCACTTTCTGAATATCAAACCCATGCCTCATACAGAGAAAGACTTGGAGAAAGTTCTATTAACAGGAATAAAGATTTTTTTTAAAACGGCCACGAGATGAGCATTTAAATAAAACACACACACACACGCATGCACACACACACGCACACACACACACACACTTTCTTTAGGCTGTTGAAATACAGTCTTTAATTCTCCATTAAAAAAAAAAAAAACAAAACAAACCCTGATTATAAGCTTTACAACCATTTGAAGATGTGAAAGACTATCTGCATTTCAGCCTACTTCAAAGCCAGTAAAGAAATCATTTCTTCTTCTTCCAACTCAAAGTATGTTTAGGAGCAGGACATCTGATAGAAGTGGCATTGCCAATCTAACCAATTTTAAAATATAAAGTGCTTCTGGCAATATTTGGATACATATAATTTGACAAAAAAGTTTTATAAACCTAAGCTTTGAAAAATAGAAAATATAAGCCCCAACAACAAAAAAGCATAATTTGTAATTGAAAGAAAATAATATTTTGTAGAAAAAAATTGTCCTTCCAAAAAGAGACAAAAATGACTAACTTTTATTTCCCAAGAGGACTATGCCACTTTTATACAACAAAATTACCGTCGCCACAAATTGCTTTCAACAATTCCATTGCTTCTTCATTTGACCACTTGAAAATCAAAATTCTTTCAGATTATAAATATAACTTTTTATAACTCTGTTATTACGTACTGTGAATGGGGAAAGGGGGCCAATCTTGTGGCCGTAGCGTCGAACGGCCTCTCTGATGTGGCAGGGCTGGATGGCATCGCTGTGAGCCTCAACACCACAGGCCGCAGTACTCTGCGACAGAAAAACACATAAATTGTTACTAAATCAAAAACACACAACAGAACTACAGTGTATAAAATATGAAAATAAACTTTTATAAAATGGACGTTTTTTTCCCCTTTGGGATGCACATTCCTGCTGCCATATACTACGTTTAAAAAAAAAAATTCCATTAACAAATCAAAGATGACTTTTATGTGACCCCTTCCTTAGCAGACCTACCAAATGCAATTTTTATGCCCACAATATTTCACCTAGGCCTGCCTGTCAGGGTGCAGGAGAATACAGCCACTTGCGTGTAGATGAGAATCGTCGTGGGGGCTTGCTGAAAGAAGTTATAAAAGGAAGTTATTTTTTTTGAAAAACATTTAAACATTTATCATTACAAATGTTTCTTCGGGACCTGTTGGGCATGTTTCTGAAATAACTTGAGGGTCATCAATTTTAAAATGAAAAATATAAAATTGCTGTATATTTATTTATAATACTGGGGTCTGTCCTAAACAATCATGTTAACTTGGTTCCTAGGGCCAAAAGAAAATAAAACAAAACCTGTCTCTTTTAATCTGCTTCATCTGTAAAAAGGCAGGTTTGAAAGTACAAAAAGACACAAGAAAGAGAAAGATGATCTGCAAAGAGGGTATGGATACCAGCTCAAGAAATGTATGTAACGTGATTTAAAAAAATTAAAATGTTCAATAGGAGCAAGGTAGTCTTGTGGTTCAGTTGCAGGCTCTGGTTTTCCAAATACCTGAGTCCAGATTTATCAGTTACCAGTCCTGTCAAGTAATGTAATATCTCTGCATTTCAGTTTGCTCATCTATAAAACTGGGGCAATAATTTTAATTGCTTTATACTTCAATGGATACCAGATGCCAGTCATTAACATTAAAGAATCAACAGGAAGAAACAGTAGTTTGTGTATTACTATAACTGTATTCTAGAGGTCATAGTCACATAATGATTATTTGTTTTTCTGATAATTACTAAAATGACCACTTTCATAATTCCTTCTAGGAGTATAACTAATACGACCGCTATGGATGGCAATTTGGCAAAATCTTGTCAAATGGAAATGGACCACCATTTTTGACCCAATTTCACCTCTAAGGATTTATCCTACAAATATATTACACAGGTACACAATTTTATATATCGTATCTATACTCTCACTGCAGAACTATTAGGATTGATGAGGTAAATATTCATCAATGAGGGAACACTAAAATAAATTATGGTACATCCATCGAATGAAACAGAAACTACAGCCACCACCAAAAGTTCCATCCCTACTCCTATGGAACTGTCTCTAAGACGTATTGTATGAAAAAATGCAAGGGGTCCAACTGGGTGGCACTATGTTACCACTTATTTTTTTAAAAGGCCGAACATTATAAACTCATTTAAGCATAGAATATTTTTGCAAGGGAACACCAAACATCAGTAATAGTCCTTATCTCTTGAAGGATAAATGGATATCTATTAGCAATAATCGCGCCTCGGATAAACCTCATTGGCTACGATACTGCCACTGCGCAAAGCTTGATAAATGGGTATCTAAAGGACAGGGATTAGAAGAGACATTTTCACTGTAGACCCTTCTGTACTTTTCAGATGTTCTTTCGGTACCTTGTGCATGCTTTTCCAATAGCTAGTAAAAGAATATAAAAATTCCCATTCAATGAGAACATCTGCTAATTATCTAAGCTGAACCTGAAATAAAGTGCACAATATGAAACAAACCAGATCTTGACCATTTTTATGATTTTAATAAGATATGCAATAAACCAAATAGGAATTTACTCTAGAGTCCCTTTCTCAACTTCATTCCAACAATGCCCTTTAAATAACGTATCCGTTGTGCCCGCAATCACACAAATTGTTATCTTAACCCTTCATTTGGCACTGATATATAAGTACACAGGATTTTTTTTTTGAATGTTTTCTTGATTCTAATTTCAAATACTTTGTGTCAGTTGGAATATATTAGAATAAATGCAATTAGTAGGTATCTGATAAGGGGAAAGACTCTTCTGTGAGTCCACTGGGCCCCAGAAGATGAATATGACTAATACAGACTCATTAAAGGTTGAGGCATTCTATCTATTTGTGGAAATCAATGCAAATATTTAGCTGGATTTGGAATTTAGAGCTAAGTTTTGCAGTGGAAATACAAAAGAGAGAAATCAAGAGGGTCAATATTCTGCATAGTAAGTAGGATGGAAAGTTCCTCTACGGGATCTCCTTTCTTCCCACAACTTGGATTTATGTTTCATTTCTTTCCTCCATGGCCAATGTATGATTCTACTTTTCCTTACTTTTCCAAATAAATTTGGTTTTAGTCAAAACCATAGGACATTTGGTCAAAATCTCTCAGAACCTCTGGCAGGGCAATCAAATAGGATTTCAGAACACTGAAGGAAACGTAAGCTAGAAACTAATGGTTGAAGCGTGATCTTCACTAAAAACATGAAGCTAACTTATATAAAAAACAAAAATATTCACTTTTGTGAAAAATGTCATCAGATTTCCAATCTGCCCATTTCCGATTTATCTATAATTAAGTAACCGCAAACAGCAGGAAGTTACCATGTGCACATTTCTACACTTTCTTGACTTGCCCACTGAGTTCTTTGGAAGGGAACCTTTAAATCTAAAATGATAGATTTTGGAAATCTCTTCACATTTCTGTCAACATCCAGGACTTCACTAAGGTATTTGTAATCTGTTCAAATTCAGAATTCATACCAAGTTGAGAATTTTTAATTTAGCAGTGGCTCTACCCTTTTTGTAGTATTCTTCATAATTGTTTCAGAAGAATAAGCATTACACTTATATATTTGTCATTTAATCTTTAAAACTCTTCTATTTGGGGGTGCCTGGGTGGCTCAGTTGATTGAGCACCTGACTTTGGCTCAGGTCATGATCTCACAGTTCGTGAGTTCAAGCCCCATACTGGGCTATCTCCTGTCAGCATGAACCTGCTTCGGATCCTCTGTCCCCCTCTCTCTCTGCCCCTGCCCAGTTCATGCTCTCTCTTTCAAAAATAAATAAATAATATAAATAAAAACAAACATCTTCTATCTGCTATGATCACATTTAAAGAGCGCTAGATTTATTTATCAATTCATCTCTCCCAGTCGGATTGTGCCAAACTTTAGGATACTCTTTATTTTTAAAATTTCAAGGATAAAGCCTACATATTTGACAACGTAAGGAGTCCTGTTGTGCAACGAGTGCTGAAATCTCCACCAAAATAAATCATTTATCTCCCTGAGAAAAGCTCTTGGTAAAGTTCTCCCTCATATGTCAGGTCCTCCTCCTCTTGGCTGCATTCATACCATTCCGGTGTTCTTCCACTGCATCTTTACTTATGTCTCTTCATCCAAAAGCTGATGCGGGGAACTGGAGGCTGAAGTATCATATGGAATCCCACATATTCCTGGATTGGAGCACTGTCTCTCCGCTTGTCCTTGCTGGCTTATGTTGAATAAAGTCTCCCCACAGTTTGAGCTCGCAACTGTGGTCCAAGGAAGCTACACTGAACTTGTATTGCTGCTGGATCTCAAACAAACATCTGTGCCTGTCTTGACTTTTAAAAAAATGGTCAGCGGGGCGCCTGGGTGGCTCAGTTGGTTGAGCGTCCGACTTCGGCTCAGGTCACGATCTTGCAGTCTGTGAGTTCGAGCCCCGCGTCAGGTTCTGGGCTGATGGCCCAGAGCCTGGAGCCTGCTTCCGATTCCGTGTCTCCCTCTCTCTCTGCCCCTCCCCCGTTCATGCTCTGTCTCTCTCTGTCTCAAAAATAAATAAATGTTAAAAAAAAATTTTTTTTTAAATAAAAAAAAAAAAATGGTCAGCAAGTTAAATCGTCCTATCCTTTCTCAGCCTTTCCCTTGCCAGGGAAGTCCAATTTGAAGAAGGACCTGGCATCTCAGATAATGGCCACTTATTCTTTCCACATCCAGAATGATGGACTAGATCTTTTGTTAAACTTGAAATAGTGGTTCTTACAGAGGAGGAGCACATATTTCAGATGAGAGCAAAACAAAAGGTTAGTACTACTATTACTGATATTTTTATTACTCACTGACCTCAAAGGTTGATTTATAATCTGACTGGCCAGGTATGTGTCTTCCTTTTATTCACTGCTGGACACATAGCTTTCCCAGAGCTTTGTGCTTATGGAGGATTCTTTTCAGATGAAGGTGGGCCATTCTTTGGCCAAAGATTACAGTATATAATATAGTTAGTTTTAATAGTTGATTTTCTCATTTCAAAGTTTAATTGAGATGTTTATTGTTAAAATTGTAGTTCTATGTAACTAGAAAAATCTTTTCTTTAAGGAAATCAAAACTAGAAAAGGTACTTAAAGAGAAGATGAGAGTATCACTAGATTTAAGGATTCATACGTTATTAAATCTGGAAGCAATGCAAGATGCCATCTGTTTGAAACTTCCCCAACTCCTACCCCATTTTATAGATGAGAAAGTGAGGATAAGGGACATGGCCAAGATTATAGTGACAGTATCACTGTATGGCTATACATTGAATCTCTTGGCTTCTAGGACACATGGCTAATACATATAGGCTTTATGATTTTATGTAGAATGAGTTGTACCGTCTTCCCACCATAGCTGAAGTTTCCCGGGACTAAAAATGAAAACACAGCAAGAGTCTGAATGTAGAAAGATGTGGATGAGTAAACAGAGAAATAATTAATAGCTTTAAAGTGGGAAATTATTCTGATGTCACTGATTTTGAATTTAGGAGAATTCAGATATGGACTAATCTAATACTTTACTTAGATAATCTAATCTAATCTAACTTAATCTAATACTTACTTTAATACTTTATAGAAAAGGAAACCTTTTCTATAAAACAACTCTAAGGTGATAGCTTTCAACAAGATTCGGAGAGAAGTATTTAAATATTTAAGAGAAAAAAAGAATTCTTCATAAGTTTTAGAAATTCTTGAAATTTTTATGTATGTGTGCATAATTATCTCAAATGAATTACAACTTCTTACATACTTAATAAAGCAAGTCCACTGAAGAGGTCTTTTAGGTAACATTTTGTTGTCCTAATTTCAGTTACTGAGTGAGCTGGAGCTCTATAGCTAAAATTCTTTAAAACTACTTTATAATACAGAAGTTCCTTATAGTTCAAATTTTCCCTTAATAAATAAGCACTGAGCTCTGGTGTTTTGTAAATGGAAGAGGAAACGAGATATGAGACTAAAACTTAAATTTGCTTACTATCATTATAAAATTATATCTTGGCATGGTTCCATTACTTGTAATGGCAAATGGTTCTTATTGTAGCAACTGAGTTTTACTTATTTATTTAAAAATTTTTTTTAAATGTATTTATTTTTGATAGAGAGAGAGAGAGAGAGAGAGAGACAGACAGAGCATGAGTGGGAGAGGGGCAGAGAGAGAGAGGGAGACACAGAATCGGAAGCGGGCTCCAGGCTCTGAGCTGTCAGCACAGAGCCCAATGTGGGGCTCCAACTCACAACTGTGAGATCATGACCTGAGCCGAAGTCAGACACTTAACCGACTGAGCCACCCAGGCACCCTGTCAACTGAGTTTTAGAAAGGAGTATCAACTTTAAACAAATTATGAAAAACAAGAACATGAAAGCAATAGAGACTGATCAAAACCAGACAGAAATTGGAAAGGGAGTGCCTATATTTCGAAGAAGAGAAGAACAGTGGCTTCAGTTTCCTGTTTTTACTGTTTTAGTATAAGGGTGGGCTCCAGTCAGTATAGGGGGCACATGACCTTAGAGACTTTAAGAAATATAGAATTCTTATAAATATAGAAATATAGGCCAGAATTCAGGGCACCCACAGCAGGTGTGAAGTGAGGAAGGAAATACCAAAAATGGGCAAAATCAAAGAAGGTTAGTCCCCAATTCTGTGTACAAACTTTCCCAAATCGATTTCTCTGTGGTACCAAAGCCAAGAAACCCAGTTAAAATGACATGAACTGAGGAGAGATTCCAGCTGCTGCCATTGAAGAGGAGTCTGAGTTTCAAGTTTAGAGCTCAGTGTAGAACAGTAAATTGTCTGCTTAACTCACATGCACACAATCACCACCACTATCAACACCAAGAACTCTTCATATATAAGAGTTCACATATATAAGAGAACACAAAATTTCTACAATATATTACCTATGATATTACCAGGATATAACTGAAAATTACTAGACATGCAACAATGTAAGAAATTGCCTGAGATGAACAGACTGAGAGAGGAGGCATTATTTTGGTCTCCACTGAGCCTCAGTACCACAGAAAGCATGATTTATACTCAGTGGAGATGAAAATAAGCCATACTAATTGACCAAAGAAGGATTTTTTTTAAAATTTTTTTTTAACATTTATTTATTTTTGAGACAGAGAGAGACAAGAGCATGAATAGAGGAGGGGCAGAGAGAGAGGGAGACACTGAATCGGAAGCAGGCTCCAGGCTCTGAGCCATCAGCCCAGAGCCCGACGCGGGGCTCGAACTCATGGACCGTGAGATCGTGACCTGAGCCGAAGTTGGATGCTCAACCAACTGAGCCACCCAGGCGCCCTGACCAAAGAAGGATGTTAAAGCAGCTATTATAACTATGTTCAAGAAGATAAGGAAAATAAACTTGTAATAAATGACAAATAAACTAGATGCACAACAACTAAAAAGAAATCACGTGGAAATTATAAAGCAATTAAATAGAATATCACAAATAAAAAATTACTGGATGGGTATAACAGACTGGAGCTGATAGAAGAGTCTGGAACATAAAGAAATATCAAAGAATTTATCCAACCTGAAGAAAGAGAAAAGACTAAGAGAACGGTTAAACAGGTACCTGTGGAACAATATCAAAGTAACTATCAAATATGTGCCTGGAGTCTCAGAAGTAGAGGAGAGACAGTGAATTGAAGCATAAAAAAAAATATCTGAGGAAGTAACTGCTGAAAATTCCCCCCAAATACTTAAAGGCATAAACCAATAGTCAAGGAGCTCAGTGAACCCTAAGCAGGATAAATACAAAGAAAACCATGTTTGTAGATATCACAGTCAAACTGCTGAAAACTAAAAATAAAGATATAATCCCAAAACCATCCAGAGAAAACGAACACATTACAAACACAGAAACAATAATACAAACTACTGACATATGATTGAAACAATGGATGCCAGAAAATAGTGGAATGATATCATTAAAGTAGTGAAATAAAATTGCCAACCCAGAATTCTATATCCAGTGAAAATATCTTCTAAAAATGAAAGAAAAGATATTTTCAGAAATATGAAAACTCAGAGAAACCGTCACCAGCTAAACCGCACTGTAACAAATGCTAAAATAAAATTTAGTAGAACAAAAGAGGAAAATAATACCATAAGGAAATCTGAACATAAAAAAAATAGTAAATGTTAAATGGAAATGGTAAATGTTAAAGTCTATTTTTTCTCTTAGTTTCATTAAAATGCATTTGATTATTTAAGGTAAAAATAGTATTATGGTTTATAACATAAGAAGATGTAAGATGTATCACAACTATAGCGTAATGGACAAGAGTAAAGTACATGCGTCTTACAAATATGAGTCTCATATTTTATGTAAGCAGTACAATAACTCCAAGTACACTGAAAATTTAAGGATATATTGTAATCCTTAGCATAACCACTGAAAAAATAATGCAAAGAGGTATCACTAAGAAACCAGTAGATAAACTGAATTTCTTAAAGAGCACAGAACCCAAAATAAGAAAGAAAAACTGAGAAACAAAAATAGAACAAGCAGAAAACAAATACCAAAATAGTTGACCTATATCGGATCATGTCAATAAATACACTGAATATCAGGGAATTAAAGACTATAATTAAAAGATATACTTTAGAAAGGAAAAAGAAGCAAGACCCAACTATTTGGTGTCTACAAGAGATGTGCTTTAAATATTAAAGGCACAGATACACTGAAAGAAAACTGACAGAAAAACATATCAATGTAAACAGTACAAGAAAGCTGGAATGGCTATAGTAATCAGATAAAATAGAATTCAGAGTGAATAATATTACCAGTGCTAAAGGGAAGATTTCATAAAGATACAGAGGTACGCCATCATCATGGATTATATGAGTTGGTACTGTTAAGACATTCATAACCCCAAGCTGATAGAAGTATTCAATCCGATCCCTTTCAAACCCCCACTAGGCTTTTTTGTCTTTTTCTTCCTCCCTTCCCCTCTTCTCCTTCCTTCCTTCCTTCCTTCCTTCCTTCCTTCCTTCCTTCCTTCTTCCTTCCTTTAGGTAGACACTAAGATGTTGATTCTAAAATTTATATAGAAATGCAAAGGACACAGCGTGTCCATAAAATTATGGCTGAAAGATAAAGTTTGAGGTCTCATACTACCCACTATAAGACCTACTATAAAGCTACAGTAATCAAAGCAAATGGTACCAACAAAACAACTGACAAATCAGTCAATGAAACAAATGAAATTCCAGAAATAAAGACTAGATATGTGGTCATTTGATTATTTCTTTCTTTATTTTTATTTGAGAGAGAGAGAGAGAGGTGAGAGAGAGAAAGAGCGTGAGCAGGGTGCAAGGACAGGGAGAGATGAGGAACTTAAGCAGGCTCCACACTCAGCGCACATCCTGACATGGGCTTGATCGCACAACCTGGGGTCATGATCTGAGCTGAAATCAAGAGTTGGACGCTCAACTGAGCCACCCAGGTGTCAATGGTCATTTGATTTTCAACGAAGCCACCGAAGCGATCTAATGGAAGAAAAGAGTCCTCAACAAAAAGTTTGGCAATAACCAGATAACCATATGTAAAAAAGTGAACTGGACCTCCAGTCATATAATACACAAAAGTCAATCTGATGATGATGAAATAGAAATGAAAGTGATACAGCTTTCAGGGGAAAACACTTATCACCATGACTTGAGAGAAGTCAAAGGTTTCTTAGGATACAGAGAGCAATAAACGTGTGAGAAAACTGGATGAATGAGACTTCATCAGAAGTTCAAAACGTCTGCTCATCAATATATACCATTAAGACAATGAACAGGTAAGGCATGAACTGAGAAACAACATGTAGAAAAAACATTTGACATAGGATTATTACATAGGATATATATAAAGAACCCCTACAAATTGGTGATAAAAGACAATCTTCCCTTAAAATACTGTAGAAAAGATTTGAAGAGACTTTTCCCTTAGGAAGATACATGAATGGCCAGTCAGCACTTGAAAAAATGCTTAACATCGTTTGTCATCAGGGAAGTGCTAACTCAAAGTAAAATGAGTCACTGTTGAATATCCATTAGAATGGTTAAAAATAAAAACAATGATAACACCAAATGCTGATGAACATGTGAGGCATATACTGCAGGTGTAAGTATAAAATGATACAAATATTTTGGGAAAAAAAAGTCGTGGAGTTTCTTTCTTTCTTTTTTTAATATTTATTTTGAGAGAGAGCGAGAGAGTAGAGGAGGGACAGAGAGAGAGGAAGAGGGAGAGAGAGAATCCCAAGCAGGATCTGGCTGTCAGTGGGGCTCAAACCCACAAACCATGAGATCATCACCTGAACAGGAATGAAGGGTTGGATGCTTAACTGACTGAGCCACCCAGACACCCCATTCTTAGAGTTTCTTTGAACACTGAACACATACATACTCTATGGCCTAGTACTTTAATTCCTAGCTATTTACCCAAGAGAAATAAAGGCATTTGCCCATAAAGACTTTCACGATAAAGCTCACAACAGGTTTATTTAGAATACCTCAATAACTGGAAACAGCCTAGGTGTCCACCATAATCAGAATAAATACATTGATATATTCATACAAGGGCATATTACTCAATATTAAAGAGAAATAAATTACACTTATAGTGAAAAACAAACTTCAAAAATATCTTGAGTGAAAGACATTTCACTCAAAAGAGTTTACATCCTACATTTTTCTTATATGATGTTCTAGAACAGAAAAAACTGAGCTAGTATGAAAAAAATCAGGACAGTGACTGCCTTTCTAAGGATAGTGGCTGGTATTGACTGGGAAGAGGCATGCAGGAACTTTCTGAACTGATGATAATGTTTTATATCTTTGAGAGGGATTTACAAAACAACAGGTTACACATTTGCCCACATTCGTCAAAGGGTATACTTAAGCATTGAGTGGTTCACTGTGTGCTAAGTTTTACCTTAAAAAAAAAAAAAAGAACCACAAAAAAATGTTACATAATGAAGTGTTAAGCCATGAGGTGTACTAATGTCTGTAGCTTACTTGGCCTTGTAGCTAAAAAAAAAAAAAAAAAAAAAAGAAGATGAACTGACAGATGAGCAAAGGAACAATTAGATGCATAGATATAATAAAAGTCAATATGTAGATAATACCGTAAGTATTGGTAAAATGTTCACTGTAGAATCTAGATGGCAGATACATGGTGTTAACTCTACAATTCTCTTAATATTTTTGTTACGTTTGAAAATTTTTCTAATAAAATATTAGAAAAAAATCGTTATCTTGCTTTATCCAGAAGGAATCTGTTACGAAAGTTTCAGGAGAAGTCATTAAGTATGGTCAAGCATAAATTGGTTGTTTCTAAAAATCTGAATGATGCGCAAAACAGAGCACATTTTCCAGATCTCTGAAACAAACTCAACAAGCTTTTCTCCGAAGCTCTGCATCAGAAAAAAAAAAAAAAAAAGGAAAAAAAAAATTGTCACTGACCTTTTTTCTTTTCCTTTGCTTGGTTTTAGTCAAGTCTTGTCCAGCACTCCCATTCCCAAGGGATCCTGCTGTGGTTTTCCCTGAGTGCTGTGACCCAGATGATGGGGCTGTTGGTGTGGGAGGAGGTGTGGTCTCAGGAGATTCTGGGTAGGACTTCATGCTAGACCCCTGCCCAAAGAGATTTGGTTTTGAAATCAAGTGACCAGGACTTCTACTGACATTCAATTTGGTTGAATACCTCCTGAATTCAATACTTCTTGAGGTTTACAAGTATCAAAACACAAGGTATGATTATCTAGTGCACAGAAATGGTGCCCTGTCTTGCCCCTGAGAGTCTAAATAGTCTAAATTTTTAATCTGTCTGATCAGCTTAATCTTAATCTGTCTACTACAGTTTCTGAAATTTCTGTTGATTCGGTCAGATAGAGAGATTTCTACTTGGAGGTTCTGTCAGCATGTCAGACTTACGTGTCTCAAAAGGCACCTCTGAAGTCCCCCCCAAACCGGACGCTGTCCAGACATGATTTGTATCAGTGTGACCAGACTTCTACCAGTGACTCAAACTCAGCGCCTGAGGGTCACTGTAGATACCTCTAGCTCCTTCCATTTCTAGTTCCTTCCTTCTTTCATAATATCCCTCATTTCTATCTGGTTTCTTTGGCCATGACTGCAGGTCTGTTCTCTCTTCCATGTGTAAGCGCTTCAAATGTTTGAGGACTGTCACTTTGCATAGCCTCTTTTCTTTTACAGGTCAAATTAACTCACATTCCTTCAACCACTCATTTCAGGTTCTTTCACCTTTAGATATAACTCGCCTTTAGATATCCTCTACTGTGTCAATGTCCTTCCTATTGGATGGTACCTAAACACTGAAACTAAACACAAAAATTTCCTTATCAGTAACATCACAATATTAGCTCCTAAGAAATGTACAGGCCAATAAAAGCCTAGAAGCTTTTTTTTCAGATATGGTATTATTAGTCCACATTTTCTTTATCCCACCACCTATACTAACCATACTATCTGCTGGCCTACACTTCTCCATATTTAAAAAAATTAAGCTGGGGCGCCTGGGTGGCTTGGTCGGTTGAGTGTCTGACTTCGGCTCAGGTCATGATCTCACAGTCCGTGAGTTCGAGCCCCACATCGGGCTCTGTGCTGACATCTCAGAGCCTGGAGCCTGTTTCAGATTCTGTGTCTCCCTCTCTCTCTGCCCCTCCCCTGTTCATGCTCTGTCTCTCTCTGTCTCAAAAATAAATAAACGTTAAAAAAAAAATAAAAAAAAATAAAAAAATTAAGCTAAACTTTGTAAAATGTTTGGCTGAAATGCATGTATTGGTTTCAGAAATATTTCTTTGATTTGGCTGCCTAGGAACATTATCAAACAAGAAAGAATAAGGCTAATTTGGCATGAGTTGTTCTTAGGAAAAACAAGGCAACTCCTAGAGATCTCTGCTTGCTGTGCATAAACCATATGTTAGAAAAAAAACCTTAAAAATTAACTTCAATTCCTATTAAAGATGCTAATCTGAGAACCCAAGCATAACTAGCTTGGTTCCTTATCTGCCTAGTGTTCAAGAATGTCAGTCATTAAAATAGAATGTATTATGTATTAACTTCATACCTTGAGAGCTTGATTCCAATCCAAAGCATGTAGCACCTCCATTTGGATCTTCCTAAAACACCCATTTGAACTCATCACCCTTTAGGAGCCAAGAACCCTTCAACAACTCTTCCTTAACTCTAAGAGCCTAAGGCTTAATTTTCTAATCTGACCTCCTCCTCTTCCTCAATGAATCCTTTGCTTGAATATTTTAATCAGCTTTGTTTTTCCCTTCTACAATTATACCTATGCTGCCTCTGAGGCCTAGAATATTCTCCCCAGTTTTACCATCTTGTCAAAGTCCTATCTTCCCTCAACACCAGCTTCCTCTCTGGAGTCTTCTCTACAGTCAGGGATTGTTTCTATACCTCCATGCTTCCTGTCTATGGCACTCATTTGGAAATTAGCATATGCAATCTCAAATTGTCTGTTTGCTTGTTCTTCATTTCCTTGTTTGTTTTACAGAACACAGATCATACCAGTCTTTGGGGTTCCCCTTTGTCCCCAATTTGTTAAAAAGCTCTTTAAAGCAGGCGCTTGATGTTGGTTGCTGGTTTGTAACATTGATGAGGAAGAATCCTACTTTAGAGTGGCCATTCTCTGTGTTTTGTCAGGTAATAAAGGGCAGGAAGATTTCCAGTCCCTCTGAATGTTCATTTTGACCACCAGTCACACAGGAGGAGGGGTGTCTGGACGGCCAGGGGAACGCTTGAGGCTTTGCTAACATATTTAGTCAGGATGCTTTCCGACACTCACGCTCCTGCCTCCCAGAGAGCCCGGGAAACCGAGCACACACAGGCCATTTTTCTTAACTACTGGGTAGCTGGGAGCAGCAGCTGTGGTTGCTGAGCGGTTGCCCAGGGCAGCTTGGCCACCCTGGAGAACCAAGAAAGAAGGGAAATAAAGAGTTTTCCTAGCCATGCAAGCAATCCCTTGAATGTTAAGGGAAAACTAGGCTTGTTATGTTCACTGTAAATTTCTTCAATTAGAAATGTTACAACAAATTTGTCTGATGTTAATGAAAAGCATACTTATACACATATTCATAAAGTGAACGTGTACCAAAGATATTTTTAAAGGGTGTTCTTTGACATCGTAATTTGGGTTTGTAACGTAAAGAAAACAAAGTGTTTAATCAACTGAGTAAGCTTTAGGGACTTTTAAAGTATGATGACTGATAATGATGTATGATCTTTTCTAAGAAAAAAAAAAAGGATTTGTAATGGGCAAAACACTTTAATTTCTACTTGGATTCCAAGCCAATCTGATCCTCCAAGGGGAATAAAAAGATGTCAATCTTCTGACGGATAATGAGATATATAGGCATATATATTTATATATTTTCTAAGTATCCAAGAGCAGAGATGCTTAAACTTGGGGTCCGTAGGGTTCACAGATCCCTTAGATCCATAGAATGGTTTCAGAGGGTCTTTGAACACCCTGAATTGTATACAAAATTTGTGAATGTGTTTACGGAGACAGGGTTTATAGTTTTTGCCAAATTCTCAAAGGGGCTTAGCCATTTTCAGGTTGTATATTTCACCCAACTTGATCCAAAGCTTGCTTCACAGCTATACATATAGATGTTAACCTAACCTCCTTGCTGCCTTCTATACGGTTATTAGATTGAATTATATGAAATTGCTGTTTGTGCTAGTAAAAAAAAGTTACATATTAGCAAATTCGTTCAATAGATCATACCACATTTCTGGTTTGCAGCTATATGCTGCTTACAGAGAATCTTCATAATAAGAATGTTACACAGTTACTGCACAATGTCTTAAAGTTTGGCAAGATTTTATAGTCCCCTAAGTGGGGGTCCCAGCCACATAAACTGGATATGAAAGGATGTGATCCTCACATGACAAGGGCCAATCTGAACACAGAGAATAAGTGGAGCCATGCTTCTTTAAATCATGTTTAGAGCTGGATCAATAACTGGGAAGTAAAATTATCAGTAAACGTTGGGAATTATTAGGACACGAGTAATAGTGGTCCTCTCATTTCTGAGGCGCAAAGAAATAAAGAACTATTCTCAACATTGTTCAAAGGCCCAAACCGGTTGTTCACCGCCCATGGAAACGAGGTGAGGTCTACAACTATCCCTCTTTCACTGCAGGGCTAGGGAAGCTAGATAAGGCAAGAAAAAGGTGAGCAAATAATTGTATTAAGTGGCTTGTTAGGGCCTGGAACATAGTAGGAACTCAGAAAATCCCTGTTTGAAAGTTGAGTGTGTTCAGATTCCCGACTGAAGGCTATACATTCCTACATTGTCTTTTTCAAAGAATTACTACTGTAAACACCAGACATGAGAAAAATCCACAGATGTGTCAAAGACAGATTTTTTTGCTACTCACCTCAGCAGAGTTGTGATACTGAATGAAGGTTGCAGAAATGGCATGGCTGAAGGGGTCTCCGGCCTTGGTTACCATGTCCTGCCTCACAAGAAGAGCCAGGTCCACTAACTAGATCAGAGTAATGAAAAGAAGTCACATCACTGGAAAGAACCACCAATGTCAATGCAGTGGCAAAACTGAAAGCAATCCATTCCAAATGTTACTGATCATACAGTGAGCCTAAAAATCTGTATTGTGCACATGAGCATATGCTTTCATTGACTGGAAAATGGACCTATCCATGAATAGAAACACCATAAGAAACTCTTAAAAACTGATAATAAACTGAGGGTTGATAGAGGGTGGGAGGGAGGGAAGGGTGAGGGAAGGGTGGGTGATGGACATTGAGGAGGGCGCCTGTTTGGATGAGCACTGGGTGTTGTATGGAAAACAATTTGACAATAAATTTCATATTAGAAAAATGAAATGAATAAACTGGTTAGATATGCTATATTCTAAACTGTGCTTTTATTCTATCAAGAGTACGGATGATTTTTATCCAGTAAAACATAAATGCAATTTAATGCAGCAGGCCGAATTTATTGAATAAACATGTGCTATTGAAAAAAAAAAAAGAAACAATATATTCTGACTTTCTAGGGGAGTAGTTCTCAGATTGTATTTAATAATCACTAGGGGAAGCATTTTAAAATAGAGATTTCTGGGCTCTAGATACCGAGATTCGAATTTGGTTACGTTTTATTTTCTTTTATTAGTTTCTCTTATTTTTTAAAGTTTATTTATTTATTTTGACGGATTGAAGAGGAGCAGAAAGAGAGGAAGACAGAGAGAATTCCAAGCAGGCTCTGCACTGTCAGCACAGAGTCCGACGCGGGCTCCATCTCACAAACCATGAGATCGTGACCTGAGCCGAAATCAAGAGTTGGATGCTTCGACTGAGCCTCCAGGGAGTCCCTCTGGGTTAACATCTTAAACAAGCAGGCAGGAGAGGCTGATGCTTGTGGTCAAAGGACCGTGCTTTGATTCTGGACTCAGGTTTTGGTAAGCACTCAGTAGACTGTACTTAACTACAAAGGTATTTCTCAAAGCTCAAAGATAATCTCTAAACAAGGTAGATGTGTCCTTAGAATTCAAGGTTGAGAAAAAGTATGCAGGGACATACAACTTCGGGTTAGGATCAAGTTGTAACAAACAGCCACTTTTACCCTAACACCCACCAGAGTTGAGGATACAAAGAAACATAACTGAAGGAAATTTCAGAAAATGGCAAGATTGCCATAGGATACAACTCATGGCTGTTCTCATTCCTGGAAGAGTAGCGGCAGAGGACCTGATCATGGACAGGGATTAGGAGAAAGCAGTCATGAATGGCCTGCTAGGACAGATATTATAATTCTTACCTGTGCCACAGTTTCATATGCTAAATATGCTAAAATTTCCATAGCGACAACATTGGGTTTTATCTCCATACTGCTGCAGTCCAACCAGTCTCGAAATTTGGAGGCTTTTTTGGCTAGCCATCAAAAAAATAAATATCGAAAATTTAATTTTTAAAGTGTTTTAATACTTCATGTTACCATCACAAAACGGAAATTACATTTGAAAAATAATGCATCTAAAACACTATGTTTTCGAAGCACTAATGATAGTGTCGGGATATTCAAGCCCCGAGAAATTCCTCATGCATTTGGGTCTTTGCATTTTGTATCCGTGCTACATAACACAGTACACGAGATGACTTAATGTTCAGACCTTCTCACAGTGTCAGAATAAGTCACCGTTGGCCATAGCTCATGTATTAACAATAGTCAAAGGGGTTGCTTGATTGTAACTTTAATTTATGCTTGTGGAAAGAAATTCCTGCAAGAAAGAACCTGTGATTAAAAAAAAAAAAGAAAACGGGAACGTACAGAAATTGTATTTGCGATACATTTCAAAATGTGTCTATTACTGGAACAGGCTGAAAGTCACAAATTCAGAATAAAATAGAAAAAGTTTATGCCTGCAGTTACAGAATGAAATAGAAAAAGTTTATGCCTGCAGATGTCCAAATTCTTAAGCCTGACTTTCCGAACCTCCAGACTGATTTCAGCCTGTCTTTATACCAGTGCCTACTGAAATGCCACCTGGCCTTGAGTCAACCCTCTCTCTGTTCACCCCGGCTCCTTTCCCTCTGTGGAATGGCATCCCGCCTCTCTTCTTCACTCACACGGATCCTGCCTGCACTGTGTACTTCCCCACACAGTCATTTACTGAACACTTATATCATCAGATACCCTTTCATGTCCGCTTATCATTTCTGAAACCGTATCAGAAGATTTTTTGCAGGCAAACACCACGCATCAGGTCTCTCTCTCTGCATCCCTAACGGTACCAAGCGCATGAGGAACCTTCCGGTAAAGATCTCTAAACTGCCACCGTGCGAGGCAGAGTCTAACCTGACATAGGGCCTTTATTAGATATTACTAATTTAACCAGTAATCAACAGGGAAGGGAGTGATGGTAAAGAAATCTGTGCCGATTATTCTTTTGGTTAATCTGGTCCCACGGGTCTATTAAAACCCTTAACGGTCACTCAAAGCATGATGTTTGGATCCTTACAGATACAGGCTTCATGAATTCCACATACAGAAGAGTTTTCTTGGAAATAAATCACAGAAGACATGAAGTCTTGCTATCGAAGTGTATATCCAAAGCTGTCAACTGTGGCAGAATTATGATAATCCCCTCAAAACTATCTCCCCAAAGTAACCAATCTTCCACCTACTCTCTGACATGCAACATTCCAACTAACTAGCGAGCTGCAATAGCTCCCAAACACTTGTGTAACATCTGTGGAATACTTCTGAAGTTCAAGTTAACAGGCAGCAATTTGGCAAAATCAATAAAAGGTACCATATCCACTTCTCCCTTTGACAGGCTGTTAGGAACACAGAAACAGGTATTTTGTGACTATGCTCTAAGCGATTTAAGAGAGGGAAGGGATAATTCCCAGCATTCCATCAGATCTGTCCACCCAGGCAACAGAATTGGTGGCTTCCTCACTAGATTTTAAGCTCTGAGAATGCAGGGATGAGGACCATGTGTCCACCCTGTATCCCCAGCACCTAGAATACGAATAGTGCCTGGCATCCGCAGACTCAAAATAAATATTTCTAGATAAAAACTGAATGAACAAATGAATGAAAGATGATACTTCTTTAAAGGGTAGGGTCTCAACTTTTCCATGTCAAAAAGGTGCACAGAGGTCCCATAAAACCACTGTGGGTTACTGCTATTCCAACAACAGGTGAAGATTCCCTGAGATAATTCCCTCCCTGTCAGCTGCAGAAGGATGGCTTCAGCGACAGACCTTCCCAGGGTATTGCTGGGAAATACCAGCAAAAGAGGCACAGATACCCCCAGTCATGACAGTTTGTTTCCATCGGGAGGTGGGGGGCACCAGAATGAATGAGTTCCTTCACCTTTACTCCTCTTCTCAATGTATCAGGAGAAAGGGTAATCATGGAAATTGATCAACAATTTCAACAGAATCCTGAACAAAGGTCAGAAGTTCCTAGGATTATCAGTCTTCTGTGCTGGAATTAAAATAACTTCATACGGGGAATTTAAGATTAGTTAATTCTCATACCCACGTTTATCTTTCTCATCATCGATCACTAGAAAAATTCAAGTTTCTCTCAATATCCCATTCTTGCATCCCTGCATCCTATCTCCTTATTTCTACCCCAACCGTCTCCCAGTCTTGCCATTCTGATCCTTCCCTTAGTGCACCCTCTAATGCTCATTCCACTCTGAAGACGTTCTTCTGCGACTTCAATCTCTTCAAAATTACTGCTACTTGGATTAATTGAAAATAATCCTCCTCAGAAGGCCTGGTCCTCCCTGGAATCTTCTGTAGTAGAGATTCCTTCTTTCTTTCCTCCTGTGCATATATACTGATCAGCCATGGACTGCCAGCCTCTTCATTTCCCCATATACCAGAGCGCTGGGAGGTCAGACCTTGATTCTCTTAGTTTCTCCGACAGGGAAAACACAGGACAAGTGGACAGAGACTTCTTACCAACAACAGAGGCTAAAAGACAATGCTATCCTGTTTTAACAAATAACTACTAGCCCACAATTTCCTACCCGACTAAACTACCACTTAAGTATGAGGGCAAAATAAAGCATTTTTAAGACAAAAATGAGTGCTTTAAGCTCTCACAGAGCCTTGGGAAAAACAAAATTAGGCTGAGAAGGAATGTTTACTAATGATCAACTTAAAAAATTTAAGTCCAGGATGCATATTAAAAAATTAAGGATAGCAGCTAGAATAATAGAAAGAGAATATACACTATACAAACTGTTTGAGGAAACATGGAGTGAAGAAAATCTAATTAATCTGACAGAACAATGAAAAGGAGAAGGAAAAGCAAAATAAAAAAAGTAAATTTAAAGCACAAAGACAGCATATATAAACCCAACAGTATAAGTAATTAAACACACATAAGTTAAAATCATCAATTAAAATACAAGCAGACTCTCAGATTGACTAAAAAGAAAATCTACGTATTTGTTTACAAAATTCATATATGAAACAAAAGGTTGAAAGGAAAGGCTTGCAAAAAGATTTATCAATTTATAACTAAATTTAAGCTTTGTGAACTAACGTTCATATCAGATGTTAAGACTTTAAGGGAAATGACTATCTAACTTACATAAATATAAAAACCAAAGTGTTGGTGAATTTGATCAGTATCCCAATTCTGCAACTTACCTTCAGCCTAAAAAGTTATGTGTTAATTTAAAAATGCATCAGTAGTCCCAATCAGTGAATGCCAAGATCAAATATTTATGAAGACACATACAGCTGGATCACAATTCCTATATCCTGGTAATTTATCAGAAGGGTAGAAACGAAAAGAGCCTACCATTCTGACCAGTGTGGGTATTAGTTCTAAATGTGCCGACCCACCTGGACTAAGCATTCCCAACCACAGCACTCTGGCATAAAAAACAGAGTCTTCCACTAAGGTTTCATAATGAAGCACCTATGGGCATCATATGAAGAAATATTTTTAAATGCCCAAATCCATCTTCTTTAAAAAAATTAAGCATAATATTATATCTAAGCTATAAGTATATTCTATAGAAAGGGAAAATATTCATTATTACTGAGTTACAAACAAAAAACTGAGTTGTTAAAAGTCCGATTTCCAAACGTAAGATGTATTAGGACGCTCCAGTGGCTATCTGTTTTAGTGTGAAATAGCACGCCTGTTCCTTTAAGTGAATTAAATTTAAAATATGATTTTAAAAAATAGTTCAATAGCACTAAACGTTACTTTATAAACTGGAGATTTATACTTATAAAAGACTTGAATGCCATTTTTAAACCTAAAAATTACAATACAAAAACCTCTCATTTGCTGAAATTGCCATGATCTGAAGTGTCATTTACTTAATGCTTCACAGATGTAGGATGCCAAACTGTTAGTCAGACTGCAAAGTATATTTAGTTAGGACAAAAAAGCTCCCAAAACATGTTTTCCTATATTTTACTGACATTTACATGGGACACTGTTGGAAATGTGTCATTTATTTGTACTTGATGATCTATAAATGAAGCTCTCATTTTCTTTTTTTCAAATCAAATGCATTGTTATTATGACCACAGAACAGTTTTTCCATTTAAAGACACCATTGTGTCTATAATCCCTCAGACCAGGGTCATGTGCTCTTCTGTCAGATTTTTAACTGGACTTTTCATCACACTTACTCTTTGACCTTTCCCCCGAGAGTCTTAGTCATGGAACTGTTGTGGTGAGGATGTCTGCTGCACAATTGAGCCCGCTATGTATCACGAGCCTTTCTGTACTTTTAGTAAGCTTGTGTGCAATGACGGGACAGTACTTAATTTATCACTAGGTTATTAGTGTTACGAGAGCATGGACTAATGAATTTGGCTCACACTGAATGCCTGTTACAGCAGGGGGTTACACACAAAAATGGAAGAGACTATTGATACGTTCCTTTGGGGTAATAAGAGTATGCATAAATAAATGGAAAGCCTGGTATTTATTAATATTGGGGGCTCTTAAATGTCATGACTGTGCTACTCCAGTCCATTGTGGGTCAAGTACAATCAGCAATACTAGTGTAAATATGACTAAGAAACTGGAAAAGAAATTAAAGTGGGAACGTTAGAGAAACTGGAATTTTTCTGACTAAAAGTAATGTGAATAATTAACATGGCTCTCTGTATATTACCAGCACCCTTTAAAACCTCTTAAGACTATTAATTACAAAATAGTAGAGTGGGGTAAAACCTTTTATAGACTCCCCTACAATGCAGGGGTTGTTTCTGTAATAGTTATAACTATGCATATATTAAATTCACCAATTTCTAAGGAACGGAGATTGCGTCATACTTTAGTATATCTGTAACACATAATCTCTTAAACATGTAATGAAGCAAAATTAAACATTTACTTACAGAAACTTAATTGTCGACTTTCACAGAATTCTGCATATTGAGCCGAATCCATAATTCGAGTTTGCCTTTCTGCTCTCTAACAGATAAAGAGACACACAAACAATGTTTCAGGGCAAGTAGACCACTGTCTATGTTTTCTTGGCTAAAACGCAGAAATGAAATTCCATTTTTCTTTCTTGACTTTAAGTAAACAGTTTAGCACTACCATAAATATCATGATACATAAAATTATGTTAACTGTAGTTTTGAAGCTTGTGTCTTTTGGAAGTTTAAAATACCATTTTCTTCTCCTCTGTTATTGTCATTATAGCCGAAGGAAAAAACCCTGAAGAATCTTACTTCTTAGATTGTGTACTTCTAAATTTTCTTAATCACCATCCATCTAAGGAAAAACCATGACAAGATGATAACAAATCAAACAGAAAAACTGTTAATCATTATTGCCCAACTATTGCCATAGAGCTGGGGATTTGCAATGTTAAAATTGGAGTCAATGAATGGAATCCATATAGTTTCCCTCAGAACACAGAGCCAGAGCTAACAAATCCATATTTTAAACTGCAAAGAAAATAAAGAAAAAGGTAAACACAACACAAAACCTTTAATCTGAGTCCAGGTATGATTCACAGTTTGGTAGCGTTTCATTCGTGGGTTTTTGATTCAGTATAGCAGATGTTTGCTGCTTCATTGTCCCACAAGAGGTAGGATAATTATAATTCACCCATAGTTCGGTGGGAAAGAATATGACCGCTTCCGCTTCCTTGGCAAGGGAAGCATTTTGAAATGAGACAGGCTGGTACTTCTTGGAATGAGATTCTGGCCAGTAAAGGAAAAAAATTCCCTGAGATTTTAATTTTTTTCTGCTTTGGAAGGGCTCTCAGCAAGTTTTCTTTATCACGGTTGGGAGTACATAAGTACCACTGCTAACGTCTGGATGTTTTTATATATTTTTTTGAACTGAAATTATTGTTTTTTCATTTTGTTTGATTTGGGTAGTGGTCAACTGAATTCTGATGATGTATCTGTTGATGGAACGAATAATCGTGTACTAATGCTGCTCCATGCAGAAAAGACAGATGGGGTGGTGGGAGTTAAGGTAAAATTCACCAGCTCCTGTGGTTCTAAGACCACTGACTTTTTTCCCCCTTGCTTCTCTTTTTCTTTTCTTTCTCTCTCTTCTTTCCTTCCTAATCTCTCCTGACCCCATACATACAAACACATATACGTGCTGACATAAACCCAGACTTCTTTATTTACCCTCTAGGTTCAAGTATCCTTTTTGAACATGTATTAATAAATAGCATCCACACATTATGTACATTATGTGCAGTGCATATCTGAAACATTATGTTTCCTTAAGGATGTATTATTGGGTGAATTTTTCAATACTTAGAAGTATTTTTTGATATGTGAATGCCTGATTTGGTTTTGTCCTTTTTAGCGTACCTGACACATGACTCAGTAAATGTTTGCTAATGGACAGTAGGAAATAAGGGAGAATTTTGAATATAAGGTGTTTATTAAAAAAAAGGTTCTAAGGCATAACGCTGTCAGTGTCTGACTATACATTTGTATTTCTAGCTCCGAGAGAATTTCTGACGGTGACAATTAAACAATGAAACCTCCGTGAAATGAACAAATGCTACCGTTTTAGCCTACGATCAGGGCAAATGACCATCATCTCCATGATGTGGCTAGTCCTTGATTATCTACGCATTCCTGTATGTCTTCTCTGCTGCTCTCCAGCTGGGCAGCTTCATCCACCCAACACATGCTAAACAGAAAGGACTTAGATAAATAATGGAAAAAGAAAATTCCTGATGGGATTCTTAACCCTAACTTTTCTTCCACCGAGCTGGACAATTAAGATTTGGTGTCTCTATAGATGTTTGCGTGGTGGATCATCAAGCATCTGAATATGTATTCCTGGAAACGGAAGTTAGGAACACTCATCCTAAGGGGCTCAGGCTTCCAGGGTTGTGGGCTTTAATCAAGCCAGGCATTTGATGTGAGATCCCGAGCTACATTTAAAAGACACCGGAGGACTTCCAATTATTACAGCTAGCGTCGATTCCTTTCGGACACCTGATTCACGGTCTATTGTCTTTTCTTCATCAAGTATCTTAAGTTTGCTTTCAATTCCTCTAGCACTGAAGCTTTAGAGCCCCATGAAGCTGGCCCTTGGCGGTGAGCAGGAAGCCACCGACCAAGTGCCCAGCATACAGCACATGCTCAGGAAAGAGCAGCTGACTTAATAGCAAAGATGCACAGGCACTACAAAACCATGGCATATCAGAGCTGGAGGATGACTTCAAGTTCACCTTGTTCAAACCCCCTCATCTTAAAGAGAAGGAAATTGAGGCTCAGAGAGAAGTGATTTGTCAAAGGTCATCAAGTTAGTACTGCAGGCCTGGACTGCCAATTCCGGAGCCAGCCTATTTTCATTATGAGAAGTTGTCTCCAACCTACAGTAATGGTGTTATTCCAATATTTTTCTTTGGAATCCTCTAAAGGCTATACATTCCCTTACTAACCCATATCATGTGGCCACCATTAGTAATGTGCTCAAAGTGCTCATGCCCAAATACAATTAAATAAGGTCCTGGGTCAGCAAAGAAGGCATAACCCGGGGATAATCAAGTGCAGAGTGTTCAAACTGTAATGAACCTGATAGTGCACAGGTGTGCTGCAAACACATCACAGGTGTGCAGACATCCTGTTTTCCCCTCAACCTTCTAAATGTGCAGGGGGCTGAGGCAGCAGAACCCCCAGGCCGGTATCTGGTTGTAAGCTGCCTTGTCCATTTACCGCAGTGTGGCATAAAACGATCACTTTCTAACGTGTGCCGTGACACGAAAGAGGGTGGGAAGCAGTTGTACTAAAACCAATGAATGTCCCTGAATGTTACGTGACACAACGCATGTGTGCTATTCACAGAATGGTCAAGTGAGCTCAAAATGAAATCAGAGACACTGACTGGCAGTCCAGGATGCTGAGGATGATTCAGATATGCTCATCACGCTAATTTTTGTCTACTCCTCTCTCTTCCCCATGAGTTATTTCAAATAAACTGAAAGAAAGGGACAAATGTGGCCTTATAAAAGGGTCCAAATCTCTCACATCTGATTATATTATCTCTGGTCTATACACTGTCACCTTAAAATCAGGAAAGGTGGTAAATATCTAACCCTCATAGACTCTGTGTTCTTTAAAGATAGTTAACTATGTTTTACTTCTCTAATCTCAGCATTGGTCAGTGCTCAGCTTGGATTTACCTGGATCCCAGTAAACGTCACTGGCTAGCTGCATGGGTGGGCAGGCGGATGGATGGATGGATGGATGGATGGAGGCAAAAGAAATGCATATAAATCCTTGTTGCCTGATCTAAAATCAGGAACTGTTAATATTTGTAATCAAGCTGTCCAAATTCCAGAGAGGGTAGATGGCTTTTTAAAGCCAAGGTCCCATAAAAAAAATCGAGACATTGGCCAACTTATTAAATAAGCTGGCTCCAATTTTCTGTAATGTTCTCATTCCACTTGCCCTTCTGCCTCTATTCAGATCACCCATTGCAATCCACGCTTTGAGTGCACACTGACAGTCCTCTTCTATTCCTGGTACTGGAGGGAATCTCCGGAAAAGATGCAAGAGGGAAAATCATAAGCCCTGTAGAACAGCGTGATCAGAAAAAACAATGCTTATTCTGTACAGAGAGCAGCACAATAACCTTTAAAATAAACCGTTGTAAAATCTCCATTTTTCAGTTGAGGATACTGAGCTCTAGAGAGTAAAAAACAATCTTTTTTTAGAGAAGTAAAAAAAAAAACCAGCTTTTTAAGCATAGAGTTGATAAAGCTAGTAAGTAAAACTTGGGTCCTAGACATCCTCCTGTGAGGTATATCACTGAACAATCATGGCAGGTTAATCACAGCTTTTATTCATCCTGGATATTCTCAAATTACACAATGTGCTCCTGATCTCAGACTGCCACATGGACATAAGGTCATCTGTGGATTAGTCATGCTCTTGTATCTACAAGTCCAATTTGTTTTCTACTTATCTGTCAATTCTACCCAGTCCTTGGTTTATGGTACATACTAGAGGCTTTTTAAGAAATTAGACCTTACCAGTACCACAATCTAGCAAAATATTCCCACAGAGGGGCATACATGGAAAAATCACTTTTGGAAGAATTATTCCGAACCTTTTCCAAGCACGCAACAATATTCTAAAATTTCATTGGAATGGCTCTTTAAAAAGGTAAGAGAGCATAGTTACGCTAATCGTCATTCATTTCACTACCAAGAAGTTAACAGCCTTTTCTGGCTATTGTCAAACAAACTCAGAAGGCAGAATTCCATGCCAGATGAACTCATTTTCTTGGGTCCTACCTAAATGAAAACAGGGAAGCAGATATCCCTACAGATGCAGTAGCCAGTAGGATTCGTTTGCTTGTTCACTACCTTAACAAAGCAGGCCCTGAGTATACATTTGTTAATTTAAATTTTCAGTGAGGAGCTCTCATTTCAATGAACATGCGACTGCTTGTGTCCTGGAAAAATATTTTCAGCAGTGACGATCACCATTTGCCCCTGTCTATACCAGTTTGAGGTATGCGGCTGGATTACTTACGCAGCATACAGTTTCATTTAAATTCTCCGCATGCTTTCACTGAAGCATCCACAAAGGTTAGAGAAACTATGTGCTGGCATATCTCTTGGCGGCTTCTCAAGACACATGACATTTATCTTTCTCCAGCGATACAGAATCACAGAGCATAACTCTGAAACCAAGATGAAAGTTTATCTGCTCTCACTTCCACCTTGGATTTTTAAAAAAATCTTAACTTTGATTACTCTTAGAAGTCTTACCATTGAAACTCAAAGTCCTTCCTGCATGGAAAAGGCGAAGTGCCAATAGCCACTACCAACTACCTCATGTTAAACAGGAATTGGTTGCTGAATTTGAAAACCGCAAATGGCACGGCGGGCAGTAGAATCCAGCAATGTGAAAACATGCAGATTGTGGGGTGTGTATGCGTGTTCATGTATGTTGTGGTTCATCTGCAGAATGACATGAATAGATCAGTAAACACCACAGAATGCTGAAGAAACTCAGATGCCATATCCCCCACTCACTCTAGATAGAGAAGCGGAGGTTCAGGAAGGTTAAAGGGTTTACCTGGTAGATTTTCCTTACCTCTGCACCCAAGTGCAAAGCTCACCATTTTGGGCCTAGAGTACTGCAACTCATTCCTGGCTGGTTCCTCCCAAATATTTTAACTCTCCCAACCCATCTGGGTACAGCAACTACAAATAAAAACATGGAGCAAAGGCCTTGGCACATAGCAAGACCTTACCATAGCAGGCCCTCCTCTATCCCCACACCGCTTTCCTGCTTCTGCCTCATAAACTCAAACAATGGCTCTCAGCAGATCACTCACTGCATCAAATTTAAGCCCAAATGCTGGGCTTCCAAATACAGCCACAATCTGGTTCGGTCTTTATAGGCAGGCAATGTCCTCACTAAAACCTAACACCTTTGTGGTAGTCAGGTCACCCTTTGTCACATCCGCCATGTTGCTGTCCCGTGCGCCTCCGCCATGACTGTGCTGTCCATCTCCCCCCTCTTCCACAGGGCATTTAGCTCCTTCCCCTTCCGCGTGGGCACCACCTTCCCTAGGAAGTTTTCCCAAAAGCTCCCAGGTCACACTGATCTCTCTCCTGGAACATCTGTGCTTCTAGACAGTATTACACCCCTGCACTTTCTATGTGCTCTATTTTTGTTTCCCCTCAAAGGTTGTGGCTGCGAGAACGTATTTATTATTCACTGAAAAAAGCAAGCTGAAAACTGAATTGCACGTATCTTGATCCCGTTTATGATTAAAACACACACACGTGTGCAAACGTCTGGAAGCACATACATTATATTTTCGTAGTATTTATCCCTGGGGGTAGCATTGCCGGTAAGTTTTACTTTTTCAGTCACACATTTCAGTATTGTTTTAACTTTTCCTTAGGTGAATGACAGTAAGAAAAAACATTTTTAAAAACGAAGAGAATTTAAATGTAAAGAAATTCCTCTTCAGTTAACTTTGCTTGGCCTACTGGGGGTCATGAAGTAAATGTCCACACACACAAAAATAATCAAAGCAGTTATTCAAGAGGCAGAAAATCACAGAGAAACAGCATAGGTTTGGATATATGTTCTCACAGAGTGAGTGTGAGCAAGAGGGAGAAAGGAGAATGTTACTGAATTAATTAGGGAGCCAACTCAAAATCCTGATTGTCTCTGAATTATACAACTGAATACAAATACAATGTATTTTCTATTTCATAGCCTGAAAAATGAAATGTTCCATTGGTGCTAACTTGTTCTCCCTGCGTGATTTTCATAATACATCAATTTTGTGTGCCTAAGGTATTAAGAATATATTACAATAATCACGAGAAGTTTCTTAAAGAAGTAGCTATAGACTTAGGAGAACGTTCAAGGGACTTAAAAGGGATTTTGAGCTAAAAATAAGTGAGTAATTCCCAGTGAGTACAAAGCATCAGTGATTGAGAAATACACAAAAGGATATTTGTCACAGTAGTTCATAATAGAGTTGTTTCAAAATATTGAATTTTTAGGGGCGTTTATACTGTATGGGTCTAGATACATTAATTAATGTGACCACAGTTTTTTCTTTTCTGTATATTCTAAACTATCTAGAATGAGCATGAACTGGTTATAAGGAAAATACAGTTGTTATTTAAATAGTGCTTTTAAAATCAGTTGAATGTTTACAATTTTTAAATCTGAATTTATTAAGCTAGTAGTGAGGAAAATTACACACGATATATTATTTCCTATCCTGGGCTAAAACGTGTGCTAAGAGACGTATTTTTTTCCCAATAACTTAGTGGCACACAACCACACAATTCCACGTTTAGCTGTAAATCCTCATGCAGTGTTAGGACTAATTCTTACTAATGTTTCCCCCGAAACTATAAACATGCTCTGTAATAACTAAGTTGGCAAATAATATAAAAAGCTATGTGAGTTTCTGCCCAAACTAGTTCTTTGAAGGAACAGAAGAAGACTAACCTCTTCTTTGTTTTCCTGATTGAGGATGCTGTAGCCCTTTTTTGTGGCTTTTATGTGGCTGTACATCCAAAAGTGAACATACTAAATGAATACATACAAGCTCTTTAGGTATCCTGAAGAACATTCCTAAAAATTCTCATCGGTTTATGTACTATGCAGATGAGTCGACACGGCTTTAGAGTCTAGCAAATATAGAAGGATATAGTTAAATATTTCGGCTATTTAGCTAAACTTTAACGACACTGCCTGGAAAATGTGCATGTAAAGCCACTGTTGAACAAAACGTAGTTCATATTTTCTCTTTAACCTTGAGCTGGAGCTGTAGACCTTTCCATTTTCATTTAGCAAGATCAAATTCTCAAGCAGTCCAATGCACATTTCGAATGGAGGCTGGCTTCGCTTACACAGTGGGAAAGTTTGGCACCTTTAAAATAAAATCCTGTGAAGGAGGAAGCCTGTCAGTGCAACATGGCTCTCATCCTCTTCAAGGATACGTGGAACTCTAACAGAACAAGGAAGGGCCCTGCTTGGAATCTCCCTTTGTTGCTACTATATGATACATCCACGTTTTTTTGATAAGGATTTTTGCATGTGAAAATAAAATTTTTACCTTGTGTTACTTCATCCATTAATTCTAAGTTCCATAGCTCTACCATTAACATATATCTGGAATAAACCACTTTTCACCACTTTCCACTTCGCTGCTACTATTCTGGTCCAAGCGGTCATTATCATCATCTCCCCTGGATTACTGCAATAATCTCCTAATGGGTCTTCCTGCTCCCACTCGTCCTTCCCAACCCCTGCCAGTTCATTCGCCACACAACAGCCAGTGTGATCCTTTAAAAGATGAAAATCGGGTCATGCCATTTATGATTAAAACTGCCAGTGGTGTCTCATCCCCCCCAGAATGAAACTCAAAATTCTCAGAATGGCCTGCATATCCCTACACAGTCTTGTTCCCTATTACCTGTCTGGTCTCATTTCCTATCACTCTCCTCCTCACTTACTCCACATTCCAGCCCACTGGCCTATCCGCTGTTTCCCGAAAACGACAAACATATTCCCATCCAGGAGCCTGTGCATTTGCGACACCCCTGCTCTATCTTCACCCCACATCATTGGCTTGCCACTCATTTCTTTGGGTCTCTGTTCACAGGCCCCCTTCTTAGAGAAGCTGTTGATGACCACTATATATAAAACAGCAGCTCCTGGCAGGGTACTCTCTATTGCCTGGCTTCATTTTTCTTCATAACTCTTACTATTTATCATCTGCCACAATGATAGATGTATTTGTGGCTTATCTGTTTCTCAACTAGAATACAAAGCTCCTCAATGGCAGAGATTATGCCTATTTCACTCACTGCTAACCCCCCAATGAGTTGGATACAGAGTAGGTGTTTCATAAACATTGGTGGAATTGAATATATATATGTATACGTATATATATGTATACATATATACGCATATATATACATATATATATGCATATACATATGCATATATATACATACATATGCATATATATACATACATATATACATATATATTCTTCCTACAGTCTATATATGGAAAGGTTAATATCTCTAAGGCAAGGTTTCTCAGTCCTGGCACTACTGACATTTCGGGTTGAATGATTCTGTGCTGTGGGGACTGTCCTGTGCACTGTAGGATGTTTAGGGAATTCCTGACTTTTACCCACTAGATGCCAACAGCTTCTGCCTGATACTTCTTGGGTTATGAAAACCAAGATATCTCCAAATATTGCCAAATGTCCCCTACAGGGCAACATCACACCCAACTGAGAACCACTGGTCTAAGAGGAAGAAGACCTACCATTGGTTGCCTCCCTGCTACGTGTCATGTGCTGTGCTTGGTCATTAACATTATATCTTTTAATTCTTCCAATAATCTCAATGGGCAGATATGATTATTTTTAAAATGAAGAAGCTATGGCTCAGATGTTAGGTAACTTGTCTAAGACTGCACATCAAATAAGGTTGCTACAATCTCAAACCAGGTCTGTCTTACTCCAAAGTCTACGCTCTTTTTCCTATGAATCCTCACAAATGAAACTGCTGAAAGCAGAGATACTTTGATAGAGGCGAGGGAAGCGGATGCACAGTCTTCCAATTTTCCTTGTCTTCTGAAAGATATTCCTCAATGAAATAAAAATTGCAGAAATCTGTGCTCTCCTATTGTATCTGCCTTTCAAGGAACAAGCACTGTGCTTCTATATCTGGTTTTAGAACTGAGGCCATTTCAGACACGAGATTCCTAGGAGGACCATGATACTGAATGAACAATTAATCCCCACGCATCGGTCAGAGTGATCTTTTAAAAATGGAATTGTGTTGTGTCATTTCTATCAAATCCCTCTTTGGTTTTCATATCATGGACTGTGGCAAAAATGACAGGTTTATCTGAGAGGCATATATGAAAGAAAGAGTGCTCCCAAAATACAGATCACAACACAGGCTGCTACTTCTAGCCCTCCTGACCCAGTGCGATAGGCCCCACCCTCACCTCCCAAAAGAACCCTCCTCCCTATCCCAAGCCACACTATTGCTGCCAGAAACACTTAGGAGCAGCAGAACTACCTGCCTCAGTGATGGATCAGAACAACCAATTTAAAGTCCTCTTGCACTGTTGGTGGGAATGCAAACTGGTGAGGTCACTCTGGAAAACAGTGTGGAGGTTCCTCAAAAAATTAAAAATAGTTGGGGCGCCTGGGTGGCGCAGTCGGTTAAGCGTCCGACTTCAGCCAGGTCACGATCTCGCGGTCCGTGAGTTCGAGCCCCGCGTCAGGCTCTGGGCTGATGGCTCGGAGCCTGGAGCCTGTTTCCGATTCTGTGTCTCCCTCTCTCTCTGCCCCTCCCCCGTTCATGCTCTGTCTCTCTCTGTCCCAAAAATAAATAAAAAAAAAAACATTAAAAAAAAAAAAATTAAAAATAGAACTACCCTATGACCCAGAAACAGCACTGCTAGGAATTTACCCAAGGGATACAGGAGTGCTGATGCATAGGGGCACATGTACCCCAATGTTTATAGCAGCACTTTCCACAAGAGCCAAATTATGGAAAGAGCCTAAATGTCCATCAACTGACAAATGGATAAAGAAGATGTGGTTTGTATATACACATGGAATATTACTTGGCAATGTGAAAGAATGAAATCATGCCATTTGTAGCAATGTGGATGGAACTGGAGGGTATTATGCTAAGTGAAATAAGTCAGGCAGAAAAAGACAGATACCATATGTTTTCACTCATATGTGGATCCTGAGAAACTTAACAGAAGACCATGGAGGAAGGGAAGGGGGAAAAAAAAAGTTACAGAGAGGGAGGGAGGCAAACCATAAGAGACTTAAATACTGAGAACAAACTGGGGGTTGATGGGGGGTGGGAGGAGAGGGGAAAGTGGGTGACGGGCATTGAGGAGGGCACCTGTTGGGATGAGCACCGGGTGTTGTATGGAAACCAATTTGTCAATAAAGTATATTTAATAAAAAATAAATAAAATATAAAAAAAATCTAGATACAAAAAAATAAACTCTTCATTATCTATAATTTATGTTGATACTCCTCAGCTCTCAGTTCAGAAGATATTTTAAAAATTGGCAATTCACATAGTAAACCTTAATCATTCTAACTGAGAAGGTAGCTTAGCAAGATGGTCAAATTATTCATTTAGGAATCTTCCATTGAAGAAAAATACTGCTGTAAACAAACTCTGAAATAAAGGGGGACAGCAAAAAAACATGTTTTAACAGTAAATCTGAATCACGCCATGTTTTAAAAATTCATAAAGGAGAAAGATGAAATGATGAAAAGATGAATAATGGGATCTCTTACATTATGCACCAGTGAAGAAATGAAGTCACCCATCTATGGAAAATTCTCAAGGGACTATATTATAGAGGAAAAATAGGCTTTTACCACTGGGTACCATCTGAGTTAAGATTAGAAACAAAACAAACCAAATTAAATTGTTTATTCCTTACAGAGAATGCCCTTAATCATTTTACAGCTGAAGTTTCTTTTCTCATAACTGGCTGAGTTGTTTTCATGAGTCAGAAATGAACAAGTTCATCAATAGAAGTCTGCCACAGAGACTGATCTGGCTGAAAGCACGAGTTAACACAAAACAAAGAAAGAAAATGATTTCCTGAGTATGCCAAGTTTTAATCACTGAAAAAAAAAAAAAAAAAGCCAGCAATGGACTTGACTAAATATGGCTACAATGCCATTCAGTAATCATAGCTATTGAAATTGCTTTTGTTTCCAATGTAATAAATGAAAATTTCTAAATGGTTAACAGGAAAAAGCAGGAATGTCTACACGTTCAGAAAATTAAGGTCTATTTCCCATTTTTATCTTTAAAATGTCTACCCAATGAATTTAAAAAAGAAACAAAACCAGAAATCATCTCGGAAGTAACTGTGCTTTCAAAATCTTTGAAAAAAGTACTAGAGGGAGGGACTTCTCTCCTAAAGCAGCCCTGTTTGTACTTGGATTCAGTATTTCAAGCAGCCTGAACACTATGACAGCCTCTTGGGCTTCAAAGAATGCAGAATAGCGAAATCCCTTGGAATCATAAATGTAAAACCTATAATTATGGTTATTTAACAAAATGGTTTCTGTTAAGATATTTGATGATGAAATTCCCATCCTCAGATGTCAGTGCCCAAATTTTAATCAGCCTTTACTCATAAGTAAATGTATTCTAACTGTTATTTGATTAAATGTCAGTGGCCATTAGGCCCAGCTCTGAAGTAAGAAGGCTTACAGAAGGCATGCCACAGAGGGTGTGGAATGGATTATGTAGAAAGACGCAGAAAGGAGAATTGCTTTTAGTAACTTCATGATGTGAGGCAGTGTTTCACCTTAAAGTAACCACAAAAACTTTAAAGAGGCAAAGGACAACAGAAGGGAAGATCAGAGGTGGTAAAGTGGGTGGTCAAGGGAGGGAGAATCACAGCACAGACGGAACAGCAGCACTTTTGAGTCTTATGTACATTGCCTTACTTGTTGGCCCTCTCTGCAACCCTAAGGGGTAGGAAGATCAGCTATTATCAACATCTTCCTTTTGTAGACAAAGAAGCTAAAGCTTGCCGACTCTGTGGCTTTTTAAGAAAGCTTATTTTGAAATCAGTTTAATTTACATAAAATTTCCAAATTAGTGCAGAGAATTCTGTGCACTCTTCACCCAGCCTCACCACCCCCAACCTCTCCTGATCCTTTCTGATCTGAGAAGCCATGCAGGGTCGGTCATAGGTTTAGTGCTTGGATGAGAGTTTTTGTGGCTTTTCATCAAGGCAGGACATATTGCTAGAACGATTTAAGATATCTCCTCCAAACCAGTGTTCTTTTCACTGTATCACTGACTCCTAAAACAAAACTCCTTACTTACCTATGACATTTTCTTTCTGACTGTAGACAGGATTACCCAAGTTTTACCCAAGTAGAATTACCCAAAGGGTACAACTGTACATTACTACTACATGTTACAATTCTAGATGCCTATAAAATGCGCAATAATCTAGAATATTCTACCTGAAATGTTCTTTAGTGGCTCTAGTAAGAAACGGGTTTCGGTTTTACAGAACTGAAAGCCCTAAAACTTGAACTATGTGCAGTTTTGACAAGATCTAGAAATGCACCCCAACATGAACAAATTAATAAGTGGACAAGTATTCCAGAATTACTTTGCACAGTGACTTCTTAGGAAACATGCTACATTTTCAGAGTCATTTTCCTGGAGGAGAGCAGTTAGTGTTAGATAGATAGCCCGATAACTTGATCGTTCGTATATGCTGTAAATTCCTTCACTGGTTCTGACTGTAGTCATTATGAAAGTAAGGTTGTATCTAAACTCTATTCCATTTGTATGTCTATCTATACGAATTTAGCTGTATTGTACATTTTTATAGAGGAGATTTTGTTCAAGATAGCTACAACTCGTGAGTGCTGGGCACTGAGCTAGGTCCATTACATTTGCTACCACAAATCCTTTCCAACAGTTCTGTGATGCAGGTACCGCTGAACAATCTGAGACTTGGAAACATTTAGTAATTTGTCCAGGATAACAAGGATACCCTGCACAAGGTAAGGGATGGAACTGTAATTAGATCTGTCTGAGCCCAAAGCCAATGCTCTGTTTATAATACCATGCAGTCTAAAGAGAACATTGGAAAGAAGACAGGTATACCACAGTTTAGTAAAAGATAAAAAATACTTCTGTCGGCCTATAATAAAGACTTTATCATCTTTTGTGATGACTGACACCCTTGATTAGGATAATGACGCCAGGGGAACAAACAGTTGGGCTTAACACTTGAGGATATGTATAATGTAGTGTGCGTGTGTGTATGTGCGCACACATGCACATCTGTTGCTAGGTTGTAGCTTTTAAGAGGGAGAACATTATTGTGACATAAGCATGATCTCATCTGTCTGGGAAGATGATCATCTTTCAAAGACTAAGAAAGAAGGAGGCTCCACGTGGGTGGAGCAGGGTGAGGGGAGAACAGAGTTTAATTAGCTGGTCAGAGCAGTCTAGTAGCCTGACGGTCATGGAAAAACAGGTTTCATAACCAGACTGCCCACAGGTAGGTGAATTAAAAAAACATCACATAGGCAACACTGAAATGAATGATGAAAATATGATCTTGTTAAAATAACAAATTAAAATTCTTCATAGCTCGAAATCCATCCTCTTAGAATTCTTTAATACTGGTGCTTTGCTGGTACATTTACGATATGATGAAATAAACTATAATTTGATTTATATACAACTTTTAAGTAATACTCCTACTGCACCACGTCAGGTATCCCATAAGTATAGTTAAATGAAGCACGCCTGGCTACTTTACATGCCCTCCTTTGCGTAGTATTCTTTAGAGGGCAGAAAAAAACACAGCCCAGATGGTAGTTATTTTCTATAGCACAGCATTTTAATTTCTTAAGTACCACGATGGATATTTTGATTAACAACAACAACAGCAAAAAGCTAAAATCAAATCTTTTTTCCTATTTTAAGAGACAGGAAATCTACTAATAAATGCTGAGTGATTTCTTCAATCTTTTGATGTTGGGAAGTTTAGATAAACGAAACTCTTTAAATAATAGGAGACTGAGACTGAAACACATTAAGACATTAACACTCATCCTGTAAATATCATAGTTCTTTGACAATCATAGCCACATGACACAGTATTTCTTCAATATAAAATAAGAGACTTATTTTGTCAATTGCCTGAGAAATAACTGACAAGAAGGAAAAAATTAACGTCCTATGTAAAAGGCCTTAGCTTTGTCCATAGCGGAGCTCTGGAACGGTCCGTGAGAGCCCAACCAGAGGGCCTGTGTTAGAGGGCTTAGACAAGCCACCTTTTTAAACAGCTTCCTTGACAGAGCAAAAGTGATGAGTTTACATGACAGCTAAGAATTATCTGCTCTCATGATGAGGCACAAAGAAATTTTATGGGGCGCCTGGGTGGCTCAGTCGGTTAAACGTCCGACTTCGGCCCAGGTCATGATCTCGCAGCTCGTGAGTACGAGCCCCGCGTCGGGCTCTGTGCTGACAGCTCAGAGCCTGGAGCCTGCTTTGGATTCTGTATCTCCCTCTTTCTCTGCCCCTCTCCCGCTCATGCTATCTCTCAAAAATAAATAAACGTTAACGAAAATAAAAATACATTAAAAAAAAAGAAATTCTGCTTCACAACTTATGAGTTCACTTCACTGGCACAGCCCAGACACTATATGAGAGAACTTGAATTTCTACAAGCATCAGGCAAAACAGTGTCCAGTCACTGCCACATGGACTAGAACTGTCAAATGCTGTCCATTTCCAACTTCTGAGGAAAACAATTTTTATAGCAGACCAGGCCTATCCTAAGACACGAATCACTTTCTAGAAGTTTATTCTCAATTTTATCAACCTGGGGTCTCAGTCACAAGTTTTACTAGTTTAAATATTTTTAGCTGAATGCGATTTGACCCCAAATTATAGTTACTTTAAGCAAGATAAAAGTGTATTTTTCTTCACGTAAATGAATTCTGGAGAGGAGTAGTTCAGGCTTGATATAATTACTGGTTGAAGTCACCAGGGCCTCAGTCTCCTCCAGCTTCTGCTCAGACATTTTTCTAAGCTGTGTTTTTTTTTTTCTTTCCAGTTTTAAAAGTTATCTATTCCTTTTATTGAGATATCGTTGACATCTAACAACGTGCAGACTGTGTGTGGCTTTGTCTTCATGAGTCAGAATGGCTTCTAAAGCTCCAGATATTACCTCTGCATAAAGTGGTCAAATGTAGGAAGGTAAGAAAAAAAGTGAATGCACTTCTGTTTTAAGAAAACTAACACGGTAGTTACAATACTTCCGTTTACATTTTACTGGCCATATCTCAGTCATACGATCAAATCCAGCTGCAAGTTAAGAAGAGGAACGTGCTATTGTGGCTGTGTGGCAATACAACCCGCTACAAATCAGTTTTATTACAAAGGAAGAAGAAAAAGGATATTGGGTGGTAAGGAGCTGTCTCTATCATGTTGGTATATGATATTACATTTATGTGATCCATCATATTGATTTCCAGACCTGATTTTTACTGCTCGTAAGAGCTGAGGCTTAAGAGTAAGGACTCTCTCCCATCACATCACTTGCCAACATTTTTTAAAAAATGCATTTTGCACATTTTTTAACTTCATGGAGTGCTTCCAGGAGGTAAGTCAAACCAATAGCCAAGACTATTAAGCCAACTCCAAAATGACGGAGGTGCTCTAGGACGAAACTGGTTTAGTTGCATTTAATCCCTTCATATGTTAGGGTCAGCACAACCATCAGTGAAGGCGAGTGACATAAAGATGGACTTGGCCAATGACTCACTCCAGTGGGCGCTTAACTGCCTTGCCAATGTTAGTCTATGCACTTTGCATGAAAGCTGGCTGGCAGGCTGGGAACTACTTTTGATCTGTTGTCTACTAACCTTTTACTGGAATCCTAGATACAGCCAATGAAAAGCCACCAATCTCAAACTTCATCGAAGAAAGAAAAGATGATTAAAGTAGACTGGGGTGGGGAGGGCTGAAGTGATCCCAAGTACGATGAACTTGAAAGTAACAGAGGGTATCTTCAGCACTGGATAGGAGTAAGGGCAGGGTGAATTTTCATGACGAGGCAGGCCGTCATATCTGAAAAACGCCTCTTCACTTTTTGATGAAAAACTTAAAATTGCAAAAAATGCAAATACCGCAAGCGTCTCAAGAGGTTCTACATTTATACACCATTTTATCTTGGTGAGAAAGATACAAACAAAAAGCAAGTAAGATGGCATTCAAGATGTATCTGACACACGGACAGGGTACGTTATAGGGCTAATACAATTTCAGCTCAATCTCTCTATATTCAAAATCAACAGTGCTGAACAGGAACAACTGAGTTTCCATCCTAACGTACAGCTCTGAAATGTTCTTACGTGATCGTGAGGGCCATTCTGTACCATCAGAGGAAGACTAGAGTGCCTCGTGAAGAGCATGCCGACCTGGACTCAGGAGACCTGCACTTTAGGTCTTGGTTTTGCCTCTAGCACAGGAAGGGAATCTCTAGGTTGGGTTGCTTCCTCTGACTGCGGCTGAGTTCTCCCTTCTTGAATATAGCGCTGGTGTTCTGAGGTTCTGTGTGTATCCTGTATCGTAGGGAGGGCTTGAAATGTGTAGAAATATGTCAGAGCCATGGGTCCTAATGATTGAAGAGACCGGACAACCTGTTCAAGTCCACGATGGAAATCAGTCTCAGTCTATTTGCAATGATTCTGATCTAGGAGAAATGCCATTGGGAGAAGCCAGTGGGTTCCTAACTTGTGGAAAACAGCCAGATATTTCAAAACCGTAAAAATGTGTGTGAACTATTTCACCCTCAGCAGTGATGCAGCCATTTAACCCGCTGCATCGACTTTACCCATGACTCCCATTTCTCACACAGAAGGGCACTGGATTTAGCAAATGAGGAGGCCATGTGAAACTGAACAGAAGAGATAAGTAAGAATCTGCACTTTCATGATAGATGCAGAAAGAAAAAAGAGTTCCAGGTACTTTTTTTTTTCCTGAGAAGTTCAAGGGTAGGAAGATCACTATCACTAGGTCTTCAAACACCTCCCCCTCAACATGCTCCTTTCTGTAGTGAATTAGGTCTAATACAAGAAACCTAACAAGATATACGAATGAACTCTGCAAAAAGTACAAACAGCTGTGCAATTCACATGGAAGCTGAATATCTGTCTTTTAAAAATAAGTAAGAAATATGCTGAAAGCTATTAGCAAACAGGTTTTTTTTTTTCTACAAAGGAATATCTAAGAGACTGGAATATTCAAAGGCATGTAAATGTTCTTCAAAAATAAGAGCAAAATGTTCAAATGATTGTCTGGGTCAGATAAACATCGATGAGCAGAAGAAAGGGGAAATCTTATAATCAAATAATGTTAGTTACTTGTAAGTCACCATAGCCCAATACCTTTCCATTGTACTAGTCTACATAGAGTCACTAGTCAAACTAGACATTCTCCAGTACAAGAAAAGTCTTCGGTATTCTGATTATGAGGAAATAACAGTGAGGCTTCAAAAACATAGGTAAATTTAGGAGACATATATATATATTTTTAACGTTTATTTATTTTTGAGACAGAGAGAGACAGAGCATGAATGGGGGAGGGTCAGAGAGAGGGAGACACAGAATCCGAAGCAGGCTCCAGGCTCTGAGCTATCAGCACAGAGCCCGACGCGGGGCTCGAACTCACGGACCGCGAGATCATGACCTGAGCTGAAGTCGGCCGCTTAACCCACCGAGCCACCCAGGCGCCCCAGAGACATATTTTTAACTTCCTTTAAGTGAGTTAATTTCTATTTTCCAACAACAAAGGCAGGGGTTACCTTCAGTAGGTAGGAAGGTAAGCACACCTTTGCATATTCCTTAAGAGAGGCATATCCTGTGCCATTAACTGAAAAGATGAAAAAAAAAAAAACCCTACTAAGTCCCTATTAAAAAGAAATCAGATTCGGTATGCTTGTGACACTTTAAAGAGCATATTATGTGGGAAAACAAAATAAACATTTAACCTGGCAAATGAAAATGGATTTGGAGTTTCAACATATTTGGCAGACTGGTAGAATTAAATTCAAGTCAAGTCTGCAGAGAAACTAATATAGTATTTAAATATTTGCTTAAGTAATGCAGTTTTTGAAATAACATATTTGAAGACATGTTTTTGTTGAAATGTTTTACAGTTTTAGCAAGGATATTTTTTGAGAGGAAAAGCTTGACTGAAGCACATTTTACTTTCTCCCTTTGTCATTCTGTGAACGTTAGTGGGATTTCTGGATTTACTCTCTCATGAGCCATTTTCCTTTAAGTCTCAGATAACTGTGTAACAGCCCCTGCAGCTTTTAAAAAGAAACTAGATTTAGATTATGAAAATAATTTTTGAAGGAAAATACCGATGGTCTCAAGATCAACTCCAGCATATTTGTGGGCATGCTAGGAACGATGAGCGAATGAATGGATGAATGGGCCGGGGCAGTAAGCGGTTCAGGCACTGTCTACCTGCTCTCGCTGCCCCATCGCTGCAAGGCTACCCTGCCAGCCTCCTCTTTAGAGTGATGCAGCGTGTTCCTGTCCTCCAGCCACACTGCCAGGTCTACGTCTGGACACCCAGCACAAGCTGGGTCGATCAGGGCCCACTTCCAGAGATTTGAAACTGGTAATCCAGAGAACTGGGTCTCTTTTTTTTTTTTTTAAAGTTTTTTTTTTTTTTTTTTTAACGTTTATTTATTTTTGGGACAGAGAGAGACAGAGCATGAACAGGGGAGGGGCAGAGAGAGAGGGAGACACAGAATCTGAAACAGGCTCCAGGCTCTGAGCCGTCAGCCCAGAGCCCGACGCGGGGCTCGAACTCACAGACTGTGAGATCGTGACCTGAGCTGAAGTCGGATGCCCAACCGACTGAGCCACCCAGGCGCCCCTAAGGGTCTCTTTCTTTTTAGGTGAAGAAACTCACTTGCCAGCACCTGCTCTGGCAGCATGTTAGCTACCAATAAAAAGACAGTTCAACAGGGAGAGAAAAATTAAGCCCACGTATTAAGGGAAGCAGAGATCAGAAAGAGAAAGAAAAAACTGATTTTATTGGTGTCTGCGCCGTAGTTCCTGAGGCCCAGCTGTATTTCTATCCTTAGGTTGCTTAGAAGATGCACATCCTTACAACATGAGAAATGTGTCTATTTGTAGGGTTAGCTAGTTTTCTAAACAACATAGCAAACAAATTTGAATCAACGTTTTATAAATTTGGCTTATTTGTCATCCCTAGTCTTTATATGAATCCATCATCTTCATACAGAGTGTGTACAATCACAGAAAGAATAGCGGTAACTCCTGTGGAAGTGTATCTCCCATGACACCTTTGCTTCATTATCCTGAAAACAAAGACCTCTTTCCTAGATGCAGCCAACACTTCTCTTATTCAAATAGATTATCTATATCATTAATTGACCATTAGGACATTGCCGGTAGTTTGCACATAAATTATACGAAGGCCTAAATACAATCATCAAGTCCTTTAATCAAGAGAAAATACCTTCCTAAATAACCTTATAAAAAAGCAGGCGGAGGTACCGAATTTTTATTCAGTCTTGGTTCCTAAAATCAGTAGTTTTCCATTTCCAGAGAAAATAAATTGATAAAAGAATTTCTACAGATGACAAGCAGTTCTGGGTCGTTGAAAATTTGTGAACATGTAGAGATTCACGTTTAAAACTAAATTATAGAAAACTCCCAACTCATAAATAGATCTTAAAAGTTTGTTTTAAATTAAAAATACATCTTCTCATAGAAATACTATCTTAAATGGTGGCTAATGTCTCATGTAATCTAAAAAAGCTCTTTAACCCATATGCATCTGGATTATACTCAGTTTATGGGAGGCTCCGCAGGGGCGAATTAAATAAAAGAATTTTGCCCCTTCCCATATGCACCAAAATTCTGAAAACCCAAAGTGGGTGTTTGATAGGTTCTCACATTATTTCTGAAATCTCAACTTCCTAGAATCTCTCTCTTGCATTTTCTTTCCCACAAGCATACAATAATAGAGCATATCACTTAATGTTCTCTACTCTTCAAATTTCTCTAAGGTTCAAAACTACATTACTCCTTGGAAACCAAAGTTGTTTACAGAAAGTCCCTTTCAGCTAATGATTAAGATGTAAGAAATTCACATCAATATGTAATAACTGAGTGTCCTTGGCCTTTCATGTGTTTTTAAAAGTTCTGAAAGAAGACACAGTTTTATCGACTATGGTTTTGAAAATTGTGGATTTAAGATAACAATGATTCACATTTGAGAAACAAGTATGAGAAATCCAATAGCTTTTCTAATGTGTGATTCTGCTCAGCAATTACCTGAGAAGCAAAAATAAAGCAAAGAGTCTTTATCAGCCTTGACATCAGGGAGGCTAGTAACTATATACAATCAAACTCAAGGGCTTTTTTTTTTTTTCTCCAGATAAACATCACTACTTCTCTCCTACTTTGCTTTTCCAGATAGTCCACACACCCATTTTCCTTCCTAGCACTTACATTTTTTAAACTCTGATCCTAGGCTAGGCATAATCTCCATGCTTCAAGGTCCTCTGGGGGCGGGGGGTGGATAATAGAACCTACTCCATGGGTAGACTGTGACATTAGGTAATATATACGTTAGGGTTTAGAACAGTGTCTGTCTGACATGTAGTAAGTCCTATACAGGACTCTGCTATCATTACTATTATGTCTATTTCTCTGGTGTATCAAACATTCTGTCAAGGAAATAACTATATTATGAATCTTATACCATACCCCCAGATAAAGTACAGTAGCAAGCACCTAGTGGGTAATCAAAGCGTATTTATCAAATGAAAAAATACTAATTTATTTGGAAGGTTGATAAATTGAGACATATAGGTTTTAAATTTTTTTTTTTAACGTTTATTTATTTTTGAGACAGAGAGAGACAGAGCATGAACGGGGGAGGGTCAGAGAGAGGGAGACACAGAATCCGAAACAGGCTCCAGGCTCTGTCAGCACAGAGCCCGCCGCAGGGCTCGAACTCACGGACCGCGAGATCATGACCTGAGCCGAAGTCGGCCACTTAACCGACTGAGCCACCCAGGCGCCCCGAGACATATAGGTTCAAGTTTCCTTAGAATTTAAAAATAGCCACTGAAGGCTTTAAATGATGGTAGGCTCTGAAATTACAAATTAAAGACAAAGAAAATGGGCAGGGAAGCATAAAAGACAGAATCATAAAATAAGATAAAATCATATGGGCTATGTCAATAAATGTAAATAGGGTCATCTCATTAATTGAAACAAATTAAAGAAAAAAATCTTAAGATTTGGGGCAAAACTCAAAATCCCATTATACACATACTGTTAATAACAGGTGCATCCAAACTAACTGGATCAAGAAGACTGAAAGGAAAGGTAAACAAAGTTAGAACAAGCATAGATATGAATCAAAACA